>NC_136072.1:241061903-242261903 GCF_964261635.1 Lissotriton helveticus
AGGTTGTTAATGGTATGGTTTTGAGATGTTTGCACATAGAAGTTCGAGGTAGGCTAAAAGAGCTGCCAATGCCTTCATTTCCAAGTAAAGCATTGCTCCTGTTTTTCTCCCCACAAGGCCAGAGGTCGTAGGCGTAGCTCATACTCATCATTCGTTTCTCACAATAATAGAATCATTTGCAATGAGAGAAGCTGGTGAGGTTTCAAAAGTGAGTGACGCCCAGTTTAAACAGAATATGGTGCCTATGCCTGCACCAGAGGAAGACAGTGACTTTATGAATAGCCCTGATGCCTTTCAGTGCAGTCTATAATATAGTATGCGCACAAAGTGACATTCCCTCCTCCCCAAATTCTGTCACCTTACCGCCCGCTACGCCCAAGAACTCTCAGAATCAGGGTATGTTGTCCATGGCGTAGCTTTTTATTTACTTCAAACCAAGTAATTTACCACAGACTATTACCAAAGAAACGTATCCTTTTTGGATATATAACAATTATTCACAGCATCACACTTTAGCTGCATCAACATGTCAACGGCAGTAAGTGAATTAGGCAAAGCATTACACTTTAATTTTAACTCGGCCATACACTAGAACAACTTGGCCGTACCTTTGAACTTTACACTTTAACTTTTTAACTCGGCAGTACATTAGAACTTGGCCGTACATTTGAACTTGACCGTCTCGGCCACCAATGTTCCACTCTGCTGAGCACATTGCGCCGGCAGGCCCCAATGCGCTACAGCCAACAGTTACACTTCTTGACATCCAGGGCACCGCATACCGCACCGGCCCACTGGGGTACCTGAAAACAGGCCTCCTCCCCAAGATTCTACTCAGTCCATACGTTGTGGGTTAGGGCAGTAGAGTCCAGGACTACCGGCAGGTCAGTCCCTCCTCCCTGCCGACCCACTGCACACGTGGAATCTACCCCCTCCTGGGGTCCATCGAATGGCTGCACCTCCATTGTTGTGCATCCTTCTTTGTTGTTAACTGTCAGCGCTCCGCCTCCGTGAAGCCTTCTCATCTGCCGGGTGGGTGGGTGGTCAACGACGCTCCAGTAGTCAGGCTGTGGTCCGAGGGGACAAAGAGAATGAAAACCCCCAGGGCACAGCCTTAAATACCCACTAAGTTTCGTTTTCTTCAAGGTTTCATTTCACTGTGTAAGTTTCGTTTCTGCAAGGTTTCATTTCACCAGCCAACCCCTTCCTTAGACAGGGGCCCCGAAGGAGGCTCAGCCCCGTGGCGCAACTAAGGGCGCCCCTCCCCTAGGCGCGGGGGGCGCCTGTTCAGTAGTCTGCTTCGGTTTTAATCCTGGTATGAATCCTCCATAGTAGCAGCCTAAGTAAAGATGTTATTAGTTTTTTTATTAGAATGTATTTGCAAGTCAAATTTGCAAAATATGCAAATCCTATTTTCTATTGTTACTGTGAAAATATTGCAAAAAATCAGTAAATGCAAAAAAAATACGAAACCACACGGAAATGATTGCCGAGATATTTTTTTTACGGGAAAGGTTGTTTGCAGCTGTTCAGTCTTAAAGAAACCTCCACAGTCCATCCTTGATTTTATAAATACCATTGATTTCGATTTCCTTAAAAAAGTACTTAATGCTTAACCTCCTCCATAAATGTTATTTAACGTACAGATGTAGAACTGTTTGCCTAGAACACACACTAGGGAATGATGAAAGAAACAGCCTAGGCCTCTGGCTGCACAAGGCCCAGCGTAGTCGTTCTAGAAGACTCACTGAGACTCAATCACAATAAATTACTATAATTATATCAACTGAAGGAGGTACTTGCCCCGCGTATGTAAGAACTGATACTCACTAAATGCAAGAGAGACTAGTACTGTAGTCTGGTGATGACGACGATCAGCGACGGGTCGAGAGAAACCACAGGGCACAGGCTGGCTGATGCGCACACACCACGAGGCGAGTCCCAGGGCCCCAGAGAGAGAGTACTAGAACCGGATCCGACGTCAGCAGCGCCGCGCGACGCAAAATGACCAATCACTGCATGACTACATGAAGTCAGACACAGTGATTGGCCATTATGCATTGCGGCTGAGCAGCAGTGTGCACCACCCACGCGCGGCATCCAATAATGGATTGCCCTGCCCTGCTGCGCGGTGACCGGCCAAGGGGGGCACACTGACTGCTCGCCCTGTCGCCCTTTCTAACGCCGGGGGCTGCGGCCCGGTTAAACCAGCACCCCCCTGGTCACTCTCTATGGGGGGAACTTAAATGCGCAAGCTCGGGCTAGTTTCAGCGCCAAGCTTCACTTGCGCGCTAGGTACCTGTCTGCTGCTGCAGCTGAGTGAGTGCGTGGACTGTCACTCAAGCTGCACAGCAGTCAGGCCCGGACTGGCCGTTGTGGGCACCGGGCAATCCCCCGGTCGGCCGCAAGGGTGGGGGCCGGTTTTGGGCCCTGGGGGCCGTTTTTGTTGCAGAGCCGGTTTTGCAGCATAGCTGCAAAATCGGCCCTGTAACAAAATCGGCTGAAAAGCGGCCCTGGCAAAGCGCTCGCCCCCCCTCCCGCCCGGGGGGGGGGAGGGGGCGGCCGAGCACTTTGCCAGGGCCGGTTTTGGTTCCCAGTCTGGCCCTGACAGCAGTCCAGCCCCCCTGCGCACAGCGCACTCCCAGATAAGTCGGGTGCTGCCCCGATTCCCGGCGGCACTCGGCGCTTACTAAATAAATTATTCATGACCATGATGATTACTTTTAAAACAGTAACAATAGAAGGGGGCTCCCCGTAGGGTTTCTTAGAGATATAGGCAGGCCAAGGGGGGAAGAACAACTGTAAAGAGAATAAAGAAGGTACCCTGCCAATTATTTATAAAGGTCCCACCTAGAGGATCCTACTGTGATAAGGTGAGGGGATGAATAGCCCAGAGGCTGAGGCTGCACAGGACAAGACTAGGTCATTCCAAACAAGCTCCACAACATGTTTTGGAAAAATACATATATAGATCTGTTTAGTTTATTGGGAGTGTCCTGTATTATGCTGTTGGGCGATCGAGGCAGCCGGCGGAACCCCCTCTAACGTAGACGACCGACCATTAGACGGGACTAACAGAAGCGGCTATTCATCATGGTCCCGAGCAATGTCGGTGGAATCCTTAACCAAAAGCCCGGCTTGATCTACGTTTAAGTTAAAGAAATACCCGACACATTATTGTGATTCGATCTGTGACACCGAAAGAAAAGGACTAGAAAGTGCAGGACTACGCACCGAGAGTACCTCCTTCCGGACGCAAGGCAGCTACTAAGGAAGAAGCTAGAAACTAAAACCTGGTAAACCTGCAGGAGGGACTACGGGTGGACTTTTTAAATCTTGGGTAATAATTGAAACTTACTCCCTCCTGATATGGTGAAGGTGGACCTTACTGCGTAGGCGTCCCCAATAAACTAAACAGATTTTTATCCCTTATCCCTGCCCACCATACTACTTTGGCCCTGACGAAGGTGTGGCCATATTGGCCTTCCACCGAAACGCGCGTCGGCACGTTGTCCCAGGAATACGGCAACCCGTTCTAAATACATCAGGACCCGTATTAATACCATCTGCCTGGATGAACCCTCCGTTTTAGGCAACCTACCTAAGATCTATTGTTGTCTACGCCATAATTATAAGAATGGATGAATGAGAGTTGAATGGTTCTATTGTAGTTAGGAAAATCCCTGTGTGAATGAATGTGGTAGTTTGTCTGAAGTATGGGCAGGTCTTAACTTTGAAAAGCATTTTTGTTTATATGTTTTGTAAAATATCATTGATTATTTAAATTTATATATGTATGTCTTTTGAATATATCTAAGAAGGAAAAAAATAAAATAAAAATAAAAAAATATGTATTTTTCCAAAACATGTTGTGGAGCTTGTTTGGAATGACCTAGTCTTGTCCTGTGCAGCCTCAGCCTCTGGGCTATTCATCCCCTCACCTTATCACAGTAGGATCCTCTAGGTGGGACCTTTATAAATAATTGGCAGGGTACCTTCTTTATTCTCTTTACAATACTTTTAAAACAGTGACAGTGTTTATTTTCCTTGCAGCCGCGGGTCCATGTGGGCTAGTGGGGCTACGCCCCTACGCCCCAATGGACGCACCGCGGCTGATGGTGGAGTGGACTAGTTAAAGATTAAGCATGCCAATACACTGTAGGTAAGTCTTGTTTGTCTTACGCTTTTGTCTTTTGTTTCCATAGGATATGTAGAATAAAGTTAGAACAATGGGCTCCCATACCTTTTGTGCCGATTAGGTATATATTTGGAGGATGTATGGTAGCGAATAACATATATCGCTATTTTTGTGTGTGAAATACTGTTACATACATTCTACCTGTCCCAGTTATAGGTCTTATTTTTTAATACTATTTTTGGTAATTATTGTGAGATGCTCAACTAGTCTTTTGAAAATCAATAAAAAATATGTTAAAACAACTTAGCATTGTGAGCCAAAGAGATACTTGCAACTTGCAATGTCACTTTCACACACTGTGTTTTGCTTTTTTTCACATCAAAAAACCTGCCACATTTACCTAGAGCAGACTTAGTGAGGGAGAAAATTGTTAAATACATCTGTCCCGGCACCCTTGACCGCCAAGTGAAAGTTTCAAGGTGAATTATGAATATCATGAGTCTGATATGGCACTGTTCATGGGTTTGTGGTTTTTCAGCGGAGGGCTATTTTGTTTTTAATATCTGAATCTATAAATTCCTGCAAGTTAAATGTTTGAATTTGGCTCCACATTGATAGGTAAACAGACCGACTCACAGCCACTGTGTTTGAATTCCTTTTTCTGCCAGATGCTATTTTAAAACATATTCCTCTAGAACATATTTATTTGGCAGCGACATATATTTGGAAACTTTCAATTTCAATGGCTGACCACATTAAGAAAGCCTTATTCTCTATAACAGGATCTCCTAATAGTTCCGGGTAGAAGTGTGATAGTATGCACACATATAGGCACACAAAGTTCTAAAACAGACAGAGGTCGGGTTTGGAAAACAGTTAGCTTCTTGTACCCTTTCCAGGGACTTGTGGGGTACACTCACAGGTCATTAATCTCCTCTCCTAGAAGGCCAATGTCACAATTCATGGAAATTCGTGCTTTCTGAAGTGCCACTGTGTTGCTGTGAATGTGGACAGCCATCTCCGATGCATTGGTCAGCTATTTACAGTGCGGGCAGGCACAGTGGGGCTTTTCACTCAATTTTCCAAAATACATTTTTGCGAAGTTATTCACAGTTCTTGAACAGACCTGGATTTGTTTTCTCCTCCAACTTGTAATAAAGTACAGTCCACCTTTATGGTGCGTGTGTTTGCCTTTGCGATTGGATCGCTTTGACATATACATGTGCAAGCTCTTAACACTGAAAAATTTGCTTCGGAGGAAAAAAAACACGCTTTAGGCATGTGGGCTAAAATGCTTGTAATTCTAAGGGCACTTTACTTTGATGAATGAAGGCCTTAGCTTACATTTTCAACATTCTTCTCTTATGATGAAATGCACAGCAGCTCATGTTGCACTGGGGCTGCCTTCAAGGAACAATGTGAGCATTGTCCGCCATTTTGCACAAAACGGAGCCGCAAGATTAAAATAAAAAGACCGTAATTTAGGTATCAGGATTATAGAACGTTGTCGCTTTGATATATTTCCCCATTAAATGCTTTGATTATGTCAATATGAGATAAAGGCAGTAATGTATTCTTTTTCAATTAAAAAATTCTTAATTTTTTTATGACTAAAATCTCCAGCAGTCAAAATGATCTAACTGTGTATGCTTAAAAAAACAAGTATTGTTAAACAATGTTTTACTTGATAGTAAGTGTTGTTTGCTGCAACACATATGCCCATGTCTTGTGCGCTGGAGATGGTGGAGATGAGATGTTCCTAGCATTTAGTGTCATGCCACTGTCACCCCGGGCTAGCACTCAAGCAGGCTGCCTAGGGCCACACCCAACCTTTACACCACAGTGCAAATACCGCTAGGGTTTGTACTGCTTTCAGTACAAAATACTTTGCTTAAACTAACTTTCAAACGTTTCCCACATTTTATGTGACCTGTGCAGTACAGCACAGATGCAAGGATGGAATAGTTAGGAGAAAATAAAACCTGACACATTGTTATTATCGTTCTCAAAGCCCTGCCTACCATTGTTAATACAGAGGGATTTGTGTAAAAAAAACATTGGGCCCGATTCACAAAAGTAATCTGATACAAAATCATAACTTTACAACTTTCAGTATTCACAAAAGGCATTTAGTAGTAGTAAAGTTAGGATTCCTAACTTTACTACTACTAAACTGAGACAAAATCCTAACTTTACGACTTTCAGTATTCACAAAAGGCATTTAGTAGTAGAAAAGTTAGGAATCCTAACTACTACTACTAAATGCCTTTTGTGAATACCGAAAGTCATACAGTTAGGATTTTGTCTCAGATTACTTTTGTGAATCGGGCCCATTGTTGTTAACATGGGAATGCCTGTTTGCCCCCATGGGCCCTCTGGTGCAAAGTGATGCAAAATACTATCTGCATTATTTTTCCGCTGCAAAAACAGTTTTTTTCTGGAAATTAAATAGTTTATCCCTGCTTTGGGCCAGTTTGCATCAGGTTTTCTAACTGCATCATTGCAAAGTGTTGATAAATATGCCCTTTAACCCGTTGGCTGCGCCGCCCGTTTTGCGGAAGAGCGGCACTTCCGCAAAACGGGTGGGGCCGCGTCGGCCATTGGCCCGCGCAACACCAGCGAGGTAGTGCTGCCGTCAGCCACTGGCCGACGGCAGCATGGATGCGGTTAATGGCCTATAGGCAGAATATATTGTGAATGAGATCATTTCTAACTGCATCATTGCAAAGTGTTGATAAATATGACCCTTAGTGGCCTATAGGCAGAATATATTGTGAATGAGATCATTAGTGGGCCAGCAATCCAGTTACTGACCGCGGGGGTCACTGTGTTGAATGTCTTAGCGAGTATGGTGAAACAGAGAAAGTATAAAAAAGATTGCACATTTTCACACTACCGTCGGATCTTGATTCAGTGAGATACTTAGAAGAAATTCACATGCAAACCAACGGAGGACAGGACAAAAAGAAAGAACTAATAGTCTAGAGCTTTTTTGAATGACGTTAGGGTGGCTACTGATCTCAGATTAGACTCCAGCAAGTTGCAAAGATGGGCTTCCAGTGCTCTGAATTGTTTTTTGCACCATGATTATTTTCTCTTATATCTGGGAGTGTAGTTCAAATTTGCATGTCTGGTTCTGAGGCCAGACCATGGTGCAGTGGGCAGGGGAAGCTCCTCTGTTTGAGTCGAAGAGCATCACCCCACTTTCTGCGAGAGCAGCAGGCACATATGAATAAGTAAAATGGCATGCCAATGCTATTTTACTTAAACGCCGCAGTGCAAGGGCAGGGGAATGGGCTGCATCCTTCAACTGCAGGATTACAGCTGTTCCTGCAGTGCACATGTCAGGTTAGCCGGCCCTATTGCTACGGCCAGCCCGACATGCACAGTACGCACCCACTAATCCCCTGGCTCTGAAACAGCTGGGAGGATTGCTGGCACAGGCCCCCAGCCTCAAAATGAGCGCTGGGTTAGCCTGCTCCCACCAATCCTGGAGCCTCAGCATGAGAGAGCTCCCGGATTGGTTGTATTGGTGTCCACTGAGCAGGAAAGAAGTCTTTCCCTTTTCTGCTCATAGACGACGATTGGGGAAAAAGGTGCGCACCGGAGGAGCAGTATATGGTGAGTTGGCGCCGTAGTGCCCAACCATATTTTTATAGTTGTTGTCGCCCCTGGCAGTGGGGACTCTTGGGTTGTGGATACCTGAGACCTTCTCCTCAAAAACGCTTTGAAGACTGTACACAGTACCTTTCTTTATCCTTTGCTGCACTGGGAGCTGGTTAAGATCTTTTTAAGCTGGAGTGATATGATCATGTTTCCATAGATAGAGAGAGGGGTTTTGAAGCTTATTTGAATGTTCTACTTTAGGGTGCTGATGAAGACCATATTGTGACAGCCCAGCCAAGACAGGACAAGGGCTCTCATGAGTTCAATTTGGTAGTTTAGATCTAGTAAAAGTTGGACTCTTCTGAGCATCATAAAATGGAACACACTAGTAATATGGGTTCTGAACTAAATCAGGACCTTAGTCACAGCAGTGAATTTTTTTGTCTGAACAAGAGCTCATAATTGAAACCAAATGTTCAGACTTTTTACTCATTCTACTGGTGTTGGTGCTTCTTCAAGTTTCTCAGGCCAATTGAATAGTACACCGAGTCAGTTGAATTTCAGTTGTGATCCCTGTGAACTTACCTCCATTTTGAAAAAGTTCAGGCAAATGAGGTCTTCTCTTATCCAGAAGTACATATGCCTAATATCATTTAAGATCTCAAATGTTGGGCTTGGCTGCCTTTCACATGATTGTGTATTTGAATATCATCAGTGTGCATTTAGAATTATAGCTTCTATTGGGGAATAATTTCCATTAGAGGACAAATGTACATAATGAACAAGAGTGGAGATAGAATAAGCCATTAGGAACTCTACCTTAGATGTATACTATTGATGAGGTGTCATTACTGCTTCCAACTTGCTGCTATTCATACATAATAGACTTGATGCATTGGAGTGCTGAGACTATAATACCCTCTATTGTTTTAGGTGTTGCAGGTGCATACCACAAGTCTGTATGTCGTACGATGTAACATATCTAGGAGAATAGGGACTTTAGCTTGGTTTTTTTCAGTAATGAAAGAAGGTCTTCTGTCACATCTGCCAATGTGGTTTTCACACCCCTTACACATGTGACCTCGAGGTTGACAGTGATGAATGATATTCTGTTTCCACAAAAGTTTGGAGTTGTGAAACCATTTCAGTTACTTGGATTTTGCCGGAATGCAGGGGATTTGGAATGGGCCACGAATGTATAGGCTTGTTGAGATCAGCATTCATTTGATTAAATTCAGGATTATGGTTGAATGATGTAAGGCTTTTGGCACTATACATTTACTGATAAATTAATTCAATAGCTCTGTAGGTCAAGGCTAAAAGTGTCATTCAGTCTTTGAAACAAATTTTGGGCAAGGAGACATTAGAAGATTGAACGGTATGATAATCTCAGATAATTGGATGACCTTCTGTAGGCTCCGGTGGGTGAAGGAATTCAGCGAAGTTGGAATCTTAGGTAGTTCAATGTGAATTTAACTTATTGATCCCTCAGGATTGATTGGAATATTACAAACATTGTCTGAAAGAGTTGAGGAGGTTTTCACAAAACTCAGGCGAAGCCAGAGTAGCATTTTGGTGGCGGATGTTAGAGAAAGTTGGCAAACTATTTTGAAGGGCTCTCTTGTTTGGTTGGGTGACTTGAGACACGTGGAGTAGTAACCTTTTTAGCTCTCCCTGCAGTCTTGTGTTAAACACACATATAGTTCCTTCAATGGAGTTTGTCATTGGAGTGTTTTTTTATTTTCCAACGACAAAAACATCCAAGAGAAACATCATTAAACATGCAAAAACATTATTAAGACACTGAAATAGAAGCATACCCACAAACAAAGCAAACAGTTACCTCACATGATCACATTCTGCAGGAATTACAAAGTACATGTTCACTTATGACATAATTTCCAGCATATGCAGTCTAGTAGTATGATTGACATTACTAAGAGCATATGATTTAGATTTGTGGAAGAGGCTATACTGAAATAAACCTACTTTTTAAAGATTTGTTTTATAGAGTACTAGCAGCCCGTCCCGACGTTGTCCGGGAGCAATCAGGCTTCTGGGCCCCCGCCCGCCCCGTCTTTGTCTCAGGCTTCAGGGCCCCCGCCCGCCCCGTCTTTGTCTCAGGCTTCAGGGCCCCCGCCCGGCCCGTCTTTGTCTCAGGCTTCAGGGCCCCCGCCCGCCCCGACGTTGTCCGTGGGTCCCCCGGAGCGCACCCGCCACTTTCGAGGCCCCCAATGAGCCGCACACGGGCCGCTTCACCTACCTCAGCCGCCGCTCCTCCCCGCCTGTCCGCCGCTCCTCACCGCCTGTCCGCCGCTCCTCACCGCTCCTGCCCGCCTGTCCGCCGCTCCTCCCCGCTCTATGTCCGCCGCTCCTCCTCGCGCTCCTGTACGCCGCTCCTCCCCGCGCTCCTGATGTCAGCACGCACTTCGCGGCTGGCGCTACTTCCAAGGGACTACTTTTTTTTAATCGTAAATATTTTAAAGAACGTATATTTAATTTTTTTATATAGCCTATGTCCATCTGCAGACCCTGACAATTACAACGATGTATCGGGTGTTTGGATTGGTGCTGTGGTTCCTGAGTTTACCCGCCTCAAAGGTTCAAAGTTCTCTCTTTATAATAGTAGTATAGATAAGGTTAAATATGGCATAATTAACTCATAAAGTCACTACACATATTGGTGGTACATCTATTGGTAGAGAAATCAACTAATAAAAAGAAAGATAGGAGAAAACAAGATATACATGATTAGCATTCCAAGGCCAGACGTAGTCCTAAAGAAGACTGACTGTGTCAATTAGTCAAGTTTACTTCAGCCAAATCAGAAACTTCTTACAGCAAAGGTAAACACATTTGCATGGAAGCACAACCAAGAAACATTAAACCTGCAAACAAGAGCATCGCCAAAAAAGGATTAACACCTGTTTTGTGTTGCAGCACTTTTTTTTTGCAGTTTTATATAGCACAAACTCGACCCGAAGGTATTGGAGTCCTTTACATAAGCACCAGTTACATTAAACAAGGACACATTAATTTTTGGTAGGCACGGGGAGATTAAGTGATTTGCCCAGAATCACAGGATGTTGAGCCAATGCTGAGACTAGAACCTCGTTCCCCAGCCCCAAAGTCGGCAGCTCTGCTGTTATGCCACATCCTTATTGTGGCATCTTAAAATACATATTTCAGAAAAAAAGTAAGAGGAACAAATCTTTCCATTCAGAAGTAAACCCACAGAAAACACCCACAAATGATTTACAGTTAAATTTAAAGTGACCCTGAAATGTGAAAAAAGTGTTTATTCTAACCAACGCAAATTCAAAAGGAGTATCAAAAAAGGAATTAATATGGCAAAAAAGTGAACACTAAATTAAATGTGAGGGACGCAGTGAAATAAAAGTACCTGATGCCTTATATCTGGCACTACAGAAAAGCTGCTTGAATCTAAACAAACACTCAAAATGACTCTATCGAAATTAATTTGTAATACTCGCTGTAGGCCCAAAGGATATTGGAGAAGAAACGTCATCCAGAAATTGTCATGGCATGCTTCATCATAAGAGTCCTCTCCTCACCAGGGTATGTAAATACCCCCTATCAAACTCAACCACATGGGGAGTTATTATATAATTGTTATGTACAATTCTTATATCTGTACATAATCAGGGATCCAGTGTTAAAATTATCCACGAGTTAACCCAATATTTTTTTATTACCGGGTACCTTTGATATGATTAAAATTATTTATAGAGCGGTTGGTAGTGAAGTACAATGGTTCACTCATCCTATCAATTTTCGACAGAGTTTTTCAAGCTGAACAAGTCTATGTTCTTCTTCAGGGCCTACCTCTTCCCTGCCTACCTACTGCATGTGCTTCATGCAAAAGATGCGGCATAAGGCTCACATACCTCTCTTGTGTACTCCTTCAGGATACCCAACAGAAAGAAAAGCATAATCAATAATTAAACCAAATACTTGTGTTCAAGAAAACCATCTGTGCTTAACGATGTGTTTTTCTCATGCTAAAATCTTTAGATACCAATATAACTCATGCATCTCTGATTTGAAAGTGGTGCGTAAATGATAAATGTAAGAGATAACTATAAATTTCGAATTTTGAATGTTTGTGTAGTTTAAGTTGGGTTTGTCACAAATAAGAAATAAATAAGTGTGTAGGTGTTCCGTAAATCACAAATGTAAGAATTATAAGTATACACTTTCTAATGTTTGTGTAGTTTAATTTGAGTTTTTATACCAAAAATAAATAAAGTTTTCCTAACTATAACTTAGTTTTAACCTTAGCTTTGCATATACATACATATATTACCCAGTGGCGGTCAACAATGGGTAATTATAGTTAGGTCAGACTTTGTATAGAAAAATAGAAAGCGTACTTTGTTGTTTTGTTAATAACTTTGGCACCATTTGATGAATCTTCACAAATATTTAGCCCCAAAAAAGTTCATCCACCTCAGCTCTTTTCTGAAAATGTTTGGGGCTGATAAAAAGAACAGGCCCCAAACTCCATTTTCCCCATGCATTTTCCATGGGGAAAACTACACAAAAAGACAGTCAAAACGGCTAAACAGAACACCATATTTAGCAGGAAGTTTCATCTTCATCTAGAATGTGTGCTTCTTGTGATTTGGTGTAATTCTGTTTAATCATTTCAGAGAAATGTAGGTATAAAATGTATGGATATGTGTTGCCGATAACTCTGTTTAATCATTTCGTAGAAATGTAGGTATAAAATGTATGGATATGTGTTGCCGCTGGACTCTCTCAAGTGTCCCTCTGGACTGGACAGGAAAATGAAGCATTCCGATTGGCTGTTCCCTCGAAACTCCTGCAAGACTGGGCAATGTGACTGGCAGCCACAACATGAAGTAAAATGTTGCAGTCGCCATTACAGGACATGATGACTCATGCCCCTTGTCCTGCAACTGAAAAGGTAAATAGTATGTTAAGGGGCAGGGTAGGGCTACCCCGTCCCCCTTACAGCAATGGAAAGGTCCTAGAGGGACTCCCTCACGTGGGACAATAAACATTTTTAAATCAATGTTTTTGTGTTTTTTTTACATGTCAGGCACGCGGGACTCATGAAAGAGCACACAGGGTAGCACTAGCTCCCATGGGAATACTGCTGAAGCGTATAAAAAAAGTGCCTACTATGCAAACCCTTCACCCTGTATCAGACTATTTGCTGGTAGGTGATCTCTCAGGCACAATAAATGAGATGTCAGTGCACAGGCCCCTACAATACACAGCCTGCGCCTTGCAGAAAAGTCTTTGAACAGTGCTTACTCCCTTCTGACACCACGCCCCCTTATGTGGCAATGACCCTACTACGCACACCTGCACTAAGCTGGTAAAGTGCCTACTACTCACACACTTGGTCCTGTACAGAAGACCTTATGGAAGCCCCTCATTTCAGACATCTATGCTTTTTTAGGTGTTCAAGTCCCTACTTCGCAAACTGTTCACCCTGTGCCAGAATATTTGCGGCTAGGCTTTCTCTCATGCGCCAACAATGAGTTGCAAATGGGCAATCCCCTAGAACACACAGCCTACGCCTTCTACAGAAGTCTAGAATAAAGCCCACTCCCTCCAGACATTCACGCTTCATTAGGTGGAAAACACCATACTACACACACCCACAGAGACACTCACACACAAACACAGACACACACACCCTGATAACACACATGCAAACAATCTCACTCTAACAGACACACATGCAAACATACACAGACACACAATCTCTGACACAGTCACACTCATATAGATACACACCGATATCCACACATATATATACTCATACAGACATACCCTCACACAGATATACGCACACACGCACTCTCACAGACACAGTCACATTCACTCACATATCATACACACATGCTCACACATTCACACACATATATACACTCTCATACACTGACTCACACATGCACACTTGCACACATACACAGACACATACACCCACTGTTACATACTGTCACACCTATATCTACATACATGCTCTCACACTCACTCAGGCTCTCACACTCTCTCACACACTGACATGCATGTACACATACACATGAAGTCACACATAGGCACTTACACACACACATTCACGTACACACTCATACAGTTTCACACATACATACATACATATATATATTGTCTGGCATACACACAAAACACTAACACATAAACATACACATAAAGACACACATACACACATGTACACACACACAAACTATGACATACACAAACACTATCACACACACTCCTCTGACACAAAAATACACACATATAGCCACACAGTCACTTACAAATACATATATACTCACACAGACATGCACACTAACATACACCAACACACACACACACTATTCATAGAAGAGCCTTTTTTTGCTTATTGTATTTTATTTTTAAATAGTTATTTTTAAAAAAATGGAGATGAAATTAAACTGGAAAAAAAGCATTTAAAACTTGCAGTTTATTTTCAAAAAAAGAAAAAATTACATTGTATGACATTTGTGTTGGCTTGCAAGTTTGTTCCGTGCAGAGTTTGACTGCTCTCGGTCCACAACTAGTACTCTGCATGTACTGCTGGAGATAACCATTCACTGGTGTTGCAGGATGATCTAGAGCACTGGTCCACTATATCTGCTGGTACACTGTCTCCATGCACCACAATAGGTGCTTTTTATGTCAATGGCTGTTCCCCATCTCGCTCCCTCTGTGCTCAAACCATGTTGTGAGGGTGCCTCCATAATATGCCTGTAGTACCATGCAAATATGTTTTCCCGTTCCACAAAATGCTTTCTGGCATATGTTGCATTGCACCACCCTCGGGGCTTCTTTTTTCTCTCCTGATGTAATAGTAAAATATTTCCCCACAATAGAATCTTTTATTGGACATGTATTCTCCTCCTACGCCACCTTGACTTCACTCTCTCCTCGTCAGATACCATTATAAACTCCTTTATGAAATCACAAAAAAAGATGTAAAAAAAGGGGGCAGAATCAGGGCACCAACTTCTAAAGGCTCAGAGATTCACCAAAATGATTTTGAAACGGTGGGATTTTCCTGTAAATGGAGGAAGACAACGATTTTAATCAATCAAATGTGTTCTGTTTGTGTGTCATCTGTAATACTTCAACAGGATGCCTTCTGACCCCCTATTGAAAAGAAAACAATATTTACACATGAACACTCAAGGGGTCTTAACTGCTCGAGATAAAAACCTCTCGGCTAAATCATTAATAAAAATGGTTCCTTCCGTGCAACAGAATTTATTAGATGTTATGGGCTCGCAGTACCACAACAAGAACAGAATAGGTATTAAAGCCCACTAGGAGTTCCTGCAGGGGCTTGCCAATGGCTCAGGGACTCTAATAGAGTATTTTGGGAACGTTTCATGAGAGAAACGCAAAACCTTGAAAAGATAAAAAAAATATATAAATATCTTTTTTTTAAACAAAAACATTTTAATAAACAGAAACAGAACATTATTATTCAGTTAAACTGGACAGGTGCTTGGACACCTTTGACCCACCTTAAAACCTGAACAATTGAATGAACTATCAAGCAATAAAAATGTACGAGACTGGCACTATGCTCGCTGAAGCTGTTGGATCTACTATGTAATCTCTCTCTCTCTTTACTTATTCACACTTTCCTCTCCTCCTACACGTCTCCCAACCTACCACTACTGTATAACCAGCAAAAAGAGGGCCATCCAAAGTATTTACTATGTACCACTTACCTTGTACCGCACAGGATGGTCACCCACACAAAGTTATCCTGTGCACTGTATGTATGTATGTGTATAAATACCATAAATAAAAATAAAAACAACTACAACAAACAAGAAAAAACACATAAAAACAAAGGATGAAGTGAAGTTACAGTAACATCTAACTTTACATTTAAAAAACATTGAAATTCACTAAAAACAAAGATTAAAGGAACATTATAGTTTGGTGAAAAATTCAGTGACAACATGACAATTTAAACTCAAACATTGAAATTCAGCAGGTATGGTTCTGAGAACTAACTATTACTTGCACTCCCAACAACCACTGCTTATGGCCTCACATTTTGCATCACTCGTGACATGCTCAATTACATTAATGAATGAATGAATATACGTTTTGTAAAGCACGAACTTAGCCCTGGGGCATCAAGGCGCTGCGGAAAGAGATCAGAGTGAGAGGTATCCATAAATTTCAGGGCTTAAGAGGTTAGGACAGGTGAAAGATTAGGAGAGGTGAAAAGCCAGGTCTTCAAGGACTTACGAAATAAGGAATGGGTTTCCAGAGTGGAAATTGGGGGAGGAAGGGAATTCCACAAATTAGCCCCTATCAGAGAGAAAGCCCCCCCCCCCACCTGGCTTTCCTAAACCTGGGAACCTTTACCCGGTTCTTGCTTGCAGATCTCAAGTCCTTGCTGGGAAGGTATATTTGAAACATTTTATTGATGCCTTCTGACCCCCTATTGTGGACAGCTTTGTGGACCAGGCATAAGGCTTTGAACACAATTTTCCTCCCCAGCGGGAGCCAGTGCAGGCTTCTGATGGTAGCTGAAACTGAGTGAAATGTAGGGGGACCCATCACCAACCTAGCAGTGGCATTCTGCACCAGTTGAAGACGATGTAGAAGTCTCTTGTTTATCCCTAAATAAAGGGTATTGCAGTAGTCTAATCTAGATACCACAAGGGCCACCACTGCCTGTTTCCATGATGGAAGGGAGAAAAAAACGGAAGATCTTCCTAAGAGTCCGTATCATCCCAAAACAGGTAGAGACAGTTCTATTTATTTGTGAGCCCAGAGAAAGAGCGGAGTCAGCAATGATGCCTAGATTCTTGTCACTAAGACAGGGGCAAGGGCACGATCCAAGAGTGTCAAGCCACCAAGCCTCCGACCAGCTATCCATCTTGTCTCCGAAGATTAGGACCTCCGTTTTATCCCCTTGAGTCTTAGGTAGTTCTCAACCATCCACGAAGCCACCGCCCGCATACAGTTTTTAAAATTTACTGCTGAGCCTGAGACACTCACAGTAATGGAAATCAAAATCTGAGTGTCATCCGCATAGGAAAGCATTTTAGGCCAAAAGACCTTACCACGGTGGCGAGCGGGGCTACATAGATATTGAAAAGGGTGGGACTCAATTTGGATCCCTGGAGGACTCCACAAAACAATTGTTTGGGGCAGAAAGAAATTGGCCCATCTTAACTCTTTGTGAAAGGTTCAAGAGGAACGATGAAAGCAGATTTAGTGTGGAATCCTCTATCCCAATTTCCCGGAGCCTGCCAACCAGTCTACAAGGAGAAATAGTACTGAAGGCTGCCGTCAGGTCCAGGAGGATAAGTAGGGTGGTATGACCCGCATCAACCTGTTGACGAATGTTGTTAAAGACAACGGTTAACACCGTCTCCGTACTGTGTTCACTCCTGAAACCATGCTGCAGGCCATTGAGCAGTTGGTATTCCTCCAAGTAAGAACTGAGATGGTGGTTAAGATGATTTTCCAGGATCTTAGCCAGAACGGGCAGCAGGGAAATAAGCCGATAGTTTTTTAATTCTGTCAGGTCAAGAGAGGCCTTCTTTAAAAGAGGTTTTACCACCGCCGTTTTCCATGCAGTGGGAAATTGGCCAGAGGAGATGACGGTATTGAGGATAGCGGTCAGAGGAGGTGCAATGGCCTCGCTTCCTAATTTCAGAATCTTAAGAAGACAGGGTTCAAGGGGAGAGCCAGATCTAATCCCACTTAACAACAACTCAGTTTCCTCTTGAAGAATAGAGGGAAAGGAGCGCGAACTGCAGTGCTTCAGACGTCCTACCAGAAGATCCGATCGGGGATTAGTTTTAGCTCCTGCAGAGTTTGACTTCTCCAATGAGGAGTATATGTCCTTAATTTTGGCATAGAGGAAATCTGCCATTTTATCACAAAGGTCCTGGGAGACCTCGGTATTAACAATAGTAGAGGGGGCTAAAAGGGAAATGATCATATTCCTTTTCTCTCCCTTTCTTTAAAACTGTGAAAACCTATCTAAGGACAGCCGGATGCCATAAAGGGTCAAAGGTAATACGTTCTTAGAGGGGAATCTGTCAAGGTGGACTGTACCGCTGTTGTGATGCAGTGTTGTTTAAAGTGCTATGCTGTTAGCTCTTTCCGAATTTGAAGCACTTTCATGCTTGATAAATGAATATCCTTCCAGATCCTGGGTGCATAAATGTAGAAGGCCTGTTCCTCCGGTTTTCTTCTTTTTTCCCTTCATCAGCACCAGTCTGAAGGTGTCCTGGGTCATAGTGCGGCAAGAGCCACCGGAGATGATCAGCTGATTAGTTAGGTTGACAAGGGTCGCTATCTGTGAATGCTTTGTAGATGATGCAGCTAGTTTTGAAGATGATGCAGACTTGCAGCAAGAGCCAATGGAATTCCAGGGCTGAGGTGGTTGTATATTTTCAGTACCTTAATGGGACCTGCCACAGGTTGTAGGATGCCTTAGGAGGACTTTGGTGAGGGCAATGTGAGTTTTGGGAAGCCGTGGAATAGAGTGTTGTCAACAACACTATAGAAGAGAACAAGGTTGTGAACAGAAATTCTGAAGCCACTTACTGGAGGAAAAAGTGGTGAGATGTAAGGGCTCTGCATCTGCAAACACCCATTGCATCATCAGAAGCATTTTATCTTCAGTAATGGGACTATCTTTCAGGTACCATACTGCCTTTGAGAAGATACATATGTGAGAATATATGTGAAGTCAGAGTTGGTGTGAAGAGGTATTTCAGTGCCTTTTAAAGAATGACCTCATAGTGCTGGGGGGACATAATGCTGGTTCCTTGGAGATTCTTTGAGGGAGAAGGTATGTTAGAAAATGAACGCTAGAACCCTTGGGATATCTATCACAAATAACCATCTAGTGTATCGATTTTCAGAGATCAAAGGGCCTACACCATAGAACATAGTCAGTTACAAAATTGCATTATAGCCCAATCCATTTAATGTTACACCACACAAATGTTTACTATCTAGTTCTCAGATTTTATTTTGATTAAAACATTTCATTATATTAAAAACCACAATTTTATATAGCATTCATATTACTTTGTGATCAGGATCCTGTGCTCTGGTACATATATACAGATTATTCTAACAATCCCGAGTTACGGTTTACTAAATCAGAGTCACTGGTCCTCCTGTCATTAAACAAGATTTATGCTCATGTCACAATATAATACATAAATCAAACATTCAATTATTAAAATGAAATTAAATATAAAACAGTCCTTTGTCGACGCGTTTCGGTGTTGTTTGTAGTATTATGACACCTTCCTCAGGACGGACGAATTTTTTATAAAAACAGGTTTGATCTTCTTTCTATGGAATGAATGCACACAATTACTAAAAGTTTATGGAAGAGAACATACGAGCAAGGCATTATGTGCTAGTTGTAACATTGGGCTATTGATGTGGTTCAATTTTATAAACGAAACTAACAGGCTTACTTAGAATAGTTGTGTATCGGTCCTTCTTTATCTTTAAGGGCCAGCGAAGATTCATATATAGTCAGGAATCTTATCGGGTGTACTTATAATTCCACGATAGTAGTTTCTATAATTTTAAACAAAACTATCTTCAGCATAGATCCAACTGTGATAACTGTAACTGACTCACATTGTTTTAGATTATATCATAGTGCCCACTTACTTAAAAACGGGTCAGCTTGATTTTGCGGTGTCTATGCTTTAGGTTACTGTGTGATTCAGTCTGCACACGATGGGTTCTTTAGTTCATAAGTCCCAAGTGCCTGTATAATTAATTAAACATTTGCTTTCAATGATGCCTTTATTCAAATTTAACCACCTCATTATGTAACTTTAACTAGAGGCTCCATACCTGTTGGTTCACGGTATGTCGATTACTGTGTCTTAGCTTTAGTCCCACATCAGTCACTTTCGGGACGGCGATACCACTGCCAAGTTGATATCTAAATGGTAAGATTCACTTATTACAAAAAAAATTTGGGCATATCATGTGCCACTACAGAGTTATTTCAGAGTTATTTCATCCTCCCTCGACTTTTTCTCTCTCTCTGTTTCAGGGTATGCTTCATGATCTCTTTGGTCTATAGGGGTATATTTATACAAATTGATCATATAAGTCGCTTTTCTTTCTATAGCCACCAAATACCATAATGTTGGTACTCAGAAGTGCGTCCTGGCTAAATATTATTACAGGGTATGTATCTATACATGACCTGTAATCCATCAAAGTGTAATCCCTTTCCTACTAATAATGGTTCGACCCGAGAGTTCGGGATGGCAATTATTTAAAGAAGTTTATATTTTATCTAGGGTGGGAATGGTGTTTCTGCCTAGCCCACTTTCCCAGTTTCTTTTTGAGGATTCATAGCGCTATACCACCGTCTGGGGACAGAGTATCTACCTGACGAAGGAATAATTATAATAGTTGTTCGATTAAGGTCGATGCTCGAACAACTATTATAATTATTCCGTGAGTGCAGTAAACAATACATTTATGACAATGATCACTAGATTGTAAGCTACAGTCACCAAATTACGGTAACGTCTGGGCGTGACAAGTATTTTGTGTTGGGAGGAGCAGTGAGGGTAAACTACAGGCACGCATGGATACAAAACTACAATCATGGCGACTGTTTGTATACACACAGGTGCCGGGGATAAACAGAGGCCAAATTTACAAATTACGCCAATTAACAGTGATTGAGTTTAGTATAAATAAGGAGCAACTTGCACCACTTCCCATACAGCACGGGAAGAAGAAAGGTGTCACACGGCAGCGGTACGAGAAAACCTTAGGTAAGGAGCACGGGTGAACTAGAGGGGGCACAGGAGTGCTATGCTCCTTCGTCGGGTAGATACTCTGTCCCCAGACGGTGGTATAGCGCTATGAATCCTCAAAAAGAAACTGGGAAAGTGGGCTAGGCAGAAACACCATTCCCACCCTAGATAAAATATAAACTTCTTTAAATAATTGCCATCCCGAACTCTCGGGTCGAACCATTATTAGTAGGAAAGGGATTACACTTTGATGGATTACAGGTCATGTATAGATACATACCCTGTAATAATATTTAGCCAGGAAGCACTTCTGAGTACCAACATTATGGTATTTGGTGGCTATAGAAAGAAAAGCGACTTATATGATCAATTTGTATAAATATACCCCTATAGACCAAAGAGATCATGAAGCATACCCTGAAACAGAGAGAGAAAAAAAGTCGAGGGAGGATGAAATAACTCTGAAATAACTCTGTAGTGGCACATGATATGCCAAAAAAATGTTTGTAATAAGTGAATCTTACCATTTAGATATCAACTTGGCAGTGGTATCGCCGTCCCGAAAGTGACTGATGTGGGACTAAAGCTAAGACACAGTAATCGACATACCGTGAACCAACAGGTATGGAGCATCTAGTTAAAGTTACATAATGAGGTGGTTAAATTCGAATAAAGGCATCATTGAAAGCAAATGTTTAATTAATTATACAGGCACTTGGGACTTATGAACTAAAGAACCCATCGTGTGCAGGCTGAATCACACAGTAACCTAAAGCATAGACACCGCAAAATCAAGCTGACCCGTTTTTAAGTAAGTGGGCACTATGATATAATCTAAAACAATGTGAGTCAGTTACAGTTATCACAGTTGGATCTATGCTGAAGATAGTTTTGTTTAAAATTATAGAAACTACTATCGTGGAATTATAAGTACACCCGATAAGATTCCTGACTATATATGAATCTTCGCTGGCCCTTAAAGATAAAGAAGGACCGATACACAACTATTCTAAGTAAGCCTGTTAGTTTCGTTTATAAAATTGAACCACATCAATAGCCCAATGTTACAACTAGCACATAATGCCTTGCTCATATGTTCTCTTCCATAAACTTTTAGTAATTTGTGCATTCATTCCATAGAAAGAAGATCAAACCTGTTTTTATAAAAAATGTGTCCGTCCTGAGGAAGGTGTCATAATACTACAAACAACACCGAAACGCGTCGACAAAGGACTGTTTTATATTTAATTTCATTTTAATAATTGAATGTTTGATTTATGTATTATATTGTGACATGAGCATAAATCTTGTTTAATGACAGGAGGACCAGTGACTCTGATTTAGTAAACCGTAACTCGGGATTGTTAGAATAATCTGTATATATGTACCAGAGCACAGGATCCTGATCACAAAGTAATATGAATGCTATATAAAATTGTGGTTTTTAATATAATGAAATGTTTTAATCAAAATAAAATCTGAGAACTAGATAGTAAACATTTGTGTGGTGTAACATTAAATGGATTGGGCTATAATGCAATTTTGTAACTGACTATGTTCTATGGTGTAGGCCCTTTGGTCACCAACTAAAAGTATAATAGCACAGAAAGGAAAATTTTGCTCTATACTATTGATACCCGGTCCTTTCTGGTTTCTGGGAAAACTCTCTTATTTTTAAGATCGATTTTCAGAGATGCCTGCCCTTGAACTTGCTGTGTCTAAGTTGCCTGCAGGGGACAGGCAATGGAGGTAAGAAACATGCCAGATCTTCTTGAAAATCTTGCTGCTTAAGTCTCGAAAAGACAGGGTTCATGCAAGTTCAGAATTAGTGCCCCATTCCCAAAAGACTTAATAGATAAGCGCTGGCACCGTCAAAATGTGAGGAGGCAGTATGCTTCGAATTGCCAGTGAAGATGGAATGTATGACTGCAACCCGGTGTCATTAAGAGCCATGCAGTCACCCCAGGCACTGTAGAATTTTCTTTTGCATGTGGCACATGGGGTAACTTTGACAGATCATCTTGACGTTAAAAAGAGCAGTTTTATTTGTACTTCTGGTGACTGGGTATGAAAGTAGAACCTGAATCTCATCAACATCAAATTGGAGGCAACATAGTAGGGCAGACAAAGGCACATCTAGATCCACTTCCAGTTAATTGTGTTTCTTTTGAAAGAGGAGGGATAGACAACACTATATTTTTTTACTTTCTACAGGAATAAATGCATATTTATGGTTCTTCATGATGCCATTAACTATTCTAAAGTAATCATTAAATCTTTAAAGCCATTTTATAGCCAGTATTTCAATTTTGTAAATCTCTTAAAAGATGAGATTTCTCAAAGAGTTGACAACTACATGTTGACATTTAAGGCGATGTGAGGGTGGGGGAGTGTTTAGTGACTTACAGGTTTTCAACAGCATGCCACCTCCAGACATAAAGTTTCTGTCTGGGCTGGTACCATCTGTGTTTTCTACCTGTACAATATATCAGTGCTCACTTCCAGTTCAAAGAATCAACTATTTTGCCACAATAATGTTCTACAGGATCTTCAGATACATAACCACAGAACCACGGCATCCAAGTGCCAAACTGTCTCAGATCACAATGGTCTACCTAAAGCATAAGGCACCTTGTCAACACGAAAAGCTAGGCTTGGAGATTCCCACTACCCACAGCCAGATTAGAACGTCCTTGGTCTTAAAGGAGGTTATGTTATGTTATGTTAATCAATTTTTTGAGCGCACAGCTGCCCCAGCAAAGGGGCGTCCCGGCGCTATAACTGAGAAGGTAACACAACTAACAAAAGCAAAGAAAGTAGCGAAATTTTAATAGGGCAGGGGTAAAAGATAAGTTTTAACAGCTTTCCTAAAAATAAAAAGATCTTCTAGAGATCGGATGTGGGCAGGAAGCGCGTTCCAGAGCTTGGAAGCCAGCACTGAGAATGATCGACCGCCTAATCTACACTTTTGAAAGCGTGGGACAAGTGCTAGCTTTTGACCTGCAGAACGAAGACTGCGTGAGGGAGTATACAAAGTCAAGAGGTGTTGGAGGATGGTAGGGGTATCAGTATTAAGGATTTTAAACGCAAAACAAAGGGTCTTAAACTCTATGCGTCTGATTACAGGTAGCCAGTGCAATTTAAAAATTGTACTGCGGGCTGAGCAGAAGCGAGGTAGGCCTACCAGAGCCCTGGCGGCCGCATTCTGTACCCGTTGGAGGTAAACATCAGAAAATGATAGAGACTACAAGACTGTAGCTGTCACCTCCTTTCATCCCCTCCCACCAACTGCCCTGGCTTCCAAAAAGCAGCCAAGCAAAGTAATTTAGACTGCAGCATTTTCAACACACTAAAGAAGGCCCTGAGTGAAGTGAGACTGAAGCACCTGTACTGAAATGTCAGGATCTTTCAAAAGGACTCAGAAGTAGCACTGGATGAGGATGTTAATCTCCGTCTCTCCCTGTGATGCCTTGATTTACAAAGCATGGGGCGTTTCAAGGAAATAGGGTTACCCCTGGGGGGCGGAGCATGGGACGAGTGAGAAACAACAATGGATTCAGCAACCAACCTCTCGGGAGCTTTGGAGTAGGCGAATGGACTGAGCAGGTCTCAAGACCTGCGATCATAGGCAATCTAAAGTAAGAAGGAAGAGAGGTAAGTTACAAGGTGGTACAGGAAACGCACTGCCAGAACTGAGAGTAGATAAGAATGACCATGTTTACCCACAAGATAGGCATACCTCTGTAACAAGTCTCCCGGCTACCTAGAAAAGGCATCTTTAGTTGGACACTGTGAACTGGAGTACTGCTGCTGAGTAGCCACATGATAGGAGAGCTCAGCTGGAATATCCTACAACACACTGAGTAGAAGTCTTAAGGCCTGAAAAGAAAGGCAAGAGGCACAGAACCTTAAACATGAAAACCAAGCCAGGGAAAAGAAAACAAATATGCAGGGACTCCAGAACGGGCAAGGACTTTGCAAAGTGTAAGGAAAAAGCAGCAACGTCTCTTGCTAGGTGTTAAGACTACTACATGGTAACTTCTTCTCGGATGTATGACATTACAACGCATGCTTGTACATCGCATGCTTTTACATCGCGGTTTTTACAACGCATGCTGTTACAACGCATAGCGCTTTGGGGTGCTGGATAGTGAATAGTTTAATTTACTATTCCAACTCCAGTCCCTGTGGACACTAGGGAAGGTGTTGGATAGTAAATTAAATCTATTCCCTATCCTAGAGCGCCCCCCCAGCGCAATGCGTTGTAATGGTTTGCATTGTAAAAGTTGCGATGTAAAAGCACTGCGTGGTAAAAGTTGCGTTGTAAAGGATGTTTCCCCTTCTTCTCCTGTCTCAGCTCTTCTACCCCTAGAAATTCTCATATGTGTAACCAAGAAGTGACTAGACCACTTCCCTTGGTAACTTCCCATTAGCAAACACTAGTACACTAACCTCACTACTTACACAACCACCATGATGGAAATGTTTGCCTTCTCCTCAGTGGTGTAACAACAGCCCCCCCAGCCCCTGCGGTGCGGGAGACCACCGAGCTCCAGGGGGCTCCCTCAGGCACTGTGCATGGGTGGCAGCTGAGAGCTCCTGACTGGGTTTGGAGTGTGGGGGGCCCTCTATTCACATTGCAGGGGGCCTCCCTCGAGTTTTGTTACATCACTGCTTCGCCTGAGACTCAGTGTGTGGTGCAATGTGTATGGTGTCTTTGATCTTGACTTGCTAACATGATGCTGTTTATTTCATTTTTCTATTAGTATACAGATGGCCCCATCTGACAAAAGAGCTTTTTTAAGACTTTTTGATCAACTGAAGGAAAAGGGTACTGAGCAGCCTACGGCTTTCACTAGTCACCTCCTCTTGCCCAAAGAACAGAACTGATCACTGAATGAAAAATAATCCTTCACTATTCTTTATGCTTTAAACCATTTTAATCCCTCTTTGCTGAAGGCATCACTTGGTGTCCAGATGGACCAAAATACTACAAAATGGATGCAAGTAATAAATTACGAAAACCTGAAGCTCCTTGTTGGACCTAGGGAACCCCAAGTCACATAAGGTAGCTTGGCACTAAGTGGGAAGGCCTAACTCAAAGGTACATGTGTTAAGTTTGTGTCAGACCCTTTAATAACAAGACATCCACCACTCAAAAATAAGGACACTACACCAATTTGGAAAAATATGAGCTGTTTTATAAAAATACTTTGTTAGCTTTTCTCTCTCCTCTGTAGTTCAACAATTTAATACACTGTACATTTTTACCCGTTTTTTTCACACATATCCTGTAGCATCAGCAGAACTCAGCTTAGTAGCTTAATGATCTTTTTACAGTGAATTGATCTAGGATGCACTTTCTTAACGTTCAGATTTAGTACCTCTTACAACAATAGATTGCCCACACAAGAAAAGAGGTATTATGGATACATAAAAGAACAATTTCATTCATTAAAGCTCAACCCACTCCAGTCTACTACTATGGGAATTTCTAGGCCATAGGACCCTGGAATGTTATCTTATTCACCACTGTGTGACACCTTTCTCACCATAGGTGAGTAACTCCAGGTTTTCAGTTGTCAGATGCAATGTTATAAACCGCTCCGTTAAAGAACTTGTTCCTAGGTTAGTACAGGGTGAAGTCACAGATTCTTCTTCAACACTGTGGTATCTCCCTGCTACCCTTATTCCTCCACTCTGTCAGGGCTAGTCAAAAGGGTAGTCAAGGTATCAGGGGGCGTGAGTGAACTCTTTTCTGGCCTCTCGGCTGATTCATCAGTCACTCGTCAATCTCCCCCCCTTCCTCCACCTTACTTGGGGTTGATCTGGGCAAGGCGCGGAAACAGTCCTCCAGCTCCCTTCTCCCGGGGGTTCCTCCCACGGACAATAGGTCTAGCGCACTCACGCCAGCACCGAGGGGAGGCCGATCGGAGGCTTCCGGTGATTCGGTCACCCGCGCTGTCTTCGTCGCCTCACTCGTCGTTCGTGTCACTGCACAGGCGCGGGAGAGCAGCGTCTCTGCCAGGCGCCGCCTCACTCGTCGTTCGTGTCACTGCACAGGCGCGGGAGAGCAGCGTCTCTGCCAGGCGCCGCCTCACTCGTCGTTCGCAAACGCCCAGTGTTTCTGGGCCTGCGCGGAGCCCCAGCGCTTCCCCGGTTCACGCTTCCGATGGCCACATCACTTGAGTCTGCGCGATGAACAGCGCTTCCTTCCTCACGCGCTTAGCCCGGCAGCGCCTCCACAACACTCGCCTCTGCTCCAGAGGCTCACCGGGCAGCGCAGGGAGCCACAGCTCGCTCCGGTCTTCTCCTCTGGGCAACCGGTAAGGTGATTTAGCATGGGGGGTTTCCCAGACAGCAGCTAGGACAACCGGTGGTCAGAGGGACTCAGGGGGCCATCAGCAGTTGCCAAGCCGATTTCCCTCAGATGACAAGTCTAACAAGAGGGTTTGGTCAGGGGCTAGGGGGGGAACGTTTTCACGAAGATGCTGTCTATCTTTCTAACAAACGAACTACTTCTTGTGCGTCCACCTCCCCTCACCACTGCCTCTCTCCTCAAGCTCACTGGACTGTACAAAATGGCTTCCTGACCTCTGCCCTTATATAGCCTGTCCACCCAGGGCCCAGTAGGGTCCAGAAGGTTCTGGAAGGACCTATGTTATCCTATGGGGCTTTCTCAAAGGTTGGCAGTTAGGGCAGTTGGAAACCACCATTTTGTGTAACTCTCACTTCTAGTCAGGGAAGGCACATAGGCCTCAGGTAAGAACTGTAGGGGCAAAAGAGCATCTAACCCCTGTCAACATCACAAACAAATTCAGTGGACATAAAAATTAAGAGATTTGAGGGGCAAAAAGGGGACAAAATAAATAATTAAATAGGAGGGACTACCCAAAGGCAGACAGGTCTAACACGCGTCCCCCCAGCTGAAAGTGGGGAGAGTTACCCAACCCCTTGGGAGTCCTCATCACTAAGGCGGAAATACCTGGAGAGACCGTCTGCATTGGCGTGGTCCACTCCAGGCCGGTGTCCCACCCGGAAGTCCATTCCCTGTAGGGAGATGGACCATCTCAACAACTTGGGATTTTCCCCCTTCATCTGCATCAGCCAACGAAGGGGGCGGTGGTCAGTCTGAACCAGGAAGTGCGAGCCAAACAGGTATGGCCGCAACTTCTTCAGAGCCCACACCACCGTAAAAGCCTCACGCTCAATTGCACTCCACTTCTGTTCCCGGGGAAGTAGTCTCCTGGATAGGAAAACTACAGGCTGATCCAGACCCTCTTCATTTAGTTGCGATAACACTGCCCCAATGCCATGTTCTGATGCATCTGTCTGGACAATGAACTCCTTGGAGAAGTCTGGGGCCCTCAGGACCGGTGCTGCACACATTGCCTGCTTCAACTTTTCAATTTTTGCTGACAAGCCTCTGTCCAAACCACCCGTCGAGGTTGTTTCTTTGAGGTGAGCTCTGTGAGGGGCGCTACAATAGTGCCATACCCCTTCACAAAGCGACGGTAGTAGCCTGTGAGGCCCAGGAAAGCTCGGACCTCAGTCTGGGTCTTGGGGGGTTCCCAGGCCATGATTGCCTCAATCTTTGCCTGAAGGGGCTGCACTGTTCCCCTACCCACCAAGTGGCCTAGGTACACAACCGACCCCTGCCCAATCTGACATTTGCTGGCCTTGATTGTCAAACCAGCTTGTTTCAGGGCCTCGAGAACTGCTTGCAAATGTTGCAAATGGTCCTCCCAACTGCTGCTGAAGACAGCAATGTCATCCAGGTAAGCAGCGGAGAAACCCTCCATTCCGGAGAGGACCTGGTTCACCAGCCGCTGAAATGTAGCAGGGGCATTCTTGAGCCCAAAGGGCATCACACAAAATTGGAAGTGTCCCTCAGGCGTGGAGAAGGCTGACCTTTCCTTTGCTCCATCTGTCAAGGAGATCTGCCAGTACCCTGAAGTGAGGTCAAAGGTACTCAGATATTGGGCAGCTCCCAGCCGGTCAATCAATTCATCCGCCCTAGGGATCGGATGAGCATCAGTTTTGGTGACTGAGTTCAGTCCCCGGTAATCCACACAGAACCTCAGTTCTGGGGTGGTGCCTGGTGGAGCTGCCTTTGGCACTAGAACCACCGGACTGGACCAGGGGCTGCTGGAAGGTTGAATAACTCCTAGCTCCAGCATCTTGGTAACCTCACCATGGATGCTAGCCTTCACCTTGTCGGACAGCCGGTAGGTCTTTGACTTCACTGGTGGGCTATCCCCTGTGTCCACATCATGGGTACACAGGTGAGTCCTTCCCGGGACAAGGGAGAACAGCGTAGAATATTGCTCCAGTATCTGGCGACAGTCCTCCCGCTGTTCAGGAGTTAGGGATGGGGAGAGAATCACTCCCTCCACCGACCCATCCTTTTCCTGAGAGGAGAACAAGTCTGGGAGAGGTTCGCTTTCCGCTTCCTCTCCTCCATCAGTCACCATCATTAAGATGACCTCGGGCCTCTCATGGTGGGGTTTGAGTCGGTTAGCATGTAGCACCCGTAGGGGCTGTCGAGGGGTCTTAAGGTCCACCAGGTATGTGGCCTTACCCTTCTTTTCTAACACCTCAAAGGGGCCTGACCAGCGATCCTGGAGGGCACTTAGCTCTCCAGGCTCCATCACCCACACTTTCTGGCCAGGCTCCAACTCCACCGGGTGAGCGTTGTGGTCATACCACTCCTTCATTACTGCCTGGCTGGCCTCCAAGTTGTCAGAAGCTTGCTTCCACAACTTCGCCATTTGGCTCCTGAAGGCCAGCATGTAGCTCACCACTTCCTGGGGGGGTTTCCTGGGAGACTTTTCCCATCCATCCTTCACCAGGCTGAGAGGTCCGCGTACAGGGTGCCCATACAGAAGCTCAAAGGGGCTGAAGCCCACTCCCTTCTGTGGCACTTCCCTGTAGGAGAATAGCAAACAGGGTAGGAGGACGTCCCATTTCCTCCGCAGGCTCTCAGGCAGACTTCTGATCATGCCCTTCAAGGTCTTGTTGAACCTTTCTACCAGTCCATTGGACTGGGGGTGATAGGGAGTGGTGAACCGGTAGGTCACTCCACACTCCTTCCACATTGCCCGCATGTACGCTGACATAAAGTTGGTCCCCCTGTCGGACACAACTTCCTTGGGAAAACCCACTCGGGTAAAGATCCCCATCAGGGCCCTAGCCACCACAGGTGCAGTGACAGTCCTCAGAGGAATTGCCTCTGGGTACCGTGTGGCATGATCCACCAGAACCAGGATGAACCTGTGACCAGCTGTTGTTGGTGGATCCAATGGCCCTACGATGTCGATGCCCACCCTTTCAAAGGGGGTGCTAACAACAGGCAGTGGTTCCAGGGGAGCTTTCAGCTTCACCCCTGTTTTCCCACTGGCTTGGCAGGTCACACACGTCCTACAGTAGGTGTTAGACGCCACTTTCATCTGAGGCCAGTAAAAGTGGGGGACAAGCCGAGCAAAGGTCTTGTCCTGACCTAAGTGTCCTGCCAAGGGAATTTCATGAGCCAATTCCAGCAGAAAGGCTCGGTACCGTTGCGGGACTACCAAGGCCCTTGATGAACCAGGTAAGGGTACCTTGGGTTCACTGTAGAGGAGTCCATCCTCCCAGTAAATGTGGTAGTGTCCCGCAACGTCCCCTGCTGCCTGGGCTTCAGCCTGTCGCCTCAGTCCCTCAAGGGTAGGGCACTCCTTCTGGCCCTTACAGAACTCTTCTCTGGTAGGCCCTCCCTCCACATGCCACTCAGCAGGGATAGGCAGGACCTCCAGAGAAACTACTCCCCCCTCCACGGACTCCTGGTCCACCACCGCAGGTGGCCGATCTGTCACATGGGGTGTGGAAGCCGAAGCAGGCTTCTCCTGACTTCGGGTCTGTCCCTTTTTGGCAGCGGGTTGGGCCCTTGTTCCAGGCTCCAACCCAGGCGAACTCCCTCTCCGGGCAGTCGCAGACCTTGTGCTTACACAGGCCCAGTCAGGTGTACCTAGCATCGCTGAATGCGTCCGGTATTCCACCTCTCTCCAAGCATTGTGCTCCATGTCATTCCCCAACAGACAATCAACTGGCACGGCAGGGCTTACGGCAACTCGAAGGGAACCTGCAACCCCCTCCCACTCAAAGGGAACCTCGGCCACGGGGTAGTGGCCCATTCTGCCGTCAGCCATCGCGGCGGGGTGGAGTACATTGGGGATCACCTGCTCTGGAGACACCAGATGACTTCTCACCATAGTCATACTGGCTCCTGTATCTCTCAGAGCCTCCCCTCTCTGGCCATTGATGGTGATCCACTGCCCATACTTGGTAGTATTTGGGGGCACCTGGATCTTAGGAACCATCTCCCGTTCTCCCAGGGACACTAAGGTGACACCCGCCCACTCACCCCCCTTATCTAAGGGCAACTCCTCCCCGAGCACTACACTAGCTACTCCCGGGGTTCTGCCTCCGGTGGGAGGGGGTGGTCTCTTTGGGCATCTGACATCTCCCTTATAATGTCCAACACCACCACACTCAAAACAGTGGACAACCCTTGGCTGCTGGCTTTGTCCAGGATGAGAGTTCCTGGGCGGGTTAGCCTTAGGGGTGAAACCTGTTCCCTTTCCCTGGAAACTGGTTTGGGGACCTTTAGAGAACTCCCGCTTTTTATCTTCCCCCTCCTTCTTCTGAGGGGCGCCCTGTCCTGCCTTTTGGGAATCCCCTCCAGTCCCCTTTGAGGACACCCGAGTACTTGCCCAGATGTCCGCCTCCTCTGCAAGCTTCCGGGGGTTGGTCAGCTTGCTGTCCACCAGGTGCTGGCGCAGCTCGGGAAAACATTTCTCGAGTAGATGCTCTTTAAGAAAAAGATCATACAACCCATCATAATCCCTCACCTCACTGCCCTGTACCCAGCCCTCCAATGCCTTCCTCGCATAATCCAGGAAATCCACCCAGTTCTGGGTGCTTAACTTGTGGCTCCCCCTGAACTTCTGGCGACACTTTTCCGGGGTTAGCTCAAATTTCCTGATCAATGCTAGCTTCATGGGGGGGTAGTTAGTCTGCTCCTCTTGCTCTAAAGCTAACAAGGTGTCTCGACCAGTGGGAGGCATATACTTATACAACCCACCCCCCCAGTGTTTTTCCTGGATTCCATGGGCTCTTAAGGAGACCTCATAGGCAGCCAGCCATTTGGCTATATCATCCCCCTGACTATAGCTGGCAATTATATCCTTAGGCAGGTAGGGTCTGGACTCCCTGGTTGGTTCTCTGGTTTCGCTGCCACCATTTGGAGTTGGAAAGGGTCCCCGTTGCAGGGCCTGGAGTTCTAACTCTTTTAGTTTGAATTCATGAACCATTCTCCGCTCTTCCTTCTCCTGTTCTAATCTGGCCAACTCCCACTTCAGCTTCCTTTTTTCCCTCCTGTCTGTGAGCTCTGCTTCGGTCAAGCTTCCCCCGGAGACACTACTGCCCCTCCTAGAAGAGGCCATTGGTTCGGGGAGTAGATTTCCCACCTCTGGTTGGAACAATCCCTCTACCCCTATGACCGTGGCCCGGTCGGTCTCCTCATCCTCCTCCTTCTCTTCTCTGCGCGCTTCCACCCAAGCCCTCAAACTGGTCTGGAGTTCCGCCTTCTTGGCACCACGCTTAAAGAACACTCCCATTTGTTGACAGAAATCTTTTAGCTGGGCCAATGGATAAGTGTCCAGTTTTTCCAGTGCAAATTCCATTTTGCAAAAGGCAATTCAAGGTCAAGCACACAAAAAGGATAGAGTTGCAAGGGCAACCTGAAGCTACCTCCACCCCTAGGAATAAATTTGGAAAAAGCAAAAGTAAAAATTAGGAAGGCCGCCAGGAGAAAACTCCAGGTGTAGGTTAGTGGGGTATGTTTTGTTACTTCAGAGTAGACGCAAACACAGTTTTGATCCCATCGCTGGACACCAATTATGTTGGACCTAGGGAACCCCAAGTCACATAAGGTAGCTTGGCACTAAGTGGGAAGGCCTAACTCAAAGGTACATGTGTTAAGTTTGCGTCAGACCCTTTAATAACAAGACATCCACCACTCAAAAATAAGGACACTACACCAATTTGGAAAAATATGAGCTGTTTTATAAAAATACTTTGTTAGCTTTTCTCTCTCCTCTGTAGTTCAACAATTTAATACACTGTACATTTTTACCCGTTCTTTTCACACATATCCTGTAGCATCAGCCGAACTCAGCTTAGTAGCTTAATGATCTTATTACAGTGAATTGATCTAGGATGCACTTTCTTAACGTTCAGATTTAGTACCTCTTACAACAATAGATTGCCCACACAAGAAAAGAGGTATTATGGATACATAAAAGAACAATTTCATTCATTAAAGCTCAACCCACTCCAGTCTACTACTATGGGAATTTCTAGGCCATAGGACCCTGGAATGTTATCTTATTCACCACTGTGTGACACCTTTCTCACCATAGGTGAGTAACTCCAGGTTTTCAGTTGTCAGATGCAATGTTATAAACCGCTCCGTTAAAGAACTTGTTCCTAGGTTAGTACAGGGTGAAGTCACAGATTCTTCTTCAACACTGTGGTATCTCCCTGCTACCCTTATTCCTCCACTCTGTCAGGGCTAGTCAAAAGGGTAGTCAAGGTATCAGGGGGCGTGAGTGAACTCTTTTCTGGCCTCTCGGCTGATTCATCAGTCACTCGTCAATCTCCCCCCCTTCCTCCACCTTACTTGGGGTTGATCTGGGCAAGGCGCGGAAACAGTCCTCCAGCTCCCTTCCCCCGGGGGTTCCTCCCACGGACAATAGGTCTAGCGCACTCACGCCAGCACCGAGGGGAGGCCGATCGGAGGCTGCCGGTGATTCGGTCACCCGCGCTGTCTTCGTCGCCTCACTCGTCGTTCGTGTCACTGCACAGGCGTGGGAGAGCAGCGTCTCTGCCAGGCGCCGCCTCACTCGTCGTTCGTGTCACTGCACAGGCGCGGGAGAGCAGTGTCTCTGCCAGGCGCCGCCTCACTCGTCGTTCGCAAACGCCCAGTGTTTCTGGGCCTGCGCGGAGCCCCAGCGCTTCCCCGGCTCACGCTTCCGATGGCCACATCACCTGAGTCTGCGCGATGAACAGCGCTTCCTTCCTCACGTGCTTAGCCCGGCACCGCCTCCACAACACTCGCCTCTGCTCCAGAGGCTCACCGGGCAGTGCAGGGCGCCACAGCTCGCTCCGGTCTTCTCCTCTGGGCAACCGGTAAGGTGATTTAGCATGGGGGGTTTCCCAGACAGCAGCTAGGACAACCGGTGGTCAGAGGGACTCAGGGGGCCATCAGCAGTTGCCAAGCCGATTTCCCTCAGATGACAAGTCTAACAAGAGGGTTTGGTCAGGGGCTAGGGGGGGAACGTCTTCACGATGATGCTGTCTATCTTTCTAACAAACTAACTACTTCTTGTGCGTCCACCTCCCCTCACCACTGCCTCTCTCCTCAAGCTCACTGGACTGTACAAAATGGCTTCCTGACCTCTGCCCTTATATAGCCTGTCCACCCAGGGCCCAGTAGGGTCCAGAAGGTTCTGGAAGGACCTATGTTATCCTATGGGGCTTTCTCAAAGGTTGGCAGTTAGGGCAGTTGGAAACCACCATTTTGTGTAACCCTCACTTCTAGTCAGGGAAGGCACCTAGGCCTCAGGTAAGAACTGTAGGGGCAAAAGAGCATCTAACCCCTGTCAACATCACAAAAAAATTCAGTGGACATAAAAATTAAGAGATTTGAGGGGCAAAAAGGGGACAAAATAAATAATTAAATAGGAGGGACTACCCAAAGGCAGACAGGTCTAACACTCCTTCTTTGGTACATATATATGTAAGTGTAGGACTTAACAGTAAAGCACAAGGCTGGAGTTTCATCTAAGAATGATAATGGACATTGTAGCCTCCTCCCCAGCCCGGGTACATGTAAATGATCACGCCACACATGGAGCTCAGTATTACACATCTTCCTTCATCAGAGGGTATCCGTTAACTACCCTTACTACGTCATGAATTTTCCTAACCACACCCAATCACTTATGTTACTATTCTACGGAGTCCGTCAGTGACCAGAGGGACCCGCTATCTCTAACACACACGATACTACAGACATTTGTGAAAGTTCACTCAATAAAAACAACTGTAGTGTTCCATGCAATTATAGCACAGGTCCTAGCACATCAGTGGTAAATGGCAGCTATTCGCCAGAGAGCTGCCTAGTACACAGTGACTGCTGGCAGGACTTGGGAAAATGGCCAACTGCTGAGCCTGAACAATGCTGTGATTATTTAGTATTTAATGTTGGAAGCAAAAATAATGAGTGTGTTCAACTCTATAAATATGTTTCCTTCACTTGTAGGAGGGAGCTTGGTTTTATCAGGGTATGAGTGGAGAGCTATCTACAGGCTGTCTAACAATTCACGTAGTTATTTGATGCAAATATAAGGGAACGGGTGAGAAGAATAAGCCACAGTGGATTCACATGTTATTAGTGTGCTGTTAAATTTGCCAATGGCTACCCGCATCTTTTGAATAAGAGTTTGCTTGTATTTGGCAGTGCACTAATTGTTTATTATGGAGTCTTTTGGGCCGGTTTGGTTGATGTCTTTTATGGTATTTTGCATTTTGGTTATGCGGTGGATCTGTTTGTTGATTTTACAAGAAGGTCTACTTAGAGAGGGTTTATAGCAGCGTGTGTGCTTTCCCTCCTTTCTACTGGTCATGCAAATGCAGCTAAGAAGCAGAGGTGCGCCTCGAACGGCACCTGCCTAGGAAATTGAAAGACATGGCAACAACAGGGTTTCAGTCAAGAGAGAATACCATTCAAAAGATATCATCGTAAAACATAATACTGTTAAGAACCTGTTTTGAATCATGTACCACAATGCATCTCTGCTCGCTTCGAAGCACTGTAAATACCAAGAGTTACTATCACCCAACAACACAATTTACTAGTCTTAGAAGGCCTGACTTGCCGAGATATAACCTTAGTGACCTTCAGATCACTGTATCTTTCAGTGCAGTCATTAACCTCACAGGGACGTGTCTGCCCAGAGCTGTTGTAATGGTTGTAGAGCTGTGGAGGTTTGGGAATTTAAAGTGGCTCCCTTGTGTTAAAATTGTACTGCAGCATATTTCTTACCAAGTTGCTGCCTTGCTAAGCACTGCTTGCAAACAAACAATGGTTCTGTTGGGAATCTCGTGTAAAAACACTTGTGTATTAAATACGCGTTAGATCATTACATTGATCACTGATTGATTATAAAAAAACAAACACAACACACCTCAATTCAGAGACAGAAATTTTCCTTATAGAATTGTTACTGTTTAGTAATATACGTAAATACCTGGCTGTCTAATATGCAAGACTACAAGAAACAGTGTGATAGGTGATGTTATTGGTGAACGGTCGTGATAAGTGATAAGGTGCTGTACATAGGTGACATAATTAACACACTTATTTACAAATATGGACTGGATTTTACAAGCGGGTCCAACATAAGATGCATAAACCCCACAGGCTGTAATTTTTCCTTATTTGAGTTGGGGAGTTGCGTGGACAAGTTGAGCTGGCAACGTCGCCGTTTCGACCCTAGTGATTAGTATAGATTCATAATCATCAGTGGCGGGTCTTCATCAGGACGGGGGGAGGGTGGGACAGCCTAATGATTCGGGTGGAGTAGCACAATGATTCAATGCTAATGTCCGACACCTTACACTCACATCAAAGGGTATTCTATGTATCCTCGCATGGTTTTCATCACCATTCGGTGGAAGGGGGGCGCCTTAGCGATCACCAAAATTTGATAGATTTCATTCTGACGACTTCCTAGTACGTCCGGTTTCTTTTCAAAAGTGTAAGCACTAGCAGATATGGACTAACTTTGCTTTTTCTGATCAATAGACATAGGGGGCTGATTTACAGTTTGGCAGAGAGCGTAAGTCAGTTCCGACGGTTACGGAGTGCCATCTCCACTAAGCTGAAGGTCCGTCTTCCTGATTTACAGATGGGTGGGTCTTAAGTATGTTAGCGACAGAGGCTACTCCGTCTCTGTCGCTAAAATACTCTTTTGATGCCCTGTTGGAGGGGAAACATCATTTATCACACAGTCGGAACCATGCAATATCTTTACCCCGCATCTATTACCACACTAATGCCTTTACCCCACATGCCCTTACCAACCGATACCTTTACCACGCATGCCTTAACCAGGAATATGCCTTTATGAAATAGGAATACATAATGCGTTGTAAAGGCATGCATGGTAAAAGCATATGATTGGTAAAGATTTGCGAGATAAAGCTATGGATGGTAAAGGCATTTGCGCGGTAATGGATGTGTTGTAAAGGCATGCGTAGTAATTCCATGCGTGGTTCCGTCATACATTCTTGATGGAATAAGGACCAAACAAATGGTCAGTTTATATCTCTCTTAGCTCCGTGAAAAAAAGTGGCGGTAAGGGTCAATAAAAATGTTCACATGATCTGCACAGCATGGGGGGAAACTTCCATGTTGCAGGGTGATTAGGGTGTGTTTTTTCAAAAAAATCTTGCTTTGAGATTTTGTTTAAAAAAAACATGTTAAAAGTTTGATAAACAAAACTTTCATTGTGACGTTACCTTCCATCCAAACTTTAAATAAAAGTAGGAAAATGTCCTTTTTGTATGGTCAACCCCACACTTTTTCCCCCAATGCTGATGGTTATGCCTCTGAAAGTGCACTGGAGTCTGCTAAACAGGCCCCAGTGCCAGTGCTCTCTCCCCAAATATGATGTATGTGAATTGAAAAGCCCAATTGGCAAGGACATTAAACCCCTTAGAATAACCTGGTAAGTGGTACCATTTGTACCCAGGGCATGGGAGTTAAAGGGGTCATCAGGGCCTGAATCACTGATTGTTTACCCTGAGTGACCCAAGTAATCAGATGACTGCAGTCCTGTCATTGCAGACTGCATGAGCAGTGCAAACTGCTCAAACTTGACTTTGCCCTCACCGTGAGAGGCAAAGTCACAGCACTATTTTAAATATATGTCAGTCACCCCTGTAGCGTCCTCCCTAGCCCAGGAACATGCAAATTAAATATGCCGCACATGGAGCTCTGTAATACATGTCTTTATTCTTCAACATACAACCACTCGCTGTACGCATTGCATCATAACTTTTATAACCAGATCTTAACAGCCCCAGCAGATTATGTATTTCCTGTTTAGTGTCCCCCCCAAAACCATAAGGGTCCTAGTGCTCATAATATCAAGACACCACATCTCCCCCTTTATTAAATGAAAAGCACAGGTAGCATTAGCATCATAGTTCCTCAATGAGTCATCGAAGTACTCACATTGGTAGGCCAGATCGGGTGGTATGAGGTAGCTGAGGGGGCACCTTTATCAGGCACTAGGACAAGTAGGCACGGTTGTCTCACTCGTGATATCAGGAGCTGATTAAAATCCAAATAGGTGTGTAAATTGTGACGAGTCCTGTGTGATCGACTTTCTGGGACGATACGCTGTCACCATTTGTCATTTGCATGTTACAACCCTCAAAGGATCAACGTCAAACGGAGTGCACAATTTGTACATCTGTTTGACCCAGTACCTAGTCCCCTCTTCCAAAGACTGTTTCCTGGGCACATGGGCTCTGATCAGCATATGTTTTCATCTTTCACTTTCGATAAGTTACTGTGACATGAACCTCATCGGCATTCATTGATCAGAGAGATGCCCATTGTGGTAGTTTGGTTCTGATTGCCTTCGTAATTAGCAAGGTGGCAGGACTCTCACCAGATGTGGAATGAGGAGTTGATCGATAGGCACAAGGGCTTGATGCATGGCTTGGTTGAGATCAATTCCCTCGATCAAATTTTTGCGGAATTATCTTCTTGAGGGTGCCCCTGAAGTGTTTAACAATACCATTGGCGTGGGGCCGGAGAGGTGTACTCTTTTGATGCTTGACATTGAGATGAACAAGAAACTCCTTGAACTCTTTGCTAGTGAAAGGTGAGCCATTGTCAGATTTGAGAACAGCAGGGATGCCCCATGCTGCAAAGATGTTATCAAGACTCTCAATGACTTTGTCAGAGGTTGCCAATGACAAGTCTTCCACCGAAGGAAAGTGTCAGTATTCATCAATGACTACCATGAGATGATGTCCATTTCCTAGAAGATCAAAGATATCAACTGCAAAACTCTCCCAGGCATGCACAGGAAGGTCAGACATTGTCAGGGGATGCTGCGTCACCTTGGTGAATAAACAGTTACAAAGGTGGCACACTTTCAGCTATTTCTCAACTAGGCTAGGGAACCACACTCAGTCTCTTAGGGCTCTTTTGGTGACTACAATACCACAATGCCCTTCATCGGCCAGTTAAATGATTTGCTGTCTCAGGCTCATAGGTAAGATGGCTCTCGAACCTCTCAGTATGATACCTTCTCGAGAGCCGGATAGCTCATCTTGAATATTTTTTAATTTTTGAAATTCAACATTTTCAGCAAAGGGTCAAACAGTTCTCTTCCAAAATTGCATTTTAATGATGTCTTTAAGGATGAGCATGTACTTATATGCGTTTGAAGCAGGAATAATATGTTCAATGGATAGGGCTGCTGGTGTGCTGGACTTCACAATGAAGTTGAGATACTCTTCAGCTGCTTTGGACGTTGAATTGTGGCAATGTAGTGGCACTCATGGAAATTACTCGGCGGGGTTTTGATCTTTCCCCAGCTTGTGTACAATCACATAGTCGTACTTTTGCAGTCGCAACCCTCACCTCTCGGTACAAGGAGGCATCTTGGATATTGAATTTCCAATGATGGTGAGAAACACCTGGTGGTCTGTGATGCTAGTGAAACATTTCCCATATGAAAACACCTGCAAATGTTTGCAGGCCCACACTACAGCCAGAATCTCCTTCTCTGGTTGAGAGTAGGCACGTTTTTTCCAGACAGACTTCTACTGGCATAGGATACAATGTGTCTCTGGCCATTCGGATGGCAATTGCGCCAAGCAAGGATTGCCCTCAGTCCCACTGGGCTCGCCTCAACTGTGATCCCAGTATGTAACTTAGGGTCAAAGTAGGCCATTTCAGTTGCATTCTCAATTGCATGTCTAATGTATTTGAAACTTCGGTCGGATTCAGGAGATCACTGGAAAGAGACATTTTACTTTGTTTAGTCCCTCAACGGGGCGCTCACTATAGCAAAGTCACAAATATATCTTGAGCAATAACTAGCAATGCCTAAGAAGGCATGCAGCATGATTACATCTTGTGGGGCCAAATAGATGACAATACTTAGAGAAACAGATGAGTACGTACTTCTCCTCAGGGAATGTTAGTCTGCTTTTGTCAAAGAAACTTCAAAATTCCAAATGGTATTTATTTTCTGCTTTTATTCTTACTGTTTATTCTTGGTACATAAGCTTTCATCCTTCTTCAGAGTTTTACAGGGATTACTTCGAGACATTCTACAGCTGACACGTGTTTCGCCCTTAAGCAGTCATTTTGACAAGGTTCTTCTCAAGGTTTTTACAATCTTAGCAGTAACACTTATTATGTAACATAGTATTTGACAAATATATTGTATCAGGAAAATCAAAGAAAAACAAGTATATGTTTTCATCATATAACGACAAGTCCTGGGTATAATGCCTTTATTTCTCGGTCAGGAAGTGGAAGTGGAGGGGTGATACCCTAAAAGCGTTCCCAGGATGCTTGTTTCTGGTCCAGGGAGGACCTGGCTTGGTAGTTCAGGCTTGACTGCTCCCATAAAGAGCAGAGTCAAGACTGATTTGCATGTGGTCAAATATAAACTGGGTTGGCAGGATGAGTAAAAGAACAATGTATTTGACCCAGATCTCTTGACTAGGGGTGTATGTTTGATTCGTTCCACATTCCGTCCATCATTTGTGTGTCTTTTGCTTGTATAGGGAAGCAGCACATCATTTTGATGTACATAGCTTAGAATGGAGGAAATAATCTGGGGTTCCTGCGTTATTCCCCATTCTGAGGCCCAGAATTCAAAATGAGGTGGTAATTCCTCAGCTGGTAAATTCCACAACCTGCTGAATAAGTATTAACTGGTTGAAGTATCACCCCCAAAATACCAGGGTACTCGAAATGAGCCCCTTAGTGTGTGTGTTTTTTCTCTTCTAGATATTCTCTGTAGGAGAATGCTGGCCTATTTACAGGATGTCAGGAAAACACTTCAACATCCATGCTGGTGAATGGTGGAGCAGATGGTGAATCCAGTTCAGATGCAAGTGGTCATGGAAGAAGGCTGACAGCTGGACATGAAGGCATTTTCAGAGCTGTAATATTTTTCGATAGGTTTATAAATAGGATGCAGTTTTCTACAAATGCTGAATACCTACTTCTATCATTACCCTTTCCACAACCAACACTGCCAATACTTGTATCTAGTGTGGAGCTGTAAGCAAAAGAGATACTGCTCCCAAAGAAGATGTTCCAAGTGGAACTTCTGTCAGAGAACAACAAATACTCATAGTATGTTCAGAAACGGAAAACAAAAAAAAGACAGCGGCCTCTAAAATTACAGTAGATCCCAAGAAGTTACTGTCTGGACTATCGAAAGAGCATTTGGAGCCAGCATTTCAAGTGGTGGAAGCAGAGATGGAGGAGAAATAGTACCTTCTTTACAACCAGTAAGTAGTCAGGAGGCTCAGACAGGGAGCCCACGGAGAGTGTGTGCAGCGTGGGAACACGACAGCGTGCTCCGTACAACTCAACGTATAAGTTGCGGTTGGATTTGTAAAGATTATGGACCCTTCCCAGTGGACCATGAAGGAACCCAGTGGAATACAGAAGGATGGAGAGCCACCCCACCCATGGATACCCTAATACCTACGTTACCTACACGAGGGAAGCCGGTGCATACATGTGACATGTGAAGTGGTGTCGGAAACCGCAGTTGAACCCAATGGAGGACTTCAGGAAAGTGCCGCTGCTGAAGGAAGAGAAAGTGTCAGGTAGAAGTATGTAGATATATGATTGTGGTATGTTTTGATACAGGCTAGGGTTGATACCTGCAATCAAAAGACAAGTAACCTTAACAGGCATTTAGCTATTAGTTGTTTTTCACATTTCACAAATGTAATGTACTCTGTCACTTGTGGAAAACTGAACCATACTAAAATCATATATGCGTAGTACACCCATGCTAAGGAGACACAGAGGAAGAACGATGGAGGTCAAGCTTTGCCAAGGAACATATCCAAGAAAGACTAAAGGAAACTGAAATGTTTTGGGGGTAAAATGCTAAAAATCTGACAAAAGTTATGCTAAGTGGAATCTCTCTCCCGGGCAATCAGAGTAGGTGAGGTATGTCATCCAGCGATACAAACCCTAGGATGTGTCATTGTTAAAATATTTGGTGGTAATATGTGCCAGTAAAGCCGTGACATGCTACCTTCAACCAGAAGATAGGTACCCTAAAAGAGTATTTCGCTTTCATTTATCCAATTTATTTGAAGTGCACTGCATCCTGTTTACCACCTGTGGGCACCCTGAGCCCTTGAGAAAATCCATACATGACTGGCACCCCTGCACTCAAGAAACCTAGAGGAACTCAGATTGGGATCAAGCCTTGGCAGGGATATGTTCCTGGGTGAGGAAGACTGGGAGCAATTATCATGTTTGGAAAACAAATGCTTAAATGCTAACAAATGTCATGTTTAGCGTGTTCTACTGACAAGCCAGTCAGGGTAAGCGCGAGATGGTGGGCACCAATAAATTCCTTACAGATTAGGGGCCAGATGTACGACCCGTTTTTGCATGCGCAAATAGGTTTGCGAACCCGTTTGCGCATTCAAAAATACCATGGGCCTTGTACAAAGCCTATTTAATGATCACAATTTATTTGCGACTCGCTAAATAGGTTTTGTGACTCGCTATTTGGAAGGGGCGTTCCCTTCCAAATAGCGAGTATTAAAACCATGTAATAATGTTTTGCGGTCGCAAAACACTCGCAATTACCACCTACTTCAAGTAGGTGGTAATGAATTCGCAAATGGGAAGGGGTCCCCAGGGGACCACTTCCCCTTTTCAAATGAATGCAAAGTATTTTTTAAGGGCAGGCAGTGGTCCCAGGAACCACTGCCTGCCCTTAAAAAATGAAACGGAAATGTTTCTTTTTTTTTTTAAATGCATTCCATTTTTCTTTAAGGAAAACGAGCTGCATTTGAAGAAAAAAACTGCTTTATTTAAAAGCAGTCCCAGACATGGTGGTCTGCTGAGCCCAGCAGGCCACCATCCCTGGGAGGACCTGTCATTCCCAATGGGCTCGCAAATTGCGAGAGGCTCATTAATATTAATGAGCCTCACAATTTGCAACCCCATTGGGAATCGCTAACAGTGTTAAACACACTGTTGTACATTTTATTTTGCGACTCGCAAATTGCAAGGAGCAAAATAAAATGGTCATACATCTGGCCCTAAGTGATCTGGGCTAATGTTGCATAATTGATTGTGCAGAGTACATTCAGTAGGAAAACCACAAATATCTCAATATTTCTCATTATACTTTCAGGGTACTTTGAGGTATGGATGAAAGCTTTTTTGTAATACATAGTTCTGATTCTGACACAAAACACTATGGGGCCGATTAGGATGGCGGACGGACTTGCGTCCGTCCGCCATACCAGAGGTGGAGGGACCGTCCGCATGGGCTGCGGCGGTCCCTCCGTGCAAATTAGGATGTGACCGCCACCCTGGCGGTCACATCCTGGATATTTAACATTGCGGCGGGTGCTGCTTCAAGCAGCACCCGCCGCAATGTTAAAAGTGCATGTTTTACATTTACATGCACAAAGCGGCAGGCACCGCGCGGTGCCTGCCGCTTTGTGCATGTAAATACTGGGGGGTACCATAGGTACCCACCATGTGCACCCCCCACCCGCCTACACCCTGGGGGCCCGCAACGGGCCCCCAAATTCAAAAGTACACATGCTTTTCCACGGCGGAAAAACCGCCGCGGAAAAGCATGTTTACTAAAGCATCCTAATTTGGCTGGCGGTGTCTGATAGACACTGCCAGCCAAATGAGAGCATTTCCGCCGCGGTTGTAATCCGACCGCGGCGGAAATGCAGCGGACAGAAACCAAGACCCAACAGCCATCGTAATGCGGCGGTGGGTCTTTGGTGAGTCCGCAGAGGATTTTCCGCCTCCTCCGGGCCGGAGGTGGCTTCCGCCGGCACGGAGGAGGCGGAAAATCCTCCATCCTAATCGGCCCCATAGTTTGCATGGGTGCACAAAGAGACCAAAGAGGTATGTATATTTAAACACTCTAATGTCGATGTTTTGAAGGTCAGTAAAATGGTTAAATATGCAGAGCAAGGTTCAACGTCCACTGACCTAAAAATAGGAAGTCATATCTCCGCCCATGTCAGTTCCTCATATGATCTACAGAGCAAAACTGATCAATCTGTGAGTTTCATTGATTTCATTGGATCTGCAAGCCCTGGCCGATACTGATGACCTCCCTTCAGACAGCAAGATCAAATGGCCCCTGGTCCAATAGGATTCCTTTATTATTTTTAAATTGAGGTTAGTAAACCCACATCCATGGACTGACTACAAATTAATGGTCAAATAAAGCAAATCCTGTGTGTCATATAATGTTGTTTGTTCTGGAAAAACGCATGAAATCCAGTGAAATAAACTATAATACTGTCTTCAAAATGCTATTGGACTGTTGGTTGTTATCTGTTGTATGGATGTTGTTGGAGAAAGTCCATGCATTACACAAGTGGCGATTTCAAAATAAAAAAAATATGAAAATTCTGTTCTTTTTATCCCGTAGCCCCCATTCAGACCTTCTGTCAGTGAATGACTAAGAATGTGCTCTAAAAAGTATAAGGAAATATTCCAAGTTTACCCTCATAGTATTTCACAAAATGTTTAGGAATTGAATCATTGACAGACGTGTTTAGTTTGGCACACACACAGCTGGAAGTTCCTCAGTTTTAGTTAGTAGACAGAGGTCCCTATAATCTTCATCTGACAGATACATTCTAGCACAAGAATTCCAAGCTATGTTCCACGTGTTGGTTTTTGTGCCATTTGCCTTATCCTTATGTGGTTATACTTTTTTCAAATTGACGTTTTCTACTTTTATCACTTGAAGCCTGGTTGTGTTGTCTGGTTTTGATATTGTCAGAAGATCATTGAGTCACACTAACTTTTAACAATGGTGTTATTACAGGTGTGTCTCCCCATTTATCAAGTGGTTGTTACCCAGCATAAGGACTTTGCAAAGGTTATACATGATAGTTTTATCTCCTTGGATTTCATATTGTATGTTGTAATGAATCTTAGAAGTTGATTGTCAACTACCGGGCTAATTTCTAATCAGTATGTCATCCACAGTTATGGGATTCAGACTTCCATTTGTGCTTTCAATGATTTAGTAGGTGTTCTCTCTATGTATTTCTTGCTTTGACATACATATTGTCAATTACCAAAGGAGGGTAGCTCCACTGGTGGAATATAGTTGCCGTCTCTCTAGTATATTTTCCAAATTATTTGACAACTGAGAAATTTCTCCAGGCCCTCAGCATTTCTCCATAAAATATGTTCCACTCTTGAATGCCCGCCATTTGAATGCAGAATACTATTAACCAAAGACATTTTTCTATACAGAAAGCTCTTCAAAGGGGCGTGGCTTAGCGCCCGGTGTGGATGGCAGCTCCGACATGAGCGCTCCGTGCCGACCGGGGGATTTGCCTACTTTTACCTCTCGCCGGCGTTCTTCAGGAGAAGAATGTCTCACCGGAGTGTGTGGGGAGTGTCGCGGCACTGAGCCCAGGCATTTCTCTGTGCTTTTCACCGCTTTTCTGACGCAACATCTAGCGGCCGCAGCTTCGTGACGGCCGCGACCGCCATTTTGTGCTTGAAACACGCGTCCAGCGCGCTGCTCGTTCCTGGTCCTGCTGGCCTCCTACGATGTCCCTGATCTCTTGGACTGCTCATGGTGAGCTAATCTTTCATTGTTTTAGCCGCTGCTGCCATTAGCCTCACTGTCCCAGCTCTCATGAGTGCTACCCACAGTTGTCACGATTTCGGCGGCCATTTTACCCTCACCTGGCAGTCTCCTCACCTGTGTCACTTGAGGAAGCAATTTATGCCGGCTCTCTGCCACAGTTAATTTCTCTCTTCTGCAATCTTTCATTCTGGATTTTCTTCATGTCTACAGTTCTTCACGCTACATGGACCTTTTCTCGGCTGCGCACTCACCTCAGATTGCCCTCAATTATTATGCTGCTGTGACTCTTCCACTGGATGCTTCCTTCTCTACAGCGCGCCAACTTGTCACCCCTTATCTTAATGGGCATTTTGCGCTTTGCCTCCCTGCATGAGGGCTTCATGGCTTGAGTGTCTGGACATTGCTTTACGACCCTGTGTGACTTTTTGATGTTCTTGGGTGGCTCTGAAGCGGCTTTCTTTGGACATTTTGGCTTCTGTGTGCTCTTGCTGACGGTGCTGCTCTTTCTTTCTCGTATTGACTCTCACAGGCACGGAGCATTCCAGTTGCAAGTTTTCCTTTTCGTTCTCTCTCTGGAGGTGCTCCTCATCTTATGGATAGGGGTGCATTTGGTCGTGCTTCCAAAACTCCACGACATATCATTATTAAAAATTCAAAAGTGTTTTCTGCGTTGGCACATCTGGAAGCCTCTCAGGCATCTGCTGTCCAAATGTCGCAGTCCAACGCGGAACATCCTGTTCAACCTTCAGGGAAGGCTACAATGAAACGCCTCAAAAAGGATCCTCCATCACCGACGGGCTCTTCCTCAGTTGTATCTATGGAGCTGTTGTTGGAGGAGATACGTGCTCTTCGACCTTTCATGGAGGAAACTAACTCCAAGTTGCAGGTCTTAACTGATAATTGGTCACAGATGGATGTAAGAGTGACAACGGTGGAGCGCAGTATCTCTTCTCTCCAGGAGTCATCCTCCAAGGTGATGCACATGCAGTCGCAGATTTCTTCTCTCCAGAAGCAGGTCGAGGAGCTTGAAAATCGTAATCGACGCAACAACCTTCGAATTTACGGCCTGGTGGAGAATTGTGAGGGGAGCGACCCCATTGCTTTCTTCAAATCTTTCCCACCTAAGCTCCTCCATTTACCCGAAAGAACCGTGCTTAACATCCAGCGAGCACACAGGCTTGGTCGCATCTCTTCATCTGCTTCCGCCTCTTCAAGGCCAAGAGGTGTCATCATGTATTTCCTGGAATATACTGATCTTCTTAAAGTCCTCTCGGCAGCCCGGGCTTCCCCTCGCCTCACATGGTCAGGATCCACCCTCTTCTTTGCGCAAGATTACGCCAGAGCTACAGCCAGCCGTCGTAAAGCTTTCTTGGATATGAGACCAGAGCTTCGTTCCATTGGCGCCAGATACGGCCTTTTCCATCCTTGTCTTTTCAGAGTCACTCATAACAACAAGACGACGACTTATGATGATCCTGTTCGCCTTCGGAGCTTCCTAAATTCCTGTCAAACATCTGACATGGACCTTTCCAGCTCCTCATCTGCTTTGCCTCCATGACTCTCCTGAGTTGCTGTTGTTCTTTAATTCATATGCACAGTTGGTGTTGGCCGTGACTTTGTTTGTGCTTGTTATGTTGATTTCTCTTCTTCCTATATGACCTTCCTTGTTTTTATTTGTTCCCTCATGTTTATATAACTTGTTCATACGCTTCTCATCTTTGTTTGGTACCATGTTCTCATTGTTGAGCCTCTTGTTGTTTTCTTCTCCTCATGTATTTTTTTTTTCCACAGAATCCACAGTTTATTGTGTACTATCCCCCCGGTCTGGTGGTTCGTTTGCACCGGTTGTTTTGCCTCCTCCGGTTGGCGCTACCCCCCTCAGTCTTTCTCATCTGTTCTCCTTCCTGATTGTCCTCCCCTGGTTCCACCCTTCGTAAGTATGTTCTCCTTCCTCCCCTTGCTGTTTGCTATTCCCTTTTTTCCCTTAATCCTGCTTTTTTTCCTATTTCTACTTTGTTCAAAGGTGTCTCCTTTTCCTTGCTTTCATCAACTCCTTTGTCCTCACCCTCTTCATGTCTTTTTATCTCTCACTTGCATTTTTCTCCTTTGTTTATTTATTCAACTGGTTTTCATTATCACTTTTTCAATCTACACGTTTTCTCTCTTCTCATATTCTTTCCTCTCTCTTTTCCCTCTCCTTTTTTCTTCTGTTCTTTTATTCATTGCTTTTCATATATTTTGGGCCTTGATCTTTTTTTTCTTAGATCATCTTTCTTCATTTTTTTTCGCACTTTCACTACTTATATCTCATATCACATTCATTATCCTCTTTTTTCTAGCATATTCTTCTCTCTTTTGCTTATTCTCTCCTCTGGGCTCTTTTTTTGCTTCTTTTTTTATTGCTATTCTCTATTTATCTTTTATGTTATGTCGTTAAAAATAGTTACATGGAATGTTAAGGGCATTAATTCTCCAATCAAACGACAGATAATTTTATCGCACCTTGCTCGTTTAAATGTTGATGTTGCATTTCTGCAAGAAACTCATTTGTCTGATGAAGAATCTGTTAAATTGAAACGAGGTTGGGTGGGTGATGTTTACTATTCTCAGGGTGATGGTAAACGCAATGAAGTAGCTATTTTGTGTCACAAAACTTTGTCCCATTCGTTGCTTGCTCAGGAATCAGACGCTGAAGGTCGTTGGACATATGTTAAACTGTCAATCAAGGGTGTTCCAATTTCCTTTCTTAATGTCTATGCCCCCACTGGTGGTGATCCTACTTTCTGGCATGCGTTCTCCCATCATATCACCAGATTTATTGATGACAACTTCATCCTAGCGGGGGATTGCAATCAACCCCTTGATCCCTTCCTAGATAGACATTCTAAAGTCCATTTTGTTCCCAATAAGTCCCATAAACTTTATTCCCAAGCTATTTCCCAACATAAGCTCACTGATGCCTGGCGCCTATGTAATCCGGAAGTGCAAGAATTTACTTTTTACTCTCCATGTCATCATTCCCAATCCCGGATTGACTACATTTTTGTTACTCATAACATTGCCCAAACTCTCACTCATGCCGAGATTGGTCCGATTCTACTCTCGGATCACGCCCTCACTTTAGTTCAGCTTGACATCCTTCCTAAATCTGCTGGACCCAAGCGTTGGCTCTTCAATAATACCCTTCTCTTGGATCCCAAGTTCACTGCCTCCTTTACTGAATTTTCGGATGAATATTTTTTGTTCAATGACACCCCTTCTATTCCTCAGCATACCATTTGGGATGCTTTCAAAGCTGCGGCGAGAGATTTTATAATTGGCTATGTGGCGAAGAAACGGAAAATTGCCCGCACCTTCAGGCTGCTCTCCTCCTTGATATTAAGAAATTGGAGCACTCTTATTTCACCTCTCATTCGCAAGACAGTTTAACAGCCCTGATTAATGCCAAAATTAAATTTAACGAGAAATCTACGGAAGATGCTTCTTTATATTTATTGAAATCGAGTGCAAAGTTCTATGGGGGCAAAAATAAGGCTGGGAAGGTTTTAGCTAATTATCTGAAAGTTAAGCATAACAAATTAAATATTGAATCAATCTATGATACACACTCTATTCTTAAACATAAAGATACGGACATTCTTGCTGAATTTTCAGCTTTTTACAAAACCTTGTACTCTTCCGAAACCCAACCCTCCTCTCAGTCCTTAGATCGCTTTTTCTCCAACATACAAAAGCCAGCTCACTTCCCTCTTGATCTCTCTCACTTAGAGCTTAATATCTCTCAACAAGAACTACTCACAGCACTCCAGAATCTCAAAAAAGATAAAGCCCCTGGGCCGGATGGCTTTACTGTTGAATTCTTCCTTCACTTTTCGAAACTTCTCATCACAAAATTACACTCCCTCATAGATACTTTCCTCACTCTGGGTGCCTCTTCAGGTTCTTTTTCTGACGCACACATCTGTCTGATACCTAAGGAAGGGAAAGACGCTCAATACTGCAAAAATTATAGGCCAATCTCTTTGGTTAATATTGATTATAAAATATTTGCAAAATCTCTTGCGGCACGTCTTGACCTTCTTCTTCCAGACCTTCTAGGTGAGGAACAATCAGGTTTCGTCAAGGGTCGTTTCATCACTGATAATACTAGACTTTTATTTAATGTTTTATCCAAGTCCCGTCACCTGCCCTATTCCCTTGCGGTGATTGCCCTGGATGCTGAGAAAGCATTTGATAGGGTTGAATGGACCTATCTTTTTCATACCCTTTAATGGTTTGGTTTTGGTTCTAAATTCATTTCTCTGATTTCTTTACTTTATTCTAATCCCCGTGCAGCGGTTTGTGCCAATGGCCAAGTTTCTTCCTTTTTTAATTTAGGGAGAGGTGTTCGTCAAGGCTGCCCCTTATCTCCTCTTCTTTTTAATTTAGCTTTAGAACCCTTTTTATCCAAACTCCGTCAGAATCCTAATATTCAAGGTTTCCAAATATCAGAATCCCAAGGCAAGCTGGCCGCTTATGCGGACGACATCCTTCTTTTTATTTCTAATCCCACTGATTCTATTCCCGCCTTCCTTGCTGAAGTGAATGATTATTCCCAAATATCTGGCTACAATCTTAACAATGATAAGTGTGAGATCCTACCCTTGACGAAGTTTACATTTAAACCTGATTTCGCTGCCTCTAATTTCACATGGAATTCTTCCCATATTAAATATCTTGGTCTACATGTTACTCCTTCTATCTCAGATACTGTTTCCCTTTGTCTGTCCAAATGTACTCAAAAATTGGTGGACTTAACGTCCAGATGGCACCCTCTTTACTTATCCTGGTGGGGCCGTCTTGACACTATTAAAATGATGCTGGCCCCCATAGTCCTCTATACTATTTCTAATATTCCAGTATCCATTCCTTCTAAATTTTTAAAAAGATTAACTCCATTTTGATGTCCTTTCTTTGGAATAACAAAAAACCCAGAATGTCCCTTGCTCGATTGATTCGCCCTAAAGCGGAGGGCGGAGTCAATTTCCCAGATTTCCCTGCCTACCATAAAGCGTTTTTATTACGACAAGCTTCCTTTTGGTTGCAAGACCCTAGCACTCCCTGTCCTTTATGGGCTAAATTTGAGCGCCTTCTTCTCTTTCCTTTTTCTTTTGCTGAATATCTCTCTTTCTCCCGTAAACCCTCTTCTATTCCTACTCCCGTTCACAAATTCACTACTAAATTGCTTCTATCTTCCTCTCCCTCCCCCCCACGACTATTGCTGATTTTCTTTCTTCTACCATTTGGCATAATACCGCCCTACTTATTCGTAACAAACCCTTCTTTTGGAAGGCTTGGCGTCGCAGAGGGCTGATATGGATTTCTCAACTCTTCTCTCTGTCTTCCTTCTTACCTTTCACTACTCTCCGTGCCCTTTATGGTTTACCTGCCTCCTTTACCCGTAACTACCACTTACTTAGAGAGGCCGCACTGACAACTTATATTCGTCTCTCTCAGCTACATTCCTCTCCTATCTCTCCCACTCCCACCTCCTCACTTCACTCCTTTTTGCGCACTGCTCCCAAGGCTTCCTCCATTTACAAATACCTTCACACTAATGACTCTGTTAGGCCTAAATCTAAAGTGGAGGAGTGCTGGGAACATGATCTTACCACGTCCTGGCCAATTTCGCTCTGGGACAAGATATGGAATAAGATCCGTAAATCCTCGAGAGTGGCAACTTTAACACAGTCCTTGTTCTTTATTTATAACAGACTTCTCTACACACCCTTTGACCTTCATAAGCGCTTTCCAAACACTCCTCATACATGCTGGTCTTGCTCCTCCCCACAGGCGACTTTGTTTCACATGTTGTTCTTATGTACATCTGTTCATGAATTTTGGTTACAGGTTTGGGCTCAAATCAATGTGATTTTTCATACGTGTATTCCTTTCTCTCATGCTAACATTTTTTTAGGCAGTCTTTCCCCTTGTTGGGACGATGTTGAAAAAAAGCCTCAGATTATTGATTTATTGTTAGCTGCTGCATTTCAACAGATAACGTCTAATTGGAAGGACTTTTCCAACATCTCCTTTAAGGCGTGGTGGTTTAACGTTTGCCATAACCACAGACTTGACACTGCTTTCGTTTTCCCGGCTCACATGGCTGCAAAACTTATGAACTTATGGCTCCCTATCACGCTTTACTTAGATGCCTGTGCTAATCGTCTGTTTCGCCCACTGCCTTTGCAGCAAGAAGTCCTTAAGCCACCTTAAATGCTCATTACATTCCATCTTTTCTTTATTGTACTATTTTGATACTCCTCCTAGGTATTTCCATGTTTTTATAACTAATGTTTTTCTTTTCTTTTCTCTTTTTTTAACTCTTCTGCCCGGATTCTCCTCTTGTTACTATTTATAACTTTATTGCTCGCACTGTGTACCACAGTTTTCAATATTTTATACTTTTACTTTATTTTGTATTGACACCTTGTTTTTCTTTTTATATCAAATAAAATTTTCTTGAACTTAAAAAAGAAAGCTCTTCAAACAATTATCTTCAGTTCCCTACACCCAGGAAACATACTTCCACATTACTCATGTGATGGGTAACCGCATAATCACCCTCATCACTCAAATAAATCATCTGCTTTTCTTCTCCATTCCATACGAGTAGAACATCAATAAATCTGACTCATTCAACCTCTTCATCTAAAGTCAATGTTATCTTGTAGTCCCATCAAAAACCTAACTTAAAAGCAAGTTATAATTACAGTCCAAAACACAAAGCCACTTAAATTTGCTAGCCATGCATGGCTAAGCAATCAGAGAAAAATTTGTAATTTAGTGCCTGAATGTTGATTTTATGCAAAAAGAACAATTGATGGACAGAATGCAGAACAATGTCATACATTCACCCCAGTACAAAGATCTGGGCCCAAATCCATCGTTGTTTTGCCCACCATGCCATTCCAGTTTGGACCCAGCCATATGCAAATCAGTCTTGACCCTGCGCCCAATGGGAACAGTCCAGCCCGAACTGCCAGGCCAGGTCCTCCCTGGACTGGAAACAAGCATCCTAGGACCGGTTTCGGGCTTTCAGCCCTCATCAGCCAGGATAGCTTGACTCCAGTGGCATGGAGAGCACGGGACAATGACTGCAATGGATACACACCTGCCACATTTGAAGCCACCGTTTTTTTTTCTCCAAACAAAAGCAGGACGTCTTAAAAGAGCAATGTTTTGTGTGGGAGGCAAAGTGTGTTAAACCAGTGAACTCTATTATAAGCACTTTTCCTATGTTGGTCTTGGAATAAAAGAGCACAAGCCGAATATGCCACATAGGAGCTTAAATGAGGGTAAAATAAATTACAATTGATACACAGATATTTCCTTTGCTTAGCATTAAATTGCAATACGGTTAGAATTTTGGAAAAGTGATTTTGATTTGGGGGTTACACCAATGGATTTTCTCATTTATAGTTTTTATTAGACTAAGAGAAGAATCCACATGGCATGCACTGGATGAGAAACAGTTTTTACAATTTAAGCTGGAAGTGGCAAATGGCAGTCTTCAACGTTTGGTTCCATATTTTCATATCACATATGAATATCTGCATAAAATGTATCTAAATTAGAATAAAATAGTCAGATGTCATCTTGAAAATATAGCATGGATCCTGGCGTCCTGGACCAATGTAGAATACCCCTGATGTCCTACGTCAAAACATGGTTCATGGGTGCTCCCCTTACGCCCATTTCTGACTTTTTGTTGGCTAGAAACAAGCTTAACTAGCTCCAGAGAGTGTCCATTTAACACATGGACTAATTATTCATAGTAGTGCAAAGACATCTCACTTGGTAGGGTAGCAAATTTCTCATGGAATAACAATATGTTTAGTACAAGGCCTCTTGCTTTCTTTTGGGGGACGTAATTTGGATTCTCTGAGTTTCCAATGCCATGGAATGCCACACTTGGTAGAGTTCTCATAGCTCCTATAGCTAAATGTAGTTGTGCTGTGGATTAAAATGTGTGCCTAAAAGCAAGTACCATAATAACAGGAAGACTTTCTTTGGTGCTTAAAATGCTTTATGGCTGTTCTCCAAATTATGTAATGCTGTTAAGGACACCTTTTGTCTATTTGATTCCAGCATATTTGTTTAACATTAGGATATGCATGACCAATTTCTGTTTGCTACAGTAGCTCTATGGTTCATAGATAGGCCAACTTGCACTCCAGGCTACCTAGCAAGGAGTCCTGTGCAGAGCTTGAAATCATGCCCCACAGATGAGAACCTGCTCTTTATCATCTCAGTACACATGACACATATTCAGCACCCCAAATGTGCGTCAAAAGGTAGGAGATGTAGCTCAGAAGTAGGTAATTAGCCGTCATCACTTTGAACCAAGTTATGACTTGATTACATTTATGTTGCAATCATTTTCATTGTCTAAACAAATTAGATATTTTGAAGAGGGGAGAGAGAGGTTGTGAAGTCCTTTTCTTACAAAACATTTGAGGACTATCAGAGACAAGTAAGCATGGCAAATGGGGCCCAATAGCCTACAAGAGCGACTCTTTTTGCAAAAAAAAAAGTGCCGGGCCCAAAGTTTTGCTCAGAAACTCACAGCTGGTGCTATCGATGATCGGCGTGACAAATACCCAGAATGCATCATGCCTCCTTACTCCATCACTAGACATTCCCTGCCTCTTTATCTCACTCTTGCAGGTTCCTGCTTTCTCCCTTTGTCGTAGTTTTTCTATCTTAACTTTTCTCCTTGTATCTTTTTCTCAATCCAGCTCTGATCTAGAGTTTGGTAAAGAAAAAAAAGTGCCAGCCCCAAAAATGAGCAGCGGTGAGCCCTACCTGTAACCACAGGCTCAAAATAAGCACTGCTCCTCTCCTTTTGTCTACTGTTCCCCTACTAACCTCCTAAACTCTCCTTGAAGGGCTTGTGTGGCACTCATCTCAGCTCAATTCAATTGACCATGCATTCAGGAGTATAATTCATATTGCTATACCCTTCCTAGATTTAGACCCTGATTGGTTTATAACCTCAACTTCCTCAATAAATTCAATCCTGACATCTAGTGATCGTTCTATATACTTGCCCCTAACTGCATATATGGAGAAGGGAATATACTTGGCAAGGGGCTGCCTGAACAAGCACAAGAAGATCTGGGATCCCTAGTGGGAACATTTTGGTCTGGAACAAGGTTCAGGAGGAATGGTAAATAATAGATTGCTTTAATGTTAAAATACTTGGGATGTGATCTTATACAAAATGATCTCACAGTCTTGATTAGAACCCTTGAATGTACCACCTGTTAATGTTTGTATTAACTATATATATATATGAGAGTTTATAAAAATATATATCTAATCTATATACTTGACCCTACATACAGAATAATCCGTAGAACACCCACAGCTAGTGAAAGATGATACTGGAACTGCTATTTATCTTTATTAGCACATCTGAAGCCAAGGTGTGTCTCCTCCAAGAATTATATACATGAGCGCCACCTCATTAGGTACTGGTGAATAGGGTGACACTTTCTTTGCAGTAGTCTTGCTGCAAATGTTCCACGTCATCAAATGTAGCTTACCCATCTAGACAATGGAATGAGGCGGGTTAAGGGGGAGATCAGGGCCACAAAAGGGGGGGGTGAAGGGAATAGCGCCCAGACGTTTCAAACCAGGACCCCCAGTACCCCACAATAGGCTTGTCAATATAAACATCCCAACTCCCCAACACAGGGCGGCATGGCAACATCTAGCTGCCCTAACCTGAAAAACAGTAAGAACAACAAATTGAGTTAACAATGGTGTCCTTTGCATGCCCCTCTGGCCTACGATGCCACAGTATGGCAAAGTGAGGGGTGCAGGAATGCCAACCAATGCCAGCTGTTTATCTGCTGCATCTGCTCGAGGTGCTGGCAGGAAGAGCCCACCATCAGGAGTCAGGAGCTTTATCCTGTGGACCAGGGTCGAAGTATGTGAAGTAGGAATAACCCTCAAGTGGACAGTAGGGCCAGTTACAGTTTGGGAGCTGCTTCAATTATTTCTTTGGCTGTTGGCAGCAAGGCTGCAGGAAAGAAGGCTGATGGCAGAGTAGGTTGGGAGTCTGCAGAACCCCCATTAGCGGAAACAGCATCTGACCAATCGGATATGTAAGACGCGTTCAGGTCACGGATGGCTCGCCAGGGCTGAGATTCTCCCACAGTGTGCCTGTGCAGGTGATGGAGTGCTGGAGACTCTGGTAGCCCCTCCTCGTAGGGATGGCCTGAAGAGTCCCTCCAAATGCGGTGACCTAAAGGTATCTCCCTGAGGCATATGGTCGCTAGCCTCAGTTGAGGTGTGCCTCGCTGTGCAACCTAGTCCCACACGTCTCTTGGTTCCGTGAATAAATATGTTTTCTATTTGCCATCACTTTGAGTTTTGAGGGGAGAAGGAGTGAATATTTGATTTAAGTATCTCTCAGTTTGCGTTTCACTCCTCTGATTGATACACAGTGGTTTTGGACCACTACAATGTAATGAGGGACTAACAGGATATGTGCATTGTCATAGTTGATTCGGCCCAGTCACCTGGCAGCTTAAAGTACCCCATCTCTGTTCCTAAAGTTTAGCAGTTTAGCCACTACAGGTCTTGAAGGAGCACCAGGTGGTGTATGTCTGTCAGGTACCCTGTGTGCACGTTCCACCGTAAAGTGTGGGGAGAGCCCTCCAGGCATGATCCATGTAGAGAGTCATGTTTAAAAGAAAGCAGTGAGGTCTTCTTCCTCCACCCCCTCTGAGAAGCCAACAATGTGGATGTTATTGCTCCTGGACCTGCCTTCTAAATCATCCAATCTCCCCCAAGAGCTTGACCTTACTAGTAAAGACTTCAACTTGTTTAATGAGGATTTGCGCGTGGGGTTGGAGGTTGATAATTGCTGATTCTGTGCACTTCACTCTGAAAGATTCTGTTGAAGCTGTCGTAGAAGCCCTATTTCCAGGGCCACTGGATGAACCCTTTCCCCAAGATCCAGCCTGGTGTCCGTGAAAGCTTTAAGGACCGCGTCTTGTCTTTTGTCCATAGGATCCGTTCCAGGCGGTAAGGAGCCTGTCGTCTCAGAAGTCTGTGCTTTTGTCCCAGTGTGCAGCTTAACTGGGGTCACGGCGTCTATGGTGGACTTCCACATTTTTGGCCGCACAATCTTTGAAATTTGAATGTTTGTCTCTCACCAACTCCCCCCTCCCGCAAGACTGAAGCAATTGAGGAAAAGTGATCTCCGTCAGTACCAGGCCCGCCATCCCCCAGCACCACCCCTCAGTCATAAGTGAGCTGGGGAGGCACAAGCAGGCCGGCATTGCTCCCCATGGCCCAGCACCTCGGAGGACCAGCAATGGTGGCAATTGTCTGCCGAAAGCGTGTCTGTGACAGTCTGAGGAATGACAGGCAAGTCGGGGTAATGACAATCATGGTGTCATTGCTCCCTAGGAGAGTCTTTCCAAAATCCCCAAGGAGCCAGTTCGAAAGGGAGGTGGGAGGTGCTGTTCTGCCTCAAGCTTCTGCCCCAGTTTTTGCAGAAGCAGGTCCCTTGCTCATGCATCTTGTACCAGTGAGAGGCCGGGGTGCCAACTAGCAGATCACTCTCAGCTACCAGCACTGCCCCAAGACCCCATATCCTCAAGCGGCCCGTCAAGCCTCTCTTCACTCCCACGTGCCTCAGACGCCTATAATTACTATTTGGATATATTTGAACACTACTCTGGCTAAGTCCCCCATTTGCCACACTTGTAGGAGCCGCCACATAATCCCAGCAGCGACCAGGGCGGCCAGCAGCACAGGAGGGTGCTGTAGAGCCCATTTGAGAAGCAGTGGCAGGGCTCACAGCAGGAGCAACCAAATCCTTACAGCAGCGTCCAGGGCGGCCAGCAGTACTGGAGGGTGCTGTAGAGCCCATTGGAAGGACAGTGGCAGAGCACACAGCAGGAGCAGTCAAATCCTTCCAGCAGTGTCCAGGGCGGCCGGCAGTACAAAAGGGTGCTGCAGAGCCCATCAGAGGAGCAGCGGCAGAGCACACATGTGGAAGGATCCACGCTAGCAGCACACCAGGAGCAGATCAGCCCACAGGGGGCAGCCAGGACAGACAGCAGCAACCGTGAGTGTTACTGAGCCCGATAGGCACTGGTGCAAGGCTTTCCTTGGCACCCAGCCCCCTGTGACCCCCAGAGAGACCTGTAAGTTGAGGACAGACTCAGAGAGTGCCCCACGGCACCATCCCATTCCAGGCCTCCGAGCACGTCCAAACCTGCCTCTAGCACCCAGCTCTCCTGGTGCACTCCTGGCACTCCTGGCGACCACGTGGGCGAAGACCTCATGGCAGGAACGGAGTCGGCGGTTCAGCGAGGCAAAGTCGTGCCTGGAAGCCCACCATCCACAGCAGAAGGTACCCACCTCAGAAACCGGCCAGCATGTGCGCGCAAACCTTCTCCCTCACTAACCCGCTCCCCTTCCTGCCCAAACCAGGGGAACCGGCCATGAAGTGGGAGTATTGGAAAGGATATTTATACTTCCTGAACTATCTATCTGCTCTGGAAGACGAATGCGAAGAAGTATTCCCGAGTAAACGCAGGAAGAAAATTCTGCAGCACAACTTAGGTCCAGAAGGCCTTAGAGTGTAACTCAACATGGTGAAAAAGACTAGGCCCCCCGAAGAGGACGACATGTTCCAACACACGTAGGAAGACTTGGATACTCATTACCAGTTGGTAGTGTGCACAGCCATAGACCGTTTTAACTTCTTTCAAAGGAAGCAGACCGCAGGGGAGTCAGTAGATGCCTACGTAGCTGCGCTGAAGAGGTTGGCGATCACGTGCAAATTTGGCGTGCTTCACGATGACTTAATACGAGACCAAATCATCATGCACACAGTGAACACGTCCATACAGGAAAAATTGTGGGTCAGTGGTGACGCCCCCTTAAAGGAAATAGTAGCTTTGGTCAAAAAAGCAGAACTTTCGAAACGGTGCGCAGAAGCAGCGAAAAAAGACAGCGCCAGTAAAGCCACAGTGTGAAAAGTAACAGACGCAAGCCCCCATGAGCACAAGCTTCCACCCACACCTGAAGCACTCTTACACCTACCCATAAAACCAACCCACAACTGTTAAACAAGCATTGGCAAAGCCAATAGTTCTAGTATCGTCTGCCAGCCTTTGGCATTTTTTTTTGTTTTGGTATGACTTTAGCAAAACTTTATTATTGGTGAAGCTCCCAGAGTTTGTAACTGTAAAAAACACATAGTTTAAAGGCAAAAATGCTTTCTCTTTTGGTCTCAAATAAGCATACATTACCATAGTATTCCCTGGCGCTAAATGGAGCTCCTTTGTGTGTGGATGTGTTCGTTGTGAAAGAGTAGCATGCTGTAACTCATAATGAACTCAGCCACTGACTGTAGTGGGGTGACAAGCTGCTCCTCAATGCATGCTCGAGTGAGTAAAAAAAATATGAGAATTACACAACCCCAGACAAAGGGATGGAATGTGGTTGAAAATCCCTAGAGGTAACTATGTTGTACACATAATTTTAGTAAAATCAAAAGGTCTTGGCTAACCCAGAACTAAAAAAGCCAAGAGTTGTTGAACTGGCTGCCAGCCTGTTGCCTTTGAGAAAGAAGGAAAGAAATAGAAAGGAAGGAAATAAATAGGGAAAGAAAGAAGGAAAGAAAAGAAAAGGAAAGAAAGAAGGCAAGACTGTAGAAAGGAGGCAATAAAGAAAGAAGGCATGAAATAAGGAAGGCAAGAAAGAAGAGAAAAAAGAAGGAAAGAAAGTTTGCAAGAAAGAAGGAAACAAAGAAGGCACAAAAGAATATTGTACATATATTGTACATATATAACATCAGGTTTAAAACAGGCTGACACACTGATATAACTGACCAGCCCATCTGCACTTTCTGATTAGCCTATAGACCAGTCTGACCCTGAGAGTCAGTGGCTGCAGGGCAGGAGTTGTCAGGCATACCGTTCCTAAATCTGTGTCTGCCCAGCATATCAGCACATTTCATAATTCCCAAGTTGGACACAGAAGATTGGAACACTTTACATGAGCACCAGATTACATTACATATTTGTGTTTGCACTTTTAGTCATGGGGATATAAATGATCTGTCCAGAATTGTGGGATGGTGAGTGAAGGTCGCGATTCAAACGATTCTCTAATTCCAAAGTCGGCAGCTCTGGCCACACCCCTCGCATAACATCTCAGAATATCTACAGTTGGCAAAGGACATACTGCTCCTCACCCATCAGATACATTTTACTCACTCATTTACTCACTCACTCATTCAGTCACTCACTCAATCGTCCCTAGCAGAGGCTAGCGCAAAGAATCAGACTTGCAGTTAAAGCACTCTTACAAATGGTTGCGTCTTGAAATCCTAGTATACAATGGACAGGACTCTGCTCTCTTCACCCTCCACATGTCCCAAACATGCGCTCTTGTCTTTGTTGGGCTCCAGCACAGTTGAGTGGAGGCACCGTGCCTCACAGAAGCAGCCAGGAATGTGTATCTTTGAGTGCTGATAGTCTAGCCTAGCTGTCCTACACTAGGCAATTGTTAATACCCCAGCACCCTCTGTTCTCCCAGAACCACAACCACCTAGGAAATTAATGTCACCCTTCTCTCACTTCCTCCATTTGTCTTTTTAGATGACATATTAAGGTAATAGGATGTAGAATGGAAAATTAGATATTCACATGGCAAATGTTTTAAATACAATTCTATTATTAACATTTCTGGACAAGGCAATTCTGTTATTCAATTAGATATTATGTACAAGTAGTAGTATTGGTATACATGTGTCAAAATTAATACAGTGATAAGGACTGCCCTCACCTTTCGCTTCAGATGCCATATTTTTCTTGTGACAATATCTATTGATGTGTCGACTACACTAGGACCAGATCATGCCCTTGGCCTGTATTTTCGTACATCTCTTTGATGGTAATAGGCGGTAAACCAGGAAATTAGGTGTCCACATGGTAAACTGTTAATACCTTTACTGTGTACACATCAGTGAATTTTTTTGTATGAAATTCAATTTGGAAAGAGAACCAATGCATGTGTAGGTGTATATCTACAACTGACTATTTTGTCTAGTGAATATCAGAATAAGCAAATCTGTGAATGATTAAGTCCACGGATGAATAAATGGGTGAATTACTTGGTACCCTGGATGGATGGACGAGTCATTTCTTGGTTGAATACATGAGTGCAAGACAAGATCAAGAGGTGAGGGAATGCATGGATCGGTGACTGTTTGAATGACTAGATGGATGAGTAAATAAGATGCTAAAATAGTGGTTAAACTAAGGCTGGTGCACATGGGGAGTTTTAATCTCATTGCTCTTTCTCATATTCACCCACTCAACCATTCACACAAATATACTCATCATTGAAGAAGTATTTTCGGCATAATAGCAAAGTCAGACCTATTGGCTGTCTCAATACTTTTTACATTAGCTGTCGTAAGGAGCTCATTGATTGATGATCTCATGATTAACTTGAGTGGTACGACCTCAGAGGCCTGTAGCGCCCAGCTGTTGAAAGGTCTGTGCTCAGCCTCTTCCTGGTTGTGGGAAACTTAGACACTAACATTTGTATCCAGATCCTGCAGGAGCAATGACAGGGCCACTGAAATTATGGGATTGTTTGGCCGTGGTGACTATCCCATAATTATAGATTTGCTGCTTTTGCCACATAATCCAATATCTGCTGCATAACCTAAAGACTTTAAACCTTCCCCTCTACACTTCATTTATCTCGTCTTCTATGCTCTTGTAATGTTTGTCTAGCAACAGATGTAAAATGGAACTGATGTAATCTTGTAATTTTTGTGGAACATCGTGTAAAGCGCGTTGATACCTCCGGGTCTAGCCAGCGCTATATAAAACTCTTAAAATAAAATAAATAAAATAAAATAAAACTACAAAAATTATGGGGCAGATTTAAAATGCCCCTCTGGCACTTATATGCTGTTGGTGCGTCCCTTTTGTGATGTTCCGGAGGAGCAGTGTACCATCCATATTTACAAGGCCACGCAAAGCCACCTTACATGGCTTTTCATGGCCAGGTAGATATGTAGTAAGGCAATGTCTTACTCCGTGTGGAAGGGGCGTTCCACGTGTGTTGCTGTGGGTATTCCCTTGTAACACCCATGGTTTTTGACACTGCCCCATATTTACAACATAGCGTATATCAGGGGCAGCGCTAAAATGAACGCCTTTCCAAAGCAGGTGTAACAATGGTTTTTTGCCATATTTTTTTCCTCCTTCCACGTGTGCTGCATTCTGACGGCACACATAGAACGAGGAAACTGCCTTCTTTGATTGTGTTAGTGAAGGAAGGTGTGCCTTTCTGCACAAAAACAATCATGCCAACAACACAGACACCCTCGCACCAAGGTGCAAGTGTGTCTGTGTTGGTGCTCGCCTGCAATTTGTGCGCTGGTGCTAACAAAAAATACAGGAATGTGCCATATCTTGTAGATACAGCACATTCCTGCGCTTTTTTTTTTTACTTAGGGCAGCGCAGCTAGAAGGCTTGAGGCGCTGCCTTACTCCAAAATACTGTAAATATGCCCCTATGTTTCTAGCTCAAACAGTGACACGTTTTGCTGCACAGTAGAAGGCCTTTGCAAAAAGCTTGAAAAGAGGTTTCCTGGTCACCTTTCTGTTGCTTAATGCCCAGACAGTGTCAACAAGTTTAAACATGACAAACTAATGATGTAATACTATTACAAAATGTACCGCATTACGCTGCATAATTTGTCTTTCCTTGCTGTATAATTTACTCACCCTGCCGCATAATTTGGCCCTCCCCTGCCGGATAATTCCAGTTCGATGTCACCCCTGTAGGAGAGTAGGGTCTGCTTCCTATGGTTCCACTTTTTGCTGTGTTTCACCTGTTTTTCGACTTTAGTCTGGCTGTGGCCCTGCTAATCAGGCCCACAGCCTAGCTGTTCTCTCTCTAAATTGATACCATGTACTTTAGGTACATACCATATTGGTTACTGGGTCACCCTTGTGAGCCCCTGTATATGGTACCTTAGGTACCCAGGGCATAGGGACCCGAGAGGCCTACCAGGGGCTGAAGCATGTATTATGCCACCCCTGGTTAGCCTTTCAAACTGACACCACAGGTCTGCAATTGCAGCCTGGGTAAGGTGGTGTAATCACCGCTTACTTAGATATAGTATACATATATATATATATATATATATATATATATATATATATATATATATATATATATATATATATATATATATATATATATATATATATATATATATATATATATATATATATATATATATATATATATATATAGACACATATTAACCTATAAGTCACTCCTATGGCAGGCCTTGAGAATCCTGGAGGCAGAGTGCTTGGTTTTGTGTGAGAGGGTGCCCTAGCATCAGCTGAGCCCCTCTGCAGCTTACGGAACCATCTCCTTATAGCTGTTCTATGATATAGCCATACCATATACTCTTAAGAGCATTATAATCCTCGCGGTTAATGTTAACTTTGGTTTGGCTTTAACAAAACATGTTGTGTAAGGTGTAAAATGCTTTGGAATACTACCCCCCTGCCAGTTCTGGCGGCGGGGGTAGCATTCCACCCTTCCAGAGGGAGAAGACATGTACACACTGGTAAACCCGGTTAAAGTTAAACAGAGCCTCAGCATCACAAAATGGATGCTGCTGCCACAGACATGAGTCTGCCCTCCTGCAGCTGGATGAAACTCCGGCAGGGGAGGTCTGGACAATAGTTTTCCTGTCCGGGGAGGTGCTAGCACCTCCCCAGATAGGCTTTAGTGTATTGGGGCAGGGTGGGTTGCATTGTGAATGCTTTTCAGACACTGCCTGGGGCACACAATTTGCTCCATGTATTTCCCAGTTCAAACCGGTTGCTGGGGCACTCAGCCCCAGCTCTGGCGCGAAACTGGACAAAGGGGAAGGGGTGTAACCACCCCCTCCCCTGGCCCTCCCATAGGTGGGGCCATAGAGTTACTCCATCCCCTAAACTTGGTATAAGTATAGGAACCCAGTCCCTAGGACTTTATATTACCCTGGACGAAACTCTGCAACATATATCTTGGACCTTCGACATTCCATATCGACTGGAAGATGGAAGAAATCTCCCTTGTGGTCAAGGAGTGACCACCCTGTTCAAACAGGCACCAAGAGCATCTTTGCCGGTTTGCATTTTCGAGGTTCCCACCGGATCCCGAAAAATCTGCGACACAGGACACAGACTTCCAGACATCTATGATGATGACCTGAGCTCCCAGCAAAGCTGAGATCTGTAGCGGACACGAGAGACGTGGGACCAGAACTCCTGGACATCCTGCATTTTTGCAACTGGACCTACTTCCCGAAGTTTCCTGAAGTTGTGCATTGGGGTATTTGAAGCCCCTGCCCCGAGCACCTTTAGCTCCGAAGCTCAGAGGCCTACACTCCACGAATGTTCCGTGGGCCCGCTTTGTGCATTTCCGCTTGAGGCACCTTCGCGGTTCCTAGTCCATTGGCTAGTGAGCCCCCAAGAAGGACAATCCTTTGTTGTTTGAGCTTTCCTGGTTGCTCCAGATGTGCTCTCACTCCTCTCCAAAGGAGGAGTCCCTCAGGGCTTTCTGGTCTGAATAGAAGCCAATCTTGTCATCTTGCATGGGTTGCTGTTGCTAAGGCTTGTTGGATCCAATCCGCATTCTGATCCTTTGTGGAACAGCTCGAATCAAGCTCCTGGTTATCGTCAATGCCTCCTGGTCCTCGTGGCTGAAGAGTCAAGCTTCACCTCTTTCACCTGAAATCACCCGACATCGGTTGGCATCTTCTTGTCGCCATCCTGGTCACTGGCTAGTGACCCAGACTCTGTCCCCTCTGCTTTCAGGTTCTTCACATCTCTGATCCACCCAGACACTTTTCCTCTCGTCGCCTGCAGCATTTCTTCGCAGCTCTCCATTGGAATCGACGCCGAAACCCGATACCAAAAGACACCTATGCACCCGGCTTCCGTGGGTGAGGTAACTCGAGTACTCCGGTGCTCCCGTGGGTCTTGACTCTCGAAGTGTCTAAGTCTAAAATGGTTCCATCGTAGTTCACCTCTAAGTGCCCTTAATCTTTAAAATTGTAACTTGTTCGTTCTCGATAGAAAGTCAATGGTGATTCGCGGCTGTTTAGACACTGCACGCATCCCCCGTGGGTCTCCTGCATCCCTACCTTGGGTGGTTTCTGGTTGCCCAGCAGTTCTACAGGCCCTAGGCCTGCTTTCTAACCCTCATGTTGTTCTTATACCACTATTTTAGTATATGGTTTGTGAGGCCCCTAGGGCATAACATATACTGTGCAACTTATCGTATGCTAATTAAGTTCCTTGTATTGTACTTTTACCTCTGACCTCCTAAAGAGACCAGAGGGGTTGTGTTTATAATAAATACATATATATTTGATATATACCTTGTGTGATGTGCTTTCATTTGATCATTCAAGAGATTATAGACAGGTAAAACAACTTGCTTAACTCGCCTCTAAGTCTTAGCCTGAAGGCTGCTCTCCACAGCTACCACTAGGATAGCTTTCTATAAGGTTGACTTCAAACCTACCATCCATAAGGGTTGTTTGGACTGGTGCAAGGTGCCCACTAGAATAGTGGACATCATATGCCAGGCCAACTTCTCACAACCCCCCCAATGCAACCCAGCCACAGATCTTGAGACAGGTGCTGACCTCTACCTCGGTGAAAGGGGAAATGGGATGAGAAAGAGAAGGAACGGCAGTGTTGCCCACACACCAGTCCAGTCTTCTTTCTCTTTCTTTAGATTAATTATTCGGCGCTGTCTCAAAAATTGCCCATTTCTTTCTGATGCTGTCTTGTGCCACAGCAGCAGTAAGTCGGCTGAAAGGCATAATACATCATTAAAGAAGCCCAGAATGATTCTGAAAAGTTGTTTTCTAGTCTGCCCTGCAAAACGATGTACTCTTCAGAGATCCAATTCTCTGAAGGTAACTACAGATGGAACTTGATAAAGAAGGACTGGTATTAAAGATATCTGCTCTTGATTGAAGTATTATTCCATGGATGGTATTTAATGCATATTCAGAGCTCACCATTCGCTTCACAACAAAGTTGAATCAGCAGGGAATTTGAATAGACAAATTAAACTGTTCACAAGAAATGTCTTCAAAGTGACCCAGGTTGATGTTTTTGGTCCCTATCAACGCATATATCTGACTGCATGGAACAATTGCTCCAGGAACAGTCTATTTGCCAACTGTACTATATATGGTAAGTCATTTTTTTTAGCCCCTTACTCACTAAACACGATTTGCGAACATTTCACCGCAGGACCAGGAGCGTAGCTTGGTCCGTACAATTTGAGCAGCGGCGGCTCTTCAGCTATGGCGGAAGAGCAACGCCCCGCCTCAAAACTGCAGGAAAGGAAAAATAAAACGATAATAAACATGTTTTATTATCATTTTATTTTTGCTTTCTTGCCGATTCTTGGGAGCTGGCCTAGGGGGTGACAGGCACTGAAGGGAGTGGTATGTGCACTGCCTTGACTGTGCATGACAGTTTGGCCGGCCGTCTCAGGACAGCCAAAGTGTCATGCGTAGTGAAGCTCTCTCCAACCCCAGCTGCGTTGCTGGGTAGGAGAGAGCAGGAACAGGCTCTCAGTTTCCCTGGGAGCACAAATTCAGAGCGCTCAGGCTAATACTGAGACTGCTCTCATGACATGAGAGCAGCCTCAGGATTGGCCATGGTGGAGTCTGGGAACCTGTACCTGCGAGGAGGAGAGGAGGAGAGGAGCAGAAGAGCATGACGCGACCAGCTGAAGGTATGGTTTTTAAATTAAAAAAAATGTTGTCCTGTGACCCCCCCATGCCACTCCTCCACATCACCGACCGCCACCTCACTGTGGATGTGGGAAGGGGTAGTTTAAGGTTTTCCAACAATTGGGCTGGCATATAATGTTTAAATACATTTTGGAACAAGCAGGGTGCATTAGAGGAGTCTAAGGGACAGTGTAAAGAAGTGTGGATTGATGGGAGTACTAAATGAGAGAAAACATAATATTTTGTAAAATAACGAACATTTTAAAAGACTTTCAAAACAGAGAGAGAAAGTGTGGGTGTGCATTTGTGTCGGTGTGTGTAAAACTTCTCAGTGAAGTCCGGCAGAGACCTCACCATACCCGACTGTAAGCCCCTGCACCCAACTACTACAAAAATACATTTATCATTCGGGTGAACATCCCAAACACCCCCCCCCCCCCGACGCCACACCCCTGCGCAGGACAAAACACGGACACACCCTGGACGCCGGTGGTTGCCCACAGTGATTGGCTTTTTTTTCTTTTCTTTTTATGTGGGGGGTGCCAACTTGTTCCCCGGCTGCCCTCTCCACTGTGCCCACATGCATTTCGCCACCTACAACTGCAGCACTGTTGAATTAAGTGCAGCAGTGCAGGTGGCGAATCAGTATAATAAACCCAGGCCAAAGTCTACATACCACTAAAAACATGTACAGAAGGTTAATATTCATCTGGACGGACTGTATATTTTCTTCAATGATTGCCAAGCTGTGTGCAATAGCGGAACAGTGTCATCTAGCAGACACGTGTTTATGTTATGAGAAATAGTGAAGAGAAATATTCTTAGATTCCAGTCTGTTACATGTATTGCAAGATCAGGGATTTAGCTTGGTCAGTAAGATTGGGGGTGTGAGCTTCATATTTTCAACAGTCATGTGGGCATATAATGTTTAAAGATATTATACAACAAGGAGGGTGCATGAGAGGAGCCCAAGGGTCAATGGAAAGGGAAAGGAATGCGGATTGGTAGGGGTACTAAGTAAGAGAAAACACAATAGTTTGTAAACTAGCCAACATTTTTCAAAACAAAGAGAGGAAGAGAGTGTGTGTAGGTTTTTGTCTTTGTGTATGTAGAAGTCACTTGGGAAATCCGGCAGACAGTTCACCATACCCGACTGAAAGAATTTTTACCTAACTATTTATCCAAAAATACATTTATAAGGGGGGTTGTGAACCCCCAGCCACCGCCCTGTAGCTATGCCGCTGTGTAAGATTAGCCAGGGCATTCCCATTATCATCCTGTATGACAGAGCATCAAACTGAATCTCCTCTACACAATGGCTGTGGTTCTTCGTACATTTCAACTGCATAGGGTCTGTGCTTACAATAATGGGGCCCGAAGATCTGTCTGCTGTCACACTAACTTGGATGCTATATTTACACAATGCCTTAAAGAATGCATAGAAAGAGAAAACACCTAGAATGCATAAAAAAAGAGTGTGTTGCTTGTTCTGGCTATTGCATGGCTCCAAATGAGCAACAGATGCTGTATTCAGGAAATCAAACTTGTCAGAACAAGCATGGCCCTCCTCAATCTTAGCCATCTGTAGATAAGGAAGGGGATAAGACCAATGGGATGGCTCAAGTTGAGTGAGAAATGGCCTTTATCAGCAGCTGCACAGGCCAGCATAAGGACATGAGATCAACAGCATCTTATTAAAAGGAAAATTATTACACTGACACCCTTAGCTGAAATAGAGGGGAAACGTTTGCAAAGAGCTCACCACTGTGGTACCATTGTCCATCGCTGAGAACTGTGTCTCGATTGCAGTGCATGGAGGCTTCATGGTCCATACTTTGCAATCAGAGCAGTGCCTGAGAGTACTAATGATCAGCCAAACAGCAGCATGATAGTAAAGAGGGAATACTCACTTCATCACAACTCCCCCTTTCAGTATGGATTGACAGAAGAAAGCAGTTCCGAAGTCCCTCTATATATATATCCCATTTATTGAGATGTAATATTTTCCGGCATGCATCGGCAGCTGTATTTAGCCAGAACTGTCAATGGGTCAATGATCCATGAATTACTCATAGCTAAGAATGATTGCAGCTCAAAATGTATATTAAGTACTAAAATAGAACTTCATAATTGAAATTGGAATACGTTGTTAGTACTTTACCACTTTTCTGAACTTAGTGGCCAGCTTTATATGTGTGTGTGAGGCTCCCACTCCATGCAGGGAACTTTGAATCCTCTGTTAAAAAGCAGGCAGATTCAAGACATGATGGTCATAATGCAGTCTGGCACGAGTGTCTATGGCAGAAGGCAGTCTATAAACAAGACATTCTGAACAGATTCTATTTACCATTAAAGGAGAGTATTAGTAAGTATTTCATGGTCTGCATTAATCATAGGTGTAGTGTTTTATATAGTTAACAGGTAACAGCTAATCAAGTCCTTCTCTGACAGGCTTCAGTAAAGTTGTTCTGGAATAATAATAATCTGCAGTACTCGTCCAGTAGCATATTAAAGCTCCATCAAAAGTAAACTAGCGTACTGCTCAATAACACTGACACACAATCTTACCAGTCCTAAATGCAACTCAGACTGCCTCCTTCCACCACATCTACAGGTCTCCTTGGTAGACAAGGATTTAATTGAAGAATTCTCAGATCTCCAAGCCATCTCGTCCATCCGACATGACAACACTACCCTCTTGGGTGACTTTAACTTCCCAGACAGCACAACCTAACTCCAAAGGCCACATCCTCAAACTTGTCATCTCAACATCATCAAAATAACAATGCAAACCACCCATACTCCTGGACTGGACCGACCACTTTGCCATCCCTATATCCCTGTTCAGCACCCTACCACCAAACCAAGGTCAACACAAAAGAAAGGACCAAACCTTCAGATCCCTCAAAAATGTCTCTATAGCCCACCTAATGCTTGAACCATCTCTCATCCAATCAACTGCACATCCGACATCAGCACCTTCCTAGACAACTTCACCCAATTTTTAGGAAACTATGTCAGTATCTACACCCCAATTAATACAAGGGCAATCGTAAGCCATCAGCATCCTGGTACTCAAAAGACCTTGCTGACAATAAACAATCCATCCGCGGTCAGGAAAGAAAATGAAAGCAAACTCAAATTCCCAATTGTTTAATGTTTTATATAGCGAGAACCAGACCCCGGGGGAATCAGAGGGCTTTACATTTAGGATTATTGCGTTACAAGTTACATCAGTTACAAGAGCATAGCAAAGTACAGTATAAAATTAAGGTTGCAAGAGTTCATGGGAGGGAGGGAGAGGAGGAAGGAGCCAAAAGCAGGGAGACGAGGAGGAACTGTGTGCGATGTCCGGCTGGGTAGGCGACGGTCAAGGGGGCTACCAGGTCCAATCTCCTCTTTAGCTGTCTAGCAGCTCTACCGGGCATCAGCCATGTTGCTAAGGTCTCAGCGTTCAGGTATAAAAACAGATTAGACCCGAGGGTATCAGAGCGCTTTGCATGAATTCCACATTGTTCCAAAATTACATCAGTTACAGGTTACATAAGTTACAGGAAACGTATAAAGATCTTTGAGGATGACGTCAAAGGAGCATAGTGGGTAAGGGGTAGGGTAAAGGGGTAGGGGGGAGATAGGACGGAGAGACGAAGGGAAAAATCTGCCCAGGGTACGGCTGGGTAGGTGACGGCCAAGGGGGAAGTCAACAGCCCATCTCCTCAATGCCTATCAGGTAGCTCCACCGGGCATCAGCCAAATAGCTAGGTCTCCACAGAACAACATTTAAAAATTGTAGAAGACAGGATGAATGGAGCATAGAGGGGTAGGGGAAGGAGGGAGGTATGACAGAGAGACGAAGGAAGGTCTGTTCAAGGACCGGCTGCGTAGGTGACCGGCCGAGGGGGAAGACCTCATGACACTGAAGTTCCTGCATGCAACAGGTAGAAAGCTCATTGTTGTATTTACTTGTGCTTGTTCTACTTCACCTGTGGTAGAACTCTGTTGTCATGGTTCTGATTGTATTCCAATTCTATGTTTTGACAGTTAGTACCACTCTGTGCTAGAGAGTGGTGCGGTGGCTCGTTTCTCTTACAATAAATTCAGACTGCTGAGCTGGTGAATTCTGATTCGAATTTATTTAAACCTACAACATATTTTTGACAACGAGGACAAGGAGCTATCCAGTCACGAGCCACTGCTACGAAATTTGGAAGAAAACCGAAGAAAAAGCCAATACAGACTTATAGAGACATTTCTTTTAGTTAACCTTTAGTTAACCTTAATTCTTGTGTTAGCTTTTCCCCTTTCACCTTCTCCTGCGGCTGTAGTATTGTCGGGAATATTATTTCCCCAGCGGCTGATGACTAAAGGAAGATGTGGAGGTGAGGAGGTTGAGAGGGGAGCCTGGAAAAGCTTTTCGTGAGAGAAAGACAATGGTGCTGATGTTTATCACATAGAGACTGCTCCGAACGCAATTTTACCTGTTTTCACTGCAAGCCGTGTCAGCTCTGAGACGTGTCAAGCAGTGTTTAAGTCTTCGCTCGTTCTTTTCTCTTTGACTATCTTCATACATCTGATGACGTTTCAGAACATTGCTTGGGAGTTGGTGAAGATTGTGATGACGCTTAAACTTGGCAGCCAATCGTATGTCTACCTCACGTCCCAATTGGGCTCAACTTGCGTAACCAAGTCAAGTCGTAACCACAGCAACTACGTACCTTGCGCAACCGTTGTTATGTCTGTTGCGCTTTGACTGTCGGAAAAGCTTTCAGTCTCTCTTAAAGTCTCCTTGGTTTTCAACAATTGTATTTCATTTGCACGGTGCCTGCTTCGGCGATGCACACGCTTCTAGTGTGTGTCTTACTAATTTTCAGATTTTAAAGGTATTTTTACACTTACAGATCTCCGGTGAACTGGGAACTTTTACCTGCAATCTTTTTCATCGTAACATACGCTGCAGGTGTGTTGACGAAGTAAAACATCTCACATCTTGGTGAATATTCGCGTACTCAATGATAACTACGACTAGAAGGAAGTGGTATTGTTTTTTTTATTTATCTCACAGTTTTCTTTGACTTTTAAACTGTTTTTAGACAGCATTTTGCATAATGCAGTCTGTCAATCAACCACCTCCGTTCCTTGAAAGTCCTGGCACGCCACCAATTCAGTGGAGACAGTGGTTCGACACATTTGAGACTTATATTGGCGCTATTGGTGCTTCTAGATACAGGGCAGAAAGAAACATTTTTTTGCTTTTGAACTGTTTGGGGTTTGAGGGAAGGGAGGTGTATAAGCATTTACCTGATGTGGTTCTTGGGGAGGGTGAAGTACTTGATGAATACCAGGAAACTATTAAAAAACTAGTCGTTAAGTTTAATGTACAACCAAGTCTGGTTGTTCTAAGACACAAATTTTTCAAGAGAGCACAACTTCAGAGTGAGGATGTGGATTCGTATTTAAGTGCATTGCGCAAATTATCTGCAGAGTGTCTTTTTGGTGAATTTCGTGATCAGTTAGTCAGAGATCAATTTATTGCGCATTGCAGTGATAAACACATTCAGCAGAAGTTGCTCACTATGGGCAATCCTAGTCTAGCTGATATCATAAAAGTTGCTAAGAGTATTGAGCTTGCTCAAACTTCTATCAAAGAATTAAGCACGGTGAGTGTGAATAAAGAAAGTGTGAATGCCATTGTATCTTCTGTTCCGAAAACTAACCCTGCAAGGAAGGATAGGTCTAATGAAAAGGGTTTTTTTAAGAAAAATATCTGTTATAGGTGTGGCTACCCACCTCACACTAGAGAAAATAGTTTTTGTACCGGTAAGAACTCCAAATGCTATAAGTGTAGCAAATTTGGTCATTTAGCCAAGGTTTGTCAAGCTAGTGCTAATAAGTCAGAGAAAGTTAGTTGTGTCGTGGGTGAAGAACAGGTTTCAGGACAGATATTGGAGGGTAGTATTGTGAAGGATTTTACAGATATGATTGTTACAGTCACTGATGACGGTGTGGTGTCGGGTGATCCTTCAGAATGTGTTGACCCGTATGTAGACATATTGGTTGGGGAGGTTTGCTTGAAATTACTTGTGGATTCAGGAGCCAGAATAACAATGATTACTGCCGATTTGTTCAAACAGTCTTGGCTGGACAGAAAATTGTTTCCTCCTGATAGAGCTCCAGTATCTTATGAGGGTCGCAAGATTGTTCTAGATGGCTTTATTGAAGACGTATTACAATTTAAGGATAGAAGAATACATGGAAAGATTTATGTCGCTGCGCGTGGTTTGAACATTCTCGGTTGGTACCATCAAGGACTGTTTGGGATGGTGTTGCGGCCTGGTGCCAGGGAACAAGTACTCGTGGTGCAAGACATGCCTGATCCGCAGTGCTTAGTGAATGAGTTCCCTAATGTGTTCTCTGATTCTCTTGGTAAAATTTCTGGTTTTAAACACAGAATTAAAGTGAAAAAAGATGCAGTGCCTGTGAAACACAAAGTCAGGTCTGTTCCTTTTAGTTTAAGAGCTGATCTTAAGACTGAGCTTGAGAGATTGGAGAGAAATGGTATAATAGAGCCTATTGAATCGAGTTTAGGGCTTAGTCCCTTGGTAGTAGCCCGGAAGAGGAATGGTGAAATTCGTTTGTGCTGTGATCTCAGAAGTCTCAATAAGGAGATTTGGGTGGATGCCCATCCTCTTCCTAAGATTGGTGATCTTTTGGAAGAGTTAAAGGACGCACAGTGGTTTTCAAAAATCGATTTGGCCTCGGCTTACCGCCAAATTGCACTTGAGGAAGAGTCTAGACATTTTACTGCTTTTAACTCACCTTTTCAATTCTGTAGGATGCCGTTTGGACTTGCCTCGGCGGCCTACGTTTTTCAAAGGATTATGCAGAGTGTTCTCCAAGAGGTTAAGGGTGTTGTAATTTTTCAGGATGATGTTTTGATCTTCAATAAATTCTTGGAACAGCATGATCACACTCTTAGGTCAGTTCTTTCTAAATTCAGTGAGAAGGGAATTGTCGTAAAGAGAAACAAGTGTGAATTTTGGAAGAGAGAGGTGGAGTTTTTAGGACATTTGGTCTCTGGTGAGGGTGTTGCTCCCAGACCTGGTCTGATTAAAGCGGTGGTTGACTGTAATATACCCAAGAACAAGGATGAGCTGCGCTCATTCTTGGGGTTATGTGAATTTTATTCACGTTTCATACCGGATTATGCCAGTAAAATGAAGGCTCTTTCAAACATGCTTAGATCAAGTGTTGCGTTTGTTTGGGATGAAATGTGTCAACAGACTTTTGACCTAGTTAAGACTGAGATGACAAATGCAAGAACGTTAAAACCATATGACCCTAATGTCTGTTGTACCATTACGGTAGATGCGAGCAATTATGGTCTGGGTGCCGTTCTTACTCAAGAAGTTAAGGGCAATGATGTCACCATTAGTTATGCTTCCAGAGTGCTAAGGGATCCCGAAGTAAATTACTCGGTGATCGAAAAAGAACTTCTAGCCTGTTACTGGGCTTGTGAGAAATTTCGCACATATATCTGGGGAAGGAAGTTCGTAATTTGGACTGACCACAAGCCCTTAGTTTACATCTTAAGTGGGGACAAGATCAAGTACGCTACCCCCCGCATTGCTCGTCTCACGACAAAGTTACTTCAATATGATTTTGATATTAAGCATATTCCGGGTAAAGAAAACTGTACGGCGGATATGCTTTCTAGGCTTCCTTTGTTGGAAAATGAATGTCTTAATTTGGAAGAAGACAGGGAAGATTGTTTTATTGCTGCTCTGGATGTTAATGAGAATGTGGATTGTAGAAAGAATAAACCGATTGATGCCATGAATGCTGATATTACTCTTCTAAAGGTTAAAGAGTACATTATTTCTGGGTGGCCTAAGGAGAAAAATGTACCTTTCAACATTCAACCTTTTTGGAAAGTTTCAGAAGAATTATCCATTGAGGATGGAGTGATTATGAGGGATGGGAGATGTGTTCCTCCTGAGAAGCTACGTTTGAAGTTAACTGACTGTGCACATGATGGTCATTTGGGAGTTACAATGACAAAAAGGCGCTTGAGATTACATTACTGGTGGCCGTCAATGGACAGTGAGGTTGATGAAAGAGTTAAAGAGTGTTGTGTATGTGCTAGTGCTGAAAAGGGTTTGAAAGTTGTTACCCCTCCTTTACAACCCATACCTTAACCTCCAAACCTTGGCTTAAAGTTGGAATAGACTTGGTGGGACCATTTAATTTTCTTCCTCATCCTCTACGCTTTGCTTTTGTGTTAGTGGATTTACACAGTAAGTGGCCTGAGGTGAAGTTCTGTGCCAATCCCACAGCCAGTTGTGCGATTTCCTTTCTTAGAGAAATATTTCTGAGAGAGGGGTTTCCGGAGACTCTTGTCTCGGACAATGGGGTCCAATTTGTCAATTCTGAAATGCGCACCTTTTTGTCTGAGTCCGGTGTGAAGCACTTGAGGAGTTCTGTTGGACATCCTCAAACGAATGGTCAAGTTGAGAGAATGAACCGTGTGGTTGTGGATTGCATAAAGTGGGCCAAGAACAATAATTTTGCTGTGGAAAATGCTGTTAGGTCAATGATTTGGTTCTATCGCACAACTCCTCATTCCATCACTAGGGTTGCGCCTTTTGTTTCTCTCAGGGGTAGGTTACCCACTTCTACACTTTATCCTGCTTGGCTGTTGAGAACTGTGTCTAAAAGTGTTTCTTGTTGTGTTGACATCTCGTGTCAAGGATGCTCAAGTGAAAATGGCCATCAGGTATAATGTAAAAAATTTGACGAAAACTATGGTTGTGTCGCCTGATGACATGGTGCGTGTCAAGAATTATAGAGTGGTAAGAAAAGGTTGTGATTCTTTTGGTGAGCCTGGCTGTGTGCAGAAAGTGTGTGGTAATGCAGTCATGGTGGATGGTGGACATTGGTGGAATCTTGGGAAGATTGTTAAGGTGAAAAACTGCTCTGACAATCTGTCTTTTCCAAGCTATTCTCCTTCTGTAAGTTCTTCCCACAAGAATGTTCCAGCTGTGAGATCCAATGTGGGTTCACCTATAGTAAGAAAATCTACACAGGTGACTCGTGCACCATGGAAGTTGCGTTGACTATTGTACCATGGTAGTTACGTTGACTATATTTTATTGACAATTGTGCTAATGTTTGTTCTCTTTGCTTCTTTTGTTCTTTTTCTTTTGTTTTCCTTCTTGTTTTTTTTTATGGATTCGCTTTTGGAAAAAAAGAGGTAATGTTGTATTTACTTGTGCTTGTTCTACTTCACCTGTGGTAGAACTCTGTTGTCATGGTTCTGATTGTATTCCAATTCTATGTTTTGACAGTTAGTACCACTCTGTGCTAAAGAGTGGTGCGGTGGCTCGTTTCTCTTACAATAAATTCAGACTGCTGAGCTGGTGAATTCTGATTCGAATTTATTTAAACCCACAACACTCATCATATCAGTTAAAGCAAAGTACTGCGCCAATACTATCAATTAAGCCACTAACAGAACCAGAATAATTTACAAGACAATGTAGCACTGCATCAATTCCCTGCGAGCCCACATATTCCTCACGCCACAAAAAAGTGCAATGCCATCACCCTCTTCCTCTGTGAAAAAACATACAGAAAATCCAAGAGCAAGTAGACAATACCAAGCCGACAACATCTCCTATGCCCATCCCTTCCTGTGGAATCCCACAGTGGTAATACTCCAAAGTGTTATCTCCTGCAGATCTTGCCAACATGCTAAACTCCATCAAGCCTCTTCTTGTGAAGATGATGTCTTCAACCTTCATCAAAGCTCTTGTTGGAGACTCTCTCTCACACTTATTCACCATTGTTAATACCTCCCTGACACAAGTCATCATCCCAGAAGCCCTCAAGACAAGCCTTATCTTTCCACTCCTAAAGAAACCTATACTATACCCTGATGAACTCCTCAATTACAAGTTCATCGTGTACCTACCATCAGTAAAGTTATTTAAAAAGCAGTCTATGTTCAGCTCCAAGATCACATTAAAGATAACAATCTTTTATATGACTTTCATTCTGGTTTTCGAACACACTGCAGCACAGAGATTACTAATTTGCACTTCGTATGTGATGCCCTCCTGACCACAGACGAAGATGACCCCTGCTTCTTAGTACAGTTGAACCTCTTGGCTGAGTTGACACAGTTGATCATCCAAACCTCTTAGGCACACAGGAGTCTCAAATGGGACTCAAAAGCAATATTCTTCACTGTTTCTCCCACCATTTCAACCAACACCAGTTTGATCACACAGGCACCACCTGGTCTCAAATGGTCCCCATCACCTGTGAAGTTCCCCCAGAGTTCTATACTTTCCCTGTCATCTTAAACCTCTACATGGAGCCACTTGCTGTTTTACTCAAATATAACAGCATCAAGATTCATCAATATGCTGACTATCCCCAGCTAAAAGCTGAAAGCTCTCCTATGCTTTAGACATCTAATGACTCAAACACTGCCTGCAGATCATTCAGACCTGGATGTCCAGTGCCTATCTAAACCTCAGTCCAACCAAGATTGGAATTCTGTTAGTTGTCAAGAGCAACAAACAGGAAAGAGTACAAACCTGGCTCATTGACATGAACGTTGACAGCTTTGAACCCCAACTTTCACTAAATGACAAGTCACTTGGTGGAGAAGAGCTTCTCGGTGGCAGAGGCAGGCTCCATCCGCTTTTACTACGACTATTGGCACTCGCTTGCGCTGAGTAAGAGCGTGGGCGATATATTGCTTATGTGCTGAAAAATCATTTTAATATTTTAAAAAGTTAGCGGCACAATCTGTGGGGAATTGGTGGTGGGGAACAGTAAAGGGCTGATTGATGACTAACCTGTAACTCCCGCCCCGTTCTGCAGCGTCCTTGTGGGCATTTGTTGCGGAGGGTGAGGAGGAGCCCAGCACTTCCGGGCAGACAGCAATCAGGTCAGCGCTCTAGTTCCCCCGCCCCTCGCCCTACTTAATGCGGACAGGACAGCGGCCGCGCAGCGGCCGCGCGCCGAAGGCGTGCCAAAGGCAAGCCCGTCTGCACCCCTCCGCGGCCGTACGGGGACCGGGGCCCATACCCCTGCCCAAATCGATTGCCAGCCTATTCAGTATGGGAGAGAGGAACTATTACAGCTGTTCCCTCCCTTGGTGATGGCTTGTAGACACTCCATGGCTGCGATGCGACTTAGAAAGTGCCAACACTGCTCCTACACGAGGAGAAGGGAGCAGGGCAGTCAGACAGGCCTGAAATTGCTTATGGGCGGATTACTAAATTGTAGATCCCTCAGTAAGCATAGCGTCGAAATTTCGGAACTTCTCACAGATGAAAATCTCGACGTGTTGTTTCTGACGGGAACATGGCTGGGGCCTAATTCGGACCCAGATATAGTAGAGGCCCTGCCCCATGGATATACTATAGTTAGAGTTGATAGAACAGAGGGCAGGGGAGGTGGAATCGCAGTTATCACGAAGGCACCTTACGAATGTTCCCATGAACCCTTACTGGTGAATAGCAGTGAGTCAGGGCACTTTGTATTAAAAATAGGCCCTAAGTCTTCTGTTACTGGGATCCTCCTCTATAGACCTCCCTGAGCATTCGGGAACTTTAAGCCTAGTCTTCTAGATGGCATTGCTCATTTGGCAATCAGGCGGAACAAAATTCTTGTGCTGGGTGATATGAACATGCATTTTGAAGACGCTCTACATAAGGAGGCGGTTGAGCTACGTCAGGACTTGCAGTCCATGCAGCTGGATCTTAAGTCGGCTGTCCCCACCCACCAACTAGGTCACTTGCTAGATCCAGTGTTTGCCAGCTGGGAGGGTGTGGAGGTAGGGACACCATTTCCAGTCCCCTGGTCTGACCATTTCCTGGTGCCTTTTAGTATGGCCATAACCATGGAAGATCCACTGAAGGGAGGGACCAATAACTTTCCCTGCAGAAAATGGAAAAACTTCTCGCAAGACACCTTCAACATGCTGCTTAGGGAAGGAGGCCCCCCAGGAGGATCGGACAGTGAAAGTGCAAGTAAAAACCTAAATGAGCGCATTTTACAGGCCCTCAACAAAGTGGCACCTCCCTTATTGAAGAAATCTGTAGGGAGAGTCAGAAGATCTGCTCCCTGGTTCACTCCTGACCTGCAGAAGGCTAAGGCAGAATGCAAGAGACTGGAAAGGAGCTGGAGAAGGGAGTTTAGAACGCAGGAGCCGAGGCTCTACAGAGAAGGACAGAGGAAATATCAAGTCCTACTCAGAGGGGCTAAGGCCACCCATTATAAAACCAGAATAGGAGAGGCTGAGAACTCCTCTAAGGAACTCTTTAGAATTTATAAAGAGATCTCCACGGTGGCTGGTTCGAATGCCCCTGGTAACGACTCAGTAGAGGAATGCAACAGAGTAGCGGACTATTTTTCTCTGAAGGTTAGGAATATCTATGCTTCTTTTACTAGCAATCCAGGGAGTGGACTGGCTTTTGAGGAAGTGCCTGGAGACAGTGTAGTGGGACAAAAATTGAACTGCTTCGTAGTCCCCCCTCCAGAGATTTTAAGAAGCATCTGTTTCAGCATTAAGTCTGGATCCCCCAGTGACCCAGCCCCTCCCAAGGTGCTGGGAGAGAGCTTAGAGACTCTTGAGCCGTATATTAGGCACGTCCTGTAGATCTCTTTTGCATCCCACACGCTGCCAGCATCCTGGAAAAAAGCGGTGATATTACCTATTAGGAAAAAAACCACTCTCAGCCATGATATTCTTGAAAATCTAAGACCCATCTCCTTGCTGCCTTATGTAGTGAAGGTAGCGGAGAAAGTGGTCAATATCCAGCTGACAACACACATGGAGAGGGCTAAGCTTCTGCATCCCTCTCAATCAGGGTTCCGGGCGGGTTATTCCACTGAAACCGCTCTGTTAAGAGCCACAGAAACCATCAGGCAAGGAGTAGATGTGGGACACACCATGGCACTGATAATGCTAGACCTCAGTGCGGCGTTCGACACTGTAGCACATTTCACCTTGCTGCAGTGTCTGAACAGAGGAGGTGTCTCGGGTCTTGCGCTGGGCTGGCTGAAATCCTTTCTAACAGAGCGCAGTTTCCAGATCCAACGAGGATCTTTTCAGTCCAAAGAGGTGGCACTTGAGCAGGGGGTCCCTCAGGGCTCGGCCCTGAGCCCCACTTTGTTCAACTTATACTTGTCCCCCCTGGCTGAGGTGGTGCAGGCGTTTGGAGTGGAATTAGTATCGTATGCTGATGACACTCAGCTGCTGATCTCCTTATCCCAAGCACCTTCGGCTGAGGCTTCCAACTTTAAGGAGTGCATGCAGGAGCTTGCCGCCTGGATGCATAAAAACTGCTTAAGGCTGAACGGAGCCAAAACGGAGGTGATAGTGGTTGGCAGAGACAAATCTTACTGGACCGCAGAGTGGTGGCCACAATGTTTGGGCCCCACCCCCACACCCTGTCTAGAGGCCAAGAATCTGGAAGTCTGGGTGGACTCGGCCCTCTCTTGTGAAGGCCACATCCGCCGGCTAGTGGGGAAATGTTTTGGTGTACTAAAAACCCTCAACAAAACACTAGATCTGCTTCCACTAGAGGCCAGGCAGACCGTGACGCATGCTCTAGTTACTTCCCGCTTAGATTACGGGAATGTCCTTTTTCTGGGTGCTCCGGAAAAGAATCTCAGGCGGCTTCAAGTTCTGCAGAATGCGGCAGCTCGTCTGATCTTGAGACTACCCAGAAGGGCAGCGTCTAAATCAGCCGTTGAAGCTCTTCATTGGCTTCCAGTCAAGAAAAGGGTATTGTTTAAATCCCTTCTCATTTGTCATCGCATCCTCTGGCACAAGGCTCCAATGTACCTGGGAAACCTCATTACTAGGTATGTACCGGGCAGAACATTGAGGTCAGGCGGGACAGGACAGCTGGTAATCCCTAGGATTAAGAAAGCGAGAATGGGTGGCCGCTCATTTCGCCTCTTAGCTGCGCAAAACTGGAATAAACTCCCGCTTTGTCTGAGGATGGAACAATCAGAAACCAGATTTAGGAGTCTTCTAAAAACTCACCTGTTTTCTGCATAGTCCTCTAGGATGAGCTTGGGCCTGTGGCTTCTCTCTACTGTTTTGAACTAGCCTCTTATCCACAGCGCGGGGACACGCCGGAAGGCGTAACCAGGCGCTTTATAAACTCCTTTAAAAAAAAACACCGTCAAGGAACATGTTGTAAACATATCACTTGTTTTCTCAACTCTATGATTCCTATTTCTCCCTTGCTCTATTCTGTATTCTAGAACTTAGGTGGCTCTGACTCACATGGAACCTATTGGAGTCAGTTTGTGCCTGGCCAGCAAGCGTTTGGTAGACTGCTGTTTGTGCTCGATTAAATAACCTATTCAACCTACAAGAAAGCTTCACCTTTATTTACAACAATTTGGCGACGATTCCTGCTGGTCAGAAGGTCTAAAGAGGGCGAGCTGTGTCCTGTGAGTGGAAGAAGACGTTTTTTAACAGATTCAAAAAAAAAAAAGACAAGCAGCAGCTGCCATCGCAAAGGAACCCACTAAGTGCTGTGTACATCGGAAGTCTAAGAAGGAGAAGAAATCTTGTTTCTTCAAAACTGAGGGATTTACCTGGCTTTGGTTTGACAGTGCAACGAACTGTGAGTAGCCCGCATCTTTTGAATCGAGGCTCGCGCTCGCTGTGCGCCCATCATTCCTCGACTCGCGCTCGCTGTGCGTGCGTCATTCCTCTCTGTCTTCCTGCGCGAGGGGAAAGGGTTTGATCAAGGCTGCGCGTCACAGTAACTCTTCGCACTGAGCCCCAAGCCTCGCTTTCAACCAATTCAAGCCTCTGTTTGGATCGAGGCCATTTTGAATATTTACTAGCTACGGCATTTCCTCAAAGCTTCGTGTTTGCATATCCTGTTTGGATGCACAGCGAAGCAAGTCCTGAGACTCCGATTTTCTAAGAAATTATAAAGGTATGTCAAACTCAAAGTTTACTCAGAAAAGTATTCTAGTTAAAGCCAGAGTTCAGAGTCACTCAAGAAGGTTCTGTTTGGAGTCATACATCATTTGTTTCTCGCAATTTGGGTTTGCGTATACACATTATGGCTCAACAGGTAAATGCTCCTATAAATGTTATTCTTCCACCTCCTTTTTTGACTGATGTTGGAAACCCACAAATTCCATGGGAAGATTGGTTTATAGTATTTGACAATTATCTGGAAGCATTAGATGGGCAGGAATTTTCTGCAAAGCGGAAGAAAGCCATTCTGCTTAGCTCATTGGGCAAAGAAAGTCAGAGAGTTTTTCGTTTTTTGCCTATAGCACTGCAAGCGAATGGGCAGGCTATGCCCGATGAATACAAAGAAGCCATTGCTAGGCTAGAAGTAAGATTTTCGAAGGAGGAGAATCTTGTGATGAACCGATATAAGTTTTATACGCAACATCAAAGAGAGGCGGAATCTATAGATGACTTTGTGGCACGTCTAAGGGAATTATCTATCAAATGTAAATTTGGAGCCATGAATGATGAGCTCATAAGGGATCAACTTATGGTTCAGTGCGCTAACAAGAAAATTCAATAGAGACTGTGGGCGGCTAAGAACCCCTCATTGAAGGCAGCTATTGATTTGGCAAAAGCCATAGAGGAGTCAGAGAATTGTATGAGAGTTATTGACTCCCATAAGAAAAGCACTTCACAACAAGACGTCTCTGAAGTTTCTGTTAAAAAGAGCAATCCGGAGTGTGGGCATTGTGAGGAAGAATCCATTGCTGTTGTTAAAAACAAATCTAAATATTTCCAGAGAAAGGATGTTTCCAGCAGCAGACAATGCTCAAGGTGTGGTAGTTATAGTCACTCCTCTGAAGCAAGGTTTTGCTTTGCTGCGAATAAAGAGTGCCTCAAGTGTGGCCGTGTGGGACATTTCTCTAAAATGTGCAGAGCCAAGACCAAACAAAAAGTAGCCGTTGTGGAAGACTATATACATGAGAGTGTGAGTGAGAGAGACAGGCTTCTGGTTGTCAATGATGATGTCACTGTCAATGAAGAAAGGCGTCAGAACAGACCCAAGGCTCTTTTTCTTATAGATAAACACCAAGTGTACTTGATGGTAGACACTGGATCTCGTTATACGATTATACCACAGGATTTATTTTCAAGCATATGGAAGAACAAAGATCTTGTTCAAAGTGACATTAATCCTACTGGTTTTGAAGGAGGAAAAATTGACATTATAGGTTATTTTGACTCTGACATTGTTTTTGAGAAGAGGTCTATTTTTGGTCGAGTGTATGTATCGGTGGATGGCCCGCCCATCTTGGGATGGGTACATCAATACGACCTGTATATCATCATTAATCCCAGAGCAAAAAACCAAACTATGGTCATTGAGGATGAGAGTGTTGACAGTATTCTTGAAGAGTTTAAAGTTGTTTTCAATAATGAATTGGGTGAACTTAAAGGGTACTCCCACTTCATCAAACTAAAGAAAAACAGTATTCCAGTCCAACACAAATTAAGGAGGGTACCTCTGTCCATAAGGGATGATGTAAAGGTTCTAATTGATGAAATGTTGCAGAGTGGTGTGATTGAGCCAGTGGAAGCTTCGGCTTGGGTTTCGCCTGTTGTGATTTGTAAAAAATCGGATGGCAAACTGAGGTTCTGTGTGGACCTCAGGTCACTAAACAAGTGTGTGGTTGCTGACACTTTCCCCTTGCCCAATATAGGAGAAATGGTGTCTACTCTTCAAGGAGCGAAGTTTTTTTCTAAACTTGACTTGAAGAGTGCATACCATCAGGTGAGACTACATGAGTCGTCCAAGGAACTCACTGCTTTTGTAACTACGGAGGGTATTTTCCAATTCACACGGCTCCCGTTCGGCTTGGTATCAGCAGCCAGTGTTTTCCAGAGGATGGTGAGCGAGATCTTCAAGGGATTGCACAATGTTATCTTCTTTCAAGACGACATTCTGCTTTTTGGTAATTCTGTAGCTTGTCATAATCGTGTACTCAGGGATGTTTTGCACAGAGTTAAAGACACTGGTCTCACACTGCGGAAGGAAAAGTGCACTTTTCTTGTGCAAAATATAGACTACTTGGGACATGAAATATCAGCCGATGGTGTCAAACCTAAAAAAGATTTGTTGGAAGCCATACGGTTGGCTCCTAGTCCTACAGACAAGGACCAGTTGCGCTCCTTCATGGGTTTGATTGAGTATTATTCGCGATTTGTTGAGAAATTTTCAGAGAAGACTATACCCATGAGAGAGTTATTAAAAAAAGGGTGTAAATTCAATTGGGGAGTTGAGCATGAGAATTGTTTTACCAGCATAAAAAAAGATATTTGTAATGCAAACATTCTAGCACCTTTTGATACCAAGAAAATATCGACACTGTTGGTTGATGCCAGTGCCCCTGGCATTGGTGGAGTACTCCTTCAGAAGCACAAGGAGGGTGATCGCCCCATTGCATTTGCCTCACGCACTTTGTCAGCCTCTGAAAGAAATTATTCGGTCATCGAAAAAGAGGCATTGGCAGCGGCATGGGGTACACACTATTTCCGTGCTTATCTTTGGGGTGCCAAATTCAACTTGAAGACTGATCACAAACCACTTGTCCGTATTTTTTCGCCTGGTGGTGCCACTGGTGGTTCTCCTAGGCTTGCTAGATTAGCGGCGAAATTGCAGGAGTATCAATTTGACATATCACATTTGCAGGGATGGAGGAATTTTCAGGCAGACTGTTTTTCAAGATTGTCCGTTGACACTCAGGATGTGAACAAATCAGATTTTTGTTTAGAGTGTTGTGATGACAACATTGCTTGGATTGATGATGTTCTTCATTTGGGTGAAGGGTCCTTTTCAAAGGATGAGTGGATTGATGCCATGTCAAAAGACAGTGTCTTAGGAGAAGTTGCTGAGTTATTGAGAGCTGGTTCCAGACGTGAGAGTTGTGTTAATGTCAGTGTGAGGCCGTACTTAAAGCTCATTGATGAACTTTCTTTATATAAGGACAATGTTTTGATGCGGGGAGAGAAATGTATCCCGCCCTCTACCCTGAGATCTAGGTTAATAGCCTTGGCACATGAGGGTCATTTGGGACAAACGTTAACGTAACAGAGGTTGAAAGTCAACTTTTGGTGGCCTGGTTTGGACTCTCAAGTTTCTTCTTGGATTGAAGCATGTACATATTGTAGGGAGAGTGAGAAAAGGCTGAAAGTTGCTGTTGGATCTAGTATGGGGAAAATACTTCATCCTGAGTTACCTTGGCATACCTTATGTTTTGATTTCATTGGTCCCATGGAGGAGTTGCCTTTGTCTCAGCGTTTTGCTATAGTCTCTATTGATCCTTTTAGCAAATGCCTTTCAGTTGAATTTTTAAGAGATATTACAACAGACACAACTATTAGACATTTGAAGTCTTTGTTTCAGCAAGAAGGCTCTCCTAGCGTTGTAGTCACTGACAATGGGACACAATTAGTTTCGCAGTCCATGTGTTGTTTTTTGAGTAACTTTGGCATTAAACACCATAGGACCTCTCTCTATACCCCACAAGGAAATGGTCTGTGTGAACGTTTGAACAGACTTGTGAAAGGTACCATTCAGACGGCCATCGCTCAAGGTGTTCCTGCTAATGACTTAGTACAGGAAATGGTTTATGCTTATCGCACTTCCACTCATGGTTCAGGTAACCGATCTCCTTTTGAAATCATGCGGGGCAGGGTTCCTAGCACTAAGCTAACCCCTTCCTGGATGAAAAACATGATATCTGATGATGTACACTATGAGGGTGTTTCCAGTTCTCAGCCTAATTCTTCAAAAATTCAAGAGGGCGATTTAGTGAAGGTGAGGCCTGGAAGAGTTACTAAAGGTTTGTCTAAATTTAGAGGTCCTTTCACTGTAAAAAATGTTTTTCCTCATTATATTACTTTAACCAATGGTGAGAGTTGGAACCTGAGGAGAGTAGCCTTGTACAAAAAATTGAGTAAGTGTGATTCTGTATCTCGTGGGAAAAGTGTCATCAATGGGGGGAATAGTGGTTATATGTTTTCTTCTTCAGAAGATTCTGGTGTTTCTACTCCAGCTCCTGTCCAGAGCCACTGTGTCGGTGGTGGTGATGCTACTGATTCGCAATGTGGTGATTTGGCTAACACCACCTCCATTCCCTCTGTTGCTGATTCTGTTGTCAATTCTGAGAATGCCAGACACTCAAGGTACCGCAGACCACCTGTGTACTTGAATGATTATTGTTGTGATTAACTTGATAATTTTCTGCTTAATAGTATCTGTTTTTCATCTTATGTTTTCTTTCTGTATTAATGAGGGAAGATGTGTTGTAAACATATCACTTGTTTTCTCGTCTCTATGATTCCTATTTCTCCCTTGCTCTATTCTGTATTCTAGAACTTAGGTGGCTCTGACTCACATGGAACCTATTGGAGTCAGTTTGTGCCTAGCCAGCAAGCGTTTGGTAGACTGCTGTTTGTGCTCGATTAAATAACCTATTCAACCTACAAGAAAGCTTCACCTTTATTTACAACAGAACACATTGCCAAAAAAACAAAGGCGGCGTGGTACCAGCTCTCTCATGTAAAGGAATTGGAACTGTTGCTTCCAAAAAAAGATTTACAAACTGCTGATTAAGTCCTCATACTCTTGCATCTGGATGGTGTTAACACCCTGCTCTGTGGCCTCCCAGACCCTACTCTGGGACCCATTACGGGCATCCCAGATGCCTTAGCACAACCAATCCAGGGCCTAAAGAAGTATAGTCACATCACCCAATCCTGATGGAACTACATTGGTTCCACTTGCCTGTCAGCACCATCTTCAAAAGCAACTGCATCAATTGCATCATTGATAAAGCCATGACGACAAGCACCCCACTTATCTTGCAGCCACATTCACCATCTCTAGTGTTTCTCAGTGCACACGCAACAAGGAAACCATCAGACTGCAGATTAAGAAGTGTAAAAATTAAAAAACAAGGAAGCAGGCCTTTTCCGTCTATGCATCCAGGATCTAGAGCAATATCCTTGTATCCATCAAGACCACTGCAAAGCCGCTCCAATGTAGAGAAGAGCTAAAGACGTTGATAGAACATTACATCACAATGGCCAGTTCGTAACCCAGATACCCTTCCTATGCTTTTGTTGACTTTTATGTCTTTGACCCGTTACAGTGCTCCGTTGCCTTCTGGCTAAGGTTTGTGCTATAGAAATACTGCGTACATACATACACACATACATAGGGGTCACAATTGGCAACACCCCATGAATAAATGAAGGCCAGCATGGCAAAGCAGACTTCCGTCCCTACCTTTACTTCACAAAACATAGAAATATTTTTTTTAAAGCAGCCTGTTGCTGCTTTAAAAAGAATCAACTTTGGGAGACATCATATGGAGCATGAGTGAGCCTCTGGATCAATGGCTACTTCCCTCAAGGACGTTAACATCATTAAAGGAGTCATCATATGGAGCAGGCAGTGATCCTCTGGACCACAGGCTGCTTCCCTCAAGGACACCGACATGATTAAAGAAGACATCATATGGAGCAGGCAGTGATCCTCTGGACCACAGTCTGCTTCCCTCAAGGACGTTAACATGATTAAAGGAGACATCATATGCAACAGGCGGTGATCCTCTGGACCACAGGCTGCTTCCCTCAAGGACGCCGACATGATTAAAAGAGACATAATATTGAGCAAGCAGTGATCCTCTGGACCACTGGTTGCTTCCCTCAAGGATGCCGACATGATTAACAAGGGGGAAGATGTATCAAGAGAACACCTTCCCTTTTGCAAATTACTTCCATCCCTGCTCGGGCTCTGTTATCCCTCAATGGTTTCCAACTTAAACTGCAGTTGCAAACAAAAGATAATTTCCACACTGAACTAGTATTAGATGCCCCTTTCACGCCCCTTCTGCTTCAATGCAGAAAGGATTGCAAAAGCTATTTTATCATTTCTAAAAAAAAATCTTATACTCGTAAAATGAAGAACAGGGAAAGTGCACATGACTGGTTTGGGCAGCCCGAGAGGGTCGACCAAACAGTCATTGTGCACATAGGAGGGGGCAAACCATTCCTCCCCTGCTCTGCACCAAGAGCAGAGCAGCTCAATGCAAAAGCCTGCCCGCAAAGCAGCACGAAGCATAACATGATAATAATATTAAGGTATTAAGGTAAAGTATACACAATACTGTTTTTGTATCCCTCTCTCTAGATCCTTGAACGACACTATTGTATACCTCAATCATAGTGATTACTTGTGGTAGGTAGCTAGTAGCCCCCACCACTGAGTGTAGATAGATTCACTTCACCTTTATTAGGTCCTAAATAATTGCCACAGATTATTAGAACCATTAGGCAAGAAACATGTTGACCTTAGGAGATGAGCATAGCTTGTACTGAACCTAGTAGCCAGGAAAGCTGCCACTCCATACGTTTTTAGTCAAGGGGATAACCAGCCTGGATATGGATAAAAATATTGTTTGGATTACCCTACTTGTTTTAAACCACACACTTCACTGTATCTACACTTCATGGGCCACACACCCCCACTTCATCAAACGGCAAGGAACAAAATATCTCCGATAAAGAGCCCCTTTATGGGAGCCCGTTGGGTATTGCAGCGCCAACCCAACGAGGTGCTGGTCCAAATGATGAAGCATGATACCTAGCTTGCTGGGTGTGTGAGGTCCCTAGTTCCGACAGAGCGGGATCCCTCCTGATCCTTCTTCCCTAGACAGCGCCACACTACCATATCATACTCCATGGTAGTGGTGGGCACACCGTTTGTTTATCTTCTTGGCATCACTGTGTTGAGGAACAGCAAATCCTTTTTGTATATAATCGTTCAGGGCATCTTTGCTGGACCTCGGTAAAATGCCCCTCCGTCCCTCCTCTTTGCTGAACAATAACATTAAGGTGTCTACTTGGTACTGCTTAAAAGCAGTGGGGTGACGCTCTTCCTCCATAGCGGAGGAGCCGCCACTGCATATACTGATAAGCCCTTTTGCACACGCAGAACCTGTGATTTTGAGAGTCGCGTGGTTTGTGACCACAAAAAGGCATCTGGCCTTCAGGGTGAAAATATTAACATTATGAACGTCATGAGAAGGAAGTAGCCCTTCTTCCAACTTAGAGTTCTTGTCACGAGGCAAGACGTTCTACTGCTTGTGTGTTAGCAAATAAATAAATAAACCTGCCTAGCTAATTAACTGAACAATTAAATGCCATCAATATTGTGGTGAGTAAAGGTCGATGTATAGTTAAGTAATAAAAGCCTCAAGACAAAGAGTATATGCAAACCTCATGCAATTCACAAATATATGTTTTAAAGGGCTCCTTGTTTAAGATGAGAGCACACTTCATGCACTAGCTGAGAAAAAAAGTCCTTTCGGAAGCACTTCTCTTTTTGTCTGTACCAGAGGAGAAGACGCTGCAAAGCCACAAAAAAAATGCTAATGTTGTCCGCCAAATATAGCACTCTTTACAAGGGGAAGGGGAAGGGGAAGGGGAAGTGGTTCATATGCTTGCACTGCAAAAGTGTCACTGCAAAAGTAACATTCAGTAGAAGAAGGTATGATGATGACTTCAAGACAAACATTTCTGAGTCAATTGGGAAACTCTAATCTTGAACTGCATAGTTACAAGTGATTGGGACTGCTTGGGTTCTGTACCAATGTGGCAGAAACATTTGAGTAAAGCTGTGAGCTCTTCACGTTAACCCTAAGAAACTTAAAGTGTGGTCAAACCGGCATGTATTCTTTTTAGGTCTGGCATTACAAAATACCCTTTGCTTTTACTTAAATTATATGTATCAAATACTCTTAAGTGCTTTCAGCCAACCCTCTTCATCCATTGAACTGCTATTGAGTCATTCACATTTTTCTCCCACCGACTACTGCCAATACAGCTTGAGACAGTGGGTCTGCCATGTCAGTCATTGGCTAATTTCTCTGTGAGTGACATCATTCTGCCCTTTCACAAGGATCACATACACACACAAAGTAGTTTCCTTAAGTGGCATGGACTGCTATGGCACTATGTGCTTTTAAGACCAGAAAAGGTTTTTGCTTCTGGCCAGTGTTTATTTTTGTTTTGATTGACAAGGCTCCATTAGCTTTACCAACAATAACATTTTGCAAAACCCATGACAAAACAAAACAAGCACTGACAATCCATTAAGGCTGGCGGCCAATGTCAGGCCTTTTGACTTTGCTAATTCTTGTTTACCATGAAAACTAGCTTGACGTTCATGTACATCTTTTTATTCAACTGATGTAAGCCCAAATATATCAACCTACCAGAATGAGAAAGCTAATCTCAACAAGCAGTACAGAGTAATCCAGATGAAACAATGTCCCTCCCCACTGTGGTATAATTCTGACCTATTTCAAGAGCTGGCAGCCTGTGAACAGAATATCAGAAGGGGCACAACCGCCCAAAACTGTGAGTGAAGTGTCAAAACTCATAGTTGGAAATCCTTTCAGAGAAAGGGGTTTAGCGGTAGACTATGGAGTAGTTCTCTAGGATACAAAGTCTGCAAAGGTTGAAGTGGGTGGCGCAGTACTTCTTTTTAAAGAGAAAGCGGAAGCAGCCTTTTCGTTAAAAAATGATTTCAAGTTTGTTTTGGTACTTAGGCACTTTAGTGAAAGTGGCACAAGTGCAGAATGATTAGAGTGCAATTAGAGGCGTGGTGGAAGTGACTCAGAGCCTGCTTTATGCATCCAACCTACACAGAAGACTACAGAAAAACCTTAAGTATGTGCTGTGGATCCGCTTGGTCAAAGTCAATGGTGCATCTTCTTTGACTGATCCTGTTTCTATTAGTGGAGGGGTTCCTTGTATGTTGGCCATCTCAAGCAGGTGTCCATATACATAAAGAATATCCATGACATTTGAGCACAAGACAATAGCACACAAGGTTCAGTGCCAAACTACACAATTAAAATATTGCTAGTATATTACTCTGATGTTACTTTAATACCAACATGGCATACCTTATTGCTCACAAGGTACACCTTATTAGCAGTAGATTAATGGGCAGTGTATGTATTAGCAGCGTATACGTAAGCTTAAGAATGTGTCTGGCAAAAAATGAGTGTCTTCCTTAGATGCTGTATTAGTCTGAACTTAGTTTTTAAGTCTGTCTACAGTCAACTCTAGGTATTTTTGAGATCTTTTATTATGAGGTATCTGACAATATATATAAAGCTGGCTTCATTGCACGATTTCCTTCTCACCCTCATGTTATTTGCTGTTAAGCAGCGACGGCTCGCATGGAACTGGGGTGGTAGGCAGAGGGACGGAGAAGGTCGAAACAAAACAAAAATCACTTAACTTTTCACAGCCTCCATCTCTCCCCAGCTTTGGTCCCTTGTAACAGCCGCCTTCTCCTCAACTTCGGTCCTGAAAGAAGGTAGCAAACAGGCTCCCCTAAGCCAATCAAACTGCTGCAATGCATCGTTGTGATTGATCTGAGCGCCAAGGTTTGGCGCTCAGATGGGGACAGGAAGCCTGTACAAGTTCCCCACCAGGCTGTGTATTACAGCCTGGTGGGGAACATGCAAAGTGCGCATGACTGTTTGGCTGGACCAAGACGGCTAACCAAACCGTCAGGCGCACTTATAGTGTGCAAACTACTTCTCCCCCTGTGACCCCAGTCCCACCCTACCCTAGTCCCGTAGTGAAAAATAAAATTATATTATAATTTTATTTTTCCTGCTCTAAGAGAAGTGGGGCGACGCTACTCCGTCTTAGTGGAGGAGCCGGCCCTACTATTAAGCATATATTATTCTGCCACTTGGTGAGGCTTCCATAGCAATGCATGAGGTGCATTGTTTTCAAGAACAGTAGCCGCTGGCATGGGCTTTTCAGTGAACACAGAAGCCATCTTGAAAAGAAGGCTTCCTCCAGAAAGCAAAACATTCCCACAGTCAAAAAGGTAATTGCATGGAGTATGATGTAAACAAGTATGTAAGTGCATACTATTTGTAGGTGTTATTCTTAAGTAAACTATTTTTTACAAAGAAAGGTGCACGAAAATACAAAATAAATTATTGTATTGCTAAATAAGACCTGGCAGGTATTGGAATGTCTTTAATTATTTATTTAGATGATGATTTAAGCAAGAGTATTTTTGAGGCAGCTTGTGTTGCTTTTTGATGGGTATGCATGTCAATAACTGCTTCTATTTTGTCTACCTTACTTCCAGGCTTCCAATCGCACTGCCAGCTATAGCTGGAGCTATCAGTCCTCCAAACAGCATGCCCCCCCTTCCACCACCCCTCCAGCACAAAAGCAGATCTTTTCTTGGAGCTACCTATCTTCCTCGCCAGTATTGTATTGTATTGTATTGCATTGTAATTGCATTTATATAGCGCTTACTACCCTTGATGAGGAGTCGAAGCACTTTTTCAGCGAGTAGCACGCTACTCCAGAACCCATAAAAATGAGTGGTGGATTAGTATAGTGAAAATATGCAAGTAATTTGAGCGGTGGATATGTTAGTCAGTTATTTGGATTGAGAAGGATAGTGAAGGGATAAAAGAGGGAAAAAAGGTTTGCATTTATATAGCGCTTGCTACCCTTGATGGCGTGTTGAAGTGCTTTTTCGGCAAGTAGCACACTACTTCGGAACCCAGAAAGGATTAGTGGTGAATTAGTACAGTGAAAATATGAAAGTAATTTGAGTGCTGGATGTGTTAGTCAGTTATTTGGATTGACTATCCCATCTTCTGTTTACACATAGGCTTATTTTAAGAATTTACTTCTAGAGCAGGCCTTCTTTTTCTATGAAATTGACGTCTTTTTCATTTGATAAACTACTTTTCATGCAGGAAAGGCAAGGCTGGGACCCATGCCTGCAGGGAGGTAAAGTTGGGACCCACGTGGGGCAGTTACAGTAGCACATAATGTGGCTTCTGACGTCAAACACAAGTTTAAGCAGACATTCTATAGATTCCAGGAACTTGCAACAATCACAAGGAACTAGAACACACATGGAGTTTTCTTTCTTCAGCTTCAAAGATTCAAACACGTTCTTTATTGAATGATGTACAGTCCTTCTTAAATAGTGGGGTTTCATGTTGTGTGTTCTGAAACTATAATTCATTTAATAGTTTCAGAAGTGATATATGAAAGCATGTTGCTTAAATGATGCCAGCCTATGAGAGAATAGCTTCAAAGGTGGCATCTATGTTTCAGTACCGCAGCTATCATTCTTAGTGCCCTCCTTTGTTTCTACTGCTCCGCGGGTCTTCTCCGCGTTCCCTGGTAGTTTCACCTCTTCCTTGCCTTTCCATAAATGAGCATGTTTTTTCAGACGGACGTGACTTGGAGGTCAGAAACAGGCCAGGAACGGCGTCATACATAGGTCATTTTGACCTGTGTGTAATTCCTGTATTGTACACGAGGAAGTGGGTCATTCTGTGCACTGAAAGTAGCAGAGCATAGATATAGTCAACGCCAGTTCCAGTTCGTGCAAAGTATTTTTATTGGAGATAACAGAAAGACGGCTTCACCCCACGAGGGCTCAGGCTCGCATGCCAACCGCCCATTGGTTTGCAGCATGACAAATGCAGACATCCCAATCCTGCACTCTGACTCGAGAATACTATTACAGGCGAATAAGACAGGCTGACACAGACGTGCTGCGCCTAGGTATTACACACACACTGCCTGTCTTTGCCATCACTGAGTCACAGGGTGTACAATGTTTCATGGCAGTGAAGGGTTCCGGTGAATCATGTACTCTGTCACGCTGTCCAAGGACAATATTGAGCATGTTGCACCCACCCCAGGTATGTATTGGAGCATTAGGAGAGAAAATGCGAGATTGATTTACTTTTCACATGCATTAATCTTTATGAACGCAATGAATATAATTCCACTCTGCAACGCTTGACAACATTATTCCCTTCCAAACATCGCTTAAAGTTGCACATGTATACTGGGGCTGTCTTTTACTTCATCGTTATGCCTAAAAGATAGGAGGCTTTTAATTAATGTTTGTTCCTTGTACTTAGAGACTTGATACGAGAGGTGTGCTCTCTCTCTCTCTCTCGTTCTTTTGTGATCACTCTCGTTCCCTTTCTTATCTCTCCTTTCTCTATCGCAGTCTCCTGCTCTATCAGTCTCTAAATTCCTTCATCTACCTCTTTTTTGCCTCATTACTTTCACTCTCCCATCCTCTCTACCTTGGTTGCTTTATTATTATTATTATCTCTTATTATGTTTTCTCTCTTGGCCTCTGTCACTTCCTCTCTCTTTTGCCACTTCTCGCTTAATCTCTGTTTGTTCATCTTCCTATTTTTTTCCCGCTCACTTTCTCTCTATCTTTTTCTCCTTGGATATCTCTTCCACTCTTCCTTTCTCCTTTACTTTCTCTCTTTCAACTCTCTCTTTCTTCCTTTGTCTCTTGCTCTCAATACTGTGTTCATTCCTTCCCTCTCGCGCCTTTACTACCCCTTTTTCTCGCCCTCTCTCACTTCCTCCCCTTCTCTCTTGCACTGTCGTCCTCTTTTGATCTAATGTAATTAGTCAGCTGTCTCACCCCACCCTTTCTATCTTGCTCTCCAAAGCTCCCTCTTTGTCTTTGTGTCACCCTCTCCAACTGTGTCTGTACCTCGCCTACTCACCTGTCTTTCATTACCTCTTTCCCTTTGTGCCTGCAGAGAGAGGCTGTGTGACAACCTCATAGATGCATCATCAGGGGAGCAACTAGATCTGAACTTGGAGGGGTGGGTAACACTTCAAGCGAGTAGGCGGAGCTAAACATCAAGCAAGGGGTGGCTCTAACACTTCAAGCAATGGGGCAGCTACCTCAGAGCCAATATGACAAAATGGAGCAAAAGACTGTACTTTGTCATCATAGTGGAGAAAACTGATAAGATTACATCAAATATGATCTTGGGGGGAATTGACACGTTATAGGAAACTGTCAGTAACCTTTGAAAGGGAATTGAGTGCATTTATAACTAAAAATACACAGCGCTGGCTGCACCAACACGGGTGAAAAACCAAAGTCTGACACCGATGAAAGTGTTATGCACTGCATTTATTATGATGCATCGGGGTAAACTGAGTGCTGGAGTGTGAGACAGTGTGCACCCACCCCCTCCTGTTTGTAAAGGCTCCCTTGAGCTAACGAGTTGACGAGCTCTGGTTGATGCACCCAGTGAGTGGTACTGAGACCTGAGAAGACTTTGGGCAGCATCTACAGCACCCCCCAAAAAAGTTTTGTTCTCTACTGAAGAAGGACAATTATCCTGAAACACGTGTCTAGAGATACACAGCACTGGCTGCACCAACAAGGGTGAAAAACCAAAGCCTGACACCGAAGAAAGTGGTATCATGCACTGCATTTATTATGATGCATTGGGGCATACTGAATGCTGGAGTATGAGGCAGTGTGCGCCCACGCCCCTCCTATTTATAACTACAAGTTACTTTCTACTAATTTCATTATGAAGCATATCAGAACCGTTTTTCGCAATGTTATTTCATGAAGAATACATTTCTTTCGAATTCTCACAAAATTCTTCCTTGGACTGGACAAAGTTATTGTGAAATGTTTGAAATAGCAGGTCCTGGAAGGCACTCCTTCCTGATTGTTGACCAAATGCATGTTTTCAGTCAGTCCATGAGGACATTCACCATTTCTATGTTCAACGCTGCACAAATGTGTGCATGCCTCCAAATATTGAGCTTAGTGGGTTAACACACATGATGTTGGGGCGCGGGCTCATGACTAGTGAATTACAGATTTGATTTTTTAAATAAATAAATAAACACACATTTCCTTCCTCCTGAGATTGAGGGAGTACAGATTAGTTGTCAGTATTACTGCGTGTTACTTACTCTGCCATGAATCTGCGCTATCCTACATAAAAATGAAACAGTTGTTAGTACCTCAAATTAAGCAGTCCTCACAAACTTGAGAAACTCATCCTCAAAATATCTGCCTCCACTTTCAAGTAAACACAATAAGGGGTTTTCTGGTTGTTCTGAACAGGAAGAAAAACCTTCCTCTCTGGCAATAACAGGACTTTCCTAATTATGCCTGAAATGGCTCTGACTGGCCAGCGGCAGTCAGATGCCTCATTTCATGAACAACTATGTAAATCTACTTCAGATCCTCAAGTTCTTTGAGTGAATGAGCCATGGGTATCAAATCAAGTATTTCAGTATTACTACAGATTCCTGGCCCATACTTACTCCATGACCACATTCTCATTCCAAAAGACTGTCAAGTCGTCTGTTTCACGTTACAAAAGCAGGCAATAGTTCATGTACTCTGATAGGAACAAGGGACTCAAGACTACTAAATAGACTTTCTGGTTCCCAAGTGAACAGGGGGATTCCAGATGAGCAGTGGTGTTAGGGAAGTCAATCTATGGGTACAGAAGATTCCCTTCAAATTGAATGCCATACAGTGAAATATTCCAAAGGGAGCATTCATGGTAACGGTCTATCTACTGGATGCCTACCTTCAAATTTCATAGATGTATGCAGCCAAAAATACGGGGTCTTGCCATTTGGATTCTGCTCTGTTTCAAGTTTCTATACCAAGATGGTGGTACAAAAGGGGGTGCTGATGAACGGAGCAACCGAACCAATCAAACACTCACACCCAGTCAAAAGATCTGGGTTTAATCCATCACCGTTCTTTAGCCCACTTTGCCACCCCAGTTCAGACATGGCTATATGCAAATCAGTCTGACCCGGTGCCTCATGGACACAGTCCAGCCCGAACTGCCAAGCCATGCCTTCCCTGGACCGGAAACAAGCTTCCGAGGACCGGTTTCTGGCATTACAGCCGTCTTCAGCCCGGCCTGCTTGAATCCAGTGGCAAAGTGAGCAAGGGACTCACGTCTGAGCATACCCTGCCACACTTATGGCACCCAAAAGCGGTACAAAAGGGGGTGGTGATGGACGGAGCATCCGAACCAATCAAACACTCACACCCAGTCAAAAGATCTGGGTTTAATCCATCACTGTTTTTTAGCCCACTCTGCCACCCCAGTTCAGACATGGCTATATGCAAATCAGTCTGACCCTGTGCCTCATGGGAACAGTCCAGCCCGAACTGCCAAGCCATGCCTTCCCTGGACCGGAAACAAGCTTCCGAGGACCGGTTTCTGGCATTACAGCCGTCTTCAGCCTGCCTTGCTTGAATCCAGTGGCAAAGTGAGTAAGGGACTCACGTCTGAGCATACCCTGCCACACTTATGGTGGCCAAAAGCGGTACAAAAGGGAGTGGTGATGGACGGAGCATCCGAACCAATCAGACATGGCTTGGCAGTTCGGGCTGGACTGTTCCCATGAGGCACAGGGTCAGACTGATTTGCATATGGCCATGTCTGAACTGAGGTGGTGGAGTGAGCTAAAGAACAGTGATGGATTAAACCCAGATCAGTTGACTGGGGGTGAGTGTTTGTATTGTCAAAGCTCCGTCTATCACCACCTTTGGTTTTTCTTTGTTCGCCCTAAGTTGGCAGGGTATGCTCAGACGTGAGTCCCTTGCTCACTTTGCCACTGGAGTCAAGCAAGCCCAGCTGAAGACGGCTGTAATGCCAGAAACCGGTCCTGGGAAGCTTGATTCCGGTCCAGGGAAGACATGGCTTGGCAGTTCGGGCTGGACTGTTCCCATGAGGCACATGGTCAGACTGATTTGCATATGGCCATGTCTGAACTGAGGTGGCGGAGTGAGCTAAAGAACGGTGATGGATTAAACCCATATCAGTTGACTGGGGGTGAGTGTTTGTATTGTCAACACTCCGTCCATCACCACCTTTGGTTTTTCTTTGTTCGCCCTAAGTTGGTAGGGTATGCTCAGACGTGAGTCCCTTGCTCACTTTGCCACTGGAGTCAAGCAAGCCCCGCTGAAGACGGCTGTAATGCCAGAAACCGGTCCTGGGAAGCTTGATTCCGGTCCAGGGAAGACATGGCTTGGCAGTTCAGGCTGGACTGTTCCCATGAGGCACAGGGTCAGACTGATTTGCATATGGCCATGTCTGACCTGAGGTGGCGGAGTGAGCTAAAGAACGGTGATGGATTAAACCCAGATCAGTTGACTGGGGGCGAGTGTTTGTATTGTCAACGCTCCGTCCATCACCACCTTTGGTTTTTCTTTGTTCGCCCTAAGTTGGCAGGGTATGCTCAGACGTGAGTCCCTTGCTCACTTTGCCACTGGAGTCAAGCAAGCCCAGCTGAAGATGGCTGTAATGCCAGAAACCGGTCCTGGGAAGCTTGATTCAGGTCCAGGGAAGACATGGCTTGGCAGTTCGGGCTGGACTGTTCCCATGAGGCACAGGGTCAGACTGATTTGCATATGGCCATGTCTGAACTGAGGTGGCGGAGTGAGCTAAAGAACGGTGATGGATTAAACCCAGATCAGTTGACTGGGGGTGAGTGTTTGTATTGTCAACGCTCCGTCCATCACCACCTTTGGTTTTTCTTTGTTCGCCCTAAGTTGGCAGGGTATGCTCAGACGTGAGTCCCTTGCTCACTTTGCCACTGGAGTCAAGCAAGCCCAGCTGAAGACGGCTGTAATGCCAGAAACCAGTCCTGGGAAGCTTGATTCCGGTCCAGGGAAGACTTGGCTTGGCAACTCGGGCTGGACTGTTCCCATGAGCCACAGGGTCAGATTGATTTGCATATGGCCATGTCTGAACTGAGGTGGCGGAATGAGCTAAAGAACGGTGATGGATTAAACCCAGATCAGTTGACTGGGGGTGAGTGTTTGTATTGTCGACGCTCCGTCCATCACCACCTTTGGTTTTTCTTTGTTCGCCATAAGTTGGCAGGGTATGCTCAGACGTGAGTCCCTTGCTCACTTTGCCACTGGAGTCAAGCAAGCCCAGCTGAAGACGGCTGTAATGCCAGACACCGGTCCTGGGAAGCTTGATTCCGGTCCAGGGAAGACATGGCTTGGCAGTTCGGGCTGGACTGTTCCCATGAGGCACAGGGTCAGACTGATTTGCATATGGCCATGTCTGAACTGAGGTAGCGGAGTGAGCTAAAGAACGGTGATGGATTAAACCCAGATCAGTTGACTGGGGGTGAGTGTTTGTATTGTCAACGCTCCGTCCATCACCACCTTTGGTGTTTCTTTGTTCACCCTAAGTTGGCAGGGTATGCTCAGACGTGAGTCCCTTGCTCACTTTGCCACTGGAGTCAAGCAAGCCCAGCTGAAGACGGCTGTAATGCCAGAAACCGGTCCTGGGAAGCTTGATTCCGGTCCAGGGAAGACATAGCTTGGCAGTTCGGGCTGGACTGTTCCCATGAGGCACAGGGTCAGACTGATTTGCATATGGCCATGTCTGAACTGAGGTGGTGGAGTGAGCTAAAGAACGGTGATGGATTAAACCCAGATCAGTTGACTGGGGGTGAGTGTTTGTATTGTCAAAGCTCCGTCCATCACCACCTTTGGTTTTTCTTTATACCAAGATGGTGGCCCCCATTGTTACTCTTCCCCATTTTCAGAGCTTGAATATGTTCCTTTATCTGGATGACTGGCTTCTAAATGCTTCTCCTCTAGAAGGGACTTTGAATGGAATTGCGCTTCTCTGATGCTGCAATCATTTTTCTTGTATCTGCCAAAATGCCAGACAGGGGCATCTTGAAACAGAACTTTGACTGGAGCTCATTTCTGCACAGACCTAGATACGTTTTATCTACCTGCATTTGGTGCAGAACCATTACGAACCACTCTAACATATTTACCGTGTCTCATTCAAGCTCCAGCCAGACTGTTCTTGAATGTTCAGGGACATTTGGTCTCATGCATAGTTGCAGTTTCTTGAGTATATTTGCATCTTCACCCCAACGTCATATTCTACATCACTGGAATCCGGAACCTCAGAACTATGACCTGTTGATTCATGTGGCAAGTTCTGTTCATCCTCCCTACTGGTAGTTGATGCCAGAATCCATAATGAGGGGTTTGCCACTTCATGCAGGTTTTCCGATTGTGCCAACAAAGAAGCCAGTTCCTTAGGCTGGGGTGCCACCTTAGAGACACTCTCAGCTCAAGGATGATGGTCATTGACAGGCCGCAAGCACTCTTCAAACTGGAGGGATCTGTCCACAGTATATTGATCTCTGTTACTTCCAACATCAAATGAAGGGACGCCATGTTCTGGCATAGGCTATACAGTGACTGAGCTTATTTAACCTGCCAAGTATGACCTCAATCAAGTTCCCTCTGTCTAGTAGCTCTACAGTAAGAGATTAGGGCAGAATCACATCAACTCTCACACCGGGGTCAGAAAGATGAACAGATGAAGCTGGATATGCCCACCTCTCAAGACTCCTGTATAAATCCTTTAATCTTCAGGAGATTATGACAATGTTTTAAGGAACTTTTGTAGACATGTGTGCCACCCACGAAAATGGCAAACTGCCTATGTTTTTGCTCCCATTATCCCACGCCAGTGCCTTGGAAGGTGGATGCCTCTAGCTTTCCTTTGGCTCTGCCATTTATTCCACCTTACTGTTGATCCCTCATATACTTCTTTGAAAGCAGCGGATGTTCTCTGGTGCTTCCTCTCTGGCTATGCAGGTCCCATTTCCCTTTTTTAACCATGTCTAATCTTTCATTTTGAGAACTCCCTCTGTTTCCCCTTCTCTCAGCTTCCATGTGTGTTTATGAGTAAGGTGTCAGCTTCCCTTTCTGAGTGTGGACTTTGGAAGAATTGGTTTGCAGAACAGCAGACTCACAAAACAACTCAACAGGGACACTACGATTATAAGTCTAGATGACCCTCCACCTTGAAACACTATTTGTGGCACTGGAAATCTTTCTGATATTGGTGTACTACTCACTCTTTCTCCTCTATTCAATGTAAACTCCTTTCTGTATTACTGTTTTGCTTGGAGGGTTTTTAGGAGAATCATACTGCTCCCCCCCCCCCCGAGAAAACCATGAGCAGCAATTTGACCATTTCAAGGTCCTATGTCAGTTTGGGTGAGGAGGAGGTTCTGATTTCCTATGTCCAGAACATTTTTCTCTTCTTGTTCTATGGCTAGGTTTTCTTCTTCTCCTTGGATTTTGCATCTGGTCTTGGTATCAATTCAAGTCTCCCCTTTCGAACTTTATCTTCTGTTGCTCTTACATTTCCGACAATGAAGTTTATTTTTCTGGATTTTAATCTCTTCAGCTCATCAGAATTGGGGAGCTCAGTTTTCTTTATTATGCATACTTCCCTTCCTGAAAATCCTTGAGGTTGGTATTGTGCTTTGTCCAGATGTTGAAGTTCTCCCTAAGGTAGCAACCGTAGCTCATATAAATACGGAGAATGTTGTTTCCGTCTTTTTCCCAACCTCTTCTTCTCTTGGGGGAAGCCTTACATTCGATTGGTGCAAAGACGGCAATTGTGATTTATTTGGAATGTTCTAAAAGTATTTATCTGAACATTTCTTTGTAACTTTTATAGGAGTTTGAAAGGAGTGAAATGACTCTTCATTAGCCATTTGTCCTTGGATTTATTTCATAATTGCTTCAGCCTTCTCCTTGTCTTGTTCTCCCTTTCCCTGAGCATCTCCAGGATAGATGCACAAGAGGTGTGGCTGATCCTCGGTGAAACGCCAGGGTTTTTCTTCATCTGAAATTTGAAGAGAGGCTACGTTGGTCTCTTCTCACACCTTTGTACAACGGTGCAGGCTACAAAATCTACTGTTGGAAAGTTGCTCTTTTAAACTGGGAGTACATAGTTCTGTCCTGCTTCAAATTGTGTATGTCACCAATAAATTATTCGTTGGGTGTTTCATTATTAAGTAACATACTGTGTGCATATAACCATATGTCATAGGTTGAAGGCAGGTTTTTGGCTTTCGTTTGCCTTCTGTAATGACGAGGATGAGGGAAGTAGAGGGTATGGTTTGATTACTTACTTGTACTCTTAATTACTCCTAATACTAACACAACTCATCCTCATCAAAGACATTACAAAAAGCCCAGCATTCCTTGACATCAGCTTTCGAGAAGGCTAGGATAAGTCAGGATGTGTGCTGGGAAGCCATCTCTTTTGTAGCACCCAGTAGAGTGGATGTGGTCTGTCTTTTCAACGTGCTCCTGAGTTCTTCCTCTTTGATGATTGTGACGAGGACCATTAGGATTAGGAGTAATGACGATTACTGGAAATTAACTAGAACATTAGTGATACAGCCATATTATACCGATGTAATGAAGATTACTGGAAATTAACCAGGACATTAGTGATTCTGCCATATTATACCGATATGGGCAAATGGTAACATAATTCCCATGTAGACCATAAGCCCTAGGAAAATCTATGCAGCTTGGATTGTTCAGACTCAACAAGTGTGTTATTATTCTGGAAATTGTATTTGTGTTGTTATGCAGTCTGTTACTTTGGTCTTCTTATTCCTCATGAATATTAAATTGTCCACTAGCTAAAGACGTGCATCATTATTTTGCTGCCACAATGTGATAAGTGGCAGCTTCTTATCAGAAACAAATGAGTTGCAGTTCCACAGTGTGAAAACTGAATACACTTCACATTGGCATCCTGGGCCAGGTCCGGACACACAGCTGGAATTGCCTAGAAGAAAAGCGGGACACGGTTAACTGTGAGATGTTATGAATGTTACTAACATTTGTGTAGTGTAGTTGCACCACGTGTATGGCCTCATAGTGTTTTCAAATTCTGATGTGTGTGTGCACATAGACGTTTGTGAATGGCTGGCTGCAACATTGTATAGGGTTTGAATCCAAAGGTGGAGGAAATTCAGCCCTGTTTCTCTCCTTCCATTATTTCAGGCCCCTGAACTCGATCCTTCCTTCCCTGCTAAGTAAAATCCCACTTTTGCCGATCAGATTATTTATTGGTGAGAGGCCAGGTTAAGATTGACCAGAACACTGAGGAAATGAGAAGTGTGTGGAACAAATATGCGCGGTACACAACTCCACAGAACCCATAATACATATTCCCTGTACTCACAATTACACGGGTAAACCCATTCACTGGGCTTCAGAGGAGAAGACGGGTTGGGAGTGCAGGTAACAGGCTATATCTCCCTTGTGAAGCTGACCTGAAGATGGCACACAGGAGAAACAGAGGATGGAGTAGCTAAAAGGTAGGAGAGGTGGAATCAATTAGAAAACACAAATGCAAGCAGCTACAAGGCCCAAGAGTTCACCAATCGCCCCAAAACAGGTTCTGTAAAAATAAAATAAACATATGATTGACACAGTAAAACAGGAACAACAGCACTCAAAATACACATTCCTTCAGCTCGAGGGATGAGAGGAGCACTCGGACTGAGCAGAATGCAGCATTTATTAGAATCAGCAATAGAACCTGGGGGCAAATTTACTATTGTTTCACGCAGTGCAGAAATCAAAGTTGTTGCGTTGTGTTGTCGTGTGTGAAAGGGAGTGAGCAGGCCAGTGTAGGAGAGTAGGGTCTGCAACCTATGGTCACCCCCACTTTTTGCTGTGATTCTCTGTTTTTTTCGACTTTAATGTGGCTGTGGGCCTGCTAATCATATCCACAGCCCAGCTGTTCTCTCTCTAAATTGATACCATGTACTTTAGGTACATACTAGATTGGTTACTGGGTCACTCTTATGAGCCCCTGTATAGTGTACCACAGGTACCCGGGGCATAGGTGTACCCTAGGCCTACCAGGGGCTGCAGCATGTTTTGTGCCACCCCTGGTTTGCCTTCCTAACTGACACACATTCCTTAGGCCCATGGGATGACAGGAGCACTCTGACTGAGCAGAATGCAGCATTTTTTTGAATCAGCAATAGAACCTGGGGGCAAATTTACTATTGTTTCACGCTGTGCAGAAATCAAAGTTGTTGCGTTGTGCTGTGGTGTGTGAAAGGAAGTGAGCAGGCCAGCAACATAGCTACAAAGATATGGCACTGCTGATCTCTTTCCATGACTGGTGCAGAATCAGGCTGCTTAGTGCCACGCACACACCTTTACATCTGAGGGCCTCATTACAATGTTGTGCGGAAACTTTACGCCTGACACCGTCTCAGAATCGGGACCGACTCGTGGATGGCGGTTCAGCCCGACCCATTACGATGCAACCAAACACTGTTCAGTCGGATTCCCAGTGACTCCTGTGGGAGACCAGTTCCGCCCGATAACACAGGCTCCTATGGGGACATGGGGGTGTGCGGAAAACCCTGCATCCTGATCAGGCACCCCATTGTGCCTGCCACACATTGTAGGGTTTTGCAGGGGGGTCCCTTAGGTACCACCTCGAGCACAAACCGGAGGCCGCATGATTAAGTGGAGCCTCCAAGGGGCCCCCAAAGTCAGTTTCAGACAGCCTTTTCATGTCGGACAGGCCAACTCGGAAAGGCAGTTTGAAACCGACATCATAATTGCTCAGTCGGAAATGCTGTCCATAGAGCTGTACGGTGCGGTTCCGACCAACATCAATTCACTGAGAGCCGGTCGGAACCAATTTAGAAAGACCGTGCAGGTTAAATTCTGACCGCGAACATCATAATCGGTAGGGCAGATTGTAAACTGACCGATTCAGTCTTAAGCCTTCCGACGCGGTCAAGGAGATTCCGACTTTCCTGGAGGAGGCTTTCCGCCCGACATCGTAATGAGGCCCTTAGTATAAAGGTGTATGTGTAAGTCTATTAAAGGTTTTGTACTGATTTACTAAATTTTCATGCAGCAAAGCAACTTACTGTGTTGCATTGGGTGAAAGGGAGAGAGCAGAAATGCACCATATTTACTAACAGATGACACATTTCTGCTTTCTCTTGCGCTAGGGCTCTTGTGACAGCTTTCGCAGGCTTCCTCTGCGCCACGACACAAGGGTGCCTATGCTTTGGTTAGAATAGTTTTTGTGCAGGTAGTTATACCTTCCTGAACAGACTTATTCTCAAAGGTTTATTTCTCTTTGTATGTGTGCTGCAGAATGCACCATGCATACAAATATGAAGTAACAAGGAGAAATAAAGATATTTCTCCTCATCATGGCAGCCTAAGGTAGGAGGACCAGTCTGGCACAAACCCAGGTTTGCAGAATTTAAGATGTCTGTGCTTTTGTCAAAATACATGGGTGGGTGCACCGAAATGCATACACTCCACCCATGTAACATCTTCCCGATGCAGAGCACAAACACTGCCTTGAGATACGTGTGTTTTTGTTTTTTCTACATAGCTATGCAATTTGGGCTTTGTGTGGCTTTGTAAATCCGTAAATACCTTTTATGTTGTGGCTGCGCTAAAAAAGTGGTGCATCCACGACGCAAAATATTAGTAAATCTGGGCCTATGTTTAACTTTAAAGCTTTTACCATTTTGTATCTGTGCTCTACAGTGCAGCAGAAATGCAAAGCTTAAAAAAGTTTGAAGAAAGAAAAAACATTTCTCCTACTTTGCGCTTGCCTCAAGGAGGTTTCATTTTTTGGCGCAAAGCCCTATCTAGCATTAGTAGTAGAGAGGGCTTTGCGTCCAAAACATTGGTGTTAGAGTGGGAACGCTTATGTGGAACGACCCCTTGACACAAACAAAGCTGCGGAAAGTACTATTTTGCGTTACTTTTAGGAATTTTGTCCAGTGAAAACAAGTTGTGCATGGAAAAAGTAATGGGCAAATTTATTATTATTTCATGCAGTGCCTCTCAGCAATCAAATTAAGATATGGCCCTGCTGCTCTTTTCTAAAGCACTGGCTCCCTATTGCATAGCGCTTTGTGTAAAAACCATGCGTGGTAACATGGGAATGCCCATGCACCACCAATGATATGCCCCCTTGATGCAAATTTGTGTGTAGCTAAATGTGTGCTACTTTTTAAACAGCATTCCAGTGCAATATATATATAAGTACCAACATTTTTCGTCACTTTTGTGACTTAGCACCAATGCAAAGTGTTGATAAATCTGGCCTCTGGTGTCAGAATGCAACTTGTCTTACTTTCACTTTCTGTTTAAATAGTGCTTCGTATTGCGACTGGCTTGAAAGCACTAAAAGTTAAATTATTATTCACAATTAAGTTCTAATTTTATATTTTTACTTGGGAGGCAAATCCTTCTCATGCTTTAACCGTCCCTTTCTTGATTACATACTGATGACATTTTGCATTTTCTGCCTCTTGCTGTCGAGTATTCTGGCAGTAGCCCTCTTCTATGTATTTGTAGATTAGGTGGGAAGAGTTAACAGTGGCTATAACCCCTGCTGTTCTTTCCACAGGAGTAGTTATATGTACTATTCCTACTCTTGACTTTTTTTAACCAAAACATTTAAATATAGGCCAAAACATATTTAAAACATATTTAAAATAACAAATGCAAATGTATTAATTAAACATGAAATACAAATAATTAACATTTTTAAACTGCACATATTACATTACATATAAAAAAGTAAACTTTAAAAAATCTTAAAAATGTTTTAAATTAGAACTCTTCATTCCCTATAAGACTAAAAACAAACACCAACAATTAAATGTAATTAGAACAATAAAACGTATTAATAGTAAATTAATAGTTAAATAAAATAATTTAAATTATAAAATGCAATTTAATAATAAATACACCAATCACCAAATTAACAATCAACATCAACAAATAATAAAAAAAATATTCACTTGATTAATGTACCTAATTATCAATTTAAAAATACAATACACCAAAAATTATAAATTAACAATAATAATTCGCTGTTTAAAAAATGTCCTACCTTAAACCCCTACAAATTCAACTACCCATTACTACATTAACAAGTTCTAATTACATTTAAAAACAAATACATTTCATAAAAAACGTACAGACTACACCGAAACAATTAAACACACATATCATTTAATTTACCCTAACCTATCCTACCAAAATAAGCAATGTTTATCAAACTAATTAAAGAAACATATTTTTCAACTATAAAAATAAAACAATATGATTTACAACTAAATTTAAAAAAATTATATTAAAGAACTCAAAAAGAGCATATTGTTACCTTTGTTGATGTGCCGCACAATATTTTTGCCTACACAATATTTTAGACATGAGATCTGTGTACCACAATAGTATTTCTACAATATTGTTTTGGAATACCCCTTATCTAACCAACCGGGTTTTGCCACCCTAGCAGTGGAGAGCAATTGTGTGTTTCGCCCATGCAGTACTGTCTGGCAGAAGCCTGGTCAACTTTGGTTTCTCAATAACTCGTATCCATCTCTAATGTTTGCTGTATGCTGCAGAAATGGTCAGGTGTCTGGGGTCCTTGTACAAATTGTCATCAATACCTTGAACGAACATAATGCTAGCCAGTCCCACAATTTGGACCCCAGGAGTTCTGACTCTTCTTCGGGATGGGGAGTTCAACCCTAAGAGAGGTCCTTCAAGCAGAATCATATTCTCTCCAGGCAGGGCTGAAGCCTAGAACCTCAGTTCTGTTCTACCAGGCAGTTTCTCAGGTTCTTAAGTGATTGACTGGAAAACTCCTGCCCATCCTTGAAATTTCTTGCATTATTGACGGATGTACGTCGTTACAATGCATGCTTTTACAACGCATGCCTTTACGACGCAAGTTTTACAACGCAAGTCGTTACAACGACTTGCGTTGGGGGGCGCTGGATAGTGAATAGTTTAATTTACTATTCCAACTCCAGTCCCCGTCGATAGTAGGGAAGGTGTTGGATAGTAAATTAAAACTATTCCCTATCCTAGAGGGCCCCCCAGCGCAAGTCGTTGTAAAAGGTGCGTTGTAATGGTTGCGTCGTAGAGGTACTTTGTTGTAAAAGTTGCGTTGTAAACGATGTTCCCCATTATGGACAGGCATGCACTGCCCCGTAGGCATAAAGTCACTCCTATCCAGTCTCAGCCAGCACACACTACAGGAAAAACCTCTGCATCAATGTCACAGAAATGTCCTTCATTCACATGAGCTAGCCTGCACATTATCTAATACTAGCACTTGTGCAGCAAAATCAATCATAAACCATAATGAACAAAAGTGAGATATGGTCTTCAAACTCCTTCTTATGCGCTCCTGTTGGAAAATGATCCCCATAAATATTGGAACGGTGAAAGATATAAACTGATTCATGTAAAAGATACAGAAGAAGAGATGCTGTGACCATCCATGACATCCACAGCCTACAGGGGCATTTTATTAAATACTCTCACACTGGAAAGCCCTCTCTTCATCTTCAGGTTGAAGGCATTTAAAACTCATTTATCATTTGAAGTTAGACATAACTAACAATCACAGGGGACAACTTACATTTCAGAGTTGCAATGTGTAAAAGAAAAGAATAGAAGCTTTCACAATCTTTCCACCTGGGATCTAGAACAACATGCTGCCAAAGATCAGTCTCACTCCTTCACTTGAGAAAAGAGCTTTTCAAGGGTCACTTCATTCATCGCTGATATCACCCTCATTGCTGCTCCTGTGCCAAAATGTGAAGAGGACACCCCCCTTTCTTCCAGACTTGTGTCTTGAATTCTTTCCTTCATTGTTATTATGTGTAGAGCTCTGTCCCTTTCCAAATAGTTGTGCACGTTGTGATAATTCTACCTAAAAGCATCTAGGCCCTAAGGAGAGCTAAATTCAACTTTGATAAGTAGACATCACTTCCTATGAGGACAGGAAGCAAAGGGGAGCAAAAAGCAATTCAAACAGCACAGGGAAAACATGGTGGGAGACAATCACCACCAGAAGTAGAGGAACAAATAACAATGAAGGTCTTCAAAATATACAATGCAATCCCCCATATTTGTTTACATATATTCAACTTAGAGTGGCTCATCTCGGAGGTTTTTAATGATATGTACTTGCTGATTTCAATTTACATTAGATTAGTGAAATAGACAATGTTGAATCAGAATTGGCGCTTGGAACACATTTTATCACACATTATCTGCCATTAAGATATTTGTATCTGGTTCTTCAGTGAAGTTACTTTTCAGCATTGTTAAAACATGTTTATGCCCAGGAAAGACTAAACTCTGAAATTATACATCATTTCAAAGGCTTCAACAAATTTCAGGTGTATATTAAGGCTTCCAGATTTATTAACTGGAAGATGGACATTTTTTTACCTCACTGTGTACCTGAGTCCCGCCCTCCACTCTGTGTGGCGAGCATGGAATTCCATTAAGCTCTCAGCACTGAAAAAATTAAATCCGGGGGTTCCACGTGACACCTCACCCCACTTGATTCCCATTTCTGAAAGCCATTTACTTTGTAATTTTAGGTATAGGAATTTGAAGGATTAAAAAAAATTGGAACCACTCCTAATTTTTTGAGTCATGAAGGGGCATATTAGCAAGAACCTCATTAAAATTATTGCCGTTTTAGCGGCAGAAAACTGCCGCTAAAACAGCGATAATGGGCTTCCTAGTATGCGTTCTAGAATTCCAATAAATGCCCAGGTTAGATGTGCAGGACATCTAACCTGGGCTTCAATTGGAATTCTATAACGCATATTAGCAAGCCCATTATCGCCATTTTAGCGGCAGTTTCCTGCCGCTAAAACGGCGATAATTTTAATGAGGTTCTTGCTAAAATGCCCCTAAATTCTATGACTTCTCTAAAAAGTTAAGCAAAGTACTGTCTGAATCTTATTTAACTGCGGCAACACCAGTGTAAGCTGGATAGTACACTGTGGTCAAAGCCTCAACTGGTTTCAGGTTGCTTGTGTCCCCTTCTAGAGAGGGACTGACCTGGTGGCTTGGATCAATCGGTTCCTACTAGAGCAGGACCAAGTCTGATACGCTTATTATGGCTGGTGTCTTGAGTGGAATAATGCACAGAAAAAGGATGGACTGAAATGCAGCCCCTGCAATTGCCTGAGGCAAAAAAGACTTTGGCAAGCCTTCCATCCATCACCTCTTTCTTTCGGTGTGATGCCCTAAGTGCAAAGAGCCTGGGGCTAGCTGCATGCTCGTCGTACCTGAGAGCTCAAACTGCACCTCTTTGATGGTTTTCAACGATGGTATTTCTTCTCTGGGTTTGGTTGGGACCTAGTCTTACAGTTGAGGCTGAATTGTTCCTACTGGAGCATGGCCAAATGTAATCTCTGTGGCTGTGGCAAGCATTGCAGCATTCCATCCATCACCCTTGTGTTTGGGCCCTTCATGTTTTTCCTCATTAGTGGACATCTGCAGCAGCATTCTTTGTGGTGAGTTTCATCTGAGTAGATAAATACAGTCCCTGTACTTAGAGAGTCCTATTTCTTTGAGAAATGTTTCTCTTGACCACGATGGCAGGCGTGTCCTGCATTCATATTTCAAATTAGATTTGTGAGCAGTGCAGGAACTGAAAACTTCAGATCTGTCTCCGAGTAGAGTGAATATTTCCTGAATTGCCCTGCAGTGTCTTTCATGGGATACAATAGCTTGCCATGTGAACATCTTCCCTGTTGCTGGGAAAAGTCTTTTGCCGAGCGGATGAAAACATGGATCACTTTCGTTTGTGAAAAGGTCACTTTATTATGTAAACAGAAAAAAACTTGCATTAAAGCATCCTCAGGTCAAATGCCAAATTATACAAATAATAATGTCAATGTTTACATTGAATCAACTGTAATCTTAGCAATTTAATCTACCCATGTTTAAATCCTTGCTTTATCATTTTTGACTTTGGTCAATCTGAATAGTGCTATGAGCACAGCTTTTGTGGCTTGCTGCAAGTTACCTTATGTAACGACCTTTCACCAGAACCTTTTCCTGGCACCTATTCTCTGTTATGTTGTTATTTGCTTTCCCCCCCAACCGCTGTGTTGCACTAAATGGGAAAAATAAAATGGCAATGAAATCATTACATTCCCATTTTATTTTTCACTAAGGAGCGCCCTAAATACCAGCCTGTCCAAGCCAGGAAATAAGGGGCGTGTCCTCTGCTGCCGATTGGCAGCGGAGGACTGGAGCAGTGACTGGCTGGGCGCTCCAAAGTGCGCATGTCAGTTTGGCCGGCCATCTTAGGCCGGCCAGGCAGGCACACTTTTATTCCTCCAGCCCAGCTGTGTTGCACAGCCGGGTTGGAGAAAAGCCACATGCTCCCTGTGCCTGAGCAAGCATCAGGTTAGCCCACTCAGGCCAGTCCAGGTGCTTTTCTCATGCTAGAATGAGAGCAGAGTCTGGATTGGGTGGGGAGCCTGTGCTGAGGACCATGGACTACAGGAGGTCGGAGGAGAGCTGGAGAGGAGCGCAATGTACATTTTTTTTATTTATTTGTATTCCCCTAACCCACCCCAACACCCGAACACCTGGCCGTCACTCCACTTTAGATTGGTGGCGGCCACCCCTGGGTTTCACCCAAGCTGCCCCGCCCTATCATTGGTTCCACCTATGCTGAGTGTGAGAAGTTGGCCTGGTATATGAAGTTATATGTACCTATGGTACTTGATGTGATCTTTCAAATGATATTGTCAAAGATTACAATTGGTAAAACAACAGCAAGCTCAAATCCCAACCGCTGCACACCAATGTGAGAAGTTGGCCTGGTATATGATGTTCACTGTTCTAGTGAGCACCTTGCACCAGTCCAAACGAGCCTTATGGTGATTGGTTGTAAGTCAACCTTATAGACCAGCTATCCAAGGGGTAGCATGGACAAAAGCAGTCTTAGGCTAAACTCAAGAGGGCATGTAAAGCCAGCTGTTTTACCATATGCAATCCTTTTAATATCAAATGAAAGGACACCACACAAGTTATATATTATAAAATATATGTATTTATTACTAGAATAATCCTCTGTACTCTTTATGAGGCCAGAAGCACAAGCGTTAAACAAAGAACTTCATATACCATACAAAAGTTGCACAAATATGGATAGGCCCTGGTGGCCCCTAAAACCATATATAAAATAGTGGTATAAGAACCATGTCGCGAACAATGGTAAGGCCTAGGGCCTTGAGAATCGCTGGGGCTACACTGGACTAACAGAAGTTAGGACGTGGGAGGCCCACAGGATGCGGGTGCAGTGTCTAAATGCACACGCGTGCACCAATAGAAGTCAATGGTGCGTAAAAGTTAGAAAGTTGCAGATTTGGAAGCCTTCCGACTGGACTAGAACTTAACCACTTTAAATTAGGACACTAGGGATGTAAATCTCTACAGGAGCACCAGAGTACTCTCGTTACCTCAACCACAGGAAGCGGGTGCATAGGTGTCAAAGTGTGTCGGGTTTCGTCGTGGAGTTCTATGGAGCCTTGGAGAAAAGATGCTGCAGGCGACCAGGAGAGAAGAGTCCGGTTGGATCCAAGGGTGGATCGAAGATGTAGAGTACCTGAAAGCAGAGGGGTCAGAGCATGGGTCACTAGCCAGTGACCAGGAAGGAACCAGGAAGGAACCAGGCGATGTCGGGCGCAATCAGGTGGTTGTCGTGAAGCTTGTCTCCGCTGCCACGTGGACCAGGAGGTATCGACAATGACCAGGAGCTGGGCACGGACTATCCCACGAAGGCTCTCGCTGTCGGCAGTGTCGGCTTCCGGATTCGAGTCAACAGGCCTTGGCAAATGCAACCCACGCAGGAATCGAAGATGGCTTCTGGGTCAGACCAGCAAGGTCTGACAGGCTGCTCCTTTTCAGGGGAGCAAGGGCCAGTCTGGAGCAACCAGACCAGCGGTGTAAATTCAAAGGTTCGTCGTTACAGAGGCCACTAGCCAACGGGCAAGTGACCAGACAGAAGCGTCGAGCAGGAAAATGCAAAAGGGCCCCACGCAGCACTCGGTGAGTGTGGAGAGGTGATCTTCGGTGCAATTGATGCTCGGGCTGGGGCTTCTCAATCCCCAATGCACAGTTTTGAGGGTGCCTCGGAAGCTGCACGGAAAGCAATTCGCTGGCTTTCCAAGATGGCCGGTCCCACGTCTCACGTCGCCTCCACGGGTCTCAGCTTTGCTGTGGCTGTGGATGGGGCTGTTGGATGTCTGGAAATCCGGTTCTTGTCGATGTCTGTCGCTCGAGCTCCGGCGGGAGCAGCAACAAAGCAAACCGCTGAGCGCTTGATGGTGCCTGCTTGCACAGGGTGGTCACTCCTTGACCACAAGGGAGATTCTTCAGTCTTCTACGTCGAGTAGGATGTCGAAGGGTCCAGAGTTATGTATCAAAGTTTCAGTCAGGATTATCTAAAGTCTATGGACACAGCTCCTACATTTATTCCAAATCAAGGGGCTGGATGACCTGCTAGGTCCCTCCTATGGGTGGGACCCAGGAAGGGGGTGGTTACACCCCTTTCCCTTTGTCCAGTTTCGCGCCAGAGCTGGGGCTGGAGTGCCCCAGCATCGGTTTGAACCGGGCTTTGCATGGGACACCTTGTGTGCCCCAGGCAGTGTCTAGTTTCATTCAGCCCTCCCTGCCCCAATCCACTATCTCCTGTCTGGGGTGGTGTTAGCACCTCCCTGTGACAGGAAACCTTTTGTCCAGGCCTCCCCTGCCGGAGTTTCGGTCAGCAGCAGGAGGCCAGACTTGTGTCTGTGGCAGCAGCATCCATTTTGTGATGCTGAGGCTCTGGTTGATTTTAACCGCGTTTAAGGAAAGTAACATGTCTTCTCCCTCTAGAAGGGTGGAATGCTACCCCCATCGCCAGAACTGGCGAGGGGGTAGTATTCCAAAGCGTATGACACCTTACACAACATGTTTCGATAAAGCCAAACCAAAGTTAGCAAGTAACCGCGAGGATTATAATGCACTTAAGAGTATATGGTATGGCAATATCATAGAACAGCTATAAGGACATGGTTTCGAAATCTGCAGACAGGCTCAGCTCATGCTAGAGCACCATCTCACATAAAACCAAGCACTCTGCCTCCAGGATTGTTAAGGCCTGCCATAGGAGTGACTTATAGGTGCATATGTGTCTATATGTAAAGGTAGATATAGGAATACTATATCTAAGCAAGGGGTGATTACACCACCTTGCCCCAGCTGAGTGATCAGCCAGTTGTGTCAAATTGGAAGGCCAGCCAGGGGTGGCAAAAGATATGCTGCAGCCCCTGGTAGGCCTTGGGTGCCTCTATGCCCTGGGTGCCTATGGCACACTGTACAGGGGCTCACAAGAGTGACCCAAATACCAATTGGTGATGTACCTAAAGTACATGGGGTTGAATTTAGAGAGATAACAGCAGGGCTGTGGGTCTGATTAGCAGGCCCACAGCCACATTAAGTCGAAAACCAGTGAAGCAAAAAGCAAAAAGTGGGGTGACCATAGGAAAGCAGACCCTACTCTCCTACATAACTCCCCCCCAATCGCAGGGACATTAAACTTAACCTTGACCATCAAAGTCTTCATGTTCTAAGTGGAAATATCTGGAGAGACCATCTGCATTACCATGGTCAGTCCCAGGCCTATGTTCCACTGTAAAGGCCATCCCCTGTAGGGAAATGGACCACCTGAGTAGTTTGAGATTTTCACCCTTCATCTGATTTAGCCACAAGAGGGGCTTATGGTCTTTCTGAATCTTGAAGTGAGTGCCAAACAAGTATGGCCTCAGCTTCTTCAGGGCCCAAACCACATCAAAGGCCTCCCTCTCAATAGCTGACCAACGTTTCTCTCTAGGGGTCAGCCTTCTGCTAATAAAAGCAATGGGCTGGTCTTGACCATCTACATTAAGTTGTGAAAGCACAGTTCCCACCCCCAACTCAGAAGCATCTGTTTGGACAATGAACTCTTTGGAGTAGTCAGGACTCTTTAAGATAGGTGCAGAGCACATGGCCTTCTTCAGGTCATCAAATGCCTTTTGACAGCTAACTGTCCACTGAACCTTTTTTGGCATCTTCTTGGATGTCAGATCATTGAGTGGTGTCACAATGGACCCATAATTCTTGACAAATTTGCTGTAGTGCCCAGACAGGCCCCCAAGAAAGCTCTGACCTGAGTCTGGGTAGTTGGAGGAGTCCAGTCCTGTATGGTCTGGATCTTACTCTCCAGTGGTTGAACCTGACCTCCACCTACAAGGTGGCCCAGGTGTTAGGAGAAGAACCAACTTCCACGGGAGCGAAGACAAATCCCTCCACCTCCAGGACACAGAAGCAAGAATGCGATAGATGACACACACTCCTGTCTACTGTCTCCTAAAAGTATGAGGGAATTTACCCAAGGAGTGTCCACCACTCTCCTCATACGAGGGGTAACGAATAACAGAAGGCGTCTCAGGGGATGGTCCAGGCTAGGAAACAAAACCAAGGAATAAACAATAACAATCCCCACAGTTACTCTGAGTATTAAGAGAAACGCATTGACATGTGTGATTAACTCGATTGATCTTACCCCAATTGTAGGTTGGGCGAGCTTCAACGATGAGTTCAGGAAACAGAGAACTGTAGATAATCCCAGTTGTGTCAAGGATAGTTGAACTCACGAAGGACTCACTACACTTCAGACGTAAACTCAAAAAGGAATAAAGGGAGTGAAGTGCACCGCCCGGCTGCAAGGGGCAAACACAGCGGAGCAGTACAACCACACACATTCACAACTCAAAAGATAAGAAGGGAGTGAGGTGCACCGCCCGGCTGCACGGGGGTTAAGTACAGCGGAGCAGTACACTCTCAGGAGGAGAGACACCCGGCCCTTGAAGGAACAGGGCGGAGCGCTCACTCTCTTAGGAGTACTCACAAACAGAATGCCAAACTAAAAGGAATTGAATTCAGCCCCCAGGAGTGATGAGAAGGAAAGCAACGAGCTGAATACGCCCGCGAAATGCGTGAGCGTTGGTAGGGCCGCCGCGTTCAGAGGCTCGCGGACAACGAGGAAATGCCGAGTACTGGCTGGCATTCAGGCACAACACACAAGGGCTAAATTCACACGGAACAAGGTGGCAGCAACAGGAAAAGGGCGAAGGGAACCTCTCCGAAACACCAGAGGTCCAACAAACACACGGGCAGGAACCAGGAAGTGGAGAGGGGGCGTGGTCACGATGAAGTAAGCCAAGCAAAGGCTTCCGTCTGCCGCTCCTCCTTATTCACTGTAGGGAGCGTCTACAATGTTCTAGCTCTCAAATCCAGGGGTAGTTAAAAACTATCAGACCAGAAGTAATCACACAAGTCAAGGCTGCTAAACCCTAACAGTACCCCTCCTTAAAGGCCTATTCCCAGGACCAGGTTTCAAGGGGTGAAGTCTGTGGAACTGTCGGATCAGCCGGACAGCATGTATATTTTCAGCCGGTTCCCATGATCTCTCTTCTGGGGGATATCCCACCCAATCTATGAAGTACTGGAGTTTACCTCTGAATCTTCTGGAATCCAGAACTTTGCGTACTTCATATTCAGCTTCCCCATCTATCTGTACTGGTGGAGGAGGGATTTCAGGGACATTGGAGGGTATGTATTTTTTAATCAATGAACTGTGGAACACGGGATGGATTTTCATGCATGGGGGTAGTTGACGTTTCAAGGTGACAGGGGTTAGAATTTTCTCTATTGGGAAAGGCTCTATGAATCTAGGTTGGAATTTTTTCGACCCTTCCATTCTGAGGTTTCTTGTGGACAGCCACACTTTCTCTCCTATAGTGTACACGGGCTCTGTTCTACGGTGTTTATCAGCTTGTTTCTTCATTGCTTCTTTGGCCTTCCCTAGTTCTGTCTTTGCTGATTCCCATATGTCCTGGATATGGGCATGGTGTTCCTCTAGTGCGGGCACTGCAATGTCATCTGAGGGTAACACAATGGGAAGCATTCTAGGGTGCTGGGCGTGTAAAAAGAAAAAAGGAGAGACCTTTGTAGCTGAATGGCTCGAATTGTTGTATGCGAATTCAGCTAGAGGAAGAGCTTGAACCCAAGTAGAAGGAATAGATGTTAATAAACACCGCAGGAATTGTTCCAAGGTTTGGTTAGTTCTTTCAGTTTGCCCATCTGTTTGGGGGTGATAGGCAGTGGAAAGCCTGTGATCAATGCCCAAGACAGCACACATTCCTCTCCAGAACTTAGAGACAAACTGGGGACCTCTGTCAGAGATGATAACGGTAGGCAACCCATGTAATTTCACCACTGAGTCCAAAAACACGGATGCTAGTTCTTTAGAGGAAGGTATTTTCTTTAGCGGAATGAAATGTCCCATTTTGGACAACATGTCCACAACTACATAAACAGTGGTATAACCCTGACAAGGGGGCAAATCTGTCATGAAATCCATACTTATAGTATGCCAGGGTGCTGGAGGTATGGCTATATGCTTTAAGAGCCCTGTGGGTGCACAATGAGAAGCTTTTTGGCGTGCACAAATTGCACAAGATTTTACATAGTCCAATACGTCTTGGGACAGAGATTCCCACCAAAACCATCTATGGCATAGATCAATAGTTTTACGACCACCTGGATGTCCTGCCAAGGTGCTACTATGACACCATCCTATGATTTTTTGTCTCAGGGTAGAGGCAGGGACAAACATCTTGTTGTCGTGATAAAACAACCCGTCTTTGATAGTGTGTAAGGGATTGTGTAACCACTCCTCAGGTGACATATCTAAGAGTAGTCCCTTGATTTCCTCCAGAAGATTGTGGTCCTTTTCCCCCACCCCAAGGATCTTGTTCTCAGGAATGATAGGAAGTGGTTGTTCGTAGGTAGAGCTCTTTGCCTGTCCGAGACGTGACAAGGCATCAGCTTTTCCCTGTTGTGTACCAGGCCGATAGGTAATCAGAAAGTCATATTCACTAAAGAACAATAACCACCTCATTTGTCTTGGTGTAAGAGCTCTAGCAGACTTGAAGAACTGAAGGTTTTTATGGTCGGAATAAATAGTAACCACATGGCGAGACCCTAACAAATGATGTCTCCATTCTTGGAAGGACAACTTAATGGCCAACAGTTCCCTTTCCCCGATGGTGTAATTCCTCTCTGCAGGTAGCAAGGTTTTGGAATAATATGCTATGGGATGCATTTGACCTGTCTCGTTGTCTCTTTGGGAAAGGATACCCCCTACCGCATATTGAGAGGCGTCCGCCTCCACATAAAACGGTTGAGTGTTGTCGGCGTGCCGAAGAATAGGGGCGGAAGTGAACTTGTTTTTTAAGCCACAAAAAGCTTGTTCGGCCTCAAGAGTCCATAAAAAAGGCACCCCTTTTTTCAGAAGCTTTGTAATTGGGGAAATGGTTTCAGAAAAACGGTCAATGAATCGCCGATAAAAATTGGCAAATCCTAGGAAAGATTGTATTTCCTTGACTGATGTGGGACTATTCCATTTAACCAGAGCCTCTACTTTCTTAGGATCCATCTGAAGGCCACTAGGTTTAATGGTGAAACCCAAAAAGTCCACTTCTGCAGTGTGAAACTTGCTTTTGTCCAATTTGGCATATAATTGATTCTCCTGTAATTTCTGTAGGATTTTTTGGACATGGGTAACATGATCAGTTTCGTTTTGAGAGAATATAAGGATATCATGTATATAGACGATTACAAAGATATCGATATATTCTCTCAGGATGTCATTTATGAAGTATTGAAACGCCGCCGGGGCATTGCATAACCCGAACGGCATGACGCAATACTCATAAAGTCCAAATTTGGTGCGAAAGGCAGTTTTCCATTCATCTCCCTGCTTTATCCGGATCAAATGGTAAGCACCCCTTAGATCAATTTTCGTAAAGATCTTTGCTCCCTTAATCTGGTCGAGAAGGACAGGAATCAGGGGAAGAGGGTATTTGTTCTTTATCGTGATTTTATTCAGAGCTCTATAGTCCAGGCAAGCCCGAAGACCTCCTTCCTTTTTATCAATAAAAAACAAAGGGGAAGACGCAGGTGAAGTAGAGGGTCTGATGAATCCTTTTGCCAGCATCTCATCTAGGTAATCCTTCAGGTAGTCATTCTCTGAGGGAGTCAAGGCATATATACGACTGCAGGGTAAATCTGCGCCGGGTATCAGGTCAATCCTACAATCATAACTCCTATGCGGAGGTAATTTGGTAGCTTCCTGTTCACTAAAGACATTGGCAAACTCTGAATATTGATCGGGCAAACACAAGTCTACCCCTGATTGGACTGCGCAAAATAATGGTAGATCTGGTTCGCGGGCTTCTTGGTAACAGTGAGTTTTACAGAAGTGGGAACTCAAGGTGACGGTTCTTTTCACCCAGTCTATAGCGGGATTGTGAAGCTGTAACCAAGGTACTCCCAAGATAACACCGAAATTGGGAGCATCAATTAGATCAAACACAAGGCTTTCTGAGTGACCGTTATTGAAAACGATAACCAACGGCGGGGTTTGATAACTGATCATACCTGAAGATAATTCAGATCCATCCACAGCCCAGATGGATTCAGGCTGGGGTTTAGTGATAAATGTAAGACCCAGTTGTTTAGCGAGTTGGATATCAAAAAAATTCCCCGTAGCGCCGGAGTCCAGAAGAACAGACATGGTTTACTGTCTTTTACTCAAGTAAGTGAGGGTAATAGGTACTGTAAAGTGTTTTACCACTAGTACCTGGCTGGAGGAGATCTGTGGGGGTGTAGAGCTTGGGGAATCGACCTCTCTGTTCCTCAAGCTTTCAAGTTTTCCGAACTGGAAAGGCTACTGACTGATTGTTTTGGTGTCTTAGGGCGCACCGGACAATCTCTAGCAAAATGTCCTCCTTTTCCACAATAAAGGCAAAGGTTCAATCTCCGTCTCTTTTCTTTTTCTTCTGTGGACAGAGGCCCACGGATTCCCCCTATTTGCATAGGTTCTGGGACATCTTTAGGCAGGGTTTTCTCAGGTCTATGAAACAGCACTTTGGGAACAATATTACGATTCCGTTCTCCTTTTCTCTCATGCAAACGATGGTCTAGTTTCACTACCAGGTCAATAAAGGAGGCACAGTCTTCTGGGGGGTTCACTATCTGGGAGAGCAGGTCCTTTATTTCCTCACACAACCCACGGTAAAACAGGGAGGTTCGTTTGTCTTCAGGCCAGTGGGTTTCTGCCACCAATCGGTTAAAATTGGTTATGTAGGAAAGGAGATCCTTGGAACCTTGTTTGAGATTAAGCAGTTCGGTATCGCTAGCTTGCATATAGGAATGCTTCGCAAAAAGACTCCTCATCTTTTCCTTAAACTGATCAAGATCATATCACAAGGGATCGTTATTCTGCACTAGAGGTACTGCCCATTCTGCTGCATTCCCTGCTAGGTAGGATATTATAAACGCTACTTTGGCCGAATCATCTGGAAAGGAAGCCGCCTTGCACAGGAACTGGAGTTGACACTGATTCATGAAGACGTTGAATTTGGTGCTGTCTCCGGTAAATCTTTCGGGCATTGCTAAGGGAACAGGATTAGGGGTGTGTACCGTGACTTGAACAGGGGAAACAGTGGGATCAGTGCTAGCTCTTGTGTCTGTTTCTGTGGGAGCTAGTGTGAATCTAGCGGGCTGTATATAAGTTTTACGCGGTTTAGGGATCGTACCTGTATCTCTAGCTCCTGATCTCAACTGATGTACTTCTGCCACTAATCTTTGGTTTTCAGTTCCTAATCTGCCTACTTCTGTCTGAAGGGCCACTAAAGCAGCAGTTAGGTCATCTATAGTAGGGGTTTGGGTTTCAAGGCCCGTAGCCTCCATAGAAGGGTCAGGATTCATCCTCGCTCGGGGGAAGGATAATTCGTGGGCTTGGCTTTCTGTTAGGAGAAGAACCAACTTCCACGGGAGCGAAGACAAATCCCTCCACCTCCAGGACACAGAAGCAAGAATGCGATAGATGACACACACTCCTGTCTACTGTCTCCTAAAAGTATGAGGGAATTAACCCAAGGAGTGTCCACCACTCTCCTCATACGAGGGGTAACGAATAACAGAAGGCGTCTCAGGGGATGGTCCAGGCTAGGAAACAAAACCAAGGAATAAACAATAACAATCCCCACAGTTACTCTGAGTATTAAGAGAAACGCATTGACATGTGTGATTAACTCGATTGATCTTACCCCAATTGTAGGTTGGGCGAGCTTCAACGATGAGTTCAGGAAACAGAGAACTGTAGATAATCCCAGTTGTGTCAAGGATAGTTGAACTCACGAAGGACTCACCACACTTCAGACGTAAACTCAAAAAGGAATAAAGGGAGTGAAGTGCACCGCCCGGCTGCAAGGGGCAAACACAGCGGAGCAGTACAACCACACACATTCACAACTCAAAAGATAAGAAGGGAGTGAGGTGCACCGCCCGGCTGCACGGGGGTTAAGTACAGCGGAGCAGTACACTCTCAGGAGGAGAGACACCCGGCCCTTGAAGGAACAGGGCGGAGCGCTCACTCTCTTAGGAGTACTCACAAACAGAATGCCAAACTAAACGGAATTGAATTCAGCCCCCAGGAGTGATGAGAAGGAAAGCAACGAGCTGAATACGCCCGCGAAATGCGTGAGCGTTGGTAGGGCCGCCGCGTTCAGAGGCTCGCGGACAACGAGGAAATGCCGAGTACCGGCTGGCATTCAGGCACAACACACAAGGGCTAAATTCACACGGAACAAGGTGGCAGCAACAGGAAAAGGGCGAAGGGAACCTCTCCGAAACACCAGAGGTCCAAAAAACGCCAACAAACACACGGGCAGGAACCAGGAAGTGGAGAGGGGGCGTGGTCACGATGAAGTAAGCCAAGCAAAGGCTTCCGTCTGCCGCTCCTCCTTATTCACTGTAGGGAGCGTCTACAATGTTCTAGCTCTCACATCCAGGGGTAGTTAAAAACTATCAGACCAGAAGTAATCACACAAGTCAAGGCTGCTAAACCCTAACACCAGGTACACAACCGTACTCTGCCCTATCTAGCACTTTGTGGCCTTGATAGTTAGGCCTGCCTTTTGCAGGGCCTCTAAAACTTTCTTCAGGTGGATCAGGTGATCCTCCCAGGTGGAGCTAGAGACAGCAATATCATCCAGATAAGCTGCACAAAAGTCATCCAACCCAGCAAGGACTTGGTTCACCAACCTTTGGAAAGTGGCAGGTGCATTCTTCAAACCAAAGGGCATCACCACAAATTGATAATGACCTCAGTGGTTGAGAAAGCTGTTTTGGCCTTGGACTCCTCAGCTAACCTGATTTGCCAATAGCCAGCTGTCAAATCAAATGTGCTCAGAAATTTGGCAGAAGCCAATCTATCAATGAGCTCATCTGCTCTTGGAATGGGGTGAGCATTTGTCCTAGTGACAGCATTGAGACCTCTATAGTCCACACAGAACCTCATCTCTCTCTTACCATCTTGGGTGTGAGGTTTTGGTACAAGGACTACTGGGCTGGCCCAGGAGCTCTCTGATGGCTCAATTACTCCAAGTTCAGGCATTTTCTGCACCTCATTCTTTATACAGTCCCTGACATGGTCAGGCTGCCTGTAGATCTTACTCTTCACAGGCAGACTGTCACCAGTGTCCACCTCATGGGTGCACCAGTTAGTCTGACTAGGTGTTAAAGAAAACATATATCTATGGGCTTGTAGAACTTGTCTGCAGTCCCATTGCTGTTGGTCAGTGAGGCTGCCTGCCAAGGCCACTCCATCAACTGAACCATCATCAGGGTTCTGGGAAAACAGGTCTGGGAGAGGGTCACTCTCTTCCTCCTGTTCCCCATCTGTAGCCATGAGCAAGCCCGTGTCTGCCCTGTCCACATATGCCTTCAATCTGTTGACATGGAGCACACTGGGGGGGCTCCTAGGGGTGCCAAGGTCCACCAAGTAGGTGACCTCCCCTTTTTCTCAATTATGGTGTGGGGTCCAGACCATTTGTCTTGGAGGGCTGCTGGGGCCACTGGCTCCAGCACCCACACCTTCTGTCCTGGCTGGTACTCAGTCAGCACAGCCTTTTGGTCATGCCAAGCTTTCTGGAGTTCTTGGCTGGCCTCAAGGTTTTTAGAAGCCTTCTCCATGTATTCAGCCATCCTGGAGCGGAGACCAAGTACATAGTCCACTATGTCAAGTTTAGCCGTTTTGAGAGGTAACTCCCATCCTTCCCTCACAAGACACAGGGGTCCCCTTACAGGATGCCCAAACAAAAGCTCAAAAGGGCTGTATCCAACCCCCTTTTGTGGGACCTCTCTGTAAGCAAACAGAAGGCAGGGTAAAAGGATGTCCCATCTTCGCCTAAGCTTTTCAGGTAACCCTTTTATCATCCCTTTTAGGGTCTTGTTGAACCTTTCAACAAGCCCATTGCACTGTGGATGGTAGGGTGTAGTGAATTTATAATTAACACCACACTCCTTCCACATAGCAGTCAAATATCCTGACATGAAGTTTGCACCTCTGTCAGAGACAGCCTCCTTTGGAAAGCCCACTCTGGAGAAAACTCCAAGTAGGGCCCTTGCCACAACAGGTGCTGTTGTGGTCCTCAGGGGAATACATTCTGGATACCTGGTGGCATGATCCACTACCACCAGTATATATCTGTGCCCAGATGCTGTGTGGGGGTCCATTGGGCCAACAATGTCTATCCCCACTCTCTCAAAGGGTACCCCACCACAGGTAGTGGTATGAGGGGGGCCTTTGTTGTGCCACCTGATTTGCAACTGGCTTGGCAGGTAACACAGGAGCGACAAAACTCCTTGGCATCTTCTGACATGTGGGGCCAGTGAAAGTGAGGGACAAGCCTGTCCCAAGTCTTGTTCTGGCCTAGATGTCCTGCTAGGGGAATATCATGGGCCAAGGTTAGAAGGAATCCCCTAAATTGCAGAGGTATGACCAACCTCCTGGAAGCACCAGGCTTGGGGTCTCTAGCCTCTGAATAAAGGAGCCCATCACCCCAATATACTTTATGGGTACCACCTTGAGCATTCCCAGCAGCCTCAGCAGCAGCCTGCTGTCTAAGGGGTTCAAGAGAAGGACAAGTTAACTGAGCCTGCCCCAGATCTGCCCTTGAGGGTCCCCCTGTCCCAAGAAACTCAACCTGATCAGGTTCAAGCTCTTCTAGGACAGTATCCTCTTGGATCACAGAATCATCCTCCTGAGAGGGCTGATCCTCAACCTGGGGCAAGGGGAAGGCACTGCCTTAACCCTCTTGCTCTATCTCTTGGGTTGTGTCTGGTCTATAGTTTCAAGATCCAGCACAGGTTCAGGTAGGCACTTCTTGGCCTGGGACCTGGTTACAGCAAGGACATGTGCTGAAATACCTACCATCTCTGCATGAGTCCTATACTCCACTTCTGACCATACTGAGTTCTCAAGATCATTGCCCAAAAGACACTCAACTGGGAGGTCTGCACTTACCACAACTCTTTTGAGGCCAGTTACCCCTGCCCAGGAGAAATTAACAACTGCCACACTATGGGGAGTAGTGACATTGCTAGCATTGGTCACTAGGTAATTATCACCCAGTACAATCTGTCCAGGGTCCACAAAGTTAGGTGTCACCATAGTGACACTAGCACATGTGTCCCTGTAGGCCTGAGCCACTTTATCATTAATCAAAGGTGTCTGCCTGTACTTGCCCAGAGTATTGGGACTCACCGTGGTGGACATAGCCATGTCCACATCACAGATCAAGACTGCCTGAGTTGGAATTCTGACTAAGTCAGTCCCCATCTCAGTACCCATGGTTAACCCCACTATAGCTTTAGTTTGGGGGTTGCCACTGCTGACTGTACTAGGGGGTACAGTTGCCTTAGGGGCTACAGTGGCAGGGGCTGTAACTTTCTTAGTGCACTCACTAAACCAGTGAAAGACTGACTTACAGTAATTGCACCAAGGTTTCTTTGGGCCATCATTCTTCTTCTTTTTCTTTCCAGTTTGGGACCCCCCTCATTAGAAGTATTTTGGGGGGCTGGAGAAGACTTGTGGTCTTTTTGTTTTTGATCTCCACCCTTCTGGTCTGCCTTTTTCTGATCACCTCCATGGTTCTGGGGTTTCTGCTTAAACCTGATTCTGACCCATTTGGGGAGAGGTCAGATCTGAGTCAATCAGGTGTTGGTGCAACAACTGGTTCTGACAGTTATTAAGGATTTGCTCTCTCATTATCAAATTATACAATCATGTATAGTCCTTAACTTTACTACCCAGCAACCAACCTTCCAGAGCCTTAGTGGCACAATCAACAAAATCAGTCCAGTCCAGTCCTGAGTCTGAGCTTTTTGGGTATCTCTGAACAACAACCTGTATTGCTCAGTGGTTAGGCCAAACCCCTCAATAAGAGCACTCTTCAGGACAGTGTAGTTTTTAGCATCCTCAGGGCTAACAGTGAGGAGTTTGTCTCTTCCTTTTTCTGAAAAGGAGAGCCACAAGATTGCTGCCCACTGATCTTGGGGAACCTGCTGTATCATGCAGGCCCTCTCCAGAGCAGTCATCCATTTGTGGATGTCATCCCCATCTTTGTAGGGGGGCACAATCTTTCTCAGGTTTCTATGATCATAGGACCTGTCTTTATCCTTAGGGATATTGATGCCACCAGTGGAATCTAATCCACTTAATTTTCTTTCCCTTGCTAAAGCAAGTTTAGCTTGGGCCAGGGCTGTTTCCTCTTTCTCCATCTGAAGTTGGACAGCTCTCATCCTAGCCTCATGTTCTTTTCTCTGAGGGGAAGTCATTCCCCTTTGAGAACCCCTTGAGGCATTAGAGAGGAGAGACTCCCTGGAAGGAGATCTTTCTCTTCTATTTCCTGGGAAAAGCCTACTATTAGGTCTGGAGAGGTGAAACTCCTCTCCATTCCCATGCAAGCTTAGGTTAGCCTGGCTAAGCCTTCTGACCTGAACCTGACCATTTCCTCCATCATCTGAATCATCCTCATCTACCTCAACTTCTGGGGTGATGGTCTCATCATCTATCGGGGTTATTCCTTCTCCTGGATTACCTGAGGGGCCTGCTCCTGAAGCCTTCTCAAGATCAGCTGTCTCTAGGACTTGTATCAGGATTGGGATGGTAGGCTTATGACCCTTTTTCAGCCTCCTTGAGGTACACAATGCACTCAATTCTCTGTTGCTGAGGTTTTCATAGCTGGAGGGTGCCCTGGGAGGGTCACTTTCCACAGGTAGAGAACTGGATTGTTCACCTGTGCCAGACATGACTAGTGAGGTGTGGTGTGTGCACCTGCCTACACTAAGTGTTTACCTACTAGAACCTTTCTAGTGAGTTGTAGTCAGGGTGTGCTAAGCCCTTTGCTCTACAACTACTAGGTTCAGTAGAACTTAAGTATTTAAGCTTTGTTTATATGTACCTATGGTACTTGATGTGATCTTTCAAATGATATTGTCAAAGATTACAATTGGTAAAACAACAGCAAGCTCAAATCCCAACCGCTGCACACCAATGTGAGAAGTTGGCCTGGTATATGATGTTCACTGTTCTAGTGAGCACCTTGCACCAGTCCAAACGAGCCTTATGGTGATTGGTTGTAAGTCAACCTTATAGACCAGCTATCCAAGGGGTAGCATGGACAAAAGCAGTCTTAGGCTAAACTCAAGAGGGCATGTAAAGCCAGCTGTTTTACCATATGCAATCCTTTTAATATCAAATGAAAGGACACCACACAAGTTATATATTATAAAATATATGTATTTATTACTAGAATAATCCTCTGTACTCTTTATGAGGCCAGAAGCACAAGCGTTAAACAAAGAACTTCATATACCATACAAAAGTTGCACAAATATGGATAGGCCCTGGTGGCCCCTAAAACCATATATAAAATAGTGGTATAAGAACCATGTCGCGAACAATGGTAAGGCCTAGGGCCTTGAGAATCGCTGGGGCTACACTGGACTAACAGAAGTTAGGACGTGGGAGGCCCACAGGATGCGGGTGCAGTGTCTAAATGCACACGCGTGCACCAATAGAAGTCAATGGTGCGTAAAAGTTAGAAATTTGCAGATCTGGAAGTCTTCCGACTGGACTAGAACTTAACCACTTTAAACTAGGACACTAGGGATGTAAATCTCTACAGGAGCACTGGAGTACTCTCGTTACCTCACCCACAGGAAGCGGGTGCATAGGTGTCAAAGTGTGTCGGGTTTCGTCGTGGAGTTCTATGGAGCCTTGGAGAAAAGATGCTGCAGGAGAGAAGAGTCCGGTTGGATCCAAGGGTGGATCGAAGATGTAGAGTACCTGAAAGCAGAGAGGACAGAGTCTGGGTCACTAGCCAGTGACCAGGAAGGAACCAGGAAGAAACCAGGCGATGTCGGGCGCAATCAGGTGGTTGTCATGAAGCTTGTCTCCACTGCCACGTGGACCAGGAGGAATCGATGATGACCAGGAGCTGGGCACGGACTATCCCACGAAGGCTCTCGCTGTCGGCGGTGTCGGCTTCCGGATTGGAGTCAACAGGCCTTGGCAAATGCAACCCACGCAGGAATCGAAGATGGCTTCTGGGTCAGACCATCAAGGTCTGACGGGCTGCTCCGTTTCAGGGGAGCAAGGGCCAGTCTGGAGCAACCAGACCAGTGGTGTAAATTTGAAGGTTCGTCGTCACAGAGGCCACTAGCCAACGGGCAAGTGACCGGACAGACGCGTCGAGCAGGAAAATGCAAAAGGGCCCCACGCAGCACTCGGTGAGTGTGGAGAGGTGATCTTTCCGGTGCAATTGATGCTCGGGGCTAGGGCTTCTCAATCCCCAATGCACAGCTTTGAGGGTGCCTCGGGAGCTGCACGGAAAGCAATTCGCTGGCTTTCCAAGATGGCCGGTCCCACGTCTCACATCGCCTCCACGGGTCTCAGCTTTGCTGTGGCTGTGGATCGGGCTGTTGGATGTCTGGGAATCCGGTTCTTGTCAATCTCTGTCGCTCGAGCTCCGGCGGGAGCAGCAACAAAGCAAACCGTTGAGCGATTGATGGTGCCTGCTTGCACAGGGTGGTCACTCCTTGACCACAAGGGAGATTCTTCAGTCTTCTACGTCGAGTAGGATGTCGAAGGGTCCAGAGTTATGTATCAAAGTTTCAGTCAGGATTATCTAAAGTCTATGGACACATCTCCTACCTTTATTCCAAATCAAGGGGCTGGATGACCTGCTAGGTCCCTCCTATGGGTGGGACCCAGGAAGGGGGTGGTTACACCCTTTTCCCTTTGTCCAGTTTTACGCCAGAGCTGGGGCTGGAGTGCCCCAGCACCGGTTTGAACCGGGCTATGTATGGGACACCTTGTGTGCCCCAGGCAGTGTCTAGTTTCATTCAGCCCTCCCTGCCCCAATCCACTATCTCCTGTCTGGGGTGGTATTAGCACCTCCCTGTGACAGGAAACCTTTTGTCCAGGCCTCCCCTGCTGGAGTTTCGGTCAGCAGCAGGAGGCCAGACTTGTGTCTGTGGCAGCAGCATCCATTTTGTGATGCTGAGGCTCTGGTTGATTTTAACCGCGTTTAAGGAAAGTAACATGTCTTCTCCCTCTAGAAGGGTGGAATGCTACCCCCGTCGCCAGAACAGGCGAGGGGGTAGTATTCCAAAGTCTATGATACCTTACACGACATGTTTCGATAAAGCTAAATCAAAGTTAGCAAGTAACCGCGAGGATTATAATGCATTTAAGAGTATATGGTATGGCAATATCATAGAACAGCTATAAGGACATGGTTCCGAAAGCTGCAGACAGGCTCAGCTCATGCTAGAGCACGATCTCACATAAAACCAAGCACTCTGCCTCCAGGATTGTTAAGGCCTGCCATAGGAGTGACTTATAGGTGCATATGTGTCTATAAGTAAAGGTAGATATAGGAATACTATATCTAAGCAAGGGGTGATTACACCACCTTGCCCCAGCTGAGTGATCAGCCAGTTGTGTCAAATTGGAAGGCCAGCCAGGGGTGGCAAAAGATATGCTGCAGCCCCTGGTAGGCCTTGGGTGCCTCTATGCCCTGGGTGCCTATGGCACACTGTACAGGGGCTCACAAGAGTGACCCACATACCAATTGGTGATGTACCTAAAGTACATGAGGTTGAATTTAGAGAGAACAGCAGGGCTGTGGGTCTGATTAGCAGGCCCACAGCCACATTAAGTCGAAAACCAGTAAAGCAAAAAGCAAAAAGTGGGGTGACCATATGAAAGCAGACCCTACACTGAGCATAAGGAGGAAGTATAAGTAAAGAGACAAGTGAGCTGAGCAAGGGAACCAAACTGTGTTTGTCTGAGTCTTTCTATGAAGCTCTGTGCTGGAGTCAATGTTCCCTCAAAGCACAACAATGTGTCAATGAGTCCTGTGATCTCAGCCCGCACCCTGGACTTCCCCCATGCCTGTTGAGGAAGCAGTTACCGGCCAAGGAGCACATTCCCAACTCCTGCCACCTGAAGTAAGTGGCAGCGGATAAGCTTAGCTATCGGTCATGACACACATCTGCTTCCTTTTGGTGACCCACAAGGACCAGCATCGGTCACAATGTTGACTAAGCCAGGCTGGAAGTAAAACTCATGTGCACCAGTGCCTCAAGCTATAGCTGTGAGTGTCGCACAGTGAACTGAGATCCTCTGATGACTTTCATGCATGCCCTGGGGGCACACGCTTATCTTTGCTGACTGCTCTTGAGGGTGTTGATCATTCCTTTTGACATGCTCACCATCCTCTGTGGCTACTCACTGGAAAATGTTGAGAATTATTTCTAATCCATGAAGGAAACAGACCCAGGAGACTAGTGGTCTGTCTTCTTGCACCTACGGGGTGAGGACATTCACAAAATGTTCTTGACACTTCTAAATACTGGTGAAGATGATGACTATGCCGCCCCCTAGCTACTTTGAATTTGCAATTTGGGATGAAGGATAATACCGGCTGTGACAGGTTTATCCGATGTCAGGCAAAGCAAGACCCACAAGAAACTATTGATGTCTTCTATGCATGCCTGAGAGGCCTAGACAGCACATGCGAGCTTTGTGACATAGAAGATGAGATGCACTAGTAGATCATGCAAGGGTGCCGGTCATTAGTACTCCGCAAAGAAATTCTGCGAGGTGCCAAAATGTCACTAGCAACCATGCTTGCACTAGGGCAAGCCCAAGTACTGGCAGATGCTTCTGCAGCCCACATCAAATTGTCTCTCACAACTAAAACACTCAAAGCTGAGCCTAGTGAGATAAAAAAAAAGAAGTACACGCCATAAGTCAGAAGTCACCAAGTACAGAGGCAGTCAAAGCATGTGGTCACTGCTGCAATATTGCAAACCGATCGCTAGCGTTTCCAGTCAGTGGAAAAACCTGTTCTACGTGTGGTATACTAACCCACTTTGCCACGGTCTGCAGGTCAGCTTGTGGGGTATAAAGAAAGACAGCTGTGACAGCGAGGAAAGCCAAATATGTAGTGTGACACCTAGACTTCAGAGACAGAAAGGGAGAACAATTAGTGGACTCTGATAGCTCAGCCTCCACTGACCCAGAACAAGTCCACCTCATCTCTGCATTTGAAAGCCCAACATAAGATGCCAAAACAAAGCAACCACAGTGCCATATAAGAACTTATAGACACTGGATGAACTGCTTAATTTACACCAGCACCACTGTATGTGATGTCAGTGGCAGAATACCAGAAACTACACTTACCTCTGAAGTTGAATATGACAAGGACCTTTGCCTATGGCAGGGCTAACCCTTTTGAGCTAGCTGGTGTCTGCATCACCAGGGTCATCCATCACATCAGCTCTATCCTGGCATGATTCTTTGTAACCCAAGCCAAACCACCACCCTCATTATTTTCAGCTCTCACATTCCATGTAGAACATCAGTCTGTTACACAAGAAGGGGTTTGCAAAAATGTTTCAAGTTATTGGGTGCCTGAAGAAAAAGATTGTAAAACTATACATCAACCCTACTATACAGCCAGTAGAGTTTCACCACAGGTGAGTCCTATTCTACATACAATCCCAAGTTTAATGTGAACTGGAAAAGCTTGAGGCTTCTGGAATCATACACAAAGTTGTAGGCCCAACCTTCTGAGTTTCCCCTATTGTTGCTGCTTTGAAGTCGCAAAAGCCAAAGGCTGTACATGTTTGTGTGGAAATGTGGCTATCCAAAAAATCAGTCAAGAGGGGACGACACTTAACACCCGATTTCAACTACATTGTTGCAAAGATTAATGGGCCAAATAGTTCTCAAAAAGGGACCTAAAATCTGGCTAACATCAAATTAAGCTCAGCAACGAATCCAGCTACAGCATCACATTCTCAGCACATAAAGGGCGGCAAAGTTATCGCCGGTTGAACTTCGGGATTTCGAGTGCAACTGAAGTCTCAAACTTGCATGCAAGAAGTATTGACAGGAGTGCATGGCATCCTAAATATCATTGACGACAACTTAATCTTTGCTACCACCATTGATCAGCACAGATTTAGTAATGAGAATTAAGCAAAGTGAACTTACTCTCCATAAGGAGAAATGTGAATTTCTTAAGAACAACATTGGATTCTTCAGATATCAGTTCTCAGACCAAGGGGTGTCACCCTACCTGAAGAAAGTATAAGACATCCAGAATGCATATTCACCCACCAATATGTCCTAAGTCAGAAGCTACCTCGAGATAGTCACATATTTTGGCAGATTCATGCAAAACCTTACCCCACTGACCAAGCCACTCCTTGACCTTCTAAAAGCAGAATCCTTGTGGGTGTGGGGAAAACTATTTTTAAGCATTACGACCCCTCCATACAGACAGAGCTGATTGTGGATACCAGCCTCACATCGTTAGGTGCGGTCCTGATGCAACAGGATTGGAAATGGGCCCCTGTCGCCTATGCCATCTGAGATCTTACTGATCTCACCGAGACCGAATAAAGATACTCCAAGATTGAATGGAATGCCATACCAGTACTTTAGGGATGCAGACATTTCCACCTGTACTTGTATGTCAGTGAATTATGCGTGTGTACCGACCACAAGCCCCTTGTGCCTCTCTTCCAAGGGACCAAGTCCAAGCCACCACTTAGGATCAGATTTTTCAACTCCAAGAGTATTCATTCAAGGTTGTCTATCGGCCGGGATGAGACAAATCTGCAGATTGTCTCACCCTTCACTATTGGTCACAACTGCTGCTGAACAGAAAACTGCAAGAGACACAGAAGAGTATGTATGCCTTGCAGTCAACAGCTCCAGCCCTAACCTATTGCCATTAACTGGCATTTGCCAGACATCCCAAACTGACAAATGGTTCCTCTTACTTTGACAGGCCATTACTAATCATACATGCTAGCCCATCGTCAAAGATCTGCACGCCTGAAGCTCAGGAACAGACACAGGCACTGTACCACATATGCAGTGATCCTAGCAGAGGGTGCATTATTAATGAAAGGCAACTGCATAGTCATCCCACCTCAACTAATACCTACACTTTTGGATGCCGTCCACCACACTCACCAATGAGTTTTCAAAACTAAAATACCGCTCTGACAAATGGTCTTGTTCCTTGACCTTGACAGGCTTGTGAAAAAGACAATCACAGATTTCTTTTTTTAAATGCCTAGCCGATGGCCAAGGAGATCCCTCTGCACCCATTATTTACGAGAATAGCCCCACAACACTGTGGACCAGACTGAGTGCAGATTTTGCAGCAATGCCTGGAGACCTTCACCTCCTCGTTGTGACTGATAATTTCAGTATGTGTAGGTGAATGCCATCCAGTCCACTGCCTCAGACAAAGTAATGCCAAAGCTGGAAAAAATATTCACCACCCAGGGACTTCCCTCAAACTCAGGACGGAATATGGCTCATCCTTCCACCGGTGGACATCTCATGCACGACCAGCCGCCTGAAACTGAACTCGGACAAGACGGAGGTCCTCATCCTGGGCTCCTCGCCCTCCGCCTGGGATGACTCCTGGTGGCCCCCCGCCCTGGGCACCGCACCCAAACCGACGGACCACGCACGCAACCTGGGCTTCATCCTGGACTCCTCCCTCTCCATGACCAGACAAGTAAACGCCGTCTCCTCGTCTTGCTTCAACATCCTGCGCATGCTACGTAAGATCTTCCGGTGGATCCCCACCGAGACGAGGAAGACGGTCACCCAGGCCCTCGTCACCAGCCGACTGGACTACGGCAACGCCCTCTACGCCGGAACCACCGCCAAGCTCCAGAAGAGACTCCAGCGGATCCAGAACGCCTCGGCCAGACTCATCCTCGACATCCCCCGACGCAGCCACATCTCCGGACACCTGAGAGATCTGCATTGGCTCCCGGTCAACAAGAGAATCACCTTCCGTCTCCTCACCCACGCTCACAAAGCCCTACACGACCAAGGCCCGAGCTACCTCAACAACCGGATCAACTTCTACACTCCCAAGCGCCTCCTCAGATCAACCAGCCACGCCCTCGCCGCCGTCCCCCGCATCCGAAGAGCGACAACAGGAGGAAGGTCCTTCTCCTACCTGGCCGCCAAGACCTGGAACTCACTCCCAACCGACCTGCGCCTGACCCAAGACCACCTCTCCTTCAGGAAGAAGCTCAAGACCTGGCTGTTCGAGCAGTAACGGCACCCCCCCCCCCAACCCAGCGCCTTGAGACCCTACGGGTGAGTAGTGCGCTCTATAAATGACCTGATTGATTGATTGATTGATTGTGTGTCTGAGTCTTTCTATGCAGCTCCACCCCAGAGTCAGTCTTTCCACACACTTCCCCTCAGTGGGCCACTGAACAGTCCCAGCTTCTTGGAGTAACACTGTACCAGTTAAGTTTTCTCCTGCATTTGTTCTAGTTATGTTTCAAATTATTTGCATGGTGAAATATAGCAATCCCTTTATTGAAAGTCCAGTGTGTTACCTTACCTAGACCATCTGTATGATTCTAACCCCTCACAGTGTCAAATGCTTGGAAAGGGTGGCCTAAGGGAGAAGCAGACTTTTGGTGGAATGACCCGCAAGCATCAGCCTCGTAGGCATCAACCGCTGTAACCTCAGATTGTTCCTATTTTGCCTCACCTACCTGTCTGGTCTGCACTCATTCTTATTCAGAACACCTTGTCATAACTAAGCCAAGCAACCTGCTGGAACTTATGTGGGTCAGCTGTATGGCAACAATATGCTTAAATAATACCACACTGCATTTTGGTAATTGTTAATGTCAAAGTCCACAAGTCATGTTTATCCTTTCATCCTGGCCATGCCCACTCCACTACTTTAAGTCCATATGTCTGATGAGTGTACCCTCAACCAATGTTGCCATAATAGTTCTTGCTTTCTCTTAGCCTCTTTCTGGACCTGTCTTCTTGTCCTCATTAAGTACCTCCCCATGAGCCCTGTTATCCAGGGTTTTGCCCTAAAAGTTCAATCAAACTTTCTGGGACTTGTCAAAATAGTCTTCTTTCCCACCATTACCTTTATTTCCTGGAGTCATCTCCCTCTGAGTACCACATTTATTTGACGTCTCCTGTTCCCCCACCTCCAAGCTCTCTTCACCGATACCCTCCTCTGCCTACACTTTTTACATCCCTTATTGTATAGAGGATGTTAGGCGTATCCAATACGGTCCTCTACTGTATGTTTTTTCTCCACAAAATGTGTCATAAATTTTGTCATAGTTTTTGGGAGCCTTATATTACTCCTGTGTTCCATGATTCTGACCGTTATCTTCCAGGTCGTCATCCCTATGTGAAAAAGGACTGCACGGGCATCTGATCAAGTAGATAACATTCTCCGAGTTACAATTTATGTGTTTCATTTGGTTCCATGGGTATTTCAGACCGACATCAATTGATTTTGTGGTGCTAGTCAAACCACACGCACAACAATACCCACATCTAGTGTGGCCAGATATGGGTGGGATATCCCATAAACTCTGTTGCTGCCCTGGGCCCTGTTTTGGTGGTGTTGTGTGTAACAGTAAATCCCTCATGTCATGAGGGATTTACGTCAATTTTACGTCAATTTTCGTCAAGGTCTCAACCTTGACGAAGTAATTGAATACATTGAGGGGAAAGAGGGCTGATGGTTTACATTGGCAGCTACCTGTAAATCCCTGCCAGGAGGGCGGGAGCAGGTACTGCATCTGACAGTTCCAGATGTCGGGCTATGGCACAAACCACAAATAACAGCACCCATGGGGGGGGGCACCCAGTCTAATAAATATTTCACCTTTTGTTTAACATAATGTGTGACTGTAGGGAGATGCTCCCGCTCGCATACTAATTCTAGAGGATCATTAGATGAAATTCAGTAAGCACTTTTGAAATGATTATTTCTTGGACATGTCCAATCCGATTCTGATTGCCACAATGCCACCCTTGCGTGTTTTCTTAGTAAGGTTTCTTCAAATTGAAGGCATGAATATATAAGTATACACCGGAGCATTGTAGTATAAGTGTGTCACGCTTCTTATGCCATTGAGAAAGGGGTGACAGCATGAGTAACCAACACTGCAATGGTTTTCTACTAAGCAGTATTGAGTGGAAGTGTGGGGCACACTATATATATATATTTGAGATTACTACAGTTTGTCATTAAATGGTACTTACATGTGTGAGAGCTGTCTTTTTTTTATCAATTATATGTTTCATTCCAGGTACTGTAGTGTGACCATGTGGTAACAGACCAGATTGGGTCAGACCTTACTATACCCACAAATACAGGTAGTAGTGTAGGGGATTTATGGGATCTACAGTTGTGATGAAGGCCTTATGGGCAACAGATTACGGCTGAAACATGTCAACAACTTTGCAGATAGGAGGGATGCAGGGATAATAAAGTTCCCTATCATCACCGTCCTGCACAGTATTTATAATCCTGACTAGGAAATCTATAAATATATTTGTAGAAATATTCCTGAGTAAATTCTAATCACATTTAATTGTGTTTGTGCACATTAGGATCCCAAAGATTTTTGTATGTTTGTATTGTCTCCCCTTCCGTTGTGCTCCATCCCAGGCATTGGTCTGCGCAGGGATGTTGTTAGCAAGCACTATGATGAAGCATGCCAGTACTAGTGGGTGAAGGTAGTTTTAAGAAAGTTTGCGGTTTTGTTTGCGCCACATTAACTCACATAGGCTTTTTTTTCCTCCTATTCCTTTGAGTGTGTGTGGAAGGTTGTATGGTTTGGAAGTTGGTCTAGGAGAGGTACCTCTTTCCCCTTTGTTTTGTGTGTTATCATGCTTAAGTACAAACATTTATCAAACGTTTGACTGCATTTAATGGATGTGCATATCTGCTGCAGCATTGTGCAATGTAGCATATTGCATCAGTAATATGAATGCCCATGGCACTGATGGGGAAACAACAATTACTTAGCATCTTTTACTTCGCTATTCTTTTACTTAGCATCTTTTACTTCGCATAGTCCTTTACTACGAATGCTTTTAATTAGCATGCCTTGACTTCGCATATGCCGTTACTTCGCATATGCCAGTACTTCGCAGGAGAAGAGTGGATCCATGGTTGAAGGTGAAGAGAGGGACCACGGGCAGAGAGAGGTAAGTGGGGGAGTGTAGTTAGGGTAGTGTAGTAGTGTATGTGTAGTGTAGGGTGTAGTGTTTTAGGGTTTAGGGTAGTGTTGTAGTGTATGTGTAGTGTAGGGGGTAGTGTTTTGGGGTTTAGGGTAGTGTTGTAGTGTATGTGTAGTGTAGGGGGTAGTGTTTTAGGGTTTAGGGTTAGTAGTTTAGTAGTGTATGTGTAGTGTAGGGTGTAGTGTTTTTGGGTTTAGGGTAGTGTTGTTCTGTATGTGTAGTGTAGGGGGTAGTGTTTTTGGGTTTAGGGTAGTGTTGTAGTGTATGTGTATTGTAGGGGGTAATGTTTTAGGATTTAGGGTAGTGTTGTAATGTATATGTAGTGTAGGGTAGTGTTTTAAGGTTTAGGGTAGTGTTGTAGTGTATGTGTAGTGTAGGGGGTAGTGTTTAGGGTTTAGGGTAGTGTTGTAGCGTATGTGTCGTGTAGGGTAGTGTTTTAGGGTAGTCTTGTAGTGTATGTGTAGTGTAGGGGGTAGTGTTTTAGTTTTTAGGGTATTGTTGTAGTGTATATGTAGTGTAGGGGTAGTGTTTTAGGGTTTAGGATAGTGTTGTAGTGTACGTGTAGGGGTAGTGTTTTAGGGTTTAGGGTAGTGTTGTAGTGTACGTGTAGGGGTAGTGTTTTAGGGTTTAGGGCAGTGTTGTAGTGTACCTGTAGTGTAGGGTAGTTTTTAGGGTTTAGTGTAGTGTTGTAGTGTATGTGTAGTGTAGGGGGTAGTGTTTTAGGGTTTAGGGTAGCGTTGCAGTGTATGTGTAGTGTAGGGGGTAGCATTTTAGGGTTTAGGGTAGTGTTGTAGTGTATGTGTAGTGTAGGGAAGTGTTTTAGAGTTTAGGGTAGTGTTCTAGTGTATGTGTAGTGTAGGGGGTAGTGTTTTAGGGGTTAGGGTAGTGTTGTAGTGTATGTGTAGTGTAGGGGGTAGTGTTTTAGGGTTTAGGGTAGTGTTGTAGTGTATGTGTAGTGTAGGGGGTAGTGTTTAGGGTAGTGTTGTAGGGTATGTGTAGTGTAGGGGGTAATGTGTTAGGGTTTAGGGTAGTGTTGTAGTGTATGTGTCGTGTAGGGTAATGTTTTAGGGTTTAGGGTAGTGTTGTAGTGTATGTGTAGTGTAGGGGGTAGTGGTTTAGGGTAGTGTTGTAGTGTATGTGTAGTGTAGGGGGTAGTGTTTTAGGGTTTAGGGTAGTGTTGTAGTGTATGTGTAGTGATGGGGAAGTGTTTTGGGTTTAGGGTAGTGTTGTAGTGTATGTGTAGTGTAGGGGAAGTGTTTTAGGGTTTAGGCTAGTGATGGAGTATATGTGTAGTGTAGGGTAGTGTTTTAGGGTTTTGGAAAGTGTAGGGGGCGTGGAGGGTAGTGTTGGTGTGTAGGGAAAAAAATGAAAAAAAGAATCCTTATGCGTAGTAAAATCCTGTGAAGTAATGTACTGCTAAGTAATGGCATTTTTAATGGTTTTAAAAGATTTTGCTAAGTAATGGCATGCGTAGTTAAATACTGCTAAGTAAAGGAATTTGCGAAGTAAATACTTCGTAGAAAAGGCATGCGAAGTAATAGCATGCTAAGTAACGCCATACATTCCACTGATGCAGCATAGATGTGATGATTCAACAAGCCCCCTCTTCTCACTTTGAGAGTATGCTAAATTGAGAGTTCCTATCATAAACAACTGAATGTTAATCTTTAGCAGAATGACACTGCTGATTATTCTGTACGTTTCTGTACAGTGGTCTCTTCCGGCACAAATGTTCTTAATTCTCTCAATCCTCAGCTTGCCATTTATCAGACGCAGTATTTACTCATGGGTCAAACTCCACTGGTGACACATATGTCAATTAGCTCTTGTGACTGTTCTTGTCGTGTTAGTCTGTGCTATTCTAATACCACTGCTCCTTTTGTTCCCAAAATAGACAGGCTACCTCAATGTTCTTTCATTCGTTTATTTTCTGCAGAACTGTTCGTGTGACTTTATTTGTCTCTGTCTCTTTTTTTATGGCTTAATTTGATGTTGCATTTGTTAGTCCTTTATCTTTAGCTGTATTACCATGTCATTGTTTTTGACTGTACACACACACTTATATTTGGCAGATGCAAATTTTTCTGTGCCTTGAGTGAATACTTTAGGAGAGTGGAAAGGGCTTGTCACCATTGGTGTCTGATTGCACATTGTGTTGCAGGAGTAGTATGCATGTCACCACGCAAACACCTACCAAGTTATTGAATAGAAGAAACAAGTGACTGGGGTGATTAATACATGGGAAAGGAGATTTCCAGAACAGAATAAGTTCCAAAAAAATGACAAAGTAATAAGCTAAAACAGGCCCTAACAGAAGAGTGAGCAGGAAGCAGTACAACTCTTAAGGATCCGTATGTAACAATTAATAGGCATTTTCCTCCGCCTCTCTATTGCACTAGTCATGCCTGGTGTACCATTATGTCCATACTTGATCTACAGAAAGAAACCAAAACCATTCTCAAATAATCAGGAACTGCTGAAATCTAGGTCCTAGTCAATGAGGCCTATGGTTGGATTCTAACTTGTTGAACTCCCTTGAGCCACAGGAAGTAAACCTTGCTTGGTTCCTTATAACAGGGTTACCAAACACCGGAGAGTTCATTTCATTATCCCTTGCACGGTTCACTAGCTGCTACTTGCTTGCCATTGGTTAGGCAATGCTGCACTTCTCTTTCTCCACTGCACTGATGCACATCACTTGGGTGCTCTTCAGGTTTTCTTGTCATTATTCATTTCACTCGGTGATGCCTTTCAACACCTTCACTAGAGTGTAACCAAATCAAAACAATTGTAGCAGAAAACATTGATAGAAACTGTAGATGATGTCCTAGCACGCATAAACCCTTATAACATTCTGTTCGTAGCATATATACAATGACAGCGATAGTCCGCCGTCGCAAGCATCGAGACCCGTACTCGGGACTGGTGAATACACCGGAATCCTAATTAGGACTTTGGTACGAAGTCAGTAATAATACCGGGGAAGACGACGCCACGTACAGCGATCCGCCTACTCCCGCAACAACATATTATCGGCTCATAAAGATATATGCAAAAATCTCTGAATATTCGACATAAGATACCCATATCCTCACCCAGGCCGACATTTTTGGCCGGGACGGAATTACAACCGGTCGGAAGGCCACCTGATCGTGATACCAGTACAACAGCCCTGACGAAGTCGCGGGTGAACTACCCAGGCAGCGACGTAACACGTGTTGGCAACAACTACTGGAATAAAGAAAAGAAAAATAAGAATAACAGAGATTGATCATTGCTGTCTTTTGTATATATGCTACGAACAGAATGTTATAAGGGTTTATGTGTGCTAGGACATTCTAACAAAATTGATACAGTTCTCTTGTGGAGATCTGAGGGATGAGGTTAAGGATGATGACCCCCTCCCTAAGCACCATAATACAGTAAATATTTCAGTGCAGACACACCGGTAACCAAGAGAAGCACCTATATCACTAGACTAGATTTATCATCCCGATAACAAATTCAGAAACTGTAGATGAATCTGGGGTATTAATGTGTCAAGCTGTTGCCCAAGACTTCTTTTTCAGTACAAAGACCTGAATCATTGGATGAATCCACATATTATTATTATTATTGCAGCTTGTTGAGCGTGCGGCTACCTCCAACGGAAGTGTCCCGACGCTAGTAGTGCAGTTGACCTATGGAAAGGAATCAAGAAGGCGGGGTACTCTAGGAAAGACTGAAGAGGCATGTTTTTAAAGCTTTCTTAAACATGGATTCAGATTTGGTTTTCCTCAAATGTTCAGGCATAGAGTTCCAGAGTGTCGCGGTTTTGACCGAAAAGGCCAGCCACCAGTCCTGGCCTTCGCAAACCATTGGATAACCAGGAGTTTCTGGTCATTCAATCTGAGTACTCTATTCTTACAATATTTTTGAAGTCTATGCCTCAAATACTGCGGACCAGTGTCATTCATTGCTTGGTGGGCCAAGGTAAGTGCTTTATATACTATTCTTCTTTTCACAGGCAACCAATGTGGTCTACGCAAATGCGGGGTAATGTGGTGAGGCAATGGCACATTCCGAACAAGCCTTGCCACCACGTTTTGAATAATCTGTAGGGGTCAAGCCAAAAGCAAGCCTACTGAATTGTTTACTCTTTCATTGATGAAAGGACCATTGAATCCAGTGTTTAGCTTAATACTCTCTTTCATCAAGTTTTCTGGAGCACTACACAGAATCATCTAGCATAAAAGTATCAATTGTTCACCTTATCATCTTAACATATTTTAATATATATAGTGGGCCTCTCACAGGTTTCTATTGCACACCAGCCTTTAAGGGCTGTAGTACAGATAATCTAGTTTCTGGCGCAGCAGAGGCTCCATTGATAGAAGTCCATTAATTATCACAATACTTCATAGAGCAGGAAACTTCAGGTTTGGCATGGTGGGAAAAAGCCCGGCTTAAGCGTTCTTTCCACTCAACCAAGGTCTAAAGGAGTCCCTAGGTTATCTGCTATACAGATGTGGTTGAGTGACCCACTTGATAAAGGAAAAGGAATTATTGATTGCTGAATAGAAGACATTACTGGAACAGAAGTCTGCAAACTAAAGGCCCACCACCCAATCCTCTTCCTAGAATGGCATATGTGGTTACGTAATGTTTAAGTTCATGACTCTTGTCTTGGCATTTCATCTGAAGGTGATAGGTAGATGACGATAGCATGTCCACCCCAGTCTAAAATGAAAAGCCTTCCAAAAGGGGATTTTAGTTCAGTTATGATCCACGATCAGAGACATTCACAAATAGTATGCCATTCAAATGCACAATTTCGAACATGTGTGAGGCTGTTGTTCTACTGTGGGAAGCCCTTTAAGGGGTATTAAAATGGCTGCTTTTTCTACAACCAGTACTCTGGTATCAACTTCTTGTGAATAGGAAGTTCAAGCATATAATCCACAAAGATGGAATCTAGGGAGTTCTGCAGGAATGGGTAAACGCATGAGAAAGCCCTCATGGAGGTTCTCCCAGCGCAAGAGCAAGAGGATTAACTCTGCTGTAACAGCACTAGCTGTATTAGTGGCTTGAACAGAATCATGATTCAAGTACATGGTTTTATTTTGAATGTATTTGTTATCTATGTGTTTTCTGATTATGCACAGGAAAGCTGTTCTTGAGTATGCTATCTAGTTTGACCCTGGCTTCCAAATCCTGGTGTTTTGCATTTTGTTGGATGTCAGCCATGAAACCGCCCTAATCTGTAAATGCAAGAAAGCGATGAGGGGGAGTGTTTATCCACCAAAGATGATGGTTGCAAGTTAGCCTAGCTTTGTAGTGCAAGCCCCTAAACATCCAAACCATACTATTCAAAAATAAAGTTGCATCAAGCCCATATAATGCAGATATGGGGGAAAGGAAACTGCGGGTAAAAGTGACAGAACTGAGGAAATACAGGCAAGGACCATGGTGGAAATCCTGTGTGGCCTGCTGGCCCTCGTGGAGGGGGGACACCGATGAACATAAAGACTACATCCAGACCCACCTTAAGTGCAAACATTAGCAGTCCGGCCTTAGTTGTGGTGGTCCTGAGGTGGGAATACGGGTGCTGTTCAGGACACCCTGCTGGGACAGTCCTGAGGAAACATGAGGAACGGGAGTGGCGCTGAGGGCATCCCTCCCTGCAGCAGGAGCTGATTTGCCGAGAGGATGAGCGAACCCTCCTGCACACCCCTGGTGCCAGAGAGGAGGATTGCACTGAAGGAACATGATCAGCACCAGGACACATGGTACACCGTTCTGATGGGAATTGAGTGGGAGCTGCGGGTGAGAAGGACCTGGTCTTCCCATGTCTCCTGGTTTAGGCACAGAGCTGACAAGAATATTGCCGACAAGACTGTTGATGCCTGAGGCCTGGGACTGAGAAGAGCTACAACCCAGACTGAATACTCAGGGGCAGCTTCTGTGCGTTTGGGGGATGTGAGGCAGCCCTGGCATAAACAGTTGGCCAGGCAGTAACCTCTGCTTGTTATGGTCGCCCATAAACAGTAACTGGGGCTCGCTGATTGCTTGAGGGGACTGGTCGGGGTGGTCACTTTTCTTTCAGAACCACCCATATTGGACTCCTCATAAACACAGAGCGTAGTTGGGCAGAGCCGCCACTCACTGAGGGCATAGGCTGTCCTCAGCAGATGCAGGGGCTATTCTAGGGGCGCTGTGAATGAGGGACTGAGATCACAGTCCTGGAACACCTGGCAAGGACTTGATGGATCCTCTCCATGAAGATTTCCAGACTGGACCAGGACTGTGTTGCCCTCTTCCCTGAGATGACGGTTGACTGCCCGTGATGCCTCAGTTGAACGTCTGACCCTGAGGACTAGTGGATTGACACTGCACAGATGTAGGTGAATTGACTGACCTGTACACCTCTGTTTGTTCCCCTATATATCATGGCTAAGGATAAGCAAGTGGCATCCTGAAAGCAAGGCACTTTGGGCAATTATGCACACATGGGGGACCACCAAGATCCAAAAAATGGCGATGGCGATGGCAGATACTCAGCCTGCTGGCCCCGGAGTAGCTGGAATAGTCACCTCCGACCAAGCCGCAATCCTTTAAGCCATTACCCAATTGAAGGAGATGCTGGAGGCTAGAATCAGAGCTTCTGGATTGAATGTTACGTTATTGTGAAAAGACCTGCGGCAAGCAAGCAGTATGGAGAATTACAGAGGCCAAAGGCTGAGTTTCTGAGCTTTAGGACACAGTGATAAAGCTTCAAAGTACTGTCTCTAAGTTGTCGACAGTCTCCAAGGAGCTGGAGGCATGGATGGAGAATGTGGAGGGGAGGCACCAGAGGAACAATCTTCCATTTTGTTTTGACTTCCTGAGGGGTTTTAGGAAACCTTGTCTTACCTCTCAGACCAATACAGGCACATCCACTCTCATTACCACAGGCTTTACTCTTGATCCTTCAGCCCAATTGGTGATCATTCACCTGAGAACTGTGAAAACCAGGCGGTTAATAACAAGGAATGTGAATGGCCTGCCAGATTGGTTAAAAGGGTGACAGTGTTTAGTAAAGCAAAGAGACTTCATGCTGGCATACTCTTGCTGCAAGAGACGCACCTCATGGGCAACATAGTCCCCCTTTTAGAAGGTTGGGCTACTTGTGGGGCTTACAAGGGTTGGTTGGCGCGGCGCACTGCTTAATGGTGGGAGTTGAAGGTATCTAGAGTTTGTAGAATTTTGTGGGAATATCTAGGTGCACCAGCAGGTAGCGTTACTGTCCTGGAACGCTGGTAATAGAATCTGGGGTCATGTGCATTACCTCTCGTGTAAATGCATCCCTGCTATTTGGGCACACTAATGGTGGTTCAAGGTTGAATAAACAACCGACTCCAAATGCTGTATAACAGTTAATTCATTGTTTAATAAACAAAAAGTTTCATGTTTGATAATGTCTCAAAGTCTTTTGAGTTTCCAAAGGAATACATTCAATCAAATGAAGTTTCAATAGATCACTAAGGGCTCCGATGCATTTCGGGCTGGGATCGCCCTTTCTCAAGGAGCGCTGTGGAAAGAATGCAAAATACGGGCACATCAATGTATTAAGCGAAAAACGCATATATAAATTCAACTACGAGGTGTTAGACAGGTGTGGGGTTGGTGGTGAACTCGGTGAGGGTGTCTGACGAGCAAGCATGCATGCCGGTTTGTGGGTCTCAAACAGAGGTTGTGAGGGGTCAGGCTGCGGAGAGTGAAGGATTAACAATATCATGCTGTGTGTGAGTTCGCTTAGCGGAACACGGAGTGAACCATTTATGTGACTGGGGTGCGTTAGTTAACGCGATTAAGTCAATCTTGCGTGATTCGATATAAAATAAAAGTGAAGTCGGAATCAGAAGAATTGTACCCCGTGTGGAAACGGGACTTACGTGTTGAGTTGAAGTCCCAGTATGCAGGAACCTAAATACAGAATGGCTACCGTTAGCGGTATAGCCTTACAGGAGTGATGAGGGTGTGTGGGGAAGTGGTGGCGAACTTACGTTTGTGGAGATTAGTCTCTCGTAAACACGGGCTTGTTCATGATCAAGGTTAGGAAGCAGCGGGGTCTGCGACCTTCGTGCAGGATCAACCGAAGTGCTGCAGTGAAGCTGACTTACACAAACAAAATGTGGTTAAAAGAAGGACTATTGGATCATGCGTTAGCGTGGCAGCCATATTGGAGTGGGGTGTAGTGAATATTAAACCATGGGGTGGAGGTGCTAACAAAAGTGTTGCAGCGGGGAAACATGCGTTGGTCCGAACTACTTATTGACAATGCGTGTAATAAGTACCACACAGGGTACTATAAATAACAATTAAATTCGAGGCGGTCATTAAGACCGTACGGCTTCATGGCCTGGAGTCTATAAATCCATGATGTTTCTTTTTGTAGGAGTGTCTTATTCGGGTCTTTGCCTTCCAATTTGGGTACCATCTCTAGGACTAAAAACTTCAGTTGCGCAATATTATGGGCCGCTTCGATGAAGTGGTTAGCAATGTTCGATTTGGTGTTCTTGGTTCTGATATTGGACTTGTGTTCCGTGATGCGGGTTTTAATCTTCCTGGATGTTTTGCCTACATAAATCATGCCACATGGGCATTTCAACAGGTAGATTAGGTTGCACGAGTCGCAAGTGGCGTTCACTTTTAGTTTTATGTCAAAGCCCTTCATTGGGTGATTGATGGTGTTCCCTTTTATAATGTTATTGCAGTTACTGCAATGATGACACGGGCGGGTGCCAGTGTATGTCATATCTTCCAAGATTTTTTTAGATAAAGTTTCTTTGATATTTTGTGCTCGGGTGTAAGCAAAAATCGGGGTTTCTTTAAATAAATCTCCAGTACATTTATTGATCGGTATCTCCAACCTAGTGTCACTAGTATGAAAAGTTATATTAAAGACACGACTGACTTCCTCATCAAATTGTCTCAAACACCCATAGACCAAGATGAACACATCATTATGTGCACAGCCGACGTCAAAAGCCTCTACACCTCCATTCCCCATGGAGGCGGCATTGAAGCCATTGAGAAAGCTTTACTCAACAGCGACATCGTGGAACCACTCCAAACTCTCCTCATGGAACTTATGGTTTTTACCCTTTACCATAGCTACTTTTCACACGAACAAAGCTGGTACCTACAATTGTCAGGGATGGCTATGGGAAATTGCGCAGCACCCACCTATGCGAACATCTATATGGGTGAATTCGAAACCAACCACATCTACTCTGACAGCAATTGGACGGACAACCTCAAATTCTACGCCCGATACATAGATGACCTTTTCTTTGTATGGAAGGACACACGAGAAAACCTAGAAACATCATTAAAGTCATTGAATTCCAAAGACAACCGTATCGAACTCACGTGGAACATCAGCAGTGATGAAATAACTTTCCTAGATGTGCTCATCAAATCCACCAACCGAGGCCTGCAAACAGACTTATATCGGAAAAACACCGACCGCAACAATACTTTGCATTTCACGAGCTTCCACCAAAACTCCCTGGAAAAACATCTGCCCTACAGCCAAATGCTGAGAATAAAACGCATCGTGTCAGACCCAGCTACAAGTAAAACACAAATGGAAACTATGTCCACCAGATTCTCCGAAAGAGGTTATCCCAAAGAAATTATTGATGAGGCACTTACTAAGGCATCTGCAATCTCACGTTCCCAAGCTCTTCAAAGCGTCCCAAAGACAACACATACCAGAACGGTAATTGTCAGTAAATACTCTACTTCAAGCCAAACATACAAAAAAATCATCAAGAAGCATTGGCGCATCTTAGCCTCAGAACCTGATTTTGGAGATTTATTTAAAGAAACCCCGATTTTTGCTTACACCCGAGCACAAAATATCAAAGAAACTTTATCTAAAAAAATCTTGGAAGATATGACATACACTGGCACCCGCCCGTGTCATCATTGCAGTAACTGCAATAACATTATAAAAGGGAACACCATCAATCACCCAATGAAGGGCTTTGACATAAAACTAAAAGTGAACGCCACTTGCGACTCGTGCAACCTAATCTACCTGTTGAAATGCCCATGTGGCATGATTTATGTAGGCAAAACATCCAGGAAGATTAAAACCCGCATCACGGAACACAAGTCCAATATCAGAACCAAGAACACCAAATCGAACATTGCTAACCACTTCATCGAAGCGGCCCATAATATTGCGCAACTGAAGTTTTTAGTCCTAGAGATGGTACCCAAATTGGAAGGCAAAGACCCGAATAAGACACTCCTACAAAAAGAAACATCATGGATTTATAGACTCCAGGCCATGAAGCCGTACGGTCTTAATGACCGCCTCGAATTTAATTGTTATTTATAGTACCCTGTGTGGTACTTATTACACGCATTGTCAATAAGTAGTTCGGACCAACGCATGTTTCCCCGCTGCAACACTTTTGTTAGCACCTCCACCCCATGGTTTAATATTCACTACACCCCACTCCAATATGGCTGCCACGCTAACGCATGATCCAATAGTCCTTCTTTTAACCACATTTTGTTTGTGTAAGTCAGCTTCACTGCAGCACTTCGGTTGATCCTGCACGAAGGTCGCAGACCCCGCTGCTTCCTAACCTTGATCATGAACAAGCCCGTGTTTACGAGAGACTAATCTCCACAAACGTAAGTTCGCCACCACTTCCCCACACACCCTCATCACTCCTGTAAGGCTATACCGCTAACGGTAGCCATTCTGTATTTAGGTTCCTGCATACTGGGACTTCAACTCAACACGTAAGTCCCGTTTTCACACGGGGTACAATTCTTCTGATTCCGACTTCACTTTTATTTTATATCGAATCACGCAAGATTGACTTAATCGCGTTAACTAACGCACCCCAGTCACATAAATGGTTCACTCCGTGTTCCGCTAAGCGAACTCACACACAGCATGATATTGTTAATCCTTCACTCTCCGCAGCCTGACCCCTCACAACCTCTGTTTGAGACCCACAAACCGGCATGCATGCTTGCTCGTCAGACACCCTCACCGAGTTCACCACCAACCCCACACCTGTCTAACACCTCGTAGTTGAATTTATATATGCGTTTTTCGCTTAATACATTGATGTGCCCGTATTTTGCATTCTTTCCACAGCGCTCCTTGAGAAAGGGCGATCCCAGCCCGAAATGCATCGGAGCCCTTAGTGATCTATTGAAACTTCATTTGATTGAATGTATTCCCTTGGAAACTCAAAAGACTTTGAGACATTATCAAACATGAAACTTTTTGTTTATTAAACAATGAATTAACTGTTATACAGCATTTGGAGTCGGTTGTTTATTCAACCTTGAACCACCATTAGTGTGCCCAAATAGCAGGGATGCATTTACACGAGAGGTAATGCACATGACCCCAGATTCTATTACCAGCGTTCCAGGACAGTAACGCTACCTGCTGGTGCACCTAGATATTCCCACAAAATTCTACAAACTCTAGATACCTTCAACTCCCACCATTAAGCAGTGCGCCGTGCCAACCAACCCTTGTAAGCCTACTTTCACTGCCCAATTGGCAGGCAGCACGCACCCCGAACATGCAGTACGAGGAAATATCCAAGTCCACTGAAGCACACGCCAATGTACTAGCATTCGATAAAGATGAGACAGAACGCATCTACGCGCTCATCAATGAAGACTTAACCCAAGCCACGTCAAGCCGAACGAAAGAACAATGCGTCAAACAGCTACTTTACCTCTCTAAAAGACGCATAAACCAAAAACTTCATGCCAACACACTCATTAAATATCACAAGGTCATATTGACACTGCTGAGATACACCCAAGGGGGATTTCGGACCACTCACCCATCACACTCGAGCTCTCCACGCAGGAACGAAAGCGTAAAAGGATATACCCAATCCACGCATCATACCTAGCCATCCCTAAGGTTAGTAAGACACTTAAAACGACGACGTCCCACTACTTTCGGGAGAACACTGAGTCAGTGGAGTCAGCGGCCACCCTCTGGGAAGCATATAAGACGGTGCTACGGGGTCAGGCCATTGCCACTATAACGGGGTACTTGAGGGAGACACATCGTGAACGGTCGGAATTGGAACTGGCACTGCAGGGGGCAACAGCAACACACGAGGCAGGTCCCACGCCAGACACCGCCCAGACGGTTCTCCTGCATCAACAAAAGATTAGGGAACATATTAAATTGCAGACGTTGTCACAGATCACCGACACGGCCCATAGAATATACGACATAGGGGACAAGGCGGGGAGAATGTTGGCATGGCTAGACAAGAGGGGAGGCAGCGCCAGAGGAATACAGCGCATTCGCGATAAACAAGGGCAGTTATGCACGTGCCCTGAGGAAATAGTCGAGACACTAGCTGACTACTTTGAAGGGGTGTACACGCCGGCAGGCACAGTGACAGCAGATATGGCGAGGGCAGCGCTGGAGACTATTCCCTTACCCGCGCTCTCCCCGGAGGAGGGGGCGGAACTAGAAGCGGCTATCACGAAGGAGGAGGTCCAAAGGGCGATCCACGCAGTCAGGCCGGGGAAGGCAACGGGGCCTAATGGAGTCCCGATAGAGTGGTTTCAGGTCGCAGCGGAAGGGCTTAGTGGACCCCTGCTGGCTATGTACCACGACAGCCTGGAACGGGCCCTGCTTCCGGAAGATCAGAGGGTGGCGGCCATAATAGCAATCCCCAAGCCCGGTAAGGTACCGGAGGAGTGCGGGTCTTACCGCCCCATCTCCCTGCTTAACGCCGAGCTTAAGATCTTGGCCAAACTCCTCGCCACTCGGTTGATGGCCGTCCTGCCCCACCTAATACACCCAGACCAGTCGGGCTTTATGCCCCACAGAAACACCGCTCTCAACCTACGTAGGGTACATAACAAACTGGCGAAGGCCGACACGCTGACAGAAAAAGCGGTGATCCTGGCACTGGACGCCAAAATGGCGTTTGATATGGTGGAGTGGGAGTACCTGTTCGAAGTCCTGGGGCGTATGGGGTTCGGACCGAAATTCGTGGCCTGGATTCGTCTGCTGTACACCGAGCCATTGGCGCACGTGGTCGCTGGCGGCCATATCTCCCGGACGTTCCGATTAGGACGAGGCACTCGTCAAGGCTGCCCGCTCTCGCCGTTGCTTTTTGCAATAGCATTGGAACCCCTAGCGACCCTGATAAGATCCACCCCATTGCTAAGGGGGATTGTTTGGGCTGAGGGTTGGGAGGACAGACTGTCACTGTACGCAGACGACATGTTGGTGTACTTATCGGAACCAGAAAGCGGAGTGCCGGCATTACTGCACATTTGTGACGAGCAGGGGAAGGTGTCGGGGTATACTCTGAATTGGACCAAGTCGGAGCTGTATGTACTGAAGGGCCCGTCCCCCGATCTGGGAGACAGGTGCCCTCTCAAAATGGCGGGGTCCTCGTTCCGATACCTGGGGGTCCATGTTACGAGGGATCCTGCGGAATTCTTCCATAAGAATCTATCGCCACCCCTTGAACGCCTTAAACAGGATGTTAAATTCTGGGCGGCGCTACCGCTGACTTTGCTGGGTAGAGCGGCACTCTACAAGATGATGTCACTGCCCCGGTTCCTATACATTCTGGAGAATACCCCTTACCCGGTCCACGATAGGTATTTCAGGAGGGTGGCCGCGGTGGTTGCAGGTCTGATGTGGAGTAACCGCCCGGCACGGATAGCTCAGGCCAAACTACATAGGGGGTGGTATGATGGAGGGATAGCGCTACCAAACCTGCAGCTCTATTATTGGGCCGCCCAATTGAAATCCATCAACCAGTGGCTGCATGCTCCCCAGAACGACCCGGCATACCGGGCGGACAGACTCCAGCTGGGCACCAGCACCATTCTGGCCCCACTTTATGACCTGCGTAAGGCGCGTACACTCATCGGACCCACAAAGCTCGCTGTGTCGCTGTGGCATAGGGCACAGGCAAAACTGGGATGGAAAGGGACGATCACAAGACTGACCCCTTTATGGGACTCGAGGGCACTGGGTAATCTGAGGAGTAGTAAGGGCTTTACAGCGTGGGACAACATAGGCATTTCCACAGTGGGAGACTTATGGGAGGGGGGTACTGTGATCCCCTTCGACCAACTGCGACAGCAGTACGAGATGGGGCCTACGGAGCAATATCGGTACATACAGGTGAGACATGCTTTACTAACCGCCATTCCCGGCGGCACAACACTACCGGAAGCCTCACCCTTAGAGGATAGACTGCTTACGGACTTCATGCTGGAGCGAGCAACCTCCCTCACGTATCGCAAACTAGTCAATAACCTGACGGACCCGACCGTAGCACTAAAAGCCAAATGGGTGGAGGAGGTAGGGGACATGGACGAGTCGGAATGGAATGAGGCATTGGCGGCACCCAGGGAGGTGGGCATATCAGCGAGATTTCGCCTTGTACAACTGAAAATTTTACACAGGGTGTACTACACACGTACATTGCTCCACGCAATCCACAGAACACAAAACCCGTACTGCCTGCGCGGTTGCGGGGAGGAAGGGACACTGTTCCACACTTTATGGGAATGCCCCCGCATTCAGGAGTTTTGGAGACAGATCATGAGGACCATTTCGCAAACTTTAGAGGTGTCCCTGACTCCGGACCCTCGGAGATGTCTACTTAACGTATGGGAGCCCACAGACCTCACCAGACACGGGCGACAATGGGCCACATTGGGTATGGTGATCGCCAAAAGGGACATAGCACAGAAGTGGGGGGCGGAAACCACCCCAACGCTACCACAGTGGTGCGCGACCATGGACAGGGTCATGTTGGTGGAAAGAACAATATATACCCTTAGAGCGTGTCCGCGTAAGTGGAACAAGATATGGCTCCCGTGGAATGCATTTAGGGGGGACCTGTGTGACCCACTGGAAGAGGAGGAATCACTGACTTCCGATGAGGAGGGAGAGGATGACCCATTAGAGTAAGGGGAGAGGAGATAGGCCACATTCCACAGGAGGGAGGACACACATGCAGCTGGGAGGTGTGGGGGGGGACATAAGGCAGCGGGGGCAAGGGGGAGAACACTGCACACGGTGGGGGGATCAGAAGGCACACAGATATTGGGCAAGCACGCGCTGGTACGGGGGAGCCTGTTCGGGACTAGACGGGGGCACGATTCACAAAGCCAGGAACATAGGGGACCGCAAGTGGTAACTGCTAGTTGGTTAAACGTTCAATGTTTTAAGAAACAAAAAAAAAAAAACAAAAAAATGGACCTCTACGATTCGAATTGAGCGGTAGTCAAACCCACAGGAGTGATAGTGACCTGCCGCCGCGCCCCAGGGATGGCGGCTGAAAGGCTGTGTACAAAATTGAACAAAGTATCTGACAACTTGATGGCGGCCTGCCCCGGGGTTGTTGGCTAGACGCTGTGTATTGTGTTTGTTTTGGACAATAAAGGTCTTTTAAAAAAAAAAAAAAAAAAAAAAAAAATATCACAAGGTCCTGCGCATTCCCAGAGGACTAAGGATTGCACTAAAACCCTCTTTATGTAAGAATTCTTCAGCTTTTCAAGAAAGATGGAATGCCATTTTAAATAAATGCAGCTTGGACCTCATTCTTCTTATTGTGGAAGAACTGTCTGGAATTCTCTCGGAACTGTCTAAAGAAATCACAGATATTGAACACGAAATGGAAGAAGCTATTGATCCCGAAGAATTGAAACAGATTCTTGAAGACGTTAACAAGCAACTAGACAAACATGCGAAAGACATCAACGACCGGAAGATCCGCAAGTTCCGTCGGAACACCCTGGATTACAAGTTAGGAGAAGTCTATACTTGGGCGGACATCTACGCCCAACGCAGACGTAATAGACCCTTTAATCAGAACACTGACACCTCATCTTCAGGGAGTGACACCACCAATCGTCCACCAAGACGCACTACAGCGGAGAAACCTACGTCTTCTGATTCACATGATCAACCATCCAATCACTCTACAAGCGACCCTTCCACCTCGGTGCCTTTTTTAGAATCAGGCCAAAACACAACAAACGACCCAGGCGGGGTAAGAGAGCAGGCAAAAGATACAGAAGAGGCCCAATCATCCACAAAGACGAGACAAAAGACGAAGAAACATCGCTAGTCATCAACATCTCAGACACCCAACTAAACGACCAAGAAACAAAGGTACTTCAAAGAGGGATGTCATTTGTTCCCACAAACAACACCAATCTTCTAGAGCTGGAAGTCAGCACATTTAAGTTAACACGCAAATTGCGTCTGAGACATTTTTTTGAAAAGGTCGTGGAACCATCCACTGAAGTCAAACCTGATTTACTAATGGGCTTACGACCATCTAGCACCTACATGCCCCCATGCAGCCACAAAAGTATTGACACGTTCGAAACTCTGGTGAAACAAGACATCTCCAAAATAAATTTCCGTAAAAGAAGTCGTCAAAATCTAAGCACCAAGGACAAAGCAACCTTGAAAAAAATCGCCAACAACAACTCTATTAAATGCCTGAAAGCAGATAAAGGCGGGGCCCTTGTGATTTTAAACACGGACCTATACAACCAAAGAGTCATGGAACACATAAATGACCCAGACACCTACATGCCGTTAAGTGGGAACCCCACTAACCAATTCAAGACAGACCTTATGACCATCATTAACAAGGCACTCAATGAAGAAACTATTGATGAAAGAACCAAAAGATTTCTGACAGTGGAACATCCCAAAAGTCCCACTATAACGATGTTACCAAAAATACATAAGGATCTCACAAACCCACCATTTCGCCCAATCATCTCCACCAGAGGTTCAATCCATGAACCGATTGGTAAATTTATTGATCGGTATCTCCAACCTAGTGTCACTAGTATGAAAAGTTATATTAAAGACACGACTGACTTCCTCATCAAATTGTCTCAAACACCCATAGACCAAGATGAACACATCATTATGTGCACAGCCGACGTCAAAAGCCTCTACACCTCCATTCCCCATGGAGGCGGCATTGAAGCCATTGAGAAAGCTTTACTCAACAGCGACATCGTGGAACCACTCCAAACTCTCCTCATGGAACTTATGGTTTTTACCCTTTACCATAGCTACTTTTCACACGAACAAAGCTGGTACCTACAATTGTCAGGGATGGCTATGGGAAATTGCGCAGCACCCACCTATGCGAACATCTATATGGGTGAATTCGAAACCAACCACATCTACTCTGACAGCAATTGGACGGACAACCTCAAATTCTACGCCCGATACATAGATGACCTTTTCTTTGTATGGAAGGACACACGAGAAAACCTAGAAACATCATTAAAGTCATTGAATTCCAAAGACAACCGTATCGAACTCACGTGGAACATCAGCAGTGATGAAATAACTTTCCTAGATGTGCTCATCAAATCCACCAACCGAGGCCTGCAAACAGACTTATATCGGAAAAACACCGACCGCAACAATACTTTGCATTTCACGAGCTTCCACCAAAACTCCCTGAAAAAACATCTGCCCTACAGCCAAATGCTGAGAATAAAACGCATCGTGTCAGACCCAGCTACAAGTAAAACACAAATGGAAACTATGTCCACCAGATTCTCCGAAAGAGGTTATCCCAAAGAAATTATTGATGAGGCACTTACTAAGGCATCTGCAATCTCACGTTCCCAAGCTCTTCAAAGCGTCCCAAAGACAACACATACCAGAATGGTAATTGTCAGTAAATACTCTACTTCAAGCCAAACATACAAAAAAATCATCAAGAAGCATTGGCGCATCTTAGCCTCAGAACCTGATTTTGGAGATTTATTTAAAGAAACCCCGATTTTTGCTTACACCCGAGCACAAAATATCAAAGAAACTTTATCTAAAAAAATCTTGGAAGATATGACATACACTGGCACCCGCCCGTGTCATCATTGCAGTAACTGCAATAACATTATAAAAGGGAACACCATCAATCACCCAATGAAGGGCTTTGACATAAAACTAAAAGTGAACGCCACTTGCGACTCGTGCAACCTAATCTACCTGTTGAAATGCCCATGTGGCATGATTTATGTAGGCAAAACATCCAGGAAGATTAAAACCCGCATCACGGAACACAAGTCCAATATCAGAACCAAGAACACCAAATCGAACATTGCTAACCACTTCATCGAAGCGGCCCATAATATTGCGCAACTGAAGTTTTTAGTCCTAGAGATGGTACCCAAATTGGAAGGCAAAGACCCGAATAAGACACTCCTACAAAAAGAAACATCATGGATTTATAGACTCCAGGCCATGAAGCCGTACGGTCTTAATGACCGCCTCGAATTTAATTGTTATTTATAGTACCCTGTGTGGTACTTATTACACGCATTGTCAATAAGTAGTTCGGACCAACGCATGTTTCCCCGCTGCAACACTTTTGTTAGCACCTCCACCCCATGGTTTAATATTCACTACACCCCACTCCAATATGGCTGCCACGCTAACGCATGATCCAATAGTCCTTCTTTTAACCACATTTTGTTTGTGTAAGTCAGCTTCACTGCAGCACTTCGGTTGATCCTGCACGAAGGTCGCAGACCCCGCTGCTTCCTAACCTTGATCATGAACAAGCCCGTGTTTACGAGAGACTAATCTCCACAAACGTAAGTTCGCCACCACTTCCCCACACACCCTCATCACTCCTGTAAGGCTATACCGCTAACGGTAGCCATTCTGTATTTAGGTTCCTGCATACTGGGACTTCAACTCAACACGTAAGTCCCGTTTTCACACGGGGTACAATTCTTCTGATTCCGACTTCACTTTTATTTTATATCGAATCACGCAAGATTGACTTAATCGCGTTAACTAACGCACCCCAGTCACATAAATGGTTCACTCCGTGTTCCGCTAAGCGAACTCACACACAGCATGATATTGTTAATCCTTCACTCTCCGCAGCCTGACCCCTCACAACCTCTGTTTGAGACCCACAAACCGGCATGCATGCTTGCTCGTCAGACACCCTCACCGAGTTCACCACCAACCCCACACCTGTCTAACACCTCGTAGTTGAATTTATATATGCGTTTTTCACTTAATACATTGATGTGCCCGTATTTTGCATTCTTTCCACAGCGCTCCTTGAGAAAGGGCGATCCCAGCCCGAAATGCATCGGAGCCCTTAGTGATCTATTGAAACTTCATTTGATTGAATGTATTCCTTTGGAAACTCAAAAGACTTTGAGACATTATCAAACATGAAACTTTTTGTTTATTAAACAATGAATTAACTGTTATACAGCATTTGGAGTCGGTTGTTTATTCAACCTTGAACCACCATTAGTGTGCCCAAATAGCAGGGATGCATTTACACGAGAGGTAATGCACATGACCCCAGATTCTACTTGTGGGGCTTCCACTAGGGTTCATGAGGAGTTCAAGGGGAAAAACAAGATGTGTTAGATGCCATGTACCCTTAAAGTTCACACAGGAATGGCATGATGGCTTGGGCAGATATGTGGCGGTTACAGGCCTTCTAAATGGGCAGCCCTTGTCATTGGTTAGTATAAAATTCCCATTGTTGCTGACACTCTCTTGAAAGACATTAATCCTTTGCTTGCCAGCTGAAACCATGGTTCTAGAAGGAGACTGATATGGAGTGCAGCATGGATACCATTATGGAGGGGGAAGAGCTTCCAGTTCCTTGACACACCTCTTCTTAATGAAGAAATTGATGGAGGATCGGGGTCTATCCGATGTGATGGGCTACCTTCACCTACATGAACATGTTTTCACCTTTTACTTAGATTCTCATGGAACATTCTCTTGCTTAGACTATGTTCTACTACAGAGACACATAGGGGCGCTGGGGTGCGGATCTTGCCTGACGTCTTTCAGACTACTCCCCAGTGGCGACGATTTACACGTACATCATTAGTAACAGGAAATCAGTTGACTCTCCCTGAGTCTTCTGGGAGGCCTTTAAGGCCAGCTTCTGGGTAGAAAATGTTAGGTTCCAAGCAGGACACAAATGTAAACAGCAATACAATATAATTCATTTGGAATCCCATTTCCTGGGCCTGGAGTCCCAGTATCTGCACACTCCATTGTCTATTATCCTCGGAGACAAAATAAACATCAAAACGCTTATTCGGTGACTCTTAGCAGACAAAGCTCAACAGGTGTGTCTAGCTTTACAGAGTCGCAGTTATCAGTGGAGGGACAAGGCGAGCGTGATGCTTCATAGCTTATGTCATAATATACAGTGTTATGGCCTGATTACATACCTTTCCAGCCCAGACAATTAAATAACTCACAGCAATGAGATTGCCTAGCTGTTTGCACATTATTATGCCGACTTATATCCCTGTAGTCGGGTGTGTCCGAAGCACTCAAGGGATTTTTGTCTGATCTCCCTCTTAGGCCTTGATGGAGATAAAGACCAATTTATTGGAGGATTACTTCAATGCTACCAAACTTTTGGTGATTCTGAGTCAGCTACAATCTGGGAAAGTGCAAGGTCCCAATAGAGTCCTGGCTGAGTTTTTCAAGCTCTATACCTTAAAACGTATTGACTCTCTAGAAGATATCATTCATGAAATCAGTAGAATGTGGCAGAAAATTGCAGAACATGACAGTGACTGAGGTAGTGGTAATCCACAAGCTGGGTGCCTGCCAGACCTATCCTTCTCTTATTGCCCAATTCCTTCCTGAACACTGAGGTCAAATTCATGGATAAGGATCCAGCAAATCGGCTATAAACTGTGACTTTCTGCTTGGCCCATTCGAATCAATCCGGATTTATGTCCAAATATCCCACTTAACACAATATAATATTATTTTACAATGCCTGGCAGAAAGACTGGATTTACCTTTCCACACCCCTTGCCTGCTGAACTGCACCTGAGCTGAGCGCTGGAGGACTGTCATACAGCGACCTGTGTTCGTGCTGAAGCGCATTTGAAAGCGCTACTTTTCGCCGGACCCGCTTCGCGGGTCCCGCTTCACTGGGACAGCTCCTTGCTGCAACTGTCATCTGAGGAATAAGGGCTTGAGGCACTCAGGGCTGCGAGCGTGCAGACTGCTGGACTCCAACTCCCAAGAGTCCCAGCAGCTGCCTCACCGATCCCACCTGGTGACGCTCTCCCTCAAGGCCACGCCCCCTTCTATCCTGCAAAAGGCGCCAGATTCCAAACAGCAGTGATTACCTTTCCACACCCCTTGCCTGCTGAACTGCACCTGAGCTGAGCGCTGGAGGACTGTCATACAGCGACCTGTGTTCGTGCTGAAGCGCATTTGAAAGCGCTACTTTTCGCCGGACCCGCTTCGCGGGTCCCGCTTCACTGGGACAGCTCCTTGCTGCAACTGTCATCTGAGGAATAAGGGCTTGAGGCACTCAGGGCTGCGAGCGTGCAGACTGCTGGACTCCAACTCCCAAGAGTCCCAGCAGCTGCCTCACCGATCCCACCTGGTGACGCTCTCCCTCAAGGCCACGCCCCCTTCTATCCTGCAAAAGGCGCCAGATTCCAAACAGCAGTGATTACCTTTCCACACCCCTTGCCTGCTGAACTGCACCTGAGCTGAGCGCTGGAGGACTGTCATACAGCGACCTGTGTTCGTGCTGAAGCGCATTTGAAAGCGCTACTTTTCGCCGGACCCGCTTCGCGGGTCCCGCTTCACTGGGACAGCTCCTTGCTGCAACTGTCATCTGAGGAATAAGGGCTTGAGGCACTCAGGGCTGCGAGCGTGCAGACTGCTGGACTCCAACTCCCAAGAGTCCCAGCAGCTGCCTCACCGATCCCACCTGGTGACGCTCTCCCTCAAGGCCACGCCCCCTTCTATCCTGCAAAAGGCGCCAGATTCCAAACAGCAGTGATTACCTTTCCACACCCCTTGCCTGCTGAACTGCACCTGAGCTGAGCGCTGGAGGACTGTCATACAGCGACCTGTGTTCGTGCTGAAGCGCATTTGAAAGCGCTACTTTTCGCCGGACCCGCTTCGCGGGTCCCGCTTCACTGGGACAGCTCCTTGCTGCAACTGTCATCTGAGGAATAAGGGCTTGAGGCACTCAGGGCTGCGAGCGTGCAGACTGCTGGACTCCAACTCCCAAGAGTCCCAGCAGCTGCCTCACCGATCCCACCTGGTGACGCTCTCCCTCAAGGCCACGCCCCCTTCTATCCTGCAAAAGGCGCCAGATTCCAAACAGCAGTGATTACCTTTCCACACCCCTTGCCTGCTGAACTGCACCTGAGCTGAGCGCTGGAGGACTGTCATACAGCGACCTGTGTTCGTGCTGAAGCGCATTTGAAAGCGCTACTTTTCGCCGGACCCGCTTCGCGGGTCCCGCTTCACTGGGACAGCTCCTTGCTGCAACTGTCATCTGAGGAATAAGGGCTTGAGGCACTCAGGGCTGCGAGCGTGCAGACTGCTGGACTCCAACTCCCAAGAGTCCCAGCAGCTGCCTCACCGATCCCACCTGGTGACGCTCTCCCTCAAGGCCACGCCCCCTTCTATCCTGCAAAAGGCGCCAGATTCCAAACAGCAGTGATTACCTTTCCACACCCCTTGCCTGCTGAACTGCACCTGAGCTGAGCGCTGGAGGACTGTCATACAGCGACCTGTGTTCGTGCTGAAGCGCATTTGAAAGCGCTACTTTTCGCCGGACCCGCTTCGCGGGTCCCGCTTCACTGGGACAGCTCCTTGCTGCAACTGTCATCTGAGGAATAAGGGCTTGAGGCACTCAGGGCTGCGAGCGTGCAGACTGCTGGACTCCAACTCCCAAGAGTCCCAGCAGCTGCCTCACCGATCCCACCTGGTGACGCTCTCCCTCAAGGCCACGCCCCCTTCTATCCTGCAAAAGGCGCCAGATTCCAAACAGCAGTGATTACCTTTCCACACCCCTTGCCTGCTGAACTGCACCTGAGCTGAGCGCTGGAGGACTGTCATACAGCGACCTGTGTTCGTGCTGAAGCGCATTTGAAAGCGCTACTTTTCGCCGGACCCGCTTCGCGGGTCCCGCTTCACTGGGACAGCTCCTTGCTGCAACTGTCATCTGAGGAATAAGGGCTTGAGGCACTCAGGGCTGCGAGCGTGCAGACTGCTGGACTCCAACTCCCAAGAGTCCCAGCAGCTGCCTCACCGATCCCACCTGGTGACGCTCTCCCTCAAGGCCACGCCCCCTTCTATCCTGCAAAAGGCGCCAGATTCCAAACAGCAGTGATTACCTTTCCACACCCCTTGCCTGCTGAACTGCACCTGAGCTGAGCGCTGGAGGACTGTCATACAGCGACCTGTGTTCGTGCTGAAGCGCATTTGAAAGCGCTACTTTTCGCCGGACCCGCTTCGCGGGTCCCGCTTCACTGGGACAGCTCCTTGCTGCAACTGTCATCTGAGGAATAAGGGCTTGAGGCACTCAGGGCTGCGAGCGTGCAGACTGCTGGACTCCAACTCCCAAGAGTCCCAGCAGCTGCCTCACCGATCCCACCTGGTGACGCTCTCCCTCAAGGCCACGCCCCCTTTTAAGGGCAGTCAATAAAAAGAGTCTTCGAACCCCGCTGCGCGGGAGCGCGCGGGTAGCGCCCGGGAGAAGCCCGGGACAAGGGCGGGCCCTCTGTGGCCCTCAGTGGCCGAGGTAGGCCGGGCTGGGCCCCGGTATCTTGACTCTTCAGTCGTATGTGTATATATACTAGTCTGCGTTATTATATTGGTTGGTAACGCTAATGCTGACAGAAATATTGGCATAGAGTAGTAGACTGTTAGTATCTCTCTCACTTCATTTCATTTTGTGTATTATTTTTAACTGTTTTTTTATAAGTTTGGGACCTTTATTGTAGGCTTTGTTATATCTTTAATAAGATGGAGGCTAAGACATTACGATCTGGGAAGGTTGTAATGGAGAATCTTGGTACAACACACGGTCCGATTCATTTGAAAAAAAAAACACAAACTAACGGTGCTATTATGAAAGGTCAGTTGCATTTAAATCAAATTTGGGAAAAAAGCTTAGATAGATCGCTTGAAGCTTCCAGGAAATTTGATAATGATTCAGTACAGCAATTAAATCCCTGCATAAGTAAGGTGGAAGGTAGTGAGGTGACTCCCATGGTGGAAATAAAGAGATCACTAAGCCAGTCTAAGGTGGCGGTTCTGCCAATTAGTTCTGAACATATGGCTGTGGTTGATCCCCTGTTAACATCGCAATCACTGATACATGATGTCTACAAGGGGAATGATATTTTGGACGATGATAAGGGTGATGTGTCCATAGCCACTAGTATTGATCTTGAACTCTGTGGAAGATATGTGGAAAAGTCATCTCTGCCTCCCACTGTAGTTAATAAAACGCCAATTGGAGAAACACCGTCTGGTCTGCTATTATATAGCAGTACCCCTTCTGTCAAATCCACAGATAACTTATCTCCACTGAGCAATGATCAATCCCGTCATTTTAATCTATCGGGGATTTGTCCTCTTACATCTTCAAGTTACCCAATGAATGATAAACCCATCTCTGAGTCACTCATAGCCTTGGAGCAAATTTTGTCTTCCATTCTATTGTTAATGGGTAAATTTGCTGTAAATTCTGATTGTATTCTATCCTCTGTTACTGAAATACTACAAGTATTGTTGGCACAAAATGTGAAAAAGGTTGTAAATGAACCTGTGTCTTTAGTGGCCCCTTCTAACCCTGAGCCTGTTGTACATCAAGAGGCTATTTCCTCTACTGAAGGGAAGGGAATTGCGCCATTGGGATTACCAATGGAGCAGGAGACTTGTAAGCCCACTATTCCATGCTCTTCATCGGTCCCGCTTTTGGGAACGGAAACATCCCTAGTTGAGCAGGTAGAGAATGTGTGTCAAGAAGCTCAAACGGGGGCCCATGATCTCTTTCCCATTTTTGTGCCAGATAAAAAGGTGCCAGAAAGTCTCTCTGGGTCTCCCCGAGTTTCCAAAATGACAACAAGAGTAAAAAAGGGGAAACCGATGCGTAAATACAAAAAGAAAAGACCTAGACAAATTATTTTTCCAAAACATGTAATAACTGAAATGCCCGCTTCCATAGGAAGAGGGCATAGTCCCCGTTCTGTTATTCTGGATAATGTAGAGCCGGAAGGTATCTTAAATGACTCCAATGATACCCCAGCTGAAGTAACTACGAATGGGGTGATTTTTGGATTAGTAACTGAGGCCACAGATGATGCAACTCCGAATTTGTTGATTTCTGGGTCTGCAAGTGGTGCCCATGTTTCCCAACCTATGAATGTGACTGACAGACATTCTTCAATAGTAACAAGAGTATTTAATCCCACAGCCCCTATTTTTCTGCCTCAGGTGGAAGTACCCAGAAATGTTTCTCAACAGACATCTAAGGGTACTACTTCCTATGTGGATACTTTGTTACTGGATTTTTTGCCCTTACTTGATTCTGATTTGAGAATGAATAGATCTTGGCTACTAAGCTGTTTTAATGAAATTGAAAGCTTAAAGTTGGTCCAGACAAATGATATTGATTTAGTTTTTCCTATAAGAAATATAAATGGCCAACGAACAAGGGTCAAGTTTTATTCAAAAATTATTGCTAATCTGGTCCTTCAACAAGCAGAAGCCTTTCAACGTAGAGGCATTGACGTGTTACCTTTTGTTAACAAAAACATATGTTATTCTTTCGTTGAAGGAATCACAAGGTTATCCTCTGGTCAGGATGATTATCCTGTAGGTAATAATGACCTGAAAATTTGGCTTTCCAGAGGTAAACGTATGGTTTCACAGGTTTTGCCTTTAACGGGTAACACGGATAACCCTCTAGATGAAGATGCTTCAAGGTGGAACTGGTTACCGGGAGTTCTCTCAAACACCACCTCGAGAAACCCACGATCATCTTCATATCTTTAACCAGTGTTTAAATATAGTGTCTTGGAATGCTGCTGGATTGTCTAACTGTCCGGAGAAATTTGATTATCTTCTTTCTCTGAAGGCAGATATGTACTGTATACAAGAAACATGGTGTGATACTCTCCCGTATGGGGGGAATGATTACTTCATCCTAGAAGCCGCTGCAACGTCTTCCAAAAGGGGCCACGCTAAAGGTGGAATTGCTTGTTTGCTATCTAATACATTACAATGGCAATTCTCACACCAAAAGGATGAAAGTAATCTATTTCAATCTATAACCATTTCTAATCTGGATACTGTTGTACAACGGTCGTCGTTTATAATATTAAATGCCTACATCCCTCCTGAAGATATTTTTACTCCAGTGTTAAAACGTATGTTTGCCTACATAAAGCAGGTATTAGAGGTGGATGACCCACCGTACTTATTACTGGTGGGGGACTTAAATTGTAAAGTGTCCAATACTTCCCTAGACCTGTTTCGTAACAAAGTAAAAGAAGAAGTTTTTAATATTCCCCAAGCTTGCTTGCCTAATAATATAAAAACGAATAAAAGGGGCAAGATCCTTCTTGGGGAGCTTAGTGCTATGGAGGGAATTATTATAAATGGTAGAATGCCCTCTGATTCCCCTGCTAATTATACACATGGCTCTATCAGGGGTGAATCCATTTTGGATTATGCAATAACAGATTTTGATACGTTCTCTTGTTTTAAAGATCTGGTAATTACACATACCCCTCTGAGTGACCATAAAATTATTAAACTAACTGTCTCATTAATACCCCCGGAATCTGACCGCTGGTCTCTAATGAATAAAGGCTTTTCTATCAATTGCGTTTCTGGGAGATGTTATTGGGGTATCAACTCTAATAATAATGTACAAAACATCCTTATTCAATTTCTAACTAATCTTGACTCTTGGCAAGGTAGGGAATTTATATTCCTTGAAACGCTTATCCTAAAAATCACTGAAATGGCTAGGAGTAAAGGAAAGATTAAAAAGAAATACTTCTCTCCTAGTCCTTTATTAAAGTTAAATAAAGAGATTAACAAACTTGTTAGGACGCAATATCTATTCAGATCAGGAGAAATTGGGAGACAGCTAGCGTTACTAAAGCGAAGGAGGGTGAGATTGAGAGCCAAATTAAAAAGAGACAAAGAAGATATGGTATGGATCAGTCTAAGAGAAGCATCTTGGTGTAAAAACTCTAGAGCTTTTTGGTCCATAATAAGACAAGGATGTGGGTCTGTTAAAACATCCACTCCCACTGTTATTACTGAAGATGTCTGGATCCAATATGTGCTCACCTTATATGCATCCAATGGAGCAGGCGGGGACACTTGGGTTCCAGACGGTAACATTGATGATAAAATGGAACTCCCCACTGAGTACTCCATAGCCACCGCAATTAAGAGCATGCGTTCTTCTGGGGCTATGGGTCCAGATGAAGTGCCCATGTCTATAATAAAGCAAGACGTAACAAATTGGAGCAGGATCCTGCTTCCTGTGTTTCAGGCATGCTTCAAAAAGCGAACAGTTCCTGACTCTTGGCGGGGAAGTATTTTAATCCCAATTTTTAAAAAAGGAGACCGTGAGAATCCTGCTAATTATCGCCTAATTGCGTTATTAGATGCGATTGGAAAAATCTTCGCTAAACTGCTATTAATATTAATAACAGACTGGGCTTTTGTAAATAATGTTATTCCCAGGGAACAGACAGGCTTCCGAAAAGAGCATGGAACTTTAGATAACCTAACTATGTTGCATGTAATTACGGACAAATACGTGCGTGTTCGTGGTGGGGGCATATATGCAGCATTTATTGATTTCTCCGCAGCGTTCGATAGGGTTGACCGACCGACGCTGTGGAGAAAATTGATGTCATTTGGTATGCCGCGATACTTATTGGAGTTAGTTATGTCCCTGCACTGTAACACCTGGTGTAAGGTGCTACAAGGCGGAGAAAGGGGTCTTACGCAAGCAATCCCCTCACGCAATGGGTTAAAACAGGGTTGTATACTAGCACCCACATTGTTTTCCCTGTACATGGCCGATCTGCCTACGGTAATTGCAGAAAGTGATGGTTTCGCCCCAGTAATTGGAGGGACTGCCGTATCTATTCTAATGTATGCTGACGACATACTAATTTTAGACTTGACTCCTAAGGGTCTCGCTAATCGTCTCCATACTTTGAATGATTTCGCGGAAAAACACTGTATGAAAATTAATAGTTCTAAAACCAAGATCATGTGCATCTTTGGTAAAAAGAAGTGCAGATCGAGGAACTATAATTGGTCATTAAGCGGAGAAAAACTTGAAGTAGTTAACTCCTATACATTTTTGGGCAAAATTATATCTTCTAACCTTAGTGAGAAGCCTCACATTGAAAATAACTCTAGAAAGGCAACTGCCCACGGTATGGGATTATGTTCATTGTATAATGCGACAGGGAAGAGGCACTTCTCCTCTTGCTTGGAGGTGTTTCGTGCGAAGATTCCTGCCACCCTTCTTTATGGAATAGAATTGGTGGATCTAAAGCAATGGGATTTTATGCAAAAAGTGGAGGGAAAGGTATTAAGGAAAATCTCCTCACTTAATTCAGCCTGCTCCACGACTTCCTGCAGACTAGAATTTGGTCTGCGAAGTTGCTGGGCCCAAGGGCTGGCTGCTCTTGTGAGGTGGATAGCTTCCCTGGCCAGAGCTAAACCAGGAACCCTACGTGAACTCATAAAAAAAGAGCTTTTAGGTACCTTTAATGAGTTTTCGCAGCTGGTGAAAAATTTTAGAAAAGCTGTTGTACTACTGGAATTAGATGAAAGTATGTTATTTTCTATTTCTCCATTAGAATTAAAGCAAAAGCTAAAAAGTAGGTCCTGGGAACTATGCTTTAAGATGGATATACTGGCCCAACAGAAGTATAAAGAAAGGGAAGCTCTGGTCCTAACTTATACACCTAAACTTGCACAACAATATTTAAGGTGGAATATACCTCATGGTGTCCGTAGGATATGGTTCCTCTTACGCCATAACTTGCTTCCACTTAATACACTTCTTGCAAAATGGTATGATGTGACACCTTTATGCAATCTATGCAATAATGCTGCTCAAGACCTCAACCACGTATTGTTTGTTTGCCCGATATTACATGTATGGCGCAAAAAATGGATAAAACCTATCTGTTTACAGTTGGGAATTTTGAATATAAAAATGTTTTGCCATGCTCTGTACTGCCCGCCTAACGAAATGTTCTGTTCCAGATTATTTAATTATTTTAAAGGATTTTTAGATATATATTAATATGAGTTTGGGAGATGCTGCGGAGTTTATTATTTGCTTATATTTACTTGTTACTTCTGAAGTTGTCTGTATCGTGTCCTTATTTTGTTATTTGATATTATGTATGTTATTTTATGTGGCCCTCGATGAGAGCCAAATCATAATAAATAAAACTTTGAAACTTTAGAAAGACTGGATGTCCCTGCAGGGGTCCTTCTTGACATCTTGACATCATTGCAAGAGAGCCACTGGTGGAATGGCTAAGGATAGTTGGCCAAGTGCACAGGTTGAGTGGGAGAGGGTGTGTCAGACAGATTGGCCCTGTACTCAAATGATGTTCTGTTGTTCCTGGTGGACCTGGGATGGTCGGGCCCACAAGCTCTCCAGATCTTTCACATCTATGAGGGTGCCACACCTGTATAGTTTAACAAATATGGGTGGGCTTGAGAGTTGCAGCTGTTTATAGAAGGGTTTAGATACTTGGGATTTCTGTCACACAAAATATCGCATTGGGAGCGTGGGAGAACCATATTAAACCACGCGTAGACTGATTAACCGCCGACACAAAGTTCTGGGCAATGCTTCTCCTGTCGCTCCTGGGTAGATCGGCAATTTTTAAAATGGTGGCTCTACCACATTTCTTAAACCAATTTTAGAACTTCGCACATGAACTGCCATGCTCATTTTTTGGAGGAATCAATTTCATTCTTCTGTGTTTTCACTTGAATCAAGGATTCCAGCAGACAGCAAAGCATTTTAAGTGTACATACAAAGGAAATATTGTGGCTGGAGATTTTCAGTCTTATAATAGAACTTCCCACTGACTGTTAATCAATGAATAGTGGTAAGACACACAAAGGGACCCGTCATATGTGTCTGAACAATGGCCGAGGCAGGTAGTACCTTCCGTCCCCTCCCTGCCACCCCTCCAGCAACTAGACTAACTTTCTGGCTCTGGAGAGTTACTCCTAGGGTTCTGGGCAGCACCGACATCTTACCAAGGAAACACAATTTTGTGGGGACAAAGCTGAAACATTTAGCTGTACTGGAAGGTTTCAGGAAATGGGACATCATCAGGATTACTCTTTGGAGATGTGACTTTGGAGGTGGTGCTCAAGTCCTTCCAGGATTTACAGAACCAATATAACTTTCACAGCAGTCGTTTTTTTATTTTAACTACTTACGGTTACAGCATTCAATTAAACTCTATGGGGCCGATTAGGATCGCGGACGGACTTGCGTCCGTCCGCGACCCCAGAGGATGAGGGAACGTCCGCATGGGCTGCGGCGTTCCCTCATGTGCGATTAGGATGTGACCGCCACCCTGGCGGTCACATCCTGGATATTTAACATTGCGGCGGTTGCTGCTTCAAGCAGCACCCGCCGCAATGTTAAAAGTGCAAGTTTGACATTTACATGCACAAAGCGGCAGGCACCGCGCGGTGCCTGCCGCTTTGTGCATGTAAATACTGGGGGGTACCATAGGTACCCCCCATGTGCACCCCCCACCCGCCAACACCCTGGGGGCCCGCAACGGGCCCCCAAAATCAAAAGTACACATGCTTTTCCACGGCGGAAAAACCGCCGCGGAAAAGCATGTTTAGAAATGCATCCTAATTCGGCTGGCGGTGTCTGATAGACACTGCCAGCCAAATGAGAGCTTTTCCGCCGCGGTTGTAATCCGACCGCGGCGGAAAAGCGGCAGACAGAAATCAAGACCCACCAGCCATCGTAATGCGGCGGTGGGTCTTTGGTGAGTCCGCAGAGGATTTTCCGCCTCCTCCGGGCCGGAGGTGGCTTCCGCCGGCCCGGAGGAGGCAGAAAATCCTCCATCATAATGAGGCCCTATGTGTTGAGGCTGGAGGAGCTCCCTGATTTTATCCCATTTAAAGCTAAATTACTTTTGGTAGAATTAGGCAACCATAACGTCAATCAGATTTATTGTTCCTTAGTAATCAACACCTCTGACTCCTATGATGTACTGCGTAGCGGTATTTGGGGCCTCTCTCAGATGAAGAAAGTGGGAAAGCCAGGGTGTCCATGCGGGAATGAGTCATCACTTTAAGATACTACCTTATTCTGTTAAAATATTTGCGCAGGGTCTACCTTAGAAGGAAAAGGTTATCGAGCATTGGTGCAGTGGCCTCTTCCTCATGTCTTACATGATGCTTACAAGTCAGAGCCTTATCACAAGCGGTACAGGGTTGTGATATACTTGGCTCACATTGGGAGACCACTCACTCTTGTTTGAGTTCTGTGTTGGGATGGAAGCTGCAGCCTAACACAATCTTATCTTTATACACATAAACATACACCTAGATACTAATAGATATAAAATGGCCAAGCTGTAGGTGTGACTACTATCTCAAAGAGGGATATAGCCCATTACTGGAAGGATTTTTCTGTGGTGGAGTGGCAAAGAGGCCTCCATCAATGCATGATCATGGAAAAAACTACCTATACCACCAGAGGCTACCCACAAAAACATCATAAAATATGGGTCAGCCATGGTCTCAAAATCGAAGGATTGATATAGATCCGCTCAGATCAGCAAACAAGGAATTAGAAAAAGAAGTCTACAAAAACCTAGGAATACTATGATCCACACATGGGGAGATCGTGGATGCTAAATATCTCGTATTAGCTGTGGATTAAAGACAAGATGATGATCATGGAGCGTGGAGGTGGGCAAGGCTGATTCTTTGTCTTTTCTTTTTGTTTGTATCTCTTTTGTTCCAGACTATAAAATTAAAAGGATGCGTTATAAAAATGAAAATGATGTGATTTCAATATTGGTTTACTCTTAGGTATCACGTCTTGTTAAGGTCCTTGTCTGGATAAGCAAGTTGTTTTTCAATGCTTTTGTCCTGGTTTGATGGTAATGACAAAGGGAAAGTCTACAAAATGAAAGACTACCTTTGCTGACAATGCCTTCACAGACCTCAGAAACAGAAAGTTTTAGTGGTCAAAGTACACTGCCACAAAGGGCTGTGCCAAAAACAGATAATGGCAAAGAGAATGCATTGCGGTGACACCTACTTCTGTGCAGCTTGTCAATTGGGGTGTCCAGAGACCTGCTCTCGGCAGAAACCTTGTTTATCACCCCCAGACAAATCCGGCAAAAGAAGAATAAAGCAAAGGATGGGGATATTATTGTTGTCCTCTAGCATGCACCCTTCATCAGGATGGGATGGAGTGTTCCCATGAGGCACAGGGTTAAGACTGATTTGCATATGGTCAGGTCTAAACTGGGGTGGCATGGTGAGGAAAAGAATGAAGGATTTAACCCAGATCTCTTGACTGGGGGTGAATGTTTTGAATTGTTCTGCATTCCGTCCATTAATTGTGTGTCTTTAGCTTTCTCCCCCTAAGTGCGCCTGGTATACCCAGACGTGGGTCACGGGCTCACTGTGCCACCGGATTCAAGCTATCCTGGCTAATGAGGGGTGAAACCCTGAAACCGGTCCTAGGATACTGGTTTACGGTCCAAGGAGGACCTGGCTTGGCAGTTCAGGCTTGACTGTTCCCATGAGCCACAGGGTCAAGACTAATTTGCATATGGCCAGGTCTAAACTGAGGTGTCATGGGTAGCACCAGAATGATGAATTTAACCCAGATTTCTTGGCTGGGCGTGCATGTTTTGATTTGTTCTGAATTCCTTCCATCAATTGTGTGTCTTTTGACTTCATCTTGTAAGCAGCATGCTTGCAACTCTACATATTTCCACAATAAATTAAGGGTAACCACTGGTGCCCTTACAATGATCACCAAGCATCTCTCGTGCACTCACATTTCAGTGTTCTTGCTCATTATTTTCATGCTCCCCATAACGTCTGGGAATATTTCAAATACACACGACAAAAATAAACAGGAAGGGCCTCCCATTTGCCGCCCTAGGTCACTAGATTTAATTTATACATGGAGGGAAGTATGCATCACGACTCGGTTCAATTACTGCACCCAAAAACCCTGTAGACTTACTGCCAGGGCGTGTGCGGAAGGTAAGGAGAGGGTCTCCCCATCTCTGGTCACACCGTAGTGTGTACAGGGGTCCATCAGACTATCAGTGTGAGAGATCCCTCAGGATAAGCGGTGACCCACAAAGGAACAACGGGAACATACAACTAGAATGGCACTGCAGCTGAGGTGGAAACAGACTGTGGCCCTCACAGCCAGCAATAAACTCTTCAATGTAAACATGCAGCAAAGAAAACATTTGACTACACAGACCATTACAGGCAGGCCGTAAACCTGTCCCTATTTTACTGTCCAAAGTCACACACACAAAACAACAAAGGCATCAGGGGAGTATCCCAAACCTGCACAGGAAATGCGTTTAGTTCGTCTCAGCCCTGGCCCGTCCGTCCGCGGGATTGGATCATGTTATTATTATGTACCATGACTAACTTGAACAGAAACCAACCCTTCCTTGGCACACATCGCACCTGAACCGTTTAGCAGCGAAGTGAGTCATATGGTAATGTTCGGAGGGGGTGAGTCAACGTCTTTGGAGCAGGATTGTACACTAATGAATGACTAATTAGCGCTAAAGCAAACAAGCGCGCGCGTCTGAAGAGGGCAGTTATGGGAGGTGAGAGGCCTTCATCTGCATTTATAAGGTATTCACTCAATGAAACAGAGGCGTAGGCAGCCCTGCGGCCGCCGATTGAATCTCGATGGGGGAGGGGGGAATTGCCGTCCCAAGACAGCAGGTAGGTGGGTGGGTGAAGGGGGGTGGGGGGGGGGGGGGGGGGAGTACGTCGCCCCCAAAACTCTTGCCGTCCAGACCCCCCTCCCCTACACCACTGCAATTTAACATACAATGTTCTTGTTTGTAAACTGCAGCTCTAAAACAGAGTTATGACCCCGTGTCGGATTGCACATCATGTCAAGTGTGATAACCACGCGAACAACATACAGCCTGGACATATAATTAATCGTGATTAACATGTATGCGTGGCAAAAGGACAGCGGAATGAATACCTGAGGGTTTTTCTGTAACAATGTCTAATACGGAGGCCAAATATGAACTTATTCCAATCAAGTTTTTTGGTTCAGCTTTACAAGAGGCCATACAATAATGAAATATACAATGTAGGATGCAGATAAAATCCCCGATTTGTGGCTCATTTCCCCGATAATACATGAAGCTGAAAGTAAAAAAAAAAAACTCCTGCACAGAACATATATATGTTACAACAGGGATGCGGATCTCACACATGGCAGTATGAACATAAACAATGTTATGTAACTAGGCAACCAGTACTATTGTATGCTTTCGTAAGCCTAAAAAGTGCTTTGAAGTCTAAATAGTAAGCTAATAAAAATTAATGAAGATCATTATAACCACATCAAGACAGGATTAGGGAAGGAATATGAATCTACCATGGTTGTATCTTTATCACTAGTGTCATTAAGTGGACAGGCGAAATGGAGAGTGACACAGAAAATTAGGAGGAGTGGAGAAGGGAGTCCCTCGGGTGATTCAGCACTCGTCACTCACCTCTCAAACCTTACTCATTAACCCTAATTCCTGATCTTTCATTCTTAATCTCTCATTACCCAGCCTTCTTATCTCATCCCCTGGTCCGCATCCATGACCCTTTATCTCTCACTCCTCATAACTCATTCATAGTATCTTACTCCCCATTCCTCACGAATTTCCATTACTTCTCTAGCACTCTTCATCTTTCACTCTCATCGCACTCCTCATCAGTCACTCATCTATTTTCACTCTCATATTTTACTCCTCGTCCCTCACTCTTCATTGATCATACCTCAAACCTCACCCTCACTCTTCATCTCTATTTTTTCACTCCTCGTCCCTTAGTGATTAGTCGTCATCGCTCACTCTTCACGCATTCCCTCTGTCTTCACCTCTCACTATTCATTCCTCACTCCCCATCCCTCATCCTCCACTCCACATCTTTCCCACTTTAGGTCGTATTCCCAAGTCCTCTTTCTCCTCATCCATTCTTGCTCACTCCTAATCCCTCAATCCTCACTCCTCATCCTTCCCTCTCACACATTATCCCTATTCCTTTTACCTCGCCCCTCATGCCTCCGTTGCCAATTCCACATGCTTCATTCCTCATGACTCCACACTCACCCCTTCTGCTCACGACAAAGTGATGAATAAAATTGACAGAAATGTACTACCTTCACCATTTTAGGACTACCTCTTCCCTCTCTTCTTGTACCTCAGTTCTCATTCTTCACTTCTCATCCCTTTTCTATCACCCTTCCCTTCTGTCCCACATTCCCCACCCCTCCTCTTCCAATCCACACCCCTTTTCCAAAGGTGAGTACAACTGTAGATGGTATTTTCTGTTCCCACACTAGTACACAATTTAATTCGGTAATGGCTTGCATCGAAGTGAAAATGTGGTTTTAGATTATTTGTTTGTTTCAAATGTTTTCTTGACAAAAGCAGGTATAAATTAGTTTTTAAATGCTCCACCACCAAATGCATATCAACTAGTATTCTTAATAAATTAGGTAAAATGTAATCGAAATGTGTTTGGTGCACAGCTCTGCCCCATTCCATTTCTCTAGTTTGATTTTGAAGCAGCACAGAATTCTATTCTGCTGTATAAAATCAATTCAGCAGAACAACTCACTCTCTGTTGTCAGCTTTATAAATGATGGTGAAAGTATGTACTGAGCATCTAATAATGCTGCATATGCTTGATGTAATACACCAATGAAATCCACATATGAGTTCATTCATATGGGAATAAGAAACATGGGGCCTGAATCACAAATGTTTTATGAATCGATAACCAGTCGCAAACTAATTAGTGTATGCAAAATCACAAAATTCCATTGCATCAAGTTTAAGAAATAAAGAGTTTGCCAACTCTGCATAGAGAACTGCGCAAATAACGATTAGTTAAAAAGCAAAATACAATAGTGATAACAAAATAGCGGTTACCTAATTGATATTCAAAAATGGGTTTTACGATGCATTCACAATTTACAAATATTGGCAAAATATAGATTTTAGAGTCGCAAATCAGCGCCAAATGGAAACAAGCGCTGATTGGATGCAAACTGAATATAGTCCAAAAGGAAATCAGTTTCTCGAGGCAACTGTTGTGAGGCGCAACACATGTCATCAAGAGGAAGTGGAAGGATCTCTTCGCTCTTCCTCCTGATAGCCTTGACCATGCTGGTGCTTTCACCCCAGTTACCAGCATATGCCCTCACCACGTAAGTTGTAAAAAAATGCATGGTGGAGGCTATGTGTGGTAACAGTGCATGCGTTGTAACACATGCGTTGTTAAGGCTCTGCGTGGAAACAGCCCAGTTGTAATGGCTGTTTATCCAATCTTTGCTCGAAAAAAAAGTGAAGCATATATGAAGTCACAGTTGAGCCCCGAGATCATTTATGACCTCATGCCAGCTTTGGACCCTGCACTGGGTAGTAATACAAACAGAAGGGGTGTCATGCCTACTCAGGTGCATGTCCCTTACTCCCTGCATTTATTGGTCTCCCGGTCTACCAAGAGACTGTTGCCCCGGCAGGTGGGGTATCACAGGCTGCCTTATCCAGGTTTTTCCATAAAGTCCTTGATGTCTTGCTGGTAAAGATCCACATTTTCTTCTGCAACTTCTCAGGAACTGGTTAATAACAAAGTAGGATTTTATAAGGTAAGTATCCGTTCATGCATGCATACTTACAAACATATGGACATACATACTTCTTTCCTCTTCAATGTTCATAAGTAACTCTGAGAAGCAGAGGCTTTGGCATGGGAGAAGTGTGGCTCACTGGTTAGAGCAGGCAGACCCTGAAGCAGAGGTCAGACCCGGGACCAGGGTTCAATTCCCCACGCAGCAGGGTCTCGAGCTCAAATGTCCACGGACTCGATAATTCTCGCTTCGGTGCCTGACCTAATCATGGGTTCACACTCTGCAACTCTGGGCATTAAGCTTGCTTACTCTCCACAACGGCCCCCGCGGCGGGATGCCTGGCTTTCACCTTGGGGATGCCCTGTAGGGGCTATCTCACAGGGAAAAGCCAGGACGGGTTCCCAAGGCAAAGCGCTTAGAGACCCCTGGGTTATAAGCGCTATATAAATCCAAACATACATACATACATACATACATGGGTATTTGAAGTGTACACACTAGAAAGATATTATCCAATCATCCCTAAATTCCCATGCGGGAACATACCCTCATTTAACATTACATTATTCAGCACCTATGATTGTGGCAGAAAAAAGTCATTGAGGGCTCTGCAGAGACAATCCAAAATGTTTGGGAACATTGTCTCTAGATTGGAACTCCATCTAGGCCTCAAGCCTTCCTCCACTGGCATCTCAAGTCCCCTAGACAGCGAAGAGAAGCTTCATACGTCCCTAAACTACTGCCAGGACTTGTGCTGTGCAGAAGGAGACCACATCTCAAGGTTGTTAATTAGGACCCCTCGAGCAGACACGCATAGCTGGCCACATATCATCAGCTGCTACTGCCATAGAAAGAATCATTATACACAGCAATGATATGTTACCTTTCTCACACAGACGGTAGTAGTTTGAGCAGCCAGGGTTGTCATGCATAAGTCTGATAATATGGCATATTTTCAGGGGGAGATAACTTATCTTACATCTCCATTCCACAGATACATTAGTAACCAAGTTGTCTGCCTTTCTGTGGTTAGATTACAATGGCTCTGAACAAGTCAACAGCTAAAAACCAACAACTTACAACCAATAGACAACACTGATCATTCTCATGTGGTTCAGAAGAAGGGTCTCGAGACATATATCCATCTTCCTTTGGATTACAGAAGACACAATACCCCTAAGGTTTGGTTATCTAAAGGTTTTTAAAAAATCAGCCTTTTAAAAAGGTTTTATGTGACAATATCTTTGCAATGAAATGACCATTATATTACACATACAGAGAAATTTACTGACAACACTTTGTATAAGACAACTTAATTCCTATTGAAAGAACCTGAAACCAAAATATACACTTGTTATAGTATATATTTTATACAGCACCTTGCAACCTCTAAAGGCCTCTCAGCACCGAGCATGTCTAGGAAACTGCATGTTCTCTCAACTTCTTATGGAAAGTGGTATGTGAGAAGTTGGCCTGGATATGCTGTCCCCTATTCTAGTGTGCACCTTGCACCAGTCCAAATGACCCTTATTGATGGTAGGTTTAAAGACAACCTATATAGAAAGCTATCCTAATGGTAGCTGTGGAGAGCAGCCTTCAGGCTAAGTCTTGAAGGAATGTAAAGCAGCTTGTTTTACCAGTATGTAATCTCATGAATGACCAAATGAAAGGAGAACCACACCAGGTATACATATAAAACATATGTATTTATTCTAAACACATCCCTTTAGTCTCTTTATGAGGCTTGAGGCAAAAGTACATTCAGTAAACTTATTTAGCACACAGTAAATTAGCACAATATACGTTGAGCCCTAGGGGCGTACCAAACCATATATTGAGAAAGTGGTATAAGAACCATGACTGACATACATACAAGGCCTCGAGCCTTTAGAACTGCTGGGGCCACCAGGAACCACCCAAGGTGGTCCCACGGGGACGCGTGCAATGTCTAAACACAGCCGCGAATCACCATTAACTTCTATGGGGAAAGTCGCGGTTGAAATTTTAAAGATTAAGGGCACACATGGAAGAGGACTTGGAGCAAACCCCTTTAGAACTAGGCAGTTCTAGAGTCAATACCCACAGGAGCACCGGAGTTGGAGTTTGAGTTTTAAAATACTTATAGAGCGCTCATACACCTGCGGTTTCTTGGCGCTAGAACTAACAGGGTCCAGGGCTAAAAGACGGAGAGGGCTGATGGGGATTTAGTCAAAAGACTTAGCGAACAGATGGGTCTTGAGATGTTTACGAAATTGAGGGTAGAGGGTGATGGTGCGGAGTTCCAGGGGGAGGGAGTTCCAGAGAGTAGGGGCAAGGGTGGCAAATTTCGAGCCTCCCCACTTCTTTGTCCGGTAGCGTGGGATGGTGAGGAGGGACTGAGAGGACGAACGAAGTTCCCTGGTGAGTACATAGGGGGTGATCTCTGAGGAGATGAATGCTGGTGCCAGGCCCAATCGGGCCAAAAAGGTGATGGAGGCGAGCTTGAATTGGATCTGGGCTCGCACAGGGAGCCAGTGAAGGGTTTTCAGGAGGGGGGAGGAACGGTGAAATTTAGGAAGATTGAATACCAGGCGGGTCGCCTGGGTTTGTATCTGCTGCAGACGCCGTAAGCTGTATGCAGGGATACCTGCATAAAGGGCGTTGCCGTAGTCCAGGCGGGACACCACCATGGCTAAGATGATGAGTTTAAGGGCAGAAAAAGTGAAGAAACGGGACACCCTGCGTATAGTGCGCAATGAAAGAAAAGAGGAAGATACCACAGAGCTAACCTGGGAGTGGAGGGTGAGTTGAGAGTTGAGTTTTATGCCAAGGGTTTTGACAGAGGGAGTGGGTTCGGGAGAGGGACCAAGAGAGGTGGGCCAGAAAAGGGAGGACCAGGGGCTGGATGAACCACCCGTCAACACCAGCTCGGTCTTATCGGGGTTGAGTTTAAGATGGTTGTGGTTCATCCAGTCCCGGATATGGAGCATGACAGTTTGGAAGTTGAGAACAGAAGAGGGAGAAGAGGAGATGTTGAAAACAAGCTGGAGGTCATCCGCATAATTAAATGCGGCGACCTCCATTTGTTGAAGAGAAAAAATAAGAGGGGCGACATAGAGATTAAACAGGAGGGGGGAAAGAGAGGAGCCTTGGGGAACCCCGCACTGAACTTTCCGGACGTCCGCTGTAAAATCCGGAGTACTCAAGTTACCTCACCCAGGGAAGCCGGGTGCATAGGTGTCTTTTGATGTCGAGTTTTGTCTTCGTTTTCATGGCGATCTGCTGCAAAGTGCTCCGGGTGACCAAGTCAAAAGTGTCCGGGTGGATCCAAAGGTGGATCGGAGATCTGAAGAACCTGAAAGCAGAGGGGACAGAGCCTGGGTCACTAGCCAGTGACCAGGAAGGCGAAGGGCAGATGCCCCTCGGTGTTGGGTGCTTTCAGATGAAGAAGGTGAAGCTTGACTCTTCAGCCACGAAGACCAGGAGGCGTCGACGATGACCAGAAGCTGGATTCGAGCTGTCCCACAAAGGATGTCGAGTGCTGCGCTGTCGGTATCCGGATTGGACCCAACAAGCCTTGGCAACAGCAACCCACGCAGAAAGCAAAGATTGGCTTCGGTCTGAGGGACTCACCACTCGGTGGGGAGTCAGGGCACATCTGGAGCAACCAGGAATGCCCAAGAAACAGAAGAGTTACATTTGTGGGGAACCACCAGTCGACCGAGCAGGGATCGCGAAGGAGCCTTGAGCGGAAATGCTAGAAGCGGGCCCACGGAACACTCGTGGAGTGTAGGCCCACGATCTTTGGTGCAAATGGTGCTCGGGGCTTGAACTACAAGTAGCCCAATGCTCAACTTCGGGAAAGCTCGGGAAGTCAATGCACTTGCAAATGTGCAGGTGTCCACGAGTTCCGGATCCACGTCACTCGTGAGGTCTGCGGGTCTCAGCTTGGCTGGGATGTGGTGTCGGCCTCTGAGAAGTCTGGAAGTCCGTGTCCTGAGTCACAAATCCGTGGGGATCCGGCGGGAGCCTTGGAAATGCAGACCGGCAAGATGCTTCTTTGGTGCCTGTTTGAACAGGGGAGTCACTCCTTGACCCCAAGGGAGATTCTTCCATCTTCTAGCTGTGTAGAATGTCGATGTTCCAGGATGTATGTTGCAGAGTTTCGTCCAGGAGTAATCTGAAGTCCTAAGGACTGGGTTCCCATACTTATTCTAAGAAAGGGGGTTGGACATACTCTGGGTACCCACCTATGGGAGGATCAGGGAAGAGGGGTGGTTACACCCATTCCCTTTGTCCAGTTTTGCACCAGAGCAGGGGCTGAGTGCCCCTGCAACCGGTTTGAACTGGGGTATGAGTAGGGACACCAAGTGTGCCCCAGCACTGTCTGAAAAGCATTTTATGAATGCACCCACCCAGCCCCAATACACTAAAGCCTGTCTGGGAGGTGGTTACACCTCCCTGTGACAGGAAACCTATTGTCCAGGCCTCCCCTGTCGGAGTTTCGTCCAGCAGCAGGAGGTCAGACTTGTGTCTGGGGCTGCAGCATCCATTTTGTGATGCTGGGGCTCTTTTAAACTATTACCGGTTAGGTTTGTGTGTACATGTTTTCTCCCTCTAGAAGGGTGGAATTCACCCCCCGCCGCCAGGACTGGCAGGGGGGGGGGGGGGGTAGGATTCCAAAGTGTTTGACACCAAACGCGACATGTTTCCATGCAGCCATTCCAAAGTTGCAAAAACAACAGTTGATGGACAGAATGTAGAACAATGTCATACATTCACCCCAGTACAGAGATCTGGGCCTAAATCCATCTTTTTCTGCACTCCACACCACCCCAGTTCTGACATGGCCATATGCAAATCAGCATTGACCCTGTGCCTCATGGGAACAGTCCAGCCCTAAACTGCCAAGTCATGTCTTCCCTGGACCGGAATCAAGCATCCTAGGACCGGTTTCTGGCTATCAGCCGTCATCTGCCAGGATAGCTTGACTCCAGTGGTGTGGAGAGCACGGGACTCACGTCTGAGCATACCCGTCCCACTCGGGTTGACAAATGCAAAAACAACAGTTGATGGACAGAATGTAGAACAATGTCATACATTCACCCCAGTACAGAGATCTGGGCCTAAATCCATCTTTTTCTGCACTCCACACCACCCCAGTTCAGACATGGCCATATGCAAATCAGCCATGACCCTGTGCCTCATGGGAACAGTCCAGCCCGAACTGCCAAGCCATGTCTTCCCTGGACCGGAATATAGCATCCTAGGACCGGTTTCTGGCTATCAGCCGTCATCAGCCAGGATAGCTTGACTCCAGTGGTGTGGAGAGCACGGGACTGACGTCTGAGCATACCCGTCCCACTCGGGGTGACAAATGCAAAAACAACAGTTGATGGACAGAATGTAGAACAATGTCATACATTCACCCCAGTACAGAGATCTGGGCCTAAATCCATCTTTTTCTGCACTCCACACCACCCCAGTTCAGACATGGCCATATGCAAATCAGCCTTGACCCTGTGCCTCATGGGAACAGTCCAGCCTGAACTGCCAAGCCATGTCTTCCCTGGACCGGAATCAAGCATCCTAGGACCGGTTTCTGGCTATCAGCCGTCATCAGCCAGGATAGCTTGACTCCAGTGGTGTGGAGAGCACGGGACTCACGCCTGAGCATACCCGTCCCACTCGGGGTGACAAATGCAAAAACAACAGTTGATGGACAGAATGTAGAACAATGTCATACATTCACCCCAGTACAAAGATCTGGGCCTAAATCCATCTTTTTCTGCACTCCACACCACCCCAGTTCAGACATGGCCATATGCAAATCAGCCTTGACCCTGTGCCTCATGGGAACAGTCCAGCCCGAAGTGCCAAGCCATGTCTTCCCTGGACCGGAATCAAGCATCCTAGGACCAGTTTCTGGCTATCAGCTGTCACCAGCCACGATAGCTTGACTCCAGTGGTGTGGAGAGCACGGGACTCACGTCTGAGCATACCCGTCCCACTCGGGGTGACAAATGCAAAAACAACAGTTGATGGACAGAATGTAGAACAATGTCATACATTCACCCCAGTACAGAGATCTGGGCCTAAATCCATCTTTTTCTGCACTCCACACCACCCCAGTTCAGACATGGCCATATGCAAATCAGCCTTGACCCTGTGCCTCATGGGAACAGTCCAGCCCGAACTGCCAAGCTATGTCTTCCCTGGACCGGAATCAAGCATCCTAGGACCGGTTTCTGGCTATCAGCCGTCATCAGCCAGGATAGCTTGACTCCAGTGGTGTGGAGAGCACGGGACTCACGTCTGAGTCACAAATCCGTCGGGATCCGGCGGGAGCCTTGGAAATGCAGACCGGCAAGATGCTTCTTTGGTGCCTGTTTGAACAGGGGAGTCACTCCTTGACCCCAAGGGAGATTCTTCCATCTTCTAGCTGTGTAGAATGTCGATGTTCCAGGATGTATGTTGCAGAGTTTCGTCCAGGAGTAATCTGACGTCCTAAGGACTGGGTTCCCATACTTATTCTAAGAAAGGGGGTTGGACATACTCTGGGGACCCACCTATGGGAGGATCAGGGAAGAGGGGTGGTTACACCCATTCCCTTTGTCCAGTTTCGCACCAGAGCAGGGGCTGAGTGCCCCTGCAACCGGTTTGAACTGGGGTATGAGCAGGGACACCAAGTGTGCCCCCAGCACTGTCTGAAAAGCATTTTATGAATGCACCCACCCAGCCCCAATACACTATAGCCTGTCTGGGAGGTGGTTACACCTCCCTGTGACAGGAAACCTATTGTCCACGCCTCCCCTGTCGGAGTTTCGTCCAGCAGCAGGAGGTCAGACTTGTATCTGGGGCTGCAGCATCCATTTTGTGATGCTGGGGCTCTTTTAAACTATTACCGGTTAGGTTAGTGTGTACATGTTTTCTCCCTCTAGAAGGGTGGAATTCACCCCCCGCCGCCAGGACTGGCGGGGGGGGGGGGGATAGGATTCCAAAGTGTTTGACACCAAACGCGACATTTTTCCATGCAGCCATTCCAAAGTTAGCATTTACAGCGAGGTTATAATGCACTTGAGAGTATATGGTCTGGCTGCTTCACAGAACAGTAACAGAGAATAGATTCCAAAAGATGCAGAGGGGTCCTGCTTATGCATGGGCACCCTCTCACACAAAACCAAGCACTCTGCCTTCAGGATTGATAAGGCCTGCTATAGGAGTGACTTATAGGTTTATATGTGTCAGTGAAAAAAGGTAGATATAGGTAACCCATATCTTAGTAAGGGGTGCATGCACCACCTTACCCAGGCTGCAGTAGCAGACCTGTGGTGCCATTTTGGAAGGCTTCCCGGGGGCATAATACATGCTTCAGCCCCTGGTAGGCCTCTGGGGTACCTATGCCCTTAGTACCTGAGGTACCATATACTAGGGACTCACAAGGGTAACCCAATAACCAATCTGGAGTGTACCTAAAGTAAATGCAATCAATTTAGAGAGGAAGCATCTAGGCTGGGGTCCTGGATAGCAGGGCCTCAGCCAGACTAAAGTCGAAAAACAGTGAAACACCAGCAAAAAGTGGGGGTAACCATAGTAAGCAGACCATACTCTCCTACATGGTATGTCAATATTGTAAAACCATAACTGCTCGGTTGGTGGACAGCTTGGCCAAGCAACAATCGCCATTCCCTCCTTACGACTTGAAAGAAAGAGACTTTTAGAGGCTTGAGAGAGGACAATCTCTAAAAAACTAGAGAGGGGTGGCTTATTTAGTGAGCAATCCCTTTCTGAACAGTAACAAGAACCAGGACTTATTCCACATCATCAGATTTTGACTGGGAGCAATAGAGACAAAGTTAGAAAAGGGAGAGAAGAAGTCAAAGTGCCCATTGGGGTACAGATCAAAACAAGTTCATTCACTTATAAAAGAAAGCATAACAGGACCCACGGGAGATGAATCTCACTGCTCAACTGCACACCTGCTCAGCCCATGCATTCGTGCAAACACATTCTCACACTGCATTTCACATTCCAGAACAGTAAGATTCTACAGGGAGAAAGAAGGAGGAAGAGAAAAAGAGGAACACTCAGGAAGAGGTAAAAGCAGGGATTAAAAAGAGCATCAATAGTGAGGTAGACAGGGAGTGCAGAGTGGTGGAAGAAAGAGGCATGAGGTGAATGGGTATTCAACAACCATGGCATTTGACAGCACAGACAGCAAGTTCCTAAGAAAACTGTGCCCCCTACTTGTTTTTTGTTTTACAAATTACCCTCTAGATACAGGAGATTTCCATAAATGAGCCTTGAAGAATTGACCAAATTGACTCCAGTGAAGAGGTTGTGTAAATCGATAAACTTTTTTTTTTTATAAAATATTTTTATTTATTTAAAGAAATGACAGACATTTCACTCATGTGCAAACAGTCCCATTATGTTACATACAGTTGTTTTCACATATAATAAGTTCAAGCAAAGGTACACTTTACATATTTTATGCTCCATTCCCAGTTCTCCTCAGTTCTAACTCTACCATTGGTGACACACAGATCTCTCCTTTGTACAGATTCCATTTGGACCATTTCCTCTCCCATTTCTTTGGGCACCCCCTAACGATAAATACTTCCTTCTCGGCTTTCATGCATTTATCCATTTCTCTATTCCACTCTGCTACTTGAGGTGGGCTCACTCCACCCCATCCCCTAGCGATTTCTCATTTGAATAACGTGAAGCCCAACGTTACAAATTGTTGGTGCGTTTCTGTTAGATCTGTCGCCTCCCAGATGTTTAGCAGGCCCAATCGTGGAGTCATGGTAATTGCCTTCCCCAGGGCAGAATGCATATGTGTTGTGATTCTACCCCATCGGCTTTGTATCGCTGGGCAGTCCCATACCATGTGGTAGAAGGTGGCTGGTTGCCCACAGCCCTTGAAATAGTGATCGTCAGTCCTAGTCCCTATCCTTGCTAGAATGATTCCAGTCATATATGAGCGATGAAAAACACGAAGTTGAACAAGGCGGTATCTAAGTGTGATGGCAGCCTCCCTGGGAGACATCAGCGCCTGCCTCCAATCCTCATCCTCGATGACCCCCAGATCACCCTCCCATTTCTCCTTGAGCTGTCCGAAAGATTCCGGTATATTATTGCTAAGCTTCCTGTAAGTGAGGGAGAACGCTTTGGTGTGCAGTTGTCCATCTAACAGACGATCTTCTAACGGAGAGGATTCCGGTATGTCTATATGATTGGGGAACGCCGCCATCAAAGCATGTCTTATTTGCAAATAACGAAAGATGTCAGTGGGCGCCAATTGGTAAGTCTTCTGTAACTCTTCAAACCGAAGGATCTTACCCTTCTTAATCATATCTCCTACCGTCGAAATACCAATCATGTCCCATTTGTCAAATCCCAGATGATGGCAGAGCATACCCAGCCTTTCTGAATACCACAGCGGCGTCATTTTGGTAAGTCTGTCTGTCCAACCCAACCGGGAGTTAGCCAGTCTCCATATCTGCAGTGTGTGTTTTGCGGGCCCTATGATCTGCTTTCTTCGTGAACTAGTATATAGCGCCCCAAGGTAGCCAGCTCTATCCATCTGATACCTATCTAGAGCACACGCCGGGGTCATCTGGTGGGGCATATCTCCATCTATTTACTGTCACCACTTGCGAGGTCCAGTAATACAGACGTATGTCAGGCAATGCGATACCTTCATCGTACCACCCCTTCATTAATTTTTGAAGCGCTATCCTCGGGGCCTTACCATCCCACAGCAATGTATGCACCTCAGCCTCTACTGCGGTAAAATAGACATCCGGAACTCTATGTGGGCAATTTTGTAAAAATATATAAGAACCGTGGCAGAGCGAGCATTTTAAAAAGGGCAGCATGGCCAATCAGTGACAATGGGAGGGACCTCCAATGTCGGACATCCGCTCGCAATCGTGTTAACACTGGTGCTAGGTTGCGACCATAAAAGAGGGCCGGATCAGGCGTGAAATAGATACCCAAGTATTTAAAACCGTCTTCCACAACCTGTAAGGCACAATCTTTTGGGAGACATGGGATACGGCCGTGCAGGACATACAATACTGACTTGCTCCAATTAATAGCATAGGGGAGAGGAGTTGGCCTAACGGCTAGGGCGCTCGACCTCGTACCTGGGGATCTGGGTTCGAGTCTCGGTAACGACGCCAAAACCTCCTGTGATTCCGGGCAAATCACTTAATCTCCCCGTGCCTAAAATGAATGTGTGTCCGTCCTCATGTAACGTAACTGGTGCTATGTAAAGCGCTCTGATACCTGATTCGGTTCGGGTCTAGTTCGCGCTATATAAAACTCTGCAAAAAAATAAATAAATAGCGTAACCGGAATTCTTTCTGAAATTGGTAAAAATATCAAGGACCATATGGATATATCGGTAAGGGTTTGTCAAATATAGCACTATATCATCTTCATATAGTGATATTCTATATTCATAGTCATGTTACCACCGCAGGCCCCTGGTCATGACATCTCGCCGTACCCACGCCGCCAAAGGTTCCAACATCAGAGCAAACAGCAGGGGCGACAGAGGGCAGCCCTATCTGGTGCCCCAGCGGAGAGAAAATTGTCTAGCTGTGTAATTGTTCACTCTAATTTGTCCCGATATATATCAGTATACTAGCAGCCCGTCCCGACGTTGTCCGGGTATGAAATGTGTGTAATGTGTGTATTTGGCAAGGGCAATTTATTTTAAAATCTCACGGTAGACAACATTTTTTGTAACATTAGAATAGGGACGGAGAAGGCCCAGCTGCAGCCCTGGTTGATGTTAGCAGGCGCGTGTAATTGGTGTAGTGATCCGCCGCCTGAGCCCGGCTACAGCCCTGGTTGATGTTAGCAGGCGCGTGTAATGTTGTTGAATGAGAGAGTTCAGTAACAGCGCGCAGGAGAGGATGCAGTAACGTTACTTACCAGGCCTCCAGGTGAACGCGTTTGTCACGCCCCCAACACACGGCCACAGCAGACGATCTTCTGATTAACGTACGACCCACATGGCATGAAGGGCGGAACGTAGCACATGCCCCCAGCGTTTCTCACGCCCCCAGCGTGCCCCTTGATGGGGCACAATTGCGTTCACATGGCATGAAGGCCGGACACACGCCCCCAGCGTTTCTCACGCCCCCAGCGTGCCCCTTGATGCTGAGCAGCAACGTAATTGGCGCTTGTATGTACGACTCACATGACATGAAGGGCGGACACACGCCCCCAGCGTTTGTCACACCCCCAGCGTTTGTCACGCCCCCAGCACACACCCACAGCCCACGATGTGATGGCCGTACCACACGCTCCCAGCGTTAGTCATTTTTTTTTTTTTGTAAATATATTTTTATTGCAGGTTGTTATAATACACTCATATGCCGGTTGCCACCGCCACCAACAGCACGCTCTGGGCATATGCCATCTGAGTTATTAGCACACGGCCATTTAGCCCACACCCCGGAGGTCGGGCGGCATTACTCAGGAAAACGGGCATATGCATGCATGATAGTCATTTTTACCAACATCGACCAACTATGTCACAATACTCCTGATTTTCTTTTACTCCCCTCCTCCCAACCAACAAACTTGACCCAAGCACTGGAGCCAGTACTAATTTAGCAACACTAACCTTCTCTGACAGCGATCCCAGCGTTAGTCATGCCTCCAGCCCACGCCTACAGCACAACGCAGACACGCACACAAGGGACTACTTTGCTGGCACGGTTCTTTTACCTTTTAAATGTATAGAGGAGTTGGCCTAACGGCTAAGGCGCTCGACCTCGGACCTGGGGATCTGGGTTCGAGTCTTGGTAACGACGCCAAACATCCTGTGATTCTGGGCAAATCACTTAATCTCCCCGTGCCTAACAAAAATGAATGTGTGTCCTCATGTAACGTAACTGGTGCTATGTAAAGCGCTCTGATACCTGATTCAGTTCGGGTCAAGTTCGCGCTATATAAAACTCTGCAAAAAAATATATATATATGGTGGCCGTCTGCATAGCCTATGTCCTTCTGCTGCAACTGCCCTTTCCAATGCTGTATTGGGTGTTGTGATTGGTGCTGTGGTTACTGAGATTACCCGCCTCAAAGGTTTGGGCTCTCTCTTTATAATATTAGTATGGATAGGAGCCGCACCCATCGTCTGAATGTATGGTCCAATCCTATTCTCTCCAGGACCTCAAACATATACGACCATTCAATTAAGTCAAACGCGTCAAGGGAGAGTATGACTGCATCCTCTTCTAGGTAGCACTTTCGAGCCAGCACGTTGTTAAGGCGACGAATATTAAGGGCCGTATTCCGTCCTGGCATGAAGCCCGATTGATCCGGGTGTACCAGAGAAGATATCACTGTCCCCAGCCGCGTAGCAAGCACCTTCGCTAGAATCTTCGCCTGTACATTAATTAAAGAAATCGGTCTATAGGAACGGCAATCCTCCACCGGCTTACCAGCCTTGTATATAACGACAATGCTAGCCAGTCGCTGATCCGGGGGTAGGATATCCTTTTCCCAACTTTCTTGATACATGCCCCTCAAATGTGGGACCACCTGGGAGGCCGTCGCCTTAAGAAATTCTATCGGAGTACCATTTGGCCCCATCGCCTTACCTGATTTTATTTGGCCTATGGCTTTTCGGATTTCCTCATCAGTGAGGTCCGCCTCTAATAACTCCATGTCCTTATCTGATAGAGCCGACACATCACACTCCGCCAAAAGTTGACATGACTCCGCCGCAGTGTATAAAGCAGAAGGCAAGTACACCCCCTCAAAATAATCAGCAAATGTCTCTGCTATTGCATCCGGGCAGGATTTAATCCCTCCGGTAGGCGTCTGTAATCTGAGCACCCACCTAGAACACTGCTCTTTCCTCTCCAGCCAGGCCAGCGTCTTCCCCGCCCTATCACCGGGCTCGTATAGCCTGTGGTGGGGAGCAGTTTGTTTGGTTAGCATGTGTTCACGGGCTTTCAATTTATATTCCTCCCTCTTAAGCACTAGGCCATGCAGTGTCTCATCTGAAGGCCGGATTGCATATTCTGCCTCAAGCCGTTTAAGTGCGTCCTCTAGCTGCATCAATATTTCCCGTCGTTTTGCAACGTATTTAGTTTTCAGCGAGAGGGCATATCCCTTCATGACCACCTTATATGCCTCCCATATCGTTTGTGCTGATGCAACGGATCCTACATTTTTTTCCAGAAAATAACCAGTTTGCACACCAAGCTCTTCTCTGATATCTGGAATTTTAAGCAGCCATGGATTAATGACTATGGTGTGACTTTGCTGACTTGAAGTCTATTCCCACTGGGGAGTGGTCCGAGAGGCCCCGAGGATACGTCCTGGGCCGCCTGAAATTGCTTACCGAGGCTGCATAGGTTAAGAAATAGTCGATCCGGGAGAGACTGCCATGCACACTGGAGAGGTAAGTAAAGTCTATAGGAACACCTTGCAACTCTCGCCCTACATCTGAAAGCCCTAACGCCGTCGTAAAGTCTGCCATAAGCTCATTTGACCTCATCCCTTGTCTCCTGGGGTGTCTGTCCGTCAGGTCGTTCATTGTCATGTTATAGTCTCCCCCCAGTATTAGGGTCACATCAGGAAGATCAGTTAACACCCGACCTAACTCTGCCAGTGCATCCTTGCCCAACGCAGGTGGCAAATAGACTGAGACTATATTTATGGCTCTCCCCTTCCACTGAGCCTCAACCACTGCAAATCGCCCCGCACAGTCCGTCCATGTATTAAAGACTATCAGAGGGACATTTCTCTTAACTAGGATTCATGTACCCCTGGAGCCAGTAGTGTAGTCAGAGTGCACAAGGAGTTTGTATCCCCATCTGTTTAGGGCCTTACTTTTATTACCAACTAAATGAGTTTCCTGGAAGAGCACTAGGTCTGGAGATTGTCGCTTTAGGTACTGTTGAACTATTCCTCTCTTTATTTTGTCTCCCAGCCCATTGACATTCCAAGTGAGGACAGAGAGTAGATTCGCAGTCAGCCATTATCAAACACTGAAATTAATATCATTGCATAGGTCGAAGACAAAGGCAACCGTATCTTAAACCGTATACAAATAGCAGGATCAGCACTAGTCATCAGTTTGTCATTTAAAAAGGGAACATAAATAATGAACCAACATATCTCGTTACCCTTACTACAAAGTCTGTCTTTCAGATCCGAGGCAAAGAAACATTCACGATGAACAATAGTTTGACAACCAAAACAAACCCCCCTCCAACCCCCTTTCTCCTCCTCTATCTCCAACACCTCCCCCCACCCTGCTCCCCTGCCTGTGGATTTATAACTACCCACCCCCAAACATGGCAGAGTGCCTCTCACCCCCCCCGAACATGATGGAAACGCAGAGGGAACAAACCCCCCCATCCACGTATATCCCATACTTTCATTAATAACTACAGCCGTCAATGCAATAGTTAAGATTGAGTACCGTCATGTCATATCCTTATAGTCAACAAAGAATTCACATAATACACCCCGAGTATAGCAGAGAACACGGTACATCGCAATCCCACCCTCCCCCATGATCCCACTACTTGCGCATTTGTGCAAAGGCAAATCCCCCAGCTGAATACAAAGCTGAATTATTCCTGGTCGTCCAGTCTACTCGACTCCATTGTGAGCTCCGTGGCCGCCTCCTCCAGTCGGATATCATGCTTCATCCCAGGTCTGTCAGGACGATTTATTTTCCGGTTCCCCACGGTACTCCAGCCTTCCATCCAGTCCCAGACTGCATCCGGTGAATCAAAGAACCATGATTTACCATCCGATTCTACTCTCAATTTCGCTGGGAGGAAAATTGCATATTTAACCTCCCTGTCTCTCAGATCCTGTTTTACCGCTTGAAAACTCCTCCTCTGTGCCTGAACCTTGGCCGTGAAATCAGGAAAGAAAGTCACCTCGTAGTTATCTATTTTCAGCGTGGGGCCGGATCTAGATGTTTGCAATATTGTATCCCTGTCGCGATAGTTAAACACTCTGGCGATCAGTGGCCTCGGGGGCTCGCCAGGCTTAGGCCGTCCACCTGGTACTCTGTGAGCCCTTTCAATAGAGAAATAACTGGACAAAGTTTTAGGCTTCAGGTGTTTCGTGATTAATTCGTAAATCGATAAACTTGACTTGTCATCTACCTGAGTTGTAAGAGTCTTTCTCCCATTTTTCTCTTGATCTTGTGGCACAATTAAATAAGCCTGTTTACTTCTCAGCCGTCTACTGTAATGTAGACAAATGTTGATCATTTGCTGTACTCTGAATATGGTTTGATTCATTACATTTTTTATGGTTGGATCCATGTTCTAGAAATCTCAGTTGTGTTTTTTAAAGATGTTTTTACACAATTCAAAGGATGCCTTAATGAGATGGAGCCATGGTCAAACATCATGAGATGCAATAATACGAAGACACCATCACACTCACCATCACGGCCGGAGGAAATCTCTGCGGCAGCCATAAACATAAAGACAGTATTCTAAAGCTAAATGCAAACAGAAGCTTTCTATTGTTAATATTGCCACAGCCCTGTAGAAGGAATGACTTGTCTGAAATCATTAGTGGAAAATAAAAATATGGTTTTCCCCCTATCTTGCTGCCTGTCCCTACATGTCACACCTCAAGGTATTGTTTTCAGGACGCTTTTATTTTTTCTCACTCTGTTCATACGTAAAATGTTGCATATGTAAAGTGTTGCAAAATTAAAAAAATGATGAACTAATTAAAATGATTTACCCAATTAAGTTAAACAGTTTGTCCCTTGATTTGCATTTTATATTTTCTTGTCATGAGCTTGAACCCAGAGAAGGAGCAAAGAGGATTTCATTGAATTTTTACTAAATATGGTTTTGAGTATGAATGGAATGGCAGTTAGTTTGTCACTAATTGGGTAGAATAGCTATATGCTCAGTCAATGTGGGTGGGTTAAACGATAAAACTAAGCGGTCAAGAGTAGCTGAGATTTTAAGATCAGTATCTACTGACATAATATGCCTACAGGAGACGCATATCCCATTGGGTATGAGGGAACTTATATAAATCAAAGGGTATACGTTATTTGTTTGCTCTGCTCAGAGCTCCAAATCAGAGGGGTGGCTATCCTAGTCAGGAATAAAATGGGGTCGGCGAGGCACAGATTGGCCAATAATTATGGCAGATGAGCACTGGTGAAGCTGAATATAGGATTACCAGAATGCACTAGCTATGGCTCAAATCAGGATGATCCCAAAGTGTTGGAAGATTTGGAGGTGGAATTAGCATCCTGGCCCAATTAGTACACAATAGTTAAAATAAACATTTTAAACTATTACAGTTGTCGTGTCGTGATGCAGTCTAGTGGTTGGGGGGGCGGAGCTAGGGAGGAGGAACAGGAATAGGAGGGACAAGGACGGAAGGGACAGTTATGAGTAGGACACAGAAGAATAAAGATGTGTCGAACACTACTCCTGGCTCCTGTCCTATTTGGGGGGGAATGACAATGGCGACGAGGGTGGGATTATGCTGAAACCCACATCTGCCCAAAACCCCTGCCGTCCGTGAACGGCCCGAGACCTGAGAGCCTGCAGCCTGTGTCAGCGCCGAGTGCCAGAAGCGCAAAAACGAAACGCGCCACACGTCGCGCCTGAATGCTGCCCCATGAACTCAACTTGAAGTCCTGGCAAGTGAGCCAACTCCACGATCAGGTGATCGTGTGAAGCCCGACCAGCAAGCGCTGTTGAGCGCTGGAGCCGCCTGAAGCCGAGCGCTGTTGGCGCCCAAAATCGGGAGCTCACCCCCGATGCGTGAGACTTGGCATGCAGTCGCCGAGTGAGCACGCGACTGAAGAAAGCGAGGTGGGAGCCCACCCCGACCTCACCTGGATACTGCAGCGCCGCGAGGGTGAAGGGACCTGGAGAAGAGTTGCTGCCTCTGCGACCAGCGATCGGTGAGTCCTGGATGAATCAGCACTGACCGGAATGAATGGAAAGGAAGTCTCGGGTGAACTGAGACTTCAGTGTGGGCGGCCATCTTTAAGTCAGGCAGCCCATAGAGACACCCTGTTCAACATGCCTAAGCGGCCATTTTCAAGTCAGGCAAGCAAAATATTTGGAATTGAGCATTCAACAGACATCAGAAACAAGCATTGGCGCACAGAATAAAACAAACACTGCAATAGCAAACATAATAAGCACATGCAAATGCAAGAGACAAAATAAGAAAATAAGCACGAGCCAAGGCAAAGTGTGAAGCAACAAACCCAAGCAAATGCAAACTTCAACACAAGAAGCGAAAACAACAAGCACAAACGACCTTGAGCGCAACCAAGCGCTGATACACGTAACAAGAAGCGTGATGAACCGAAGTGACTTTAGCAACAAACACAAGTAAAAGCAAGAGGCTTAACAAAGAAACAAGCACAAGCAAGTGCGAGAAAGAACAACAAGCAAGGTGCAAGAGACGGAATAAGACCGACACACATACGAGACTGTGTAAACACAAGAAATAAAATAAAGAAACAAACAGCGGTGAAGACGAGAGGAAACCACAATTTGCGCTGGCAAACACAAGAGAACAAGCCTGGTGAACGCACACAACAAATATAAGCAAACACGAACAACTACGCCAACGGCTGAGTGACGACCAAGTTGATCTCAAGAAATCAAGTCCGTCTACTTGAAGCCTGCGTACTACACCATCATGCCTGTGAGGAAAGACACGCATAAACCCAACCCCTGCATTGGAGTACCTCCTCCAGTGGCACAGACCAGCGCCCACCGTTTAGGTCCTGAATGGTCAAGGTGGCTGGAGTCATTGGACGAATTCCTCACAACGACCGGTGAGCAGAGGGATAGCAGACGTCGACTACTACTGCTTCAGCTGGTGGGCCACGAAGGCCGACGTCTAATCAAAACATTTTTAGCAAAAGACACAGAGACATATAGAGGACTCAGAGAGACGCTGCTCGCTCATTTCTACGCGAAGGAAGACGTGGATCATGAACGCACTGTTTTCAACGCAGCACGGCAGGAACCATTAGAATCCTTACCAAGCTTCATTACCCGGCTGCAACGTCTAGTGAAATGTTGCCACTTCGACACCTTCACAAATGAAGATGCTATCCGACTGCGGGTGATTGAAGGCTGTTCAAAACCTGACACCAAGCGCAAGATCATTCAAGGGCGGTTCTCGCTAAAAGAGATCATCAGGAGAGCCGACATTGGAGAGCGGGTCACAGCGAGGGAAGCGTCCAAAGAATTCCACCAGGACGCAGGAAACAACAAGAGAAGAAAAGAGTCATTCTCCATGTCCGCGAGGAAAGCTCAGGAGTCAAACAAAACCCGAGAGAGGGAGGGCGAAAGCGGACTAGAGGCAAGATGTCATGAGAGACAAAGTGACAAGGAAGCAGGAAACAAAAAGAGAAGAAAGGAGACATCCTCCATGTCCGCGAGGAAGGCCCAGGAGACGAACAAAACCCGAGAGAGGGAGGGCGAAGGCGGACCAAAGACAAGATACCATGAAAGACGAAGTGACAAGGAACTTCCTGAGTCACCAACACAAAGGACAATGGATTAGGGTATACGAAAGACTGGGACAGCCAGGAACAACCGGATTGACATAACGCCGAGAAGTCACTCAACACACTACTCTGGAGACATATCAAGTAGTGACACAGACCACACAGAGGAGACCGAGACCAGTCTACTCAATGGTCATGATGAAAATACCAAACACCGGCGAGGGGACAAGTCACGTTATATTCGGAAACTAACATACTACTCTGGAGAACCATCAAGCAGAGACACAGATCACACAGAGGAGACCGACGACAGTCGACTCAACGACTATGAGGAAAGGACCAAACACAGGCGAGGGGACAGGCCACGCCATCCCCAGAAACCGAGATACACATACACTCGAATGACTCAAGGCGCATACGCTCAAGCCATCTGTGATCAGGAGAAAACAGAGAAGAGTCGAATATTATCCCAAGACCAAACCAAGGAAGTAAATTCGGAGCTAGCAAACAAACCCGTCACAGCAATAACACAAAAGACACTTCAAAAGATGCACCCAGAGGAGTGCCTCCTCGATAGCATCGACTCCAAGAGTGCGTCATCGACCGATTCAGAAAGCATGTCCAGACAATCACCTAAATCAACAGAATCCTGGTGTCTCCTCGACAACGTCGACTCTAGGAGCGCGTCATCGACCGATTCAGAAAGCATGTCCGGACAATCACTTAAAGCAACAGAATCCTGGTACCGACAACGGTCACGGTGTCCACCACTTGAAAACACAGGGGAAGCAAAGACCGTCGTCCCTGTCCGAAACAACACACCTCAGGCCAACAACCTGCAATGCCTGAACTCTCCACAAGACACCATGCCATGCCAGCCCCAGGAACATCATGACGTGAAGAACATACCGTCACCGCTGAAGGGGTCAGCAAGGCTTACACAAAAGGGACACAAAAGAAGCACAGATGCTGGTGACTGTACCCACAGGGCGGGAAGGGACCACCCAGTCACCCTACCCAGAGGGGCCAACCCGTTGAGAAAGAGAGGTCACTATCATCAGTCAGAAGGGAAACGTGCACCTGGGTCATCTGGTATGCCTGTCCACGGACAGGAGGACAGGTAGGCCCCTGACCGAATAAGACAACGAGAAATAGAAGTGCATGCAGGCGCTCGGAAGACAACTAAAACAACGGACACACGTGTAAGAGATCAATTGCCACTCAAACAAGAACCACAAAAGAAAACGGACAGCCGACATCTAGCGGAGCCATCAACAGCCACATCACAAGAAGCGACACTCCTGTCAAGACAGCCGGAAAGACACAATGAAGTACCTCCAACAGACTGCACCCTGCTGACACCTGAGAAACAGACCGAGTTTGAGTTTGTAATGGAGAGGTGTTTCATGACTCAAACAGGCGGGCCGCAGCCCTGTGCAGCTGATCACGGAACTATAGACACTTTGAGAATCAACTTTATTTGTTAAAAAGGGGGGAGATGTCGTGTCGTGATGCAGTCTAGTGGTTGGGGGGCGGAGCTAGGGAGGAGGAACAGGAATAGGAGGGACAAGGACGGAATGGACAGTTATGAGTAGGACACAGAAGAATAAAGATGTGTCGAACACTACTCCTGGCTCCTGTCCTATTTGGGGGGGCATGACAACAGTGACTCTGCCAAATCTTATTATGGACATGTGCGAATGAGTGAGCGAAAGAGTATGTCTTGCTACTGCGATTCCTGAGAGAGTCTGGAGCGTTCTGGGTTGTCCAATCATTTGTAGCTTCGTGATTTTTGGAGGAGAAAGAATGAGACACTATAGCTAGTCGGTTTTGGGATTTTGGGTACTAAGGTGATAGGTTGGTACACCCCTATACACTGAGGTCCTGTTTTCCTGTGCATAGTTCTGTGTAGGTGCAGAATCCCTGCAACACAGTGATGATCAAAGGAGTGACAAATCAGTGATAGCAAGGATACATGAGGGAAATTCAGGCCACTCTGGCCTCCCACAGTCACAACTGGGGGGCCCAAAAGATAAGCCAGTGAATTGGACATCTAACCCACGGGCAGATACAGTCCCCACCCAGATACCATTAGCTAGAGGTGAAATAGGTAAAATTTCCACACACTAACAATGCGGGGAGGAGGGCGATATTAATCAACTAAGAGCGTGATCGATCCCATTTGTATGAGGGCACCAATGGGGAAGGGAGAGTATTGTAACTAACTGTGCCGAAAGAGAAAAAGCAACAGAGGCAATTAAGCGGTTACAATCACGGATGGTTCCATGACCACTGAAAGATTTAAGACCTCAATGTAAGGTGGCAGGTTGGACTTCCCTCCGGCAGCATGTCCTTATGTAATTATTTCAGCAAATACGCCCAAACTGAAACTGCATCAGTAGGGGTCGACAGCGCAACTAATGAACACAGTTGTGCATTGGCTATCTAAATTCAACATGGTGGACCTCATGCTTTGTAACCATGTTATCATGGCTAGACAGATAAATTGGGTGTGCTGTGACACAAAATCCATTGTGGGGGACTGTGTAGTCATGCATTTTAACAACCATAGGCGGGTTGAGCACTTACTAAATGTATTGCCTAGTGCCCCACGATTTGATACACAGATCTTTGCACTGCCACTGGGTTACTTTTATAAGCCATTTCGGCACACCTGAGGACCCCAGGACAGGGCCATTTTAAATCCCCACCATAATCAACACTCTGACGATAGCCCAGCAGTTCCAACTAGAACCAGAAATGAATCACTAACTGATTTAGAAGCCTGTGATTGACTCACCGTACCATTCGAACCCCAGGTTGCAACTACCCCACCTACCAAACAAGAAATAAGCACCTTTCTGGGGTCAGAGATGGATAACCTAAAACTAATCTTTTGGAATATAGCGGGATATAAGCAGAAATGGCTATTACTTGTAACAAAGTACGATATCCAGTGCCTCCAAGAAACATGGGAAATCAAACAGATTAGTACAGACAGTTATTGCACCTTCCATACAGACGTGGTCCTGTCCAGAGCAGGATGTGCAAGTGGGGGACTAGTTACTTTAATAGCTTGTACAGTTGGGGTCAAGGTAATAAAGTTCATAAACACCTCGCCCTGCTACCATATTCTTTTATGCGTAGGACAACATGGAAGGGATTGGCTTTTAATTAAAATATATAATAATAACTTTACAGGAGATGTGGCCGTAGTGGTAGAACTAATCGAAAAAATATTGACCATCTCTTGAGAAGTCACCACAATCCCCTAGACATAATATGGATGGACGATTTTAACACCTATAGTTGCAATAGGATGGACCCCGTGGCCTGTGGTCTGATGGATGACCTAAGGGAGCCTATTCATCACTTTTCCCATAATGGCTATGGCTCTGCATTAAATAATCATAATCTTGCAATAATAAACTCAGCTGACTCCAGCAATTGTCTGATCCCTTTACCTGTTATTGTCTGTCTTTGTTTTTGCAATGTGCCATAAAGAGGCAACAACAGCAATTGTAATATAAGCAATCCCAACCGAGTTTTAATCTCCCTCTTTTCACTCTATATTTTAATTGTATCATAGCTTTTATCTGTATTTATTATCATTCCATTTTTTTACTGGCAAATAGAGTGATTATGACTGACTGACTGACTGACTGGGATGCTTTTAAAGCAAGGTTGAAGGGAGAGATCACCAGTTTAGGGCTCATACTAGGAAACAGCAGAAAGTCGAGAATAAGAGACTACTAGGGAAGCTAGCCGAAGTAGAAAAAGAGCATATGGTAAAGATCACCCAGAAGCTAGAGGTAGCACACACTCAGCTTAAAATTATAATGTAAAAGCAGAGATAAACAGCTACACAGAAAATTCTATTTTCATAAATTTCATATGGCAATATGGGATAGTCAGGCGCTCCCTAAAGTTCTTCACTCTCCTTCAGGAATGCGGTGGATGGGCTGTCCATAGCCTCATGGTCTATTACTGGTCAGCTTTACTGCAGCAGATGAGTATACTATTTTCAGCTGAAAAGAAGGATAGGGAAGAGCTATAATGCCCCATGGCTTCTCCAACTATGTATGAGCTCGCAGTTGGGAAGATGGCAGGTGGAAAGCTGCTTTGACAACTGGAACGGAGCTATTTTAAGAAAGTACAATTTAAGATTGTAATTAATGTCTGGAAAATCTGGAGTAAGATTTGAAAGTTTCTGAAGATCCCAAACTATAGCAGATATACACCTCTGTGGCGATCTTTGTTCCTTCCACCAATTTTCTACGACGTAACAGGAAGGCAATGGGAGCAACAGGGCCTTATAAGGATTGTGGATATTTTTTCATCAGGACAAAAATTTTCTTTTTTACATCTACAGCAGGATTTTGGTATACCTGAGAGCTCACACTTCAAATATTTACAAGTAAAGGAATTCTTCAACAAAGGTAGGGTGGTTATGCCCTGGATAAAATCCCCCTTCTGGAGGTAATCATTCATACAGACTGCAAGATTAGAAATATCTATAATATCTTCTTGGGCAGTATGCCGGATGATCTTGAGAAGACTGAAACAAACTGGGCCAGGAAACTAGATGATGCAGATGCCGATTTAGATATGACACTAGGGCTAGCCTCAAAGATCTTCTTCTCACCACAGCATTATAAGACAATATTCAACCAATACTTCACCCCAGCTAAGTTGTTTGGGTGGGCAAAAAGGAAAGATGATAAGTGCTCGAGGTGTGGGGCTTGCCCAGCCGAGTTGGTTCATATGTTTTACACCTGCGATAAGCTAATATCCTTAAAAAATGGCCTAGAGACATTGTGGGAGAAATTATTTGGGAGAAAGATAAGTCTCAGTCCTCCCTTGTTGGTACTGGGGCACAACAATAGCGGGAGACTAGATATGACCCTGATCAATTTTGTCTTTATTTATTTATTTATTTTAAAGGTTTTATATAGCACGAACAAGACTCTTTCGAGTATCAGAGCGCTTTACATGACAAGTAGTAAATATATAGAATATATTACGATATAGTGAACCACGAAATAAGTAAGTTATACATACATCGAGATCAAGAGAAGACAGTGCTAAGCTAGCGCAAAACAGCAAAGATAAACAGGACAAATATGAGCGAAGAAAAGTAAGTAATACAGTGCAGTGAATAGACATAGAGTTCACGTGAATTGAGCCATGAGGATAGTTTTCACTTCTCTTTTGAAGGAGGCAGAGGAAGGGTTCATTCTAGTTTCACTGGGCAGAGCGTTCCATATCCTCAGAGCCATACCGATATCAGTCACAGTCACCAGACTGTTAATCGCAGCAAGATGGAAGACCCCAGAACCCCCCTCATTTCAGGACTGGCTCGCTTGATTGATAGCCATATACAATCAAGAAAGAACTTTATATAATTGTAAGGGTAGACAGGCTAGGAAGCGTGGACAAAAGATCTGGTCCCCTATGTCGGATTAGATGAGTAGTGACAATACCTCAAGAGATTGTCTTGTGTCCGGTTTATAGTAGATCTTAATTATTTATTGGCTAAAACTTTCAGGGAGGATATGAAATAGAGGGCCTCTTTTATTCCCATTTATACATTAAACTCATATATATGCTGACTTTATACTTAATTGTTACATAATGAATATATATATGAAATCTAAGGATGAAGTACAATATTTATGCTCAAGATATGGTGTTATGTATGCATTTTGGTATAGTCATAATGCATTTAATTGTGTGCTCTTCTTGGGGGGGGGGACTAAGGGCCAGATGCACAAACAGTAGCATTAGTGAGTCTGGAATTAGAATTGGAATTGTTCAGAAATACAGAATTGCCAATCTAGATGTTAATTTGGTAAACTGGAACGGTCGCTGTTTCCAAATTGCGATTAACAAATAGCAAGTACTTATCAGCAAACTGCTTTTCATTATTTGGAAATAGCGGAATACTCCATGGCTTACAGTAATGACACCACAAACAGGAATCGAGCCACACATACAAGAAAAGAGGCCAGAGGTGGTTTGTGAAAAGTACACGTGTTGCTGTAAAAATCAATACAAATATTGGAAATGGTCACTGATGAGGGAGAGAGTGGAGAGTGGTAGGAAAAGTTAAAAAAAATCAGTGAAGCAGAGCTTGGTATCTTGGTGGAAGTGTATGTTGCAAGCAACACATTCTCCCTGTGCCAGAGACTATCAAGCAACATTTCTAGCAAAGGAAGCAAGAAAGACTTAGAGGAGGTGGATTAGGCAGTTGCACCTTAGACGAAATATACAAACATTTCTTTTTAGAGTACTTGCCAAAACAGGCTAGGTTAAGTTGGTATATTTTCATACGTCACACCTGTGAATATAAGGATGAGATTGTGTCAATGCAGTACAATAGAGTATGCCCATAGCTTATTCTCTGCAGCATTTGAATTGTCATGCTGAGAGTGGGAGAATAGAGGCACATTATCATCAACAGGGTTGTCTTCTTCAGACCTTTTAGGAATTCGTTCCTGGTAGCAATGTTGCACAGTATTGAATAATAGCCAATTGTCTGTCCTGTGGCGTATACTTTAAGGCCCCTCTAGTCTTATACAGACAAATGCATGTTCTACAACTCAATGTGTGTGCCTGTACTCTAAGTTATACCTTCTTTTACTTGGATTGCTAATTTGGGGGAATAGTGTGAGTATCCAAGCATATGCATGCTACCTGCAGTGGTAATGCAGTACATGTTGTAGATGTCACATCATGCATGGTTCATCTACAAACACCCTACCCCAGTAGTTACTAACCCAACAGGGAGCTATCTCCAAACGCTCCTCTGGCTAGATGGTTGAACAGTTGTGGGACATGGATAAGTCATAGTTCACCCAGTGTGTCTATCCATAAGGTATGTGATCAAATGCCTAACATTACACACCACATGTATGTTTATTTATTTATGCATTTTTATATAGCGGGGATATTACTCAAAGGTGTTAGAGCGCTTTCCAATAAAACAGGTTCCTTTACAGGAGATACAAAATGACAAGCAGTTGCTAGTTAGGATCATTACAAGAGGCATAAAGTTGCAGGTTGCCACTTAGGGATATTTGCGTGTTTTGATTGTTACAAAGGCACAGGCTTACACATCATAAACAATGGTAGGTGGTGTAGGGAGTCTCTGCATGAATAATTAGGTCAGACTGTAGTAGTAAAGTTAATCTTAATCTTGGGGAGGGTACATTATCATGGGGGAGGTTGACTAAGGGGACAACTGGCCAAAATGTTTTTGCTGGACAAGGGCTTTCAGCTCTGTTTTGAAGATCGGTAATGAGGTGGTGGGGCCTAGTTTCGGGAGTAAGGAGTTCCATATTCTTGTAGCACTTGTAACACTATGTGCCATGAGTCGTTCCTTTGGAAAGGTTGGAGGCTTTAACAATATAGTTTCAGCATTTTGCGATGGTCTGGCCCTTCCTGAAAGCTTCAGTTTGTTCGCTTGGTACCAAGGAGTGGATGTATGCAATGCCTTCTGGGTAAATCGCCTCTATGGGGAGCCTGCGAAAAGTGACAAGCATAGGTGAGATATGGTTTTCTCTTTTCACCCCAAAGTCGAAGCGTGCAGCTGAATATAGAACTTATTTCAGAGGGGTGAGGTGGGTCCTGGAGAGACCTATCAAGAGAGAGCTACAATAGCCGATTCTGGGTAGAACCAGTGATTAAGCAAGAGATTTCAGATCTTGCTCGACTGTAACAGCAGATTCCTCAAGGAAGACATCGTTGATATTGCACATTCCTGTCCATGGTGTTGGTTTGGTTTTGAACCTTTTATCCAGGGAGACTCCAGAGATATAGCACTGTCAACGAGGATGGGTTTGCTGTTGAGTATTTTGAGTGAATCCATCCAGGATTGTAAATGCAGTGGTAAATTTGAAGAGGCAATGACGAGGAATTCGATTTTGGAAGGGTTCAGTTTTAGGTTGAACAGAAATTAAGGTGTTGGTAAGATGAGAGAGGCAATTTGTAGATGAGACCTTTAAGTAGAGCTGTCTGTCATCTGCATACTGATGGTAGAGGATCTCAGCCTTTCTAAGTAGGCCTCCCAGAGGTTCTATATAGACATTGAACAGGGAAGGAGCAAGGATCGAACCCTTTGGTACTCCTTCTTTAATGGCCTTCAGTAAAGAGAGACAGTCGTCAATTTTGATCCCCTGTTACCTGCTGAGGAGGAAGGATTAAAATCATTTTAGGACCATGCCATCACTGCCCATCTGATATTTGTATGTGTTTAGATGTTACAGTGATCTACTGCTGACAGGTTGGGAAGAATAAGGAGGGAGGAGCTTCCCAAGTCAAGGACTTGAACGATATTCAACTGATCTTTTCACATGCTCAGAGTCACTTTTCGGCATTCCCCTCATTAGGCCCCTGCCTAGAGATAGTTGCCAAGTGGATGGAAAGCTCTTGTCTCAAACTAGACATAGACAAAAGAGCTGATGATCCTGGACAACAATCAAAATCAATTTCTTGAATTTGGTTGGCCAAGCTGTTAAGGTCCTCCCCCGGCCCCAAATTCAGCTACAAAAGGTTTAGGAATGTGCTTGGACACATCTCTGACTTTTGTCTATCAAGCTGTAAAATTAGCTGACCCTTGTTATGGCATGTTGAGGATGGTACACGAAATTCTCCCCTTTCTTCTTTCCATCTCAAAAAGGTTGGTGGTCCAGGTTCTCATCCTCTCATACCTGGACTCATTGTATCTCGGCGCACCCAAAGCCACATTAAAGAAATTACAGGTAGTCCAAAATTCTGCTGCTCAGATATTGCACAATATACAGAGGCACATTCTGCCCAGCATGCATTATGCCTCCCTGTGGCTGGGAGGATTACATTCAAATCACTGTGTATTGTCCATAGGGCTCCGCGTGACAAATGCAGGTGATCTGTTGATCCCTATTATTCTTTTACATACCGGGGAGATCGTGCACTCCTCTAATGCCTTCCTTGCAAAGACCCCAGTCATCAAGAGGGCAAAATATGGAGGGCGATCATTCTCATAAAACGCAGCTAAACTGTGGAATTACCTCCTCTACTCTCTTCGATCTCTCGGAAAGGAACTTCCTTTTCAGAAAGCATTAAAAACATGGCTTTTCCAAAATGAATCCCTTTAGTTCCTACTTAATATTCTGTGGTGCACTATCAGCGCTGGGATGCCTTTGGGTACCTATGCGCTATATAATCTACTATAGAATAGAATAGAAGAGTATTGTCAACATCCTGAAGCAGTGCTGTTGTGCTAGTACACCTATTATCTTTGATGTGCTGGGTGCTCCGCTACACACCTTTCGAGGATTTTGGAAGAAAAGGTTGGCAAAAGGTATTGAGTTAATTCACATCTGCTGAGGGTTTTTTGAGAAGTGGGGTGACTTGATCCTCGACTGAGAGAGATTCACTTTTTTTATCCAGAAAGGCAGCATTTGTCTGTAAAGATCTTTGGTAATGTTATTCGGACTAGGGTCAACAAAGTGACTTGAGGGTTTGGTTTTCAAGATGTTCTCCACAAAAATGTCAGAGGACTGCCAGGTGTTCTTGGCTTTGCAAAACATTGTGGATAAGGCTGTTAATAATGGCATAGGAGCGATTTCACTTTGGAATAAAAAAAATTGTACAAACTCTTCTGCTTGGGTAGTTGTAGTGGTTAAGATGTAAACTCATACAGGATCAAGTCTGTGAAAGGGAGAGTCCAGAATTGTATGACATAATGGTAGAATTCTGGAGCTGCAAAAGCAGTTGAAGGCTGGCGTTGACACTGTCAATTGGTTAGTCCTGTATATTTACAACTTATACTAATAAATACATTTTTTTGTAGAAAAGAAAGAAAAAAAAAGAAGACTCAGTCTCTTCTCCAGCTTATAATTCCATATTATAATGGTGTATATCTAGTATGGGGTCCCCAGCTTGCATTCCCACAGGCTTGATGCCTCACCTTAGTGATGACGCCTAATAAAGCTGAAATTTGACTGGAATTGCATGCTGTTTTGCAGGCACCTGACCTAGCATTTTTGGCTGGCCTGCTTCTTTTAGTACGGTCCTCAGCTACTTTTCATGTTTTTAGCGTGTTTCTGTACTGCTACTGACATGATAAAAAGACAATACTATACAATACTACCCAGAGAAATTTACTTGAAAAGCAAAAGTTAATTGTCTCCACACTTGGAGTATAGCAATTGGCTTACTCTTGTGTGGGTGAGTGAAGTCTCTTCCTAAACCCCTCTCTGATCCACCTTAAATCCCTCCCTTACTTCTCCCTAATTCACCCCCTTTTGGAATAAGTCTGCCCTTTTCAAATGACACCCCCTGTGTTCCACCCACATTTACTACTGAAACGTATACTTAAGCGTTCGGAAGCTCTGCAGTAGGGCGAAGAACTGTGCACACATAAATATAGGTAAATGCAGAGGCGTAAACTCTGCATTTAGTGTGTGAATATCACTTTGTAGTACTTTGTGTAGCACTAAAAAACGTACTACAAAGTGCAGTTTGTGAATCGAGCACTTTTTGTTTTACATCCAATGCATCAATTTGTTGGCAAGGCTTTGGGTGAGGGCTCAGCCGAGCTCCTACCTGTTGAAAGAGGTGGATGTCAGTGGACCAACATGGGCTGAAAACATGACACATATGCCCTTGTGGTCTGGAGAAAGACTTACTCATGGTTTGAACGGCCTTGTGTGCTCGTCACGTTCTTGGCAGGTCGGATCGATCACTGTCATCTCGAATATAAATCTCTGCAGGATACAGGAACATGGACAGCACATCAGTGTCTATGGCTCCTGCAGATTAATTCGATTAAGGGCTACTACTGTAAAGGTGATTTAAAACAATAGAAGTGGTGGGGTGCTGCTGTTGATTGTATATTGACATGGTGACGCGCTCCTCGTCACTTTTGAATGAGTAAAGGTAATTGATTAATAAATTGCGTCTGCCACCAAAGAGGTTGCATAATCATAATATGTGCGCGATTTTGCATTGCTGCAGGGGAGATATGGTCCGCGTCTTTGGATAACGAGACGCATGTACCTGGAGGCGCCCAAGAAGGAAAACAGAATGGCTATGGAGCAGGCTGCACCGATGGGCGTGTTTGATGCCGCTCGTACATAAAAAGGATAAAGGGTACTCTGACTACGAATAGGACATGCATCACTCCACAGTGTGATGTGCCCAGTGTACGATACAGACAAAGTTACAGGGGGCCAGCCTTCTCTTACCAGCAATTCAAAGTAAAGCAACCGTCTCTGCGTCCAGCGGCGTTGAAAATACGCCTCGGACTGGATGCATTATATACGTGCCAGTGTGAGCGTGCACGTTAATGCCTGACAAATAAGTTTCAAATCTCACGTCAGAAAGAGTTCAGACGTGCCTGGCATTCGTCATGAATGGATATGGGGCTTTTTGCGTAACGGTAGCTTTCTAAACCCTTCGAGACCAATGTAGAGCACACAGGTCAGCGTATCAATACATTCCTATACCTACGTCAGTATAAGCATTACACTATAAACTTATTTTGCCGCTTGAATGTACAGAAACAGCATTATTGAGAGCATGACATATCAAATTTACATCATAAATAACATAAAGGTTGTGGAATGCAAAATGTGGTAAAGAGCCGCCTGAGTGTACAGCTGCATTTTAAAAAACGTTCAAACCCAAAGTGAAGCACACAGGTCAGCGTAACAATACATTCCTCTGTCGACACCATACCTAGTATATACATTACAGTGTAAACGTATTTTGCCGTTTAAATGGATAAAAACGGCATTATTGAAAGCATGACATATCAAATTGACATCATGAAATGCAAAATGTTGTAAAGAGCCACCTGAGTGTACAGCTGTATTTAAAAAAAATAAACACATTCGAAACCTAAGTGAGGCACAAAGGTCAGCGTACCAATACATTCCTCTGCTGACATCATGCATTTGTTCTGGGTTCTGGGTCCCCCCATTGATACGCAACACTCTTTGTGCAGGCACTAGCCTGCAAGGGTTTTTCTTTTTCCTTTTTCTTTATTTCCTTTCGGGAACCTACGGGTCCGAATATGTCAGAGAGAGAGACATTGTCGTATACAAAAGACTATATAAACAGTTTAATACAAGGAGAATCCAGGCCTTCATTTCTATCTGCTGAAACACCTAATATTGATTTCTCCATCAACGAGAAAATCAATAAGTTATAACGGCGGGAGAAAAAACTTATCCGAACACGTCTGCATGGTCACCTACTTACAAAGTATTTACAGGCAAACATTATCCCGACAGGACTCCAGGTGAGAAACGAACCAGCCATCTTTGTTGATGTGCCAAAATTTACTGAAGGCTTCAGCTTTGTGGGGAACACCTGCTCAGGCCACTGGATGGTGTTGGGCATAGAGACAGCTATTGAACAGGTAGAGAAACCCCAAAAAGAAATCAACGAGCTTAGACTTGAAACCAGTGGGGATTCCGCCCTAGCAAATGCCAAAGAGACTTTGGAGAAATTGGAGAAAACAATAAAAGTCTTTGGTATTAACACACAAGCCAGAAAATTGGACAAATTGTCCAAGGACTTAAAATACTACGATAAGATTACATACCCGTACCTACAAGAAGGTTACTTTAAACAGGATCATCAAGGACGCTTCTTTAACAGAGGGAGAGGCGGCTACAGAGGCAACACGCGATATACCACATTCACAGAGTCCTCCGGCTCAACTGGCACAGGGAGCGATACTGAACAGGCAGGAACCAGCAGTGGGTACCAGTATCAAGACACCTGGTATCAACCACCACAGGCACGACCATCTTTTTTAGAGGAAGGCTGTTGGACTTGGCCCTTTTGGCAGATTCACCCCGAAACTTTTTGCATTTGCCTAGCCTGTTTCTGTAACCTGGTGTTGGTGATTTTAGGCCTCTGCGCACTTTTTTACTGTGGTCCAGTGAAAAGTGCAAGCGCTCTCTGTGTATGTGTGGTGAGAGTGGCTTGCCCTCCCATAGGAATGTATGGGGATATGTGTGTCCATGGTAGTTCCTGATGTGGTTGGAGTGCAGGGTCGAGTTTGGTAAGTGCGAACTCGTGAGATTAAACGCTGCGCGATGATGTGCGCGGATTTATTGTGTCTAGTGGAGAAGTGCCACTTCTAGAAGTTGGCATGTCTGTGCAGTAAATGTGAATTGACTGTCTGGCTTGTGATTGGCTGGAGCTGACTGGTGTCCCTGGCTCCAGGAGTCAGGATGGGTCTGCCCCGGTGATGAATGGAGAGATCTGCATGTTGATGGAAGGGAGGAGGGCACCTGGGACCTGAATAGGGCTGGGCCGTCCTTCCACAATGCTGGCTCCACCCCTTGTGGTGTGTCTGATGTCCCTGACCCATCCTGTGAATAGGCAGAGGGGCTGAGCAAAACAAAGTGCTCGAGAACCAGTTGCATCTGGTTCGCCCCTTGCCTGAACCTTTGGAAACAAAGCATTTATGTGTATAAAAAGGGGCTGTGACCCCATGAAAAAATTTCTTGTTTATGCAACTTGAAACTACGAGGGGCGTGATGCTGCTGGGGCCCAGGGGAAGGCTTGCCTCCCTGGGCCCTGCCCAGCCCCTGGATGCCTTGGATCTCTTGTTTGGGATCCCCTTTTGCTTCCCCTGATGACTCCAGGACTGCTGGAACCATTGGCTCTTCAGGATTGCTTTTACCAAGGCGTGTTAGAGCCTAAGCGCCTTGGGAGTACTGTATTTTAAGGCCTCAGGGAAGGAGGAATGCGTGGGCTTGGCGCTGCGGCGGCGCTGCCTGACGAGGCAAGGGAATCCCCGGCGAGGGATTCCCCCGAGATGGCCTTCGTCTTAGTTACAGGTGCCACCCTGCATTATTGCCTTGATTATTTTAAAATGGCGGGTGTCTACCCCGCTTTTCTATTCTTAATTTATAGGGAGCCCACCCCTCATTGAGCTGATCCCTGCCGCCGCGAACCGCGGCCCGCCTGGTTGGGGGCGGGGCCTGCGGACGGAAGCAGGAAGAAAAGTGTGTCCGGAAGGCCGGCCCACCAAGAGGAAGCCGCCTCGAGGGAGGAAGCTGGCGCCTGCCTGTGCGGGGCTCCCATGGCTGAGGGAGAGCCCCGCGGGCGGCAGCAGGTGCGGCTTGAAGGAGAAGAGACACCGGAAGGCTGCCAGTGCGAAGCGGGGCTCATGTGTTGTGAAGAGCCCCGCCTGCAGCCCCAGCCATACCGCATGGAGGTCGGAGGAGCCCCGTGTCAAACCCCAGTGAGTGGAGGTCGGGGGGGGGGAAGGCAGAGTCGGAGCGGCCCCGTCTGGCAGCGGGCCGCTCCCCCGCTGCTGAGCTGCTTCTTGGGAGCTCCCGTGGGCTCCACAGTTCATTGGGGGCAAGTCCTGTTGCGGAGCAGTATTACTCAAAGGGCCAAAGGGGCCCGTGGGCCTTCCCAGGCCCTGCCGTGGTGCCGGACCCATAGGGCACATTCCAGCTGCCCCGATGGCTGGAGGGCAGCTGCACCATGGCCATGATCATTTAGGGGGCCAGAGGGGCCGGTGTTCTTTTCCCACGTGGGGCGGAGTTGTTCTCAGAGCCAGAGGGCTCCAGCAATTGGCATGTTTTGTTTAAGAGCCCCGTTTGGCTCCAACCTAGAGCACATTTATTTTCAGAGTCTAGAGGGCTCCAACGTGTGGCAAGTGGTTCTGAGGGCCAGTGAGAGCCCATGCCGCAGTTTTGCTGATTCACAGCTGCCCAGCAAGTAGTGGGCAGCTGCAACGTTTAGGCATTTCTTTTCAGGGGACATGTCTTTGCGAATCTTGGAGTGAGACACACTCCTTCGCCCTACCTTGGCCTTCCACAGCTGCGCAGCACTTAGTGCCAACTGCAGCGTTTAGACCTCCAGTCATTGTTCTCAGCTGCCCAGCAAGTAGTGGGCAGCTGCAACGTTTAGGTTTGGGCAGATGGCGCACCCCTGACTGGCGCTGCCTTGGCAGCGTGCCCTGACATTCTGGACACAGGGCATTTGAGCCCCTTTGGAGATGGATAGTCGGCCAGGGGGCTGGTATATGGATAGGGCGCAAGGCCCTAATGAGATTGAGGTGCTCTAAATGTGGTGCTAGGAAATGTATTGTGTATAGTATGTTTTGCGCACCCTGTATCTGATACCTCTAAAACGGTGGTTTGGTTGTTTTACCTATGTAGGTTTGTGTTAGTGAGATTGTACTTCACTCTGTGCTTTACGCCCCTAATGTGAGTTATACTTAGGAGGTAAGGTCTAACATGTTTAGACTTGCGAGAAGATTGCATAATGTGTTTATGCTGGTGAGGTTGACGCAGGATGTAATTCGCGCATGATGTGACTGTGCATACTGTAAAGTTATGTTACAGGTGGAGGTGGAGTACAGTGATTACCAGTGACTACTGGTTGTAGGTTTATGATCTATTTTTACTTGTACCAATTTCTGCTAAGTGTTGATCCTGACAGTGACCCACGTGGCCCTGTCCTGTGTAAATAATCCCTTGTGAATATTGCCTGTGCCAGTTGGAACAATGTATATAGTGTGATTACTATCTGGTGTGTTATCAGAATACAAAAGCTATTTTTATATAACCTTGTGTGGAGTTCCTTTTGTAGTGTGCCTGGGATGTTGTTGTTGTGTGCGTGCGCAAATGCTTTACACATTGTCTCCGGGATAAGCCTGACTGCTCGTACCAAGCTACCAAGGGGGTGAGCAGGGGTTATCTTGGCGTGTAACTCCCTTGCCCTGACTAGAGTAGTGGTTTCTGCCTGGCTTTGGCGCAAGCCTTAGCCAACCAGAAATCCCAGTTCTAACAAAGGCCAATGGCGTTCCCCACGAGGCAGGGGCTACAATTGGAACAGAACACCCCGCCGAGGTCCGAACCAGCAGAACTGGAACACAGGCCGCTTACCAGGGACAAACCCAGAAGCAGGTGAGATTCTCCCAGGAACAACACGGGGAGATCCAGACCCGCAGACGAACATGCATATGGTGACGAGAATATATGATCCGAACCCTTCGTCAAGACTGGAACCAGCGGAACTGGAACACAGGAGAAGCAAGAGAGATTCCCCCAGGAACAACACAGGAAAACCCAGATTCGCCAACAAATGCTCAGATGGTGACAAGAATAAAGAATCCCATCATGAACCTCTCTACATATGCGCTTATGGACAACGAGGTCAGTGTTCTGAAAAAAGGCTTGACTTTCATACCTGCCACCCATCCTAATTCGTTCAACATCAAATCAGAACTTCAACGTTTTTTCCGTAAGATAAGACTGAGGCATCATTTCAAACACTCCCCACCTATTGTTGCAACCTCGCAAACAGGGTTTCGACCACCGTCGACATTCATGCCACCGGCATACATTATGCCACATAGAATTCTGGCATACGAGAGTGTGGTCCTAAGAGATGTGATGAAGGTATGTTCGACCAAGCAATATACCACATACAACATATCCAAAGGGGAACAAGAAGCTCTAACCACTCTTAAAGAGAACGGAGCAATAGTAATTAAACCGGCTGTAAAGGGCGGAGCAATTGTCGTGCAAGACACACAAGACTACAAGACTGAAATCTATTCACAGCTCCAAGATGGAGTGAGCTACAAAAGGTTACAAATGGATCTTACCTAGGACATTAGAAATCAAATCAAGGGAATCACGGAATAGGGAGGAACAGCTGGTTTTCTGTCAGAAAATGAATTCCAGTACCTGAATATCAAGCAAACGCGCCTACCAACCATCTATACACTGCCGAAAGTGCATAAGAACCAAGAGAAGCCGCCGGGTAGACCGATCATCTCCGGGTGTGGCTCACTACTGGAACCGATATGCAAGTATATTACTTTCTTTCTCAAACCACTGGCAGAATTGACCACCGCATACCTGAGAGATACTATCCAAGTAATACATATGGTGGGTAATATGCCCTATAATGAAGAAACACAACTACTGGTAACATTGGATATAGTGTCGCTATACACTAGTATCCCCCAACAGCAAGCACTGATTTCCATGACCAGAGCGTTGGAAAGAAGACTGCAACCCATGTACGTCCCAACCGACTTTATCATAGAACTGTTGAGAATAGCTATGATGGGGAACGTCTTCATTTTTCGAAACAAGTTATTTGTCCAAACCAAGGGAGTGGCTATGGGGGCAGAAGTTGCACCAGACCTGGCGATTTTGTTTATGGATGAATTTAAGGAACAATTTGTATTCCATCATACCAATCCCTTTAGAGACAAGATAACGGAATGGCGCCAATATGTAGACGATGTCTTGGTAATCTGGACTGGCAATGAGGAGGACCTCCAGGCGTTCTTTGAATGGATAAACACAAGATCGTTGGACATCAAGTTAACCATTAGATGGCAAAGAAATACCATGGATTTCCTAGATATCACCTTGAAGGTGGACCAGGACCACCTGTACACAACACTGTGTAGAAAACCGGCAAAGAGGAACACTACTGAGATACTCCAGCCACCACACCGGGGACTCCGGGATAACTTGCCATTTGGCCAATTCTTGAGGATCTGCAGGAATTGCTCCTGCAAAGAAGACTTCTTTATGGAATCAGAAGATCTGATCTCTCGCCTGATTGAGCGGGGATACCCCAAGAGGCTGGTGAAACGGGCAAGGAAACGCACCTGGATCAACAATCGGGACATCCTACTCACACCAAAGAAGCACCCCTCAGAGATTTCAAGATTGATATGCGTAACAACGTTCTGTACCAAAAGCAATGAAATAAAGAAGATTGTGAACAAACACTGGAGCTTAATCTCAGAAGATTTGGAGATTGTGGAACCCCCCTACACAGCTTTAAGAGAGTGAAGAATGTGAGAGACCATGTCGTCAGGTCACTGCTGGATACACCGACTCAGCCTACCATTCAAACGTTATGGAATCTTCCAGAGATAATAGGACATTTTAAATGTACGAATTGAAAAGCCTGCAAACTCACCATTGAGACAAAACAATTCTGCCATAAACACCATACTATCGACTTCAAAGTGCATTCAAATTGCAATACAAGTGACGTGATATACGGGATACCATGCCCCTGTGATGAACTATATATTGGCCGGACGAGACAAAAGGTGAAAACCAGAATTCTACAACATTGTAGCAGGATCAGGTGCGGAACAGTAGGGGCTCCTCTTGTTGAACACTTCACCGCCAAACAACACAAACCAGACTCGCTCAGATGGGTGGTCATCGAGAAAGTAACCCTTGGAAACAGGAGAGGCGATATCAGTTCCTTAATACAAGAGAGTGCAAATGGATGCACAAACTGGACACGGTTAATAACGGCCTGAATGAACTAGAAGGTACTTATGCCCAAATGCCGACCCTGACCACTGACTAATGCAGAGAATCTACTGGGGTCCTGTCCAACGTGTACCTAGACATACTAACCATGAAGTGCTTTCCTGTTATTTGTTTCTGTGAACCATGCCCTTTTCTGTCGTTACACAGAGACTATGTATGAACAATATGCACAGACAGACATTACAACAATGCTTACTCTATGGCTATGCACAGACAGAGGTTTGAAGGATTCTCCATAACCTCGTGTTTCTGTCTCCCATATATCTCCCATGATGTCATTTGAAAGTCCGCTCCATAATGTTTATGCTATTTACGATGACAATTTCAAATGCCAAGCTTCAACAATGCCGTTTTTATCCATTCAAGCGGCAACTTAAGGCTACATTGTAATGTATATACTAAGGCATGGTGTCAGCAGAGGTATGTATTGGTACCCTGACCTATGTGCCTCACTTAGGTTTCAAATGTGTTTCTTTTTTTAAAATACAGCTGAACACTCAGGTGGCTCTTTACAACATTTTGCATTTTACGATGTCAATTTGATATGTCATGTTTTCGATAATGTCGTTTTTGTCCAATCAAGCGGCAAAATAAGTTTACACTGTAATGTATATACTAGGTATGGTGTCAACAGAGGAATGTATTGTTCCGCTGACCTGTGTGCTTCACTTTCGTTTCGAATGTTTTTTAAAATGCAGCTGTACACTCAGGCGGCCCTTTACAACATTTTGCATTACACAACCTTTATGCTATTTATGATGTAAATTTGATATGTCATGCTCTCAATAATGCCGTTTCTGTCCATTCAAGTGGCAAAATAAGTTTCCAGTGTAATTCTTATACTGACGTCGGTATAGGAATGTATTGATACGCTGACCTGTTTGCTCTACATTGGTCTCGAAGGGTTTGAAAGCTGCTGTTACGCAAAAAGCCCTTTATCCATTCATGACGAATGCTAGGCACGTCTGAACTCTTTCCAACGTGAGATTCGACACGTATTTGTCAGACATTAAAGTGCACGCTCACACCGGCACGTATATAATGCATCTGGTCCAAAGCACATTTTCAACGCCGCTGGATGCAGAGACTGTTGCTTTGCTTTGGATTGCTGGTAAGAGAAGGCTGGACCCCTGTAACTTTGTCTGTATCATACACTGGGCACATCACACCATGGCGTGATGCCTGTCCTATTCATAGTCAGAGTACCCTTTATCCTTTTTATGTATGAGCGGCATCAAACACGCCCATCGGCGCTGCCTGCTCCATAGCCATTCTGTTTCCCTTTTGGGCGCCTCCAAGTTCAAGTTCAAGTTCAGAATTTGTATAGCGCACTACTCACCCAGAGGGTCTCAAGGCGCTTGAGGGAGGAGGGGGGAGTACTTTACTTATCGAATATCCAAGTTTTAAGTTGCTTTCTGAAGGAGAGGTGGTTCTGTGTAAGGCGGAGGTGGGTGGGGAGAGAATTCCAGGTTTTGGCCACTAAGTAGGAGAAGGATCTTCCCCCCGTGGTGGATTTGTTTATGCGCGGAATAGCGGCTAGGGCCTGATTGGACGAACGGAGTTGGTGGGTGGGGGTGTAAAAGGACAGGCGCATGTTAAGGAATTCGGGTCCTAGGTCGTAAAGGGCTTTGTGTGCATGGGTGAGGAGTCGGAACGTTATCCTCTTGTTGACGGGGAGCCAGTGGAGGTCTTTCAGGTGACCGGAGATGTGAGCTTGGCGGGGGATGTCAAGTATGAGTCTGGCTGAGGCGTTTTGGATGCGTTGGAGTTTGTTCTGTAGTTTGGCTGTGGTTCCTGCGTTAAGGGTGTTTCCATAATCCAGTCGGCTTGTGACCAGTGCGTGGGTGACCATTTTTCTTGTTTCGGTGGGGATCCAACGGAATGTTTTTTTGAGCATGCGTAGGATGTTGAAGCAAGATGAGGAAACGGCGTTGACTTGTCTGGTCATCGAGAGGGAGGAGTCCAGGATAAAGCCCAGGTTGCGGGCGTGGTCCGTTGGTTTGGGTGCGTTTCCCAGGGCAGGTGGCCACCATGAGTCGTCCCATGCAGAGGGGGATGATCCTAAGATGAGGACTTCCATTTTGTCCGAGTTCAGTTTTAGACGGCTGTTCTTCATCCACTCGGCCACTTCTTTCATCCCGTCATGTAGGTTGGTTTTGGCGGAGTTTGGGTCTTTGGTGAGGGATAGGATCAGCTGGGTGTGTCTGCATAGGAGATGATGTTGAGGTTGTGTTGGCGCGCGATGGATGCGAGGGGACTCATGTATACGTTGAAGAGGGTGGGACTGAGTGATGATCCTTGTGGTACGCCGCAGATGACTTCGGTGGGCTCCGATCTGAAAGGGGGGAGGCGGACTCTCTGGGTTCTTCCAGCGAGGAACGAGATGATCCAGTCCAATGCTTTTCCTTGTATTCCGACGTTGTTGAGGCGTTGTATGAGGGTGCTATGACAGACCGTGCCAAAGGCTGCGGAGAGGTCAAGTAGGATGAGGGCGACTGTTTCTCCGTTGTCCAGTAGTGTTCGAATGTCGTCAGTTGCTGCGATGAGGGCGGTCTCGGTGCTGTGTTTGGCTCGGAAGCCGGACTGTGAAGGGTCGAGGGATTTATTGGATTCGAGGAAGGTGGCGAGCTGGCTGTTGACGGCTTTCTCAATGACTTTGGCAGGGAATGGGAGGAGCGAGATGGGGCGGTAGTTCTTAAGTTCAGTGGGGTCTGCTGTGGGTTTCTTCAGAAGGGCGCTGAGTTCAGCATGTTTCCAGCTTTCCGGGAAGGTGGCGGAGTTGAGGGAGCAGTTGATGACGTCTCGGAGATGGGGTGCGATGATGGAGTCTGCTTTGTTGAAGATGTGGTGGGGACAGGGGTCGGTTGGCGATCCTGAGTGGATGGAGTTCATGAGGTGGATGGTGTCTTCAGTGGTGATTGGGTTCCAGGCGTAAAGGTTGTTAGAGGGGGGATTTGGTTCGGGGGTGGGTGGGGTGGACTGGTCACCGGACTTGTTTTCAAAGCTGTTATGTATGTCGGCGATTTTGTTGTGGAAGAAAGAGGCTAGGGAGTCGCAGAGGTCTTGGTATGGGGTGATGTCGTTGGCTCCGGCGGTGGGGTTGGTAAATTCTTTGACGATGTTAAATAGTTCCTTGCTGTTGTGGGCGTTGTAGTCAAGTCGATCCTTGAATGCAGATTTCTTGGTGGATCGGATTAGTTGGTGGTGTTTGCGGGTGGCATTCTTGAAGGTGGTCAGGTTGCGGCATCGTACGTTATGCGGGTGGAGTGGGATTTGCGAGGACCAGGGGGTCTGGCGCTGGGCGCGGTCCAGGCGCGGACGGGCGTAGACGGGCTTACCTTTGGCGCACCTTCGGCGCGCATGGGGCGCGATCGCTGCGCGCGAAGGCATCTATCATATGAGGATAGTGGAGGGGGGAGGGGCGAGGGAGGAGCAGCGGGGAGGCGGGAGCGGGGTGGAGAGCCGGGCAGGGAAGCACGACAACAACAACAAAATGGCTGTAAGCCAAAAGCGAAACAGGATTGGGGCACCAAGTAAATAAATGCGAAGAAAATGGCAGAGGCTCCGGCACAATCAGGCGCAAATTAGTCACACAGGCAGCACAGCACAACTGAAACGATCGCGAAAGCGCACCTTGGCAATACAGCGCTACGATACAAACAGAGTGAGCAAACAGGCAACAGTAGATGAGAGAGTACACTTGCAGTATAGCGCTACGATATAATTCAACAGAGCAATCAGGCAATAATGGTTCAGAGAGCACACTTGCAGAATAGCGCTACGATATCCAGCGGCAGGCAGAGCAGGGAGCAGCGTGGGGAGCAACCGCTTCTGATGAGATCAGGACAGTCACAGCGCTACCACGGGGAGATCGAAGCCTAACTATCAGTGGGAGGGAGGAGCAGCTGGGAGGCGGGAGCGGGGTGGAGAGCCGGGCAGGGAGGCATGACAACAACAACAAAATGGCTGTAAGCCAAAAGCGAAACAGGATTGGGGCACCAAGTAAATAAATGCGAAGAAAATGGCAGAGGCTCCGGCACAATCAGGCGCAAATGAGTCACACAGGCAGCACAGCACAACTGAAACGATCGCGAAAGCGCACCTTGGCAATACAGCGCTACGATACAAACAGAGTGAGCAAACAGACAACAGTAGATGAGAGAGTACACTTGCAGTATAGCGCTACGATATAATTCAACAGAGCAATCAGGCAATAATGGTTCAGAGAGCACACTTGCAGAATAGCGTTACGATATCCAGCGGCAGGCAGAGCAGGGAGCAGCGTCTCGTTATCCAAAGACGCAGACCATATCTCCCCTGCAGCAATGCAAATCGCGCACATTTATGATTATGCAACCTCTTTGGTGGCAGACGCAATTTATTAATCAATTACCTTTACTCATTCAAAAGTGACGAGGAGCACGTCACCATGTCAATATACAAGCAACAGCAGCACCCCACCATTTCCATTGTTTTAAATCACCTTTACAGATCAGTAGTAGCCATTAATTGAATTAATCTGCAGGAGCCATAGGCACTGATGTGCTGTCCATGTCCCTGTCTCCCGCACAGATTTATATTCGAGATGACAGTGATCGATACGACCTGCCATTCAAGAACGTGACGAGCACACAAGGCCGTTCAAACCACAAGTAAGTCTCTCTCAAGACCACAAGGGGGTATGTGTCATGTTTTAATCCCATGTTGGTCCACTGACATCCACCTCTTTCAACAGGTAGGAGCTCGGCTGAGCCCTCACCCTCAAATTTGTCCAGCATCAAGCAATGAGCTGACAACAATAATAGGTAATTGATTTTACATATCACAATCACATCCTTTATTACCAAGACCATGTCACCACCCTATCACATGATAATCTATCATCTCTAGGTGCTCCACCACAGTCCTGATGAAGATCCCCTCCTAAGGGTGGACTCACCTAGTTCTAACTACCAGGGGTCGAAACGTTGACACACACCCATAAGATTACGAGCTGGGACAATTGTATAAAAAATACCAGTGTCCGTGTTGAGCTATGTATACTATTTGGAACAATTGACCTATTGTCTAGGCCGGATCACTATCACAATGTTTATGTGATGAATACATGTCACACCACTTTGTCCATGTCCACTACCCTCACAAACCCTTAAGGATCACTTACACTCATTTCCCCGATTCTCGTATCCCGAGCACCATACTATGTAAATATTTGTATACTTATTGAGTATTATCTCGTGAAACTTGATGCAACAGGTAGCTATTCACAATAATAGCATAATAAATTGAAGATTGATTCCGCAAAAGTAACTTGTTTTTTGGATGTGAATAACTATGTATATCTACTATTGTTTTACACTACCTGACCATTCCTTACTGTACTGTCCTTTAAGCAGGTCACATTAATATCTAAGCATCATGAATGGTGCAAAATTACATCATGCGTACAAAGCACTAAGCAGTTATCACCAAAATAGCCTCACACAACTATTGTGCCATAATTAAATGGAATATGGGAATGTGCCTCTATAGTTGTTCAGATAATGCAAACAATCAGCTACTATATAGCTCTAGGTTTGGAGGTGGGTGGCAGCAGCTATGCCTCATAATTACAATATATACAGGATGTCATCCACTGTTTCATTTTTTGGAGCCCTTGCTCTGCCCCAGTGACTTGCCATGAAACTCTCGTCCAGCAGCAACTCTATGGCAATAAACCCAGTGGCAGCTCCTCCGCTATGGCTGAAGAGCGTCCCCCCCCCCTCGCCAGCAGCTTCAAAGGTAGAAAGTAAAACAGGTTTATCACTGTTTTATTTTCAACTTCTATGTGCCTTGTCCTGGGAGCGGGATCATTGCGGGGGTAGTCACAAGGGGGAGGGGGAGGCATTGCTGTCAGTGGGCACTTAGGTTTGCCCGGCAATCTCAGGCCAGCCAAATACACATGTGCACTGAGCTGTCTCTAACCCGAGCTGCGTTGCCGGGTTGGAGACAACAGGCAGAGTCTCCCTGGGAGCCCAAATTGAGGGCGCTCATGCATGAGAGCAGCTTTAGGATTGGCCACAGGGGAGGTTGGGAGCCTCTGCCTGCAGTGGAGCTACGAGAGGAGCAGAAGACCGGCGATGTGGCGGGCTGTAGATAAGTTGCCCCCCTTCCTTTTCTTCTTTCTTTCTCGGTCCCCCCACCCCTGCTTCCACCCCCTCGCCGCCACTCTGCCCTAACACTAGCGGCTACTGAATAAACCATCTGTAGATTACTGGAATCTCCCTCACCCAGCCAAATAGGGCAATTCCAGGGCCCAGCTGCATTGTGTAATCAGTCATAATTGAAAGAGCTGATAGGACTTTGTTCCAATATGCCTGGACAATAGACAGTGAAACGACCAGGCAAGGTGCATGAAGCCTGTGTCCTGTGTTCCACAACATTTACACCATGAGTCAGTTCTCAGACCATATTTCCAACGTTTCAATGGGGTTTAGAATGTCCGCTGCAAGACCTTGAAGTAGATAATGCAAGCATTCTGTGAGGGTTGAGAATCCCTGTCTGCATGCAGCAGAACCTCCATCACTCATCCACGATTTCCATCTCCACATCCCACCCAACCATGGCCGATTGTTGGTCAACTGGTGCGTCACTATGGCTGTGTTATATAATGTTGATATGAGGTGCTTTGTGGATATGGCTGATAGGATACTTTCCTACGGCCTGGACTCCTTGGGTTCAAGTGTGAATGATGGAAGCTCCGCCTGGTACGCCCACCCTTATCTAGTAATAAAGAAACACATACGGGGGTACAAAGCGACAAATCCCTAAGCTCTTCAAGTGAGATAAATGCCCTCTGTTTATATATACTACCCCACCCCACAAGGCCCAATCCACATATCTGTGTAGTCACTTTAGCCTCATGTTTCACTGTCTGTCTCAGGTGACAAAGCAAGAGAAGAACTGGTGAGTATATAATATTGTAACACATTCTTGCCCTAATTAAGTCCCAAGCCCTAGTTGCACAGACAGGGGTAACAATTGACAATCTGCATTTAAGGGGCCTCGACCCCACAAGCAAGCACAGGGATACAGGAGCACTATTATACATTTCCACTCCAATAAGTGGTGAGTAGTCGGCTGAATGACACCAATAGTACACAAAATGTGACTGTGCACATAAATAGTAGAGCTCTGGGTCCGGTTCATCAAACCTTCCATCCTGAAATGGCAGTGGTAAACGGTTCCCGTTTGATTTTTAGCTGCTTAACTGCTATTGTTAAGCGTATTGGTTGTGTATTAAGCTCTTGGAAAAAGTTTCCCATAAGTACAATAGGAAGTTCCACAAATAGATAAAGCAGTTTCAGAAGAATAATAATCTTTGTAAGGGACAATCAACCTGCCAGTGATAGAGGAAGGGGAATTCATCAAGTGATCTGCACTGTAATTATCTCCATCGTAACCCCATAGTTCTCTCTGACCAAGACATCGATGTCACAGTTAATACTGATCTTCAGATACTTAAGGGAGCCCTCACACCATGTCAATGATAAGTTTGAAGTGAAGTGAGATACGCTCACCATGAGAGGAAAACTCTGCAATTTACCCCAGTCGATGGTGACGCCGTATAGTTTACCAAATTTTATAAATTCTCTTGTTTTATAGAAAGAGGCAGTAAAACCGTCAGGACCGGGAGCCTTATTATCTTTCAAGGCTTTAATCGAATTCGCCACTTCCAATGTGCTGATTGGTATTCCTAAAGCTAGTTTGTCTGTTTCGTTTAGTTGGGGTAGGTTCAATCTGTTCAAGTAATGGGTACAATCATCTAAACTTCCTGATCATTTTTTTATAAGTCCTCATAGAAGGTTTTGAAGGTATTTAGGAGATCTTTTTGTTTTGTGTGTGTTTGGTTATTGACATCTTTGATGGACGAGATAACATTTTAGTTCTGTTTATGCTTAAAATATGAAGACAGTAAATTCCTCACTTTCTTGGCTTCACAGAGATTAAGGGATTTAAATGCATTCACACATACCCCCCCTGCACGTTCACTCAGAATTTTATTATATTCATATTTCTTTTTCGTTAAGAGGTTAAGGATAGTAGTATCATTCAATGAAGTGGCATGGGAGGAAAATGGGGGTTTTAAATTCATGTTCTAGCTTAACTAATTCGGAATTAAGGTTTTTATTGATTTTTGTTTTAATTTCAATAATTATCCCCCTGATAGTGGCCTTCAGTGCGTCCCAAAGGGTGTTTATGTTAGTTTCTGCATTATCATTATGCTCAAGATAGTCTGTAATTGCTTCTTTAATTTTCTTTTTGTCCTCAGGGTCTGATAGGACATCATTATTAAAGCGCCATCTTTTGGGTGAAGGTTCATAATGACTGCCAGCCAATTTAACACTGATACATGAAAGATCAGACACTAACTTGGGCGATATATCTGAGTGTTCAATTAAATGTGTGAACGAACCGAAAATAAGAGTGTAATCTATTCTAGTATATGAATTATGTGGGGCAGAGTAAAAAGTATAATCTCGGGAATCTGGGTGTTGAAGGCGCCAGGTGTCTTTGAGGTTAAATTTAGAACATATGTTATGAACTATGCCGTGTGATCTTGTGGCGTGATATTTGCATGTAGACTGTCGATCGATTATTGGATCTAACGGGATTTTGAAATCGATGCCGACTATGATGAGATCATCCTGGGGGAGATTTTCTATAGTGTTCGAACTACCCTCCAAAAAGTCTGGATCATTTATGTTGGGGCCATATATAGTCACAACATGTATGAGATCTTGTCCTTTAGTTAGATGAGTGACCAGTTATCTAACATCACTATCATGAGATTGTGATTTTAGGGAAATATTGGCTTTTCTCGCAATTAAAGCAATCACTCCCTTCTTTTTATGATCCGCTGGTGAACAAGCAACTTGTGAAATCCAGTTATGTTTAATAAAAGCAGCATCTTCCCCAGATAACTTTGTTTCTTGTAATAATATGATGTCCCCCTTAGTTTGGGCTAAATAATCAAAACTTTTCTGACATTTAATTGGGTGATTAAAACCTTTGACATTTAAGGATACTATGTTGAGATCTTCTGCAATATTATATGACGTAGCTTGAGCCATCACATATACATTTGAAAGCAAGATGATCTAGACACATGCGATATATATAGAATATTTAATTCCAACATAACCGATAAACCAAGTCCAATAAACACATTAGATGGATAACTTGTATTGTCTAAGAACATTCTGGAGATGCTAACAGCATTTATGAAGGAAGTAGCACGTAGGCATTCTTGTTTATGCAAACCAAAATACGTTAAAAATGATAATAAGAATAGAGCAGAGGAGAGAAAGAAAGGAAAGAAGGAAAGAAACAAAAAACAACTGAAAGTACCTAAGGCACAAACCACATCACATCCAATGTCATTCAGCAACCCCTGGGAATCTTCACCCATCCTCCCCACTCTCTCTCCCTCCCCACCCTTCCCTGCAAACCTCGGATGTAGAAGGTGCAACGGCAGGAGTGTCAAACTGTCGGATGGAGTTTACTTAATCTAACATGATACCAACTTCCAAAGTATATCGTACAAACCAAAACGGGTAATCTATTAAAGACAAACTAAATCTTGGACTTGATTGTTACCAAGGGGAAAGAATAATCCCTGCATTCTGAACACATTAGAAAATACGACAATACGCAATCCCTATACTAAAGAGACCCAACAATGTATTAAGAAATACTCACATGGTATAAGGAAAAATAACCAGTGATTACGGGAGCATTTTAGAGCAGAGTCCTGTGAAAGCACACCATAACAAACAAATATTATGAACAAAAATAATTTGAGACATGTGAACATCATGGCTTCCTCTTATTGGAAGAGGACTCAGTAAAGTCCATGTCCTCAGAGGGTGGGCCTCCTAGAAAATTTGATAAGTCTTTAAGGTCCGTAAAATAGTGATGTCGACCATTGTCTATGATTCTGAATTTAGTCAGACCAACAAAGGAAAACTGAATATTTGTATCCCTTAGTTTGTCCCGTAGGATGAGAAAGCCCTTCCTGGTGTCCACTGTAGGTTTAGAGTAGTTCTGCGTGAAAATTATTTTCTGACGGTTCCAAATATGTTGACGACTTTTAAGGGCAAAGTTGAGGATAGCTTCAGTATGTTGAAATCTCAGTGGTCTACAGGTGATAAGACGGGTTGTTTGTCGTGAAGAATAGTTAAATGTTGAAATTCCGTGTGCCTGGTCCAGCTCTAAAGAATTTGAACATTTTATGCCAGTGAACTGAGGAATCCAATCTTCCAAGAAGGATAAGCATGATCCTGCTGAAACTTCTGAGCCTTCCGGAACACCCAGAATTCTGATGTTGCCTCTCCTGTTTCTATCTTCAAGATCGGCTGTTTGTTTTTTTAGATTGGTTGTCATATCCCTAAGAGATTTCAACTCTTTACTGGCCGGAAAAGAAACATCCTCAACGTCACTGATTCTTTGTTCTGCGGATGCAATTTTAGAATTGATTGTATTCATGTCCGCACAAATGGCGGTTAGCTCTAGCTGCATAGCTGCCATATTTTGTTTGGTGGATTTAGCTAAATTATGAACATCCGCGAACGTTTTGAGAATCATGTCCATTGTACTATTAATGTCCGCTTTGGCCTTGATGGGAGAATCAGACGGAGAGGGATCACCTTTGTTTCTCTTGAATTGGGGTTTGGACCCTTTTTCTGCCATTGTAGTAATCTTGTAAGGACAGGGTGTAGATATACTTGTACTGAACCTACCAACACTAATGGGATGTAGGCGTTAAATTTCACGAAGCACCAGCTTATAGCTGAAAACCAGCACACATGGACCGATACAAAGAGTGACTGGCGATAGACGACCTGAAGCAGATACACTCACTGAGATGAGACGCAGGTTAAATACTGTGTAAAGAGCGCAAGCAAATTACATAACCAAATTGTGTAATTTGGCCCCTGCTAAGGATCAAAGGGAGGTGGACATCTGGAAAGACCACTTTTCATTAGGTGACTACACTATATGCACAGTATACAGGTAAGATCTACAAATATTTGGGATATTATTTCTTAGATCCAGCTACCGGTAAACCAGTGATGAAGCAATGGCACGGCAGGAAAATGTCATCACATAACACTGTAGACCATACTGATTATCGATGGCTCTTTCAAAATGCAGAATGAAAGCTGAAAGCCTGATAGTAAAAATATTGTGCCCCCAATATGGGGTACCAGAGAAGGAGAAAGTCAGGCTCAGCCTTACTGCCTAATAAAACGAGAGTTCAAGGATACAAGGGTGCTGTCATTCCAGGAACCACTTTGGCTGAGAGACCATCCATAGAGGCTAGACTTGACCACAAGGGCAATTGTGCTGCAAAGCGCTTCCAATCAACAGCAGTACCGGGAGCACAAGTACTGAGCAGATGCTTGATAAGCCACACTCGGCACCAACCAGTGACCGGTCCACGTTGTCTTCACACAGCAGCCATAGCAGGGTCAGACATGGATCAGCTAGAGAACACCAGCAAGCTGATAGTGGCCCGCTCCATATTACTTCACACATCCGCCCGCACATCAGCCAAATCAGGTGCAATGTATCCTCGCTTGCTCAATTCCGCACAGCACAACACCCTCAATGTCAGCAATACGGTCTCCGTAGAGCATTTGGAGCCGCCCTTTTAGGGTCAGGCTGCAATATTGAAAGAACGCTACAAATAGCTCATTTTGGCTGAAAAGGTATAAAGTACCTCACCAGAGAATATGATCGGTCAACAGTTCATGGATCCGATGTTTGAAGGGAATCCAGGGTCATAGATGGCCTTTAATAAGCTTCGATTACAGGGCGCACGAGAGCCACCATTTTACGTCCTCGGTTTCCCGATCCCAGAAAAACCATCAACGGGATTTCCTTCATGATCCGCAGCCCATATTCATCGGTAACAGCCAGGCGCGCAACACCCATTGGGCTCACCGGGCTTCAGCCCCCCCCCCCCTCGCCTCCTCTGCCCGGGCTTAGATGACACGCACTGAAATGATGCAAGAAGGCTGCGCATCCGATCCGAAAATGTGAGCTTTCTGAGAGGCCCGGCAGCCCGAGCCAGACAGCCAGCCTCTGAACAGTTTCAGCGAGTGAACCCCCGTGCCCTGACCTCTTGTTTTCCTTTAGAGTGGCGCCGCCGAGGTGAAATCCTTGCCTGAAGGCAGGGATTTCACCGAAGCACTTGATGGGTTGTGAGCATGGGGTGTGAAGATGTGCACAGCAGGGGGAAGGCATGGCCAGTTAAGGTGATGCTTTTCCTTTGTAAAGGAATTTCTGCTGGCATCATAGCCCAGGGTGTGCTGTCTGTGCACTTGTTTAGATGTGTATTCCATACAAGTGCACAGACAGCAAACCCTGGGCTATGACACCAGCAGAAATGAATTTTCAAAGGAAAAGCATTACCTGCACTGGCCATCCCTTTCCCCCTGCTCTCTGTGCATTTGACCCACATTGATCTACACAGTGAGACCTTCCAGGGGCTGGATGCCAGGACACAGTGCTGCTGATCAGCCAGACTCCACAGTATAGTATCAGAAGAGCAGGCAGCAGTTTTTTGTGTAAGTTCCAGTAACTTTAATGCATTTTTCAGCACAGCATTACCTACTGCCTGCATATCTAGGTTACTGTGAATGTTGTTCTTGACTTACATACATAGAAAAGTCAGTCCCCTCCACATATGCAAATGTAGTGTAAGTTTGTAGTGTTAATTTTTTTTTGGGGTGCTAGTGGGTAATTTTAGAGTTCAGGGTGGGTGTAGGTTTTAGGATGCCAGGGAGTAATTTTATGGTTCAGGGTGGGTTACGGATTGGGGTGCCAGGGGGTAATTTTAGGGTTCTGAGCGGGTATGGGTTTTGGGGTTCCAGGGGGCAATTTTAGGGTTCAGGTTAGGTATGGGTTTTGGGGTGCCAGGGGACATTTTAGGGTTCAGCGTGGGTATGTGTTTTGGTGTGCCAGGGGTAATTTTAGGGTTCAGGGCAGGTGTGGGTTTTGGGGTGTCAGGGGGCAATTTTAGGGTTCAGGGTGGTTATGGGGTGCCAGGGGGGAATTTATGGTTCAGGGTGGGTATGGGTTATGGGGTGCCGGGGGGAATTTATGGTTCAGCATGGGTATGGGTTTTGGGGTGCCAGGGGTAATTTTAGGGTTTAGGGCAGGTGCGGGTTTTGGGATGTCAGGGGGCTATTTTAGGGTTCAGGGTGGGTATGGGGTGCCAGGGGACATTTTAGGGTTCAGTGTGGGTATGTATTTTGGTGTGCCAGGGGTAATTTTAGGGTTCAGGGCAGGTGTGGGTTTTGGGGTGTCAGGGGGCAATTTTAGGGTTCAGGGTGGGTATGGGTTATGGGGTGCCAGGGGGGAATTTATGGTTCAGCATGGGTTTAGGATGCCAGGGGTAATTTTAAGGTACAGGGTGGGTGTGGGTTTTGGGGTGCCATGGGATTAATTTTAGGGTTCAGCGTGGGTATGTGTTTTATAGTGCCAGGGGTAATTTTAGGGTTTAGGGCAGGTGTGGGTTTTGGGATGTCAGGGGGCTATTTTAGGGTTCAGGGTGGGTATGGGTTATGGGGTGCCAGGGGACATTTTAGGGTTCAGCGTGGGTATGTGTTTTGGTGTGCCAGGGGTAATTTTAGTGTTCAGGGCAGGTGTTGGGGTGTCAGGGGGCAATTTTAGGGTTCAGGGTGGGTATGGGTTATGGGGTGCCAGGGGGGGGTTTATGGTTCAGGGAGGGTGTGGGTTATGGGTTTCCGGGGGGCATTTATGGTTCAGCATGGGTATGGTTTCTGGGGTGCCAGGGGTAATTTAAGGTTCAGGGCGGGTATGGGTTTTGGGGCTCCAGGGGGTGATTTTAGGGTTCAGGGTGGTAATGGGTTTTGGGGTGCCAGGGGGTAATTTTAGGGTGTGGGGTGGGTATGGGTTTTGGGGTGCCGGGGGGGGATAATTTTAGGGATAGTATGGGTTTTGGGGTGCCTGGGGTAATTATAGATTCCAGGGCGGGTATGGGTTTTAGGGTGTGAGGTGGTTAATTTTAGGGTTCAGCGTGGGTATGTGTTTTGGTGTGCCAGGGGTAATTTTAAGATTCAGGGTGAGTATGGGTTTTGGGGGGCAATGCATCAAACTAACAAAAATGTGTGCTTTAATTGTTGTCCAGTTTCAAATGCAGAATTCACCACATTTTTTTCTCAGCTTGACCTGAGCATTAACCGATCCTGATTATCTGCCATTTTAGCCCCGCCCCATTGATTTACATTAGCCACGCCCCTTCATCTGCCATGTTAGCCCCCCCCCGAAATTAAGACCTAGTTGCGCCCCTGGTAACAGCATCCACAGTAGCAGCGTTCCATCAGGAACAGAAGCCGGTTCCATAGAAACGCTGACAATTCCATAAACCTCTGAAATTCATTTTTTCCATCTCCGTGCGCAACAGAGTGACAGGATCAGACAGCCATCGGCTCTGCCGTCCAAGTCACGCCCCCAGGGTCCTTAAACTTAAAAAATCGACCGCGACTTACACGTAGAGTTGTACGGAGCACACAGTGGTCTTCCCACACTGCACACACTCTCCGTGGGGTCCCTATATACTCACCTTGGGTGGTTCCTGCAATTCTACATCCTCTCGACACTGTCTTGACTCGAGTCGTGGTTCTTATACCACTTTCTTAGTATATGGTTTGGTCCCCCCTGGGGCCACTGTGTATTTCGTGCTATTTACTATGTTTCTTTGCTGAAGTATTGGGTGCATTGTGCATATATCCCAATAGGAGATATTTCTATGTGTTACGGAGTATTATATAATAAATACATATTTTTATAAATACTTTGTGTGGTTCTTTTTCACTTAATCTATACTATAAGATTGCATTCTGGTAAAACAACTCCTCCTGGACTAAGCCTGAAGGCTACTCTCCGCAGCTACCACTTAGAGAGCTTTCTTGGATTATCTAAGACTTCGTAAATCACCATAAGGGCTGTCTGGACTGGTGCAAGGTGTCCACTTACATAAGGGGCCTGAATGATTCACATTTATTGTCTGGCTTCCCAGGTTTTAACCTTCTTGAACATTGCTAATAGGGTTGATCTCTAAAAGTTTTGGAAAACTCAGCTGGAAGGCCATCCATCCCAAGTGCTTTGCCAGTCGGAAAGTCTCCAATCACATCCATTTTCTCATCAATCATAAATGGCGGTTCCAAGAACTGCCACTGAGCCTCACTCAGTGAGGCCAGTGTGCTGTATTCCAAGTATGAGGAGTTCTGGGCAGTTGTGCGGGACCCCCACAGTAGAGTATAGTTTGCTGAAATATACTGTGAATACCTCTAGAATCTGTAGTGCTTCCTGATGCACCTTGCGCTGTGGGTCAGTTATGGCTGTGATAGTATTTGCTGCCTATGGATATCGAATTTTGTCCACTAACACCTTCCCGAGCAGTTCTCCCTTGCCATATGAGTGAGCCCTGACATATTTTCCGCAGTGCAGGTTCTACTTAGCAGCAATGGCTAAGTAGTCTGTCATTTGTTTCTGGAGCGACTTCTGACCCTGCTCGCAGGCAGGTCGCTCCCCACGCTACTGCACGGCTCTGCCTGCATTGTTTTTGCCTAATCTTGTATTTTTCCCTTGTGCCTAACTTGCTTTCTTGCCCAGACTTGTTTTTATTCCCCTGTGCCTGTACTTGCTTTCTTGCCCAGACTTGTTTTTATTCCCCTGTGCCTGTACTTGCTTTTTTGCCCAGACTTGTTTTTATTCCCCTGTGCCTGTACTTGCTTTCTTGCCCAGACTTGTTTTTATTCCCTTGCCACCTGCAATCCCATTCGCCGCCCCGCTCCTGCCTCCCAGCTGCTCCTCCCTCCCACATCCCCTCATATGGAAGCCACTACGCGGCGCGGCCGCGCTCAGCAATCGCGCCGCTGGCGCGCCGCTAGCGCCCCTAAGGCAAGCCCGTCTGTGCCCGTCCGTTCCTGGACCGCGCCCAGCGCCAGGACACCTGGACACCACGAACGCCACGATGCCCGACCCCGCTACGATGCCAGAACCCTCCACGCACTCAACACCGGACGATCGCACACCTGCTTCCTGACCGCCTCGAAGCGCACCCACGGAGCTTTCACCTGCCGGAACTGCAGCTTCACAAGCATCCGCCCCACCATGCTGCTGACCAGGAAAGAACCCAACCACCTCAGATTCATCCTTCTCAACACCCGCTCTGCCCGAAAACATGCCGTTGAACTCTGGGACCTACTCGACTCAACCTCCCCAGATGTCGCCTTCCGGACGGAGACCTGGCTGACCCACGCCTCGGCACCCGACATAGCCATAGCCATCCCGGAAGGCTACAAGATCACCCGCAAGGACCGCACCAACAGAGCGGGAGGAGGAATCGCCATCGTCCACAGGAACACTCTCAGAGTCTCGACCAACACCGACGACACCCTCAGCATCGCCGAACACCTGCACTTCCAGATCCACACCGACCCCAACACCACCCTCAGAGGAACCCTCATCTACAGACCGCCCGGACACCGACCACAGTTCAGCGACTCCATCGCCGACTTCGTCAGCACACACGCCCTTGCCTCCATGGACTACATCCTCCTCGGGGACCTGAACTTCCACCTCGAGAACAATGACGACACCAACTCCACCACCCTGATCGACAACCTAGCCAACCTCGGACTCAGACAACTCGTCACAACACCCACCCACTCCGCCGGTCACACGCTTGATCCCTTCTTCTCCGCAAGCCCCCACGTCTCCTTCAACCATACCACCGAACTCCACTGGACCGACCACCGCTGCATCCACTTCACCTTCAAGAAACCCACCACTGCACCCAACAGATGCCTCACCGATGCTGGAGCAAACTCACCGAAGACCAGCTAACCACCACCCTCGCCCAGAGCCCACCCGCTGACCATACCGACCCCGACACCGCCGCCCTCAACCTCAGACAGTGGATCAACGACTGCGCCAACATCCTCACCCCGATCAAGAAACCCTCCAACAATCATACCAACAAGAAAGCCAGCTGGTTCACTGAAGACCTTCGGGCCTCCAAGCAAACCTGCCGAAAGCTGGAGAAGATCTGGCTCCGTGTACGAACACTGGACAGCCACGCCGCCCACAAGAATGCCACCCGCAGACACCATCACCTCATCAGATCCGCCAAAAGGGCCTCCTTCAAAGACCGCCTAGACAACAACGTGCACAACAGCAAAGAGCTCTTCAACATCGTGAAGGAACTCTCCAACCCCAGCTCCAACACCAACGACGTCCCACCCTTGCAAGACCTGTGCGACTCGCTGGCCATCTTCTTCCACCCCAAGATCACAGACATCCACGACAGTTTTAACACCACGACCGCCCCGACAACCACTGAGACCTCCGCCCCCATGACCACCATCCGCACCAACCGCCTGCTCTACTGGACCAACATCAACGACGATGACACCATCAAGATCATGAACACCATCCACTCCGGAGCTCCGTCAGATCCATGCCCACACCACATCTTCAACAAAGCCAGCACATCCATCGCACCCTATCTCTGGAAAGTCATCAACACCTCCTTCGAGACAGCAACCTTCCCTGAGAGCTGGAAGCACGCCGAGATTAACGCCTTACTCAAGAAACCCAAGGCGGACCCCAAGGACCTCAAGAACTTCCGGCCCATCTCCCTGCTCCCGTTCCCGGCAAAGGTCATCGAGAAGACTGTCAACAAACAACTGACCCGCTACCTCATTGAAGAACAACATCCTGGACCCTTCCCAGTCCGGGTTCCGCAGCAACCACAGCACCAAGACTGCTCTCATCGCCGCCACAGATGACATCAAGTCCCTGCTGGACAACGGAGAAACGGTGGCCCTCATCCTCCTGGACCTGTCAGCTTCCTTCGACACGGTCTGTCACCACACACTACGAACACGCCTCCACATCGCTGGGATCCAAGAGAAGGCCCTGGACTGGACCACCTCCTTCCTCTACGGCAGAACACAGAGCGTCAGCCTTCCCCCCTTCTGTTCCGAAGCTACCGAGATCATCTGCGGCGTACCCCAGGGCTCATCCCTCAGCCCAACCCTGCTTAACATCTACATGGCACCGCTCGCCCACGTTGCCCGTCGGCACGACCTCAACATCCTCTCCTACGCCGATGACACCCAGCTGATACTCTCCCTCACCAAGGACCCCCACACCGCCAAAACCAACCTTCACGAAGGAATGAAGGCCGTTGCTGAATGGATGAGGAACAGCCGACTGAAGCTGAACTCGGACAAGACGGAGGTCCTCATCCTCGGATCCAACCCTTCGGCCTGGGACGACTCCTGGAGGCCGACCGCACTGGGAACCGCTCCGACACCCACCGACCACGCACGCAACCTAGGGGTCATCCTCGACTCCACCCTCTCCATGACTAAACAGGTCAACGCGGTCTCCTCCTCCTGTTTCAACACCCTCCGCATGCTCCGTAGGATCTACAAGTGGATCCCCACTGAAACGAGATGAACAGTCACCCAGGCCCTTGTCAGTAGCAGGTTGGACTATGGAAACGCCCTCTACGCAGGAGCCTCGGCCAAACTCCTGAGACGGCTCCAACGCATCCAGAACGCCTCTGCACGCCTGATCCTCGACATCCCTCGCCGCAGCCACATCACACCCCACCTGAGAGACCTGCACTGGCTCCCGGTCAACAAGAGGATAACCTTCAAGCTCCTCACCCACGCACACAAGGCACTCGACAACACCGGACCAACGTACCTCAACAGACGACTCAGCTTCTACACCCCCACCCTCCAGCTCCGCTCCGCCGACCTCGCCCTCTCTACAGTACCCAGCTTCCGAAGAGCGACCAGAGCGATCAGGCGGTAGATCGTTCTCCCACCTCGCCGCCAAGACCTGGAACACCCTCCCCATCCACCTACGGCAGACTCAAGACCTGCTGACCTTCAGAAAACTCCTCAATACCTGGCTTTTCGAGCAGTAGCAGCATTCCCCACCCCAGAGCCTTGAGAGCCTCACGGGTGAGTAGTGCGCTTTACAAATTATATGATTGATTGACTGGTATGGCCCATAGTTGTGGAGGAGGGATTTTGTTTTAGATTCTTGTTGTAGAGTAGTTCCAGGTGTTAACTGTAATGTTTTTAAAACCCCATTTTGTTTAGCATGCAGATATCACTTTCAATGCCACCCACCCTGTGCACACGCTCTCCACCGATCCCACATTCAGTTTAAAATATTTAATTATGTTGGTCTACAATTCATCACATAAATGAGCATCTAATAGGGCCACTGGGCATAGCTGCCAGTGCTTTAATATCTGAGGTAAAACAGGTATAGCCAGCATGAGTAATACAGGCGAGTAATCTGAGAGTGTTTGGACGAAAAATAAATTCCCTTAACCTGAGAGCATACGACATAGTTGGTTAACCAATAGTCAAGTCTATGTCACATATTGTTGGAGGAAGACTCATATGTACATTCTCACACAGTACTAATTTCTGTTCATATATTATCTCCTGCAGGGTTTTCAAAGTCGCACAGCTGCTCCCCGCCTGCATAGACGTTCTATACTGCTTCTCCTGCGGGACACAGTTGGTGTCTCCTTCCCATATCAGGACATTACTTTACCCAAAAGTGATACAAAAAACTCGGGGTCATCAATGTTAGGGCCATAGCAATTTGCTATTGTGAAAGGTGTTCCCCCAGCCAGCCCCATATAATGACATATCTGCCATCACTGTCCACTTTGGAACCGATCAGCGTGAACTGCACCACCTTTTTGATGGGAACTATTACTCCCCTTGCACATGAAGAATAGGAGGAAGCAATATGGAGGCAATAAGGTAGGAGGCCGAACCCACGTAGGAAGATTCTGTTTGCTTCATTAAATGAGTTTCTTGCAGGAGCGCTACGTCAATTCGACAAAGTAGGTCCACAACTGGCGCTTTTTCCAAGCAAAGAATGACAGGGTTGTATCTCCTGTTCTCATGTAATGCAACATCGCAAGCAGGATGCACTTTTGTATTTGAACCAGTAATGTAGTGTGGAGTGCCCGGTCCCCATAGTGTGCAAGTATAGTAACTTGACATAAATAATAACATAGAAAAATTCATATTTCTGAAAAGTCTCCCACCAACTACGCCAGAGGCCCAATTCCACTAGATCATGAAGCCAACCACCCCCAACAATAACCACAACATTCCAGCACAACAGAAGTAGCTTACGATCAAAATAATGAAAGATGGAGGTAACCATTGGGTAGAGCCTAGGAGACTGATAGTATACCCACTGTACAAAGATAAGGGGGTCAGAAGTAAGAATATGTGCTAGCGTCATAATATACAGCATATATATACATGTCAGTACTATATTGTCAGGAACCTGTTGTATCACTCCCCCTTCACGGCCTGAAAGCAGAGTTCTGGGCACAGAGCCTCTTTGGCATAGGAAGCGTGGTATCTACAAGCTCATAGCCTCCATTTTGGATCAACACCTACTGGGCCCTGTCACAAGCAGCTTCAATGATCTAATCCAATCATTCATTGCAAATAACGGCAACAGCAGACTCCATGCAGTATCATGGGCGCTGAGTAGCTAGACCATACTTGATAGCGTGGTGTTGAAATGTTGATTATGCCTCATCAAAGCCTCCAACTTCACAAGCCTCACAGTAGTGCAGCACCGTAGTTGCTTGTTGATCCTGTGGCACCCCCAGGACAAATGCAATTTAACTAAACATCGGAGTAGGGTTCATCAGGAGACAGTTTATATCTAAATCTAGAAATAAGGCAGCACTGAGACATGTGGCCTAAATTAGAATATCAAACTCTACACATATCATAGCTTCTGCACCAATAATGAGAGTCAGTTCAATCCGTGGTTAATATGATCATGCTCAAGATCTAACCTGCCATGTATCAAATACCTAATTTCACAGAAACCCCAGCTTTGCAGTAGGTGAATTTTTTTCTCAAATTCCAAGTTCACATTTATTTCTTAGACGTTTAGTCTATCAGATCAATTTTTAATAAATATAATCTCTTTATATAGTCAATTTGGGAATAATATTTAAAAAATAGTTATACTATGCATGTAATGTCATTGTACTATGCAGTGTAGATTAAAGATAACACATCCCTTGTTATTATTCTATAGCACGTCTGAAGTCTCTCACTCAAGAGTTCTAGAAATGTATTTTCCCACCTTTGAAACATAGATGCACCCACTCTATACTCAAAGACTTTCTAAGGGAAATGTGAACTGCCAGCTTCCTAAACCAGCCCTCAGGATTGAGCGTCAACTATGAAAAAGTTCTTCTGCCACTGCTGTTTAACCAGATGATTATCTCACATCATCCACTTATGGCTGCAAGTGAAGTAAAACTAGCTTCCTGTTTAATTGTATTGTCTCAGAGCCCTTATTAGACAGGTCACAGAGCATTATTGTTCTGGTTGAACCGCCAAATTATAAAGTCCAGAGTAGGTTTTAAAATTGCAACTGATATGCAAATATGTTCCTCTGAAATTGTATGCATATTAACGTACATCATACATATTTATTGTGGCTATTCCAAGAACATTACTGGAATGACAAAACCAGATTTTCATGAAGGGCCTTACCCAACCCACTAATTGCAAAAGATCGGGGCTTCAAAAGGGCCATTATCTGTATACCATGTATTAAGGTCCCTGAACTCTTTACTTTTAAGAAAATACTCGACTTCTCAGATAGCCCTCAACACTGGATTGCTAGGCATTGGCCCACCACAACATAATGTGTTTGTGCAAATGGCATAAGATAAATTTGCATATAATAAATCAAGATGAGAATTGTTTACAAAGTACATTGTGAAATAGACAAGCTGACAAGATTTGGACTCTTGAAGACCAAAGTTGGACATCATTGGCATAGCCGGTGTCATGAAATGGGACTTACCAGTTCCTGCAAGAATGCTAAAAAGGAAGATGCCTGCTACCTCACTACCTTCCAAGATACCAACATTTCCAAAACAGGAAGACTGTGTAAAAATATCAAGGGGGAAGGGACATGTAAAAGAGAGAAAAAAACAGTGGCAAGGATCACTTCAGGCTGGTCAGGTTGTTACGCTTTACTAACTGGCTGTGAATGTGGCCCATAAAAAAGGAACAGAACAATATATGCTCATTAGTGGTCTGATAGTGTACATGAAAAAGTGCCTCTGTGACCATGAATCTGAATACATATTTCAAGACCTAGGCTTAAATGTATTACCTACGCCAATTTTCTATAAATGAACACAATACTTCTATCAATTTGACAACTGTGGTAGATAGACATCACCTACATCTCTCTACTTATGTGGCAATGATCAGCACAACACATGAAAACTACAGTCTATACCTTTTGAAGGATGGACTTTACTTCATACTCTCAAAAAAAAAATTAAAACGGATTGTACAAATCATTATACATTACTTTTTTTTTATTTAATACAAACTGTCCTATACATCCATTTTTCATGAAGGTTATACAAATCTCAAAAACCAGTGCAAAACATACATCAAAAAACTTCTCGTTAAGAACTCATCAATTATGTACGTCCTTCTCAATTTTGCTGCTGTATCGGGAAAAACTGAACTCCAATTATCCTCAATAGTCGTTAACTGGGTGGTCCTAAAAAATGTGCTCAGTGTGATTTACAAGGACTCTTCTACTGTTTAGACCATCTTTTGTTTGCTAAACTTATATGCCACTTCAACTTTCTGATTTTCTATAGTGATACCCTGAGTCACGTGAAATAGCTGTGAGTTGTGTTGGTGGTGCCGACGTGTTTTGACCTTCGTGCAAGGGACCGAGAGGGTTTCTAGGAAGGTTTTCCTCAGGGCTGGGACTGTGAGTGTAAAACTTGGTGATCTAATGTGCAGGGAAGACTATTTGGAACTTGTCCTGTTGTCCAATTCTTCACGGCAAATAGGGAGTTACATCTTGTTTCTTTTCTTAGATCTTCTCCATTGTTTCCGTGGTCACTGAGTTTTGGAATCTTTTCGTTCGGCGAGTAAACGCTCTTCCGAACTTCTTCTCGGGCTCTCGATTTCCGGAAATCGAGAGCCCCGAGAAGTCTCACTGACAAAGCTAAGCACCTGATGGTTAGACAGGACAGCCCACCCCATTGTTCTTTAAAAGCAGTGCCTGCAGCCCAACCGGAAAATGCCGCATGGCAGAATCACGCCCTGGTGACAGATATTTTCTATTTTTTGCCTACACTTGCCGGGGTAATTGCATTGAATGGGGAAACAATTTTGTAGTAAATAACACTTCACAAACATAAAGTGTCTGAGTCACAAAGATTTTGCCCTTCTAAAAAAAACCTCTGCAGATGCAAATGACCTCAATAACTTCCGCCCCATCACCAATCTGCCTTTTCTTTCAAAGATCACAGAAAAATGTGTTGCAAAACAACTCTCCCAACACATTATGGACAATAATCTCCTTGACATGTTCCAGTCGGGCTTTATTCAAAACTGCAGCACTGAAACAACCCTGCTGCAAGTGATCGATGATGCGCTGCATATTCTCGACTCGGGGGAATCGTGCCTTCTGATTCTTCTTGACCTCTCTGCAGCTTTTGACACTGTTAATCACAACACCCTCCTTAACATTGCAGGAGTGTGGCTCAATGGTTAGAGCGGTAGACCCTGATGCAGAGTTCTGGCAGGGACCAGGGTTCGATTCCCGCCTTGGCGGGGTCTCGGGCTCAATTTCCTCGGACCTGTTAATTCTCGCCTCGGTGCCTATTCTAATCACGGGCCCCACGCTGCAACTCTGGGCAATAGCTTGCTTAGCCTCCACACCGGCCCCAACAGCACTAAGGATGCCTGGCTTCACCCTGGGGGTGTCCAGGAGTGGACACTTCACAGGGAAAGCCAGGAGGGGTTCAACAGCGGTATGAGTATCAGCGCCAGGAAGCCGAATAGGCGACACCGCAAGGTGACCGTCTGGTGACAGTGCGCTCTATAAGTACCATGACATTTACATTTACATTTAACATTCTTCAACAGAGAATGGGCGTGGAAGGCACAGTACTCAAATGGTTTGCCTCTTGCCTCTCGGACAGATCCCAAATGATCAATATTGCAAACAGTCTCTCGTCTCCACTGGTGGTTGGTCAAGGCATCCCTCAAGGTTCTATCCTTGCTCCCACTCTGTTCAATCTCTATCTGGAACCATTAGGGAACCTTCTAAGCAAATCTGGAATCCTCTACCATCTCTATGCGGATGACACCCAAATCTACCTCAAGGTGTCTTCCTCTCATGAGCTCTCACTACTCAGCTCTACTCTCAATACTATTCACAACTGGATGTTAGTTCACCAACTCATTCTCAATCCCTCCAAAACGGAATTCCTCCTCTTATCTAGCTCTCTCTCTCCGCCTCCTGTTCAATCCTGGATGGATCAATCGAATCTACTCAACAGTAAACCCATCATTGTGGACTGCGCTAAATCCTTAGGTGTCATACTTGACAAAAGACTCAACCTAATCCCACACATCAACTCCATGGCCAAGAGCGCACGTTATCAACTGCGCCTTTTATGAGGGATTCGTCGGTTCTTCCCGGAGAATGACCTAAAAACCTTGGTCCAATCGCTAGTTCTCTCTAGACTGGATTATTGGAATTCTCTTCTGACTGGCCTTCCCAAATCTCACCTCTCCCCCCTCAAATCCATCCTCCATTCAGCAGCTCGCTTCATTACAGGGTCAAAACGTAGTGACCACATCACTCCTATTCTCTCCGATGGCTTCCCATCGAGGCTAGAGCTATCTACAAAATAGCGTGCATCACCCACAAAGCTTTGCACTCTTCCTCCCCTCGCTATCTGGCAAATAAACTCAAACTGTCTGGAGGTTCAAGGCCTTCTCGGAATGCGGAAAAGTTCCTTCTTGAACCCCCCTCCTTCAAAAGGGAAAAATTGTTGGCACAAACGTTCTCAGGTAATGCGGTGAGAATCTGGAACTCGCTTCCTCCTTCGCTCCGTGCTATCACCTCCATCCAGATCTTCAAAGCGGACCTCAAATCTCTTTTATTCCAAAGACACTTTCAGAACTAATTCCCTCCTTCTCAGACCCCACCAGGAAGTTCTTTAGTCATTGTAAATTTGTCACAAATATTTTTATTTTTGTTTGTACATCCTGTGCTTGCTGCGTTTGATATTGTGTTCCTTTTGCCTGCGTTGTTTTGATTCTATGGCCTGCTACTGTTCGCCAGGAAGTTCTTTAGTCATTGTATAATTTGTCATATTTATTCTTACTTTTGCTTGTACAGTCTGTTCATGCTGTGCTTGAGATTGTGTGCCTTTTGCCTGCGTCACTCCGATTCTATGGCTAGCTATTTTTGTCCGTTTTATTCCTGCAACAGTTCTCTCATGTAACGTAACTGGTTCTATTGTACAGTGCTCTGACACCCTTGGGTAAAGTCTGCGCTTTATAAAAATGCATTAAATAAAAATATAATAAAAATTATACAGTATACACTTTAATTTGAGGAATAAGCCAAGAGAAATACAAAAATAGGTCACAGGGTCATCTTTTTCACCTATGGTCTTCAACCTTTTCAGGGAGCCCCAAGCCGAAATCTTGAATTCTTCCAACACCCACTACCACATGTATGTGGATGACACCCAACTACACCTGAAAATATCTTCACATGAAGATATTAGGTCCCTCAACACAAGCCTACTAAAACCCAAAACTGCCTAACCCGCAACAATCTCAAACTCAATGCCATCAACACGGAATTCCTCCTAATAGTCCCACCCAATCACTCTCCCGAGATCAATCTATGGATAAATCATCTAATTGCTCTCAACTGCACATCAGGTATAATAGATTCCCCAAGCAAGATATTTGGGAATAACACTTAACAAGAACCTGAATTTGCAGGAACACATTTGTTCCACAGTCAAAGGTGCGAACAATCAAATGAACATTTTAAGGAAGTTAAAACCCTTTCTCCTTCAAGATGATTTCAAATCCACTGTCCAGGCCCTTGTCATTTTCAGACTGGACTATAGTGGTGCAACCCTCTGTGGTCTTCCTGGATACAAGTTGGCACCTCTAAGAGCCTCTCTCAATGCTGTGGCCAGGCTCATCACAGGATCAAAAAGAAACCATCACATCTCTCCCGATCTTAAAGCCCGAAACCCATATGAGGAAGGAAACAGTTAAAAATTGCCTGCATGGCCCACAAAGCACTACATTACAACACCCCAAGGTACCTGGCACAAAAACTAGAACTATCTGGTATATGCAGATCCTCTAGAAGCATCAGCACCTTGTTACTGAAACCCAGGGCCAGCTTTAGCGCTGGTGGCGCCCTGTGCAAAAATGTCTGGTGGTGCCCCCCACCACCCCTAATGACCATCTCTGCCACAGATTCCCTCACTAGCACCCTTTAACAGTGCCACTCAAGTCTCCGTAATCACTATCTCTTGGATTTGTTTAGTTTTATAGCACTGCTCATACCAGTGTAGGGTGTCAGAACACTTTACATCACAGACACAATGCACAGAGACAATCAGTCATGCATGCGTAAATCAGTGTATAGGAAATGTTACATCAGACAGAACTACAAGATGGAGTGTAGGAGTGGCATGTCATCAATACTGGTAGGCAATATAGTTTGAGCCCTTATTCTGGAAAAGCACATTCAGAGCTTAAAACGTAACACCATTGTTAGGGGTTCTCTTTAATAATAAGGATTGTTTTCTACCCAAATAAACCCCTTTCACAAGATTAGGATGATGAAAGACTGGGCAAAAAAACATATAGCTCTAACATATACCTTGCAGTTTGCATGCAGCTCTAGGATAACAGTTAATAGCTCAGTGTTCTATATTAGGATTTTGACTTATAAACGACAAGTAACAAAAGGAGCTATTTTACAGAAGCAGTAACCCACTGACCTATTTACATTATATGCATTTCGTTATCTGCATGGTTCACGTTCTTAGCTGCAGGCATTTTATCTCTCTGTTCTACCTTGGGATGAGTCAAAACTTCCACTAGACAAACCTCCGGTGTCTTTCCAGGAAGACGATTAATTACCGGAGTTATCGTGACATTTTAATGGATGTCTTAAAATTTCTGGAGGTCAGGAACGCAGCAGCAGGTGCTTTTAAAATGATAAGATACTTAAAAAAATTACGCATCCACCCCAAGTCAATGCCCGGTGCGGTCGCACCGATCGCACCGCCCTAGAGTCGACCCTGCTGAAACCACAGAAATTCCATAAAATGAAAACTAGCAACAGAGCACTCTTGGGTACTGCCCAGAGGATTCGGAATGTCTTACCACCTGAAATCAGACTGATTCAGTCAACTGCATCTTTCAAACAAGAAGTGAAATATCTACTTATGAACTAATTCCTGCCCCAGACATACAATTTGACTCGATATCTGCACCCATGATGATTATCACTAGACTTTCCGCCCATATCTATATATTCTTGTCCACTTGTCCTAGACCTAGATACATTACCTTCTGCATTTTGTGAACTTTCACAGTTTCAAGACTGTCACCCACGCACTGGTTACGAGTCGACTAGACTACGGAAACACCCTCTACGCCGGAATCACAGCCAAATTACAGAAAAAACTCCAACGCATCCAAAACGCATCAGCGAGACTCATTTTGGACATCCCTCGCCAAGATCACATTACCGGCCACCTGAAAGACCTCCACTGGCTTCCCGTCAACAAGAGAATAACATTCCGTCTCCTCACCCACGCACACAAGGCCCTCTACAAACTAGGGCCCGAATGCCTCAACACCCGACTATCCTTCTACACACCCACTCGCCAACTAAGATCATCCAATCAAGGCCTCGCCGCAGTTCCGCGCATCCAAAGATCCACCATGGGAGGTAGATCCTTCTCCTACTTGGCGCCAAAGACCTGGAACTCACTCCCCACTCACCTCCGCCTTACACAGAACCACATCTCCTTCAGAAAAGAACTTAAAACCTGGCTATTCGATAAATAATGAACCCCCTCCCCAAGCACCTTGAGACCCTCTGGGTGAGTAGTGCGCTATATAAATTCTTGAACTTGAACTTGAACAGTTGATATCTCTCTAGATTATGCTGTTGTGTGCTTTCTTGTTTTGTTTTTTTCTTCTTTCCGATTATTTGTAAAGCACTCTAATACCATCACAGGTCATGTTGGCACTAAGTAAAACCTTATAAATAAATAAAAAAATAAATAAAAAGCAGATGTGTAACTCAAACTGATGCGGTCTCCCTGCAGAATATAATTAAAACCCACATAGTAAAGTTATACATTTGGCCTTTGGCTGAAGGTGGTCCCCTGAATGGACGGGCAGGGGCTGCAGGGGCCTGCGTACTCCCGAGTCACATAAACTTCGTGAACCGGGCCCGCAATGCTTTGAGAGGCCAGCTCGAGATTGTAGCACAATCCAAGGTTTGTATGCCGCAGATAGGAGCCGTTTTGACAGTCGCCAGGCAGCAACAGCATTCTTCAGCTGATACATTGTGTGCAGTGTGCACACAGAACTGGGTGAAAAGGCGGTTTCAGCAATGTGGTTTCATGCGTCAGTCGCTGTCACTCTCCGTCTCTCTATGCCCGGAGCCCCGGTCAGTGCTGCGCATGCGCAGTGCACCACAGCCGACGCCATGTCATGTGAGGCACATCTGCACTACGCTTGCTAAAAAAAAATACGTTCCCATTGAAAAGTGCATTTCAACCTGAACTACCAACAGGTCGTCGCCGTTGCTCCTTTTTGTATGTCGTTCAATTACTATGACAACTTGTCTTAATGCCCCAAAAAATATTGTCCGCATAGTTATGTTCTTATGTATGTTATCCTCTGGGCAGTAGAGGGTGAAAAGGAAATTGAACGCTGTTTGTTCGTGGTGTGAAAAAAAACCCATGAAGTTTGTGTTCTAAAAGTCACGCATTCCAAATGTAACTTTGGCTGTGGTCGGTCACGCTCCCTCAAGCAACTGTTAAATCATCCTGCGTTTTCATCTGGCTTTTAAGACGCGATAACGGATAATGATAACATGACAAAAAGCTATTTTACCGTGTGATACCGAGTTTATTAATCACACTTTTGCGACCCTTAAAGTGGCAGTGCCAAAGTGGGCAACCCGAGACGACGTCGAAGGCCGCTATGCCGATGGGAGGGACCTTGTTTTTTGCCTTTGTTTAAAGAGTTCAGCAATCCAGCCTTTCTCGCAAGAACAATTTAATGTAAAATAAATGAACTGCGATGTGAACACATGCTAAAAAGAATCGGCAAAAACGAATAAAAAAAGGGAAAAAGACAAGCACTTTTCTTAGTGGATGTTTCTGGTAGCAGTTGGGCGACTTTATTTGTGTGAATTGTCTGTAGATGACCAAGACAGTTCATTCTCTCTCCTCCTCTGCTTACTCTCTTATCCCTCCCTCTCCGACCGTATGTACCCTTGCCCTCCCTCGCTCTCTCTATCTCTCTCTCTTAGGCCTTCCTGTGTCTGCTTCAAGAATTGAGCTTGGGAAGTGACAGAGGCACCAGGGGAGGCCCTGGGCTTTTCACAACCGGCTTCCGAGGCCTCCAGCCCACGTAAAAATGCCTGACTAAATGAAAAGCTGTCGGCCCTGAGTGCATGAACCCTCTACCACCAAATGAGCTTCCACTATCAAGACTTCTGCAATTTTTTTGCTTTCTATAGGCAACACACAGATATATTTGTGAAACAATCCCTCAGGGTCCCGTATGCTTAGGATGAGTTCTCCCAGTGCGTCTGGGACACTGATTTTTATCCCATCTCAGGCCACCATGCTGTGCACAGTGGTCCAAGGAAGAAAGAGATGGCGCTTACTTCACACAAGGGAGAGCGAGACAAGACCAACCTAGTGATGTTCTCCCAGATTCATATCTACACATCCAAGGACAACCAGGATTTTTAGAAAAAAAGACCAAGGAAAACCACTTAGAGATCCTACTGGAAAATCCAGAGATTTTGGAATAGACGCCTTACCCACTAAATAGTGGCATGCTTCCTCATCGGTGCCTATCCACACCCTGATAAGGTAATACCATCAGGGCGGACACGGCCACAAATGGGAGTTCCTATATAAGATATCTCTCTGGATAAAGCAGGGATCCAGTTTGATTAAAGAGAAAAAGTTTAAAACAACCTCATGTTAGAACTACTATTTACTAGTAGGGTACCGTGGTTAGATTAAGAATAAGTACAGGGTTCCAACTGAGCATTATTCTCTCAATCACCCCTGATTTTTTCTGACATGTTTAAGCCCTCACAACAAGCTCATATGGGTTTGGGACCTTCCTCAGGGCTAAACGTATGTGTCCCTACCTAGTCCGGCATGCATTCCATGCATTTCAATAAGGCATAAGGCTTTCGCCTGACAAAATGGACACTCTGTATTTCAGGGGTACCCTACCTTGTCCTTCTTCAGGGATCATGAATGTCTGGCAGAGGGGACCATCCTGTTGTCACACATACACCAAGGAAGAGGTCCATGTGCGATCACCTCGATGTGCTGCCCAGACCGCCGCCGACTGCTAGACAAGTTTTAGAATACCCACCCTAACCCGGGTGCATGTCTGCCACCGAATGGCAGCAGTTGCTCAGCAGTGAGAGTGCTACTCGTCCAACATTGGAAACACAACACTTCTGCCATGGTTAAATGACGCAAGGAGAGTCATCAGTCAATTTTTGCTAGACGCACAGTTACCGTCAACCTCTAAATGACCCTAGTTTAGAATTGTTAAGAGGATATGAGACCTTAACCTGCTGCAGATTCCGAAGTACCCGAATGGTGACACACAAGGCGTTAGAAAATAGTAAAATAATAAAATGTAAATGTTGAGTGTGAATTTAATGACAGGCAGTTTGTGGAGGGCCAAGACGGAGTTGTGCTTAGGCCATAGATTGGGTAAGGCACTAACAGCTGCAACAAAGCCAGGAAAAGACTTGTTCTGTTGGGCTAGTCTTACAGAAGCATATTGTTTGTGAATCAATGGCTACAAAATGTGTTTCTTCTGAACCAGATTTAGGTGATCTCTTTGAAGTCTTGGCTAGCCTCAAGGGATATGTGACAATGTCATGTGGCTCTCTGCTCGATCTTTCAGTCTCAATTGATATCAGCAGTTTTCACAGTACTGGTTTAACACCCCCCGCCCCCAATTTTCTCTCTGAGTTGCACAACTTTTTCATACCATAAACCTGGTCGCCGTGGCCAACACCCACCCCTTACGTGGCACTCTACTTGTCAATTTACTTGCCACTTCTCTTAGCCTGCATGACAGCACAGCCAATTGCAAAGTGCAGGCACAAAGTTTGTAAAATTCATGGGCATATGAACATAGCTGCCACGTTGTTCATTATGCATTCCTATGTATTTTTGAGTGACATCTCCATCCATCAAATGTGACATCTTGAGTGAGACTATTGAGAGCAGTTAACAAGAAAATGTGTACAAAAAAGCAATTCTTGTTTTATTCCATGTATCTCAATACCTAGATTAGATAAATCAATCATAACTGACAAAGCAAAATTTGAGATTTCTTAAATTGTCCAGCCGTAGGCCACAGTGCACCCTGCTGCATTTTTTTTTAGTAACAAAAAAAATATTTTTGTTACTTTCACTGTAACTATGGCACAAAAAGTATCCCTTCCGGAACGCGACTGGCTCCTTTAGAAGCTAAAGTGTTATCAAAGGTACGCTGTGTGATGGCACACCCACTGTTATGGGTGGGGAGGGAAAATGACCCTTTTCTTTATATAACCCTCATCAGGCGGGCAACTAGAGCCAAATTTCGGGGGGGGGGGCTGAAAATGTTTTGGGGGGGGCTAATTCTTCTAGCCGTAACCAGAGTGGCTGTAAGAAGGGGTGAATACATAACAAAAGCATCACTTACAAGTAAACGGTCTTTTAAAGACCTGTGAAGTACTCGTGTGCGGCTGCAATTAGACGTCGCTAGCCGCAAAGCTGTGTAAGCCCAGGCTGACACACACGACGGGGGGGGGCCTGAAGCCCGGTGAGCCCAATGGGTTTTGCGCGCCTGACCCTCAAGCACTCTAATCATGGCATCCTTCATCATCGGATTCACCCTGACTCCTAAAGGTCAGGGTGGGCTCAACCATATTCCAGGGAGCACTTATAAAGAAAGGGTGTATGGGGGTGAAACTTTAAAGATAAAATTCCTCACCCACTCTTAATGTATCCTTTATTAGTAGAGTGGGAGGAAGAATAAAAATATAAGGGTGTGAGGATGTGATAGTCCTATGACCCTAAAACACCAACATGTTTCAGCCCTGTTCTACCTGCCTGTGTGAGGTCCTGGGCTTTTGTCAGGGTGGGTAACGAAGAGGTTACTCCCCCAATTGTGTGACTAACATGTGATTATTACTGAAACCATGCGATTAGCATTCATAATATATAAAAGGTGTACTTGCCGCTGTTCGGAATTAGCTGTAACAAAAGAAATATACAGTGTACATACCATCAAGTGCAAATGAGGATGCAGCATAACTGGGTACAGACATTTTGCATCGGAATAGTAATTTATACCAATGAGGCCCCAAAATGAGAATCCAATGTTGTAACTCATAAGGGCTTGTATGTATATTGTACACACATGCATGCATTCATCATTGCGTTATTCAACCATAACCATCAAGCATGGCAATGACACTCTTTCACACTGAGCAGTATACCATGCGTGATCACCAAGTGATCACCAAGTGAAATTGTGTGTTCAATATAGGAATAGGGCCAATCACCCAAATCGAGAGGGACATGCGTTCCCATGGGGCGTGAGAGGGAGGCCTTGTAGTCACAGTCTATAGAGCGGGAGGACAAGGAAGTAACATAAATTAAAAAAACAATTAAAAAACAGCATCCCCTCATTGAGGCAAATTGCATAATAGAGTGGGGAGCATCTTGCACCAGGTGCTGAGAGGTTTACAATGGACTTACTTCATCAAAGGCCCCAGCCGATCTGAATACCTAGTTTCGGCTCACCTCAACTGCTTGCGGTGGGTGGCTGACTGGAGCAGCGTGTGTTAAATACCCTTTACAAAAGGCCTGATCTGCCAATTGGTGCTCATAAGATGCCTCGCTTCAGAACATGGCTCTGCCCATATTTGCTAGCAGGCCGCCAATACGTCGAAAGCAGAGGCTTGTCTGAGGATAGAGGCCAGACTACCTGTCTGGTTACGCTAAATTCGGCTTGAAAGGGCAGAAGACGGAGAGTTCTGACTATGCCATGACCATGTACAAGGGGCCGTCTCAGGCACTCCTACGTGCAGGATGCATGCCTTGAACCGGAAAAAGGTGCGGGCTGGGTGTGCTAATTGAGGCTTGTATCTCAACCAGTCTCTCACCGTATCAGTATGTAATGTAATGTAAGGAGCACTTTTATAGTGCAGCTGTCACCCCAGTATGGTGCTGAAGGGAGGGATTGTGGTCTATGTAGTTGGCCTAGAATTGTTCCAATAAGCAGTAGGGGTGAAATACTGTTAGTGTGGGGTAATCGGAAATGGAGAGCCTCTCATGCCGTGACCTTCTGTAAGTGTTGAATATCATTGCAGGCAATCCTCAGTAAAGGATTGATGCCAAATTGTAGAGCAATGGTTAAAACTGAAGGTGTCTGCGTATATTCTGTATGTATCATGTAGGTGGATGGTGGTGCTGCATTTTAAGTTACAGAACTCAGTTGGTTCCAAGAGATGTCATCATGTAATCTTCTTTTATGCGTTTGCAATCTATGCACCCACCGTTGTTGCTGTTCCCAGTCTGTGGGTTACTTTCTCTATAATTGACCAGGATATGTCGGTGTCATTATGTTTCATTTTTAGAAAGTGGGCTGTTAATTTGGTTGCAATTCTTTGGCATCTTATAGTACTTCTGTGTTTGCTGATGTGAAGTTTAATTTGTCTGTTAGTCATATTGACATATTTTAAGTCACAGGGGCAAGAGATGTTGTATATTACATTACTACTGTTACAATTTGTATTCTCTGTTCACAGGGAGTAGTAAGTCCAAGGTCAATCGTTCTTGTATGGGACATGAATGGACAGACTGAGCAATTCCCACATGGGAAATGTCCTGTGACGGGGTGCAAGTCCTATAGCATTGTTCATATTGCCCTGTGTTACTGTTACTATGCACCAATCTATCTCTGATACTTCGATTTCTTTTGAGAGAGGAGTGGTTTTTCAAACGTCAGTTGGTGAGAAGTTACGATGCGCCAGTGTTTATGTATGGTGCATTTGATCATGTTAGATGATGAATTATATGTACTTATAAATATCTGTGATTTTGCTCCGGTTTGGTCGTGGTCTCAAATAAGACCTCTCTAGGGATGTTACCAGCTCTTTTTTTGTGCTTTATAGAGAATACGTTCTGGGTATTCACTCTCTTTCAGTTTTTCAGAAAGGTTTTTAGCTTCTTTATAGTCATGAGAATTGGTGCAGATATGTCTAATGCGTGAGAATTATCCTATTGGAAGGTTTTCTCTCAGTGTTCGTGGATGGGCACTGTTGAAATGTAACAGACTGTTAAGATCTGTAGGTTTTGTGTGAAGTGAAGTGCTCAATTTACTGTCTTCTGCGACAATGTTAACATCAAGAAAGGAGACCTGGCTTTTGTTACAGGTCATAGTGAAGCATAGGTATGGGGTTCTTTCATTGAGCCATGTGTTAAACGTTTCACTCGTAATATTGTTGTCACGCCAGTTCACCAAAATGTCATCAATGTATCGCCTCAAAAGGCGTATTTTGTCTCTAAAAGCGTTGTTGGTCCAGATGTTCTGTTCTTTGAACCAGCTTATGTACAGACAGGCAATGCTCGTGGTAAATGTGCTGACCATAGAAGTCCTGTGGATTTGTAGATAAGTCTGGTTTTCAAAGCTGAAAAGTTCTCAGTCAGTGCCAGTTTAGCTAGCTCCATAATTCAGCTGATAAGGGCTGTCCATCTCCAGTCTTCTTCATGAAGGAGAATCTTGATGACTCATAGACTTTCTTCCTGTGGGATACTTGTGTATAATGAAAGGATCAAGCTGAACGGCTTGCTCTCTGCGCACTGTAGCTACACCCTTTTGGGTCTAAATAGTCATGTTGTACATTTTACATGAAAAATTCAAAAATTAAATGAAAACGACACCAGCTGTGATTTCAATCACATCAAGTTGTATGAACAATACATAATCACAATTACATATGCTACTCTCATATAAATTGTGAGAAAATTCAATGAAATTTGATGTTTTTGATCACATCTATGTGGCTTTTATCTTACAATTTGTGGCCATAAGTTTTCATGCCCTTTTTTTTTTTTTTGAAAAAAAAAAAAAAAAAAAAAAAAAGGGCATGAAAACTTATGGCCACAAATTGTAAGATAAAAGCCACATAGATGTGATCAAAAACATCAAATTTCATTGAATTTTCTCACAATTTATATGAGAGTAGCATATGTAATTGTGATTATGTATTGTTAATACAACTTGATGTGATTGAAATCACAGCTGGTGTCGTTTTCATTTAATTTTTGATTTTTTCATGTAAAATGTACAACATGACTATTTAGACCCAAAAGGGTGTAGCTACAGTGCGCAGAGAGCAAGCCATTCAGCTTGATCCTTTCATGTTTAGTTTTTTGGCGCAGCATGGGCATTGCGTCCTCCTCTGCAGCACGCTTAGAGAACAGGACAAATTAGCAATCTATTTTTGATCAAACTGGAGTGCCTCTCCCATTACTAATTTTCATACTTGTGTATAATGCCTCCACATCAAGGCAAAATAATGTTTCGTTTGCGAGGTCATACTCTGTTTCTTGTAGAATGGTCAGTAGGTGCTTAGTGTCTTTTATGTAGGATCTGGCCTGTGTTAACAATGGTCTTAGGAACCAGTCTGTATATTGTGATAGTGACTCTAGTATTGAACCGATGCCGGATACCATGGGTCTTCCTGGAGGTGGCATCCTTCCTTTGTGGATCTTTGGGGTAGTATAAAACCGCAGCATTCTTGGTTCGGTTGTGATGAGTACGTCTTTTTCTTTTTTTGCTATCCAGCTTTTTTTGCTTGCCTTGTCCACCGGACTTTTAATCTTCTTCTGTATTCGGCTGGCGGGGTCAGCAGGGAGAATAGTGTAGTGCCAATTGTCCTGTAGAAGGGATAGACAAGCTTGTCTGTAATCTTCTTTGTTCTGTATGACAATTGTACCTCTCTTTTCAGCTGGTTTTTATCACTATGTTGTCCTTGCTGAGGGCATTTCATGCTCTGGTCCCTTTCTTTGAAAGGTTCCGGTACCTTGTTTTATTGAGTTGGTATGTCTATCTCTTTTATTACTGCATATTCAAAAGCCCTCACTTCTGGAGGTATTGTGGAGGGTGGAGGGTTGAAACTGGATTTCTTCTTCAAGGGGGTATACCATGTGCTGTACACATCGGAGGGTTGTTGAAAAAGACTTTGATATGATTTTTTCTGAAAAATTCAGCCAGTTCACATCTCATTTTGAATTTGTCCAGGTATGTGTTGGGTAAAAACCCTGGTCCTTTATTCAGAACTGTTATTTTGTCTTTTATCAGTGTTTCATTGGAAAGGTTGAGAAGCATATTCATTGGTTGCTTGAGCCTGTTGTTGTAGGGCCCGGGTAACGCTCCGTGTGTTGGCTTCCATATCTTCGTTGCTTCAAAGAATGCGTCTTCCTCCTCTTCGTCATCATCTCCCTCTCCTGCCACCTCTTCCTAAAAAATGTTGATTGGGTTGGAAGAACGTATTTGTTTTTATTGGTGGTGCACCTGGAAATGGCTGGTGGCCATAATTACCTGGTCAGAACATCATTTGTGATTGGTGATAGGTAGCGTGGGTATAACTTCCTCTTTGTTGTCTACGTCTTTCTCTTCTGTTCCTATTGGAGTTGGAGTTATCACTTGATCAGTCATCTATTTCAGAAGATGTTGATCCAGATTCACTTCTCCCTGTTGAACCTGCATCTGACTCATTTTTCTTGCTGTAATCATCCTTATTATAGGGATAATCCTGTTCGTGTGAGAACTTTTTAAAGTCTTTCTGGAGTTTAGTGATTTTGCTCTGTAATAGGAAATCTTTATGTTCTGAGATCTCTTTATTGATTTTGTCCAATTTCTTTTTGTAAATAGTGTCCCTGGTCTGACTCTTGAGTACATCTTCACTGGGCTTGATTTTGATAAGTAAGGCACCAGATAGGCGTTTTGCAGTATTGGTAATAAATATTAACCAATCTTGTGTACATTGCCATGTGATAAGGGACCATTCTTTTCTGAATAGGGGGTCTTCAAGGAAGATCCACGGTTCATTGGTCACAACGAGTTCTGAGGGGCAGCATTGCCTCACAGGTACTCTGTCATGATTACCCCATGTAGGAGTGTTTTCCTTTGTTCCCTTTTTAATTCCCTTGACCTCATCCCAGTTCTGAGCTTGAGCCAAGGTCTGGGTAATGTTGGTGTCTGGGAGGAGGGAGGGAGCAGGAAGGATCAGTGATGCCATCTCGTCTGTATAGGCTAGGCCTAGTTGTTCCATCATTATTAAACTCTAATGTGGGTACACACAGGTAGACCGTAGGTGAAAAGGAGGGGTAGAAAGCCGGGAATTCAGGATAAACTTTGTCAAATACAGAAACACCTTACACATGTACGCTGCTCTAATATCATTAACAAATTAAGGGGAGGTAAAACATACGTCCCTTAGAGGGTGGAGAGGTTCTCTAATACGAAGATGGAGGGATACGTCCTCCCTATATGCTATGGAACAAAAAGTATCCCTTCTGGAGAGCGACTGGCTCCTTTGGAAGCTAAAGTGGGGCCAATGGTACGCAGTGTGATGGTACACCCACTGTTATGGGTGCTAAGGGCCTTTCACTGTAACAACCCACAATAATGTGATTTACCACACACATATTAAAGTATGTTTTCATTTGTTTGTGAGGCAGCCGGCCTTAGATTTCAATCAACAAATCCCCAATGATTTCAAATTCAGCAACTGGTACACTAAATGACATCTATGTTCATCTTAGCAAGGCTCTGCATGAATTCTTTTGAGTTATACTTTAGAAACTAATTTTATTGTAAGAGATTGTTATGTCATGCTAATTTGGCATTTCTACGTGCTGGAAGTAACAAGTGCAACTATTAACCACATTTTAATAATCATCCTTAGGCACTGTGGGATCAGCCACACTGCTACCAATGCTAGCTCTGATTGGATGACGATCTTGAGTCATCGTGGTGATGTCGGATAATATAAATAATGTGTTATCATAACCTGAGATGTGTGAGACTTGTCAGGGCTGCTTGCATAAACAATGACATATATAAATAGACAACAAACACCAGGGATTCTCAGTTTCTTTTGAAAATGCTCAACTTTCCTTTCACTAACCCTGGTGTGGCCACTGCATTAATTTTCTGGAAGCAGAGGCAGCTTCTGTATGCGGCTCTCTGGTATGCGTTTTGCAGTTATACTCAAGCCAACAGAGCTGTCACCAACATCAGGGCCGGCTCTAGGCATGTGCAAGCTGTGCACCTGCACAGGGCCACCAAACCCCAGGGGCCACCACACCAATATATATCCTTAATATATTAATCCTCTGAGGATGGATACATATTTGCGTGGTGGCCCCTGGCAGGGATTTGGCGGCCTCCGGCTCTGTTCCACTTCTAAATACCCTGACCCCCTCCCCTCTTTACTGGCCTGCGTGCTCCACCCTGCCCGGACCCCCTCTTCTGGGCCCCCTACCTACGCTCCTTGCCCAGGGCCACCATGAGCCTAGAGCCGGCCCTGCCAACATCAATATTCAACTTGATTTCCTGAACCTCAGTGCTTCAGAGTATATTCAGAGTAAGTGACTAGGGGTGTAGGAGGTGCTGCAGCACCCCATCATTTCATTGACAAGCATTGGCAATGCTAATAGGTCTAGCTTTAAAGGAAGTTGTATGGTAATGCGACACATTACAAGTAAATAGCATGGGAATGGATATGTATTTGTGTAGAAGCAAAGAACTGTAGAATAATGTTGGTGTTGGTTAAAAGGTCACGCGACAGTTGCACTTTCAAGCCAGACCCAAAAACCCATGTAGGTTATTTACTGCCCACCTCCCATATGTGCTACTACCAGGGAAAAAACCCATACATTATCTTGTTATCTGAGACACTTTATTAGCATTCCAATGTCATGTGTCTGCCCTTGAAAGTTCGACCTCAGGCAGTTGGATAAATAAACAAAATGATAACAGTGTGCTGGGGGGCAAGCACTTTTTTGTCTGGAAGAAAACAACTTCTACCCAATCAAAACATGTACTCCTGAATCCTAACATGTGGGCGGAGCCAATGCCTCTTCCTGGTGTTGCTCACATAATTGTCTGGTGACCATAAAGTAGGAACAACTTCCAGGACAATATTGGAAAACAAAATGTGAGAATTGTATACCATGAAACTAATGACGCTAGGGGCAAACAGGAGAGTGAAAGGAGAAAATTACACAAGATGTTTAATACAAATACAAGGATGTAAAGCATCTACTTCTCCCTTTATAAAATGTACAGGTATTTTATATGTATAAGCTTCGCTGAAAGTGCAAATGAGGCGTTTTACATCTCGGTATTGAAACTTTAAGGGAACACATTTTTTGTTGGTAGGTTTCGAAAGAAATAAGATACGTGAGCGCACTCATGTTGTAATTGCTCTTTCATAGGAATTTCTTTTTTTCAGTGATTAACAAATCCGTCTATTTTATGTGTAACATTATGTGAATTCTTTTTAGGTTCAATGTATTAATGGAATATATTAAGGTCCTCCAATGCTTGGAAATATCAGAAAATAACATCACATTGGGGAAAAACTGTTACCACACATTGGGGTTTTACCCCGAGTCAAAATAATCTCCCCATTCTGAGTTCTGCAGGTCGGAGTGGTAAAACCATGTATGTTCCCTTTCCGGGAGCTACAAAACTCGAAATACCGGCTTTGTTCCCCACACATATTTTGGCGGTATATGGTCCACACATGTTCAGGACACATACTGTTACTCAGTCGAAAAAACACATTTATACCAGATTTGGTGTATTCTTCTGGACTCATTATAGGGCCCTATGCTTTATGTCTTATTCTTTGTAGTTCCAAATGCATTAAAAGCGCAGCTGACTTTGCAAATTTTAAGTACTGATTTGCAATTTGCAGATGTGCCTTGGTATTCATAATTAAATTTGACAGGCCCAAAGCACAACATGCACGTTATTGATAATGTTCCTTCCTTGCGACTCACAACATAGTGCACAAATGCTTTGTCAAAAGTCACTCATATGTATAATGAAAACTTGACAGCTATGTGTGTATGCCGATGATTTGGTCAAGTTTTGTGCTTGCATTTTGCCTTTGCCCGGATGGCTTTACCATTTTGCATCGTCCGCACCGCAATTCACTCAGAAATTGAGTGGCTATTTTAGCAACAGTGACAAACACCATCAGACAAATTTTGCTGCCAGTGATCTCTGCTGCGGAAGTTTTAGGGTTTAATATTACATCAAAGCCTATGGTTTTAATGAGTGGCTTCCTTTGCCACCGTCCTCCTGTCCCAATGTGATCTTTTACGGATTCCTTCCAGGATCCCCTACTCCCTTTCCAGGTTCACACTCAAACTTTATAGTGTTAGGAGACTTTAATTTCTGGCAGAACCACCACTGAATTAAGTCAATTCTACATTCATTTAGGGAAGGGTCTCTATGGAACTCTGGCATTGCGTGAGAGGTACCACCTGAAAGCCCATACGCTTGAACTTCTTTTTGGTCCTAGTGGGTTTGTGCATTGTTGGGAAATTATTCCCCAGATTTGTTCAGATCACTATTTATTTACGTTTTTGGTGAAACGTACTACCCTTTTCTCTACATATCCTAGAGCTAGTGTGTTGCAGCAGTCTCACCAGTGGAGCAGATTATGGATTTCAGAATTTATCTAGTTATTGTCCTCTTCGTAGTGGAGATTGATGGGACACTCTCCAAGTGAGAACTATGAGAGCTATACTAGTTGGACTGCCACTAAATTAAGTCCTACCTCTTGCTAGGGCGAGAGTCAAAAGAAGTTGACCTTCAGCCCCATGGAGCACTGAGGCTGTGAAGGATGGTAAGTGTGGCTGCAAGAGTCTTGAGAACATCTGGCAGCAGGAATGTGACTCACATAGCAAAATAAAGTTCAAAAAGGCACTTAAGCAGTATAAGTGCTTGATAGTAACAACTAAAGATAAATACTATACATTGAGGTGGTTGCCTGTTAGAATATTGAAGCAAGAAATATTGTGTGGACAGAATATCGTGTCAAAAATATCGAGCACTAAAATATTGAGATGGTAAGTGCAAATTGGTATGTATATATTTACTTTTCTTATGATGTATATTATGAAGGTACTTAGATGTGGAGTTAAGTCTAGTAAAACTTTGCTTACCCATAGACACTTACGTTCACAATAAATTTGTCCTCAAGTTTCTTGACACAATATTTTGTCCACAAAATATTTTTAACTCAATATTTTGTCCAAACACCCATCCAGGTTCACAGCAACTGAGAATGCATCTATAGAATCGTTTTCCATAGTACATTCTCTAGCCCCCCCCCAAACTGTGCCTCAACATTTTCTAATGTATGATGGATTTTTTCACACGTAAACCTTTCAATAACAGGTACCTGCTGCCTGGGCAAATTTCATAAAGATTTTAAAAAATAGACGCAATAACAGGTACATGCATTGGTGGGTCTATTGAAACTCAAAAACTTGAACAACCTGCCAATGCAACAGAGTAAAATTGACCTACAAAATGCTTTTAGAAAGCCCTGATATCTCACTTGTGTAGAGGACCTTTGATTCACGGTTCAGCCTTATGCTCCGACCCACTGTGTTTTTTGGTTCCTTAGAGCCCTAAAAAGTATTTGTTGACTAATGTGCCTTAAAATAAATTACAACCATCAATCAATAACATCAGAATCAACCTCCAACCCCTAATGCCCAAATAAACCTAAGGGGCATGGCCTCTCAATCATTCAAAGGCAAAACACTGCGTATAGCAAACGTTACGTTATATTATGTTATGGGGAGACTTGTAGAGCGCTCAGCTACTCGGGCAGAGTGTCCTGGCGCTATCAGACCTAGAAAACAGAGACCTCAAGATCACCTAGGCTATTGTCCAAACAGCCATGTTTTAAGTTCCTTCCTGAAAGAGAGGATATTGTCAAGCTTCCGGAGGGACAGAGGCAATTTGTTCCAGAATTGGGGTGCCAGAAGTTTATACGAGTGTCCCCCAATGCGAGCTCGTTTAATTGCCGGAACAGTAGCCAATGCTAGCGAGGCAGATCGTAGGGATCTGGAAGGATAGTAGAAACATATTCTTTTCCTTAGATAGAGCGCGCCAGTGCCATGAAGGGCTGTAAACGCCATAGTGAGAGTCTTGAAAAAAATGCGTTTGCGCACTGGCAGCCAGTGAAGTGATTTTAGTAAAGCAGAAGTCTTGGACCTACGACTAAGGCCAAAGATTGCCCGTGCGGCTGAGTTTTGCACCGTTTGTAGACGAGTAGGGAGATACTCGGGGAGGCCCAAGTATAGTAAATTGGCATAATCAAGCCGTGAGCCAATCAAGGCCTGAACCGTGATCCTCCTGTGGACGGGAGATAAAAAGGGGAGAAATTTCCTCAGAATTTTTAAGAGGCCGAAGCACTGCCCCACTAGACCAGAATCTGAGGTTTAAGAGTCAGCCCATTGTCCATTTTCACTCCGAGGTTTTTTGCCATGGAAGTGGCAGCTGAAGGAGGGAACATATCAACCGGGCACCATGATTTCCAATAGGGGTCAGGGGGGCAGCCAAAAAGGAGAACCTCAGATTTATTGAGTTACACTTTAATTGATTCAATTGGAACCAGGAAAAGACAGCCCCTAGGCAGACCTTGATATTGTCGCCATTAAAATTGGTGTTCTTTTTACAAGTAAAAAGAAGCGGCGTGTCGTCGGCATAGGATACAATGTGGGCTCCGTAAGACTCAGCCAATGCTGCCAAGGGGGACATATATATATTAAAAAGAGTGGGACTCACGATTGACCCCTGAGGAACTCCCACCTCCAATGGAGGCACTTAGGCTGAGAATGGAGGGGCCCAGATTGTTTGTTGGCGGTCAGATAGAAAAGACTCAAACCAACTAAAAGCCGTCCCTCTCAAACCACACAAATAACAACCCACATTGAATGAAGTACATTAATCACGCATACACCAAGCACCACAAAGCTACTCTGCAGAATATAAGACACTCAGGAGGCAATAGCCAGACAGCATAACATACTTGACCTCCTTCCCAGATTTGGGCTCACGAACCTACATTTTCCCTTAACACAAACAGTGAACAATGTATGCCACGCAGCCCCATTGTTCGGCTTCTCATAAATAATTTGTTATGTTTTCCCACGTATGTGACGTATAATGGAGCATGGAGCCAGTTAGACAAGATGCGCCTAATAGGTCTTTCTCACAATTCAAGTCTTGCTGCGTCTCTTTTTCACCTTGTCTCCATGTAAAATGCTCTCTCCTCCATTGGCCGTGCCTGCCCATTGTCTACTTACACTTCCACATCACTGGCTCTATCAGTGCCTTTCCATGTCTGCATCTCCCCTAGTTTGTGTCTACACTGTCCATGATTTCCTGTGTTCAGTTCAGTTCAAAAATACTTTATTTATAAAGCCATAAAAGTTTCACATCAACACCATAAATAACAATCATAAAACCTATAGATACCACAACTTAAAACGAATTCTCAATTAATTATATACATTACTACACATTAACAATATTTAAAAACATAATACGTGTAATTCATAATAAATATTTACAATTTGGATTAAAAAAAACTTTAGCATTTTATAGCTTGTCCTCTCTCCGCCCGCACCGACCCAGAAATGTTGCTGTAGCACAAATATAGAGTGCTGAGGTATCCGATCATAATATCTTTAAGGCAGTGTGGTGGCACCAATTACCCCTAAGCCTACATACAAACGCCAGCCAGACTGAACAACTCTGGGGTTAGGCTAGACATACAAACAACAAATGAGGTACAGTCTCCTCCGGTTCAGAACAATAAGGAAAATTGGCAGTACCAGAACCCTTCCACTTTGTCATAAATGATTTTAGATGGAGTGTCCCTACTCTAAATTGATTATATAATTGCGTCTAGTGGGGTGGTTATGAGATCGCAGTACATCTCTAAAGAGGTGATTTGACTGGTTTAGTAAGAGATGTACGATGTTCTTTCAGAATAGCTCCTGTGATCTATTTATGTTTTAAACAAGCCTTTTCAATGTGCTTAGCTGAGGACATATTGGATGAGAGTTTGATTCAGAGAGAATCAAAAGAGTCAACCCTCTCTAAAAGCCTATCTCCCAACATCAGTTGGCCCTTAACCTTTTTTGCAGTGGAGAATGTTAGACCCGGAATCCCTGGTTGGCTGAGGTAGGTATCTTAGGCCAAAAAGGGGCCCGCGTTTCCATGTCAGGGAAATAAAGGTCACCTTCTGAGATAGCCCCCGCTCACCCCTTCCCCCTACACTCCAGATGCGGGTCAGGCTGTTGCTGCCTCACCTCCTCCCCTGGGTCAAGACATTCCCCAGATCCTATCACTTTGAAATCCAGGCAGTAAATCCACAGCCAGACAGAGACACACAGAAATGTTAGAGCACAAAAACCCAGCCACTTCTAAAAGAGAGGCGTATAAACACACAATGCAAAAACCACATTCCTAGAAAGATGTGTTATTACATTGTGAGTAGAGGCATACTAAACTTCACCTCTCCATCTTAAGCCTTTGGGAAGATAGGCTGGAAAACATATTACACAGTCCCCCCATTCTGTCCTACGGGCAAGACAGCCTTTCCACAGTGAAAAACTAAATGGAGATTATTTCACTGTCAGGACATGGTACACACATTAGTACATGTCCTACCTTTCACATGCACTGCACCCTGCCCAGGGGTACCGTGGACCTACCATAGGGGTGTCTGATGTGCATAGAAAGGGAAGGTAAGGTCTGGCAAGTGGGTGCACTTGTCAGAACAACATGGCAGTTTAACAAACTGTGCGGAGGCACTGCAATGGCCGGCCTGAGTTCCCTTTTTAAGGCTACTTGTGTGGGTGGCACAATTAGTGCTGCAGGCCCACTAGTAGCATTTGCATTACCAGCCCTGGCACACATAGTGCACTTTACTAGTAAGGCAAACATACCAATCATGGACAACCAATTACCATTACACTTTATACAGGGAGCACTTGCACTTTGACACTGTTTAGCAGTGGCAAAGTGTCCAAATCATCCACGTTGGCAACACCATGTCAGAAACAAGGTCTAGGGGGAAAGTAAAAAGTTTAGGGAACTTTAGCCAAAAAGGGCCAAGTCATACAGAGAACATCATACATTTGGTTTTCGCTGCATTAATCTACATCCCAAGATCCTGGCAAGAACCAAAAAATTGTCCAGGAGTAATTGGAGACCTTTTAGGGTTTTCGAGATTAAGAAGGTGTTGTCCACGAACAACAATATGGGGGTCCTTGCATTACCTAATAATGAAACATATGCTGGACAATCTGAAAGATAACTTACCAACGCATTCAAATATAATGAAAACAAGGTAGGGGCCAGTCTTACACCTTTCGTCCCTGGTATCCTATCCGTAAATTGGCCCTGGGAGCCCCATCTAACCCTGGAAAAATTATTCTCATAGAGCCTGATTAATAGACCTAAGATTTCATGAGGGATACCCATCTTTTGCAGGACCTGCCACAGCCTTCACCTTGGGACCAAATCAAACGCAGATTTAAGATCGACATAAGTAACAAACAGGTTACCTCAGCCGATCAAAACGGTCTTCCAAAATATTATTATATTTTATTATTTGCACTTATAGTGCGCTGCAGCTACCCAAAAAGGGTTTCCCAGCGCAGTTTTAAGGAGTTGCGTAAAGAGAGTCAAGCAAAGATGAGTATCTAGGTGTTAAATAGCCATGTTTTTAAAGCTTTACGGAATTTGATGTAATCTATCTCGTTTCGTAATGGAAAAGGCAAAGAGTTCCACAACGAGGGCCCTAAGTAAGAAAAAGATCTTCCGCCCATCCGAGAAAGCTTGATTTTAGGAATGACAAACTTCTTTAGCGTGGAGGAGCGGAGAAAACGAGAGGGGAAGTAAGGGCAAACAGGAGATTGAAGATATTTCGGAGCACTACCAACTTTAATTTTATGCATGAAACAGAGTGCTTTGAACTTGACTCGGGTTCAACCTTGAGCCAATGAAGATCCCGGAGATGTTGGGAAGTGGAGGCGGTCCTAGGGATCTTACATAACAATCTAGCTGCTGAATTTTGTATCACGTGCAGTTTACATGTAGTGGCTATATTAGAACCCAGATAAAGCACATTTCCATAGTCAATCCTAGAGGTAATCAAGGCATTGACTACGGTTTTCTTACTGGAGTCAGGCAACATCAGCAGATCTTTTTTAGCCATTTGAGAATGGCAAAACACGTGGCAGAGGTTTTTACTGCTTGCAGGTGCATATTGAGGGATTCATCGATGATAATGCCCAAGTTGCGCGCCTGAGAGACTGGGGAAGGAAGAGTGCCCATTTCGAAAGGTCAGTGTTGTGGGCCCCACAGATTTTTATTTTTTCCGATAATAATTACTTCGGTTTTTTCTCCATTTAATTTAAGAAAATGTTCCTGCATCCATGATGCTATTTTAGTTAGACCCACTTTAAGTGGAGAGGAAGCATTTGTATTCTCGGAAGAAAGGGAAAAAATAAGCTGGAAATCGTCAGCATAAGAATACATCGACAGCCCGGAGTTTTCTACCACTTTAGCTAAAGGACTCATATAAAGATTAAACAATAAAGGACTAAGTATAGAGCCCTGTGGTACACCATGAGCAAAAACATGCGTATCTGAGCAGGCTGTTCGAGAGAAAACTTGAAACGTGCGCTCGGTCAGAAAAGAGATGAGCCAATTAAGTGCTGAATCGCGGATACCCAGGGAGCAGAGGGTGTTTATTAATACAGTGTGCAATGCCATATCAAAAGGGGCACTTAGGTCCAATAGGATAAGTGCCACTGTCTCTCCACTATCTAGTTGGCAGCGTATATTTTCTGTGACTCCTAATAGGGTGGTTTCTGTCGAAAAACCGACTCTAAAGCCTGATTGACAGGGAGGCAATACATTTTGACTAGTTACAAATTCAGCTAGATTTTGGTGAACATGTTTTTCAAAAAATTTTGAAAACACAGGTAATAAGGAGATAGGCCGATAGTTTGAAGGTTGATTAGGATCGGTCCCTGCCTTTTTCAGGAGTGGGTGTATCATTGCATGCTTTCAGTCAGCTGGAACGGTATAAAAACAAACCGGAATGCCTGGTCCACAGTAGATGTTTCAACTCTGAATCCTGCCTGGAAAGGGCTAATAATATCCCTTTTGGTTATCCATGCTTGAATTTTTACCAGGATCATGAGGCTGAAGACTTTTTGCAAACAATCAATAAGGCTAATGGGCATATAATTGACCGGTAGGGACTTATTCCCTATTTATATACTGGAATCACTTCTGCTCCTTGCCTTGATTCTGGAATTGGAGCCCTCAGTGCAATGGCCTTGAACAAAGCCATCAGATAAGCTACCCAAACATCACTATCATGCATTAACAAATCTATGGGCACTCCGTCAGGGCTGGGAGCCTCCCTCTTGTGAAGGATGGAAGGGAGTTAATAGCATCCTCCTTTGTACAAGTTGGAGTTCTAAAATTCTGAGGGCTACTGGACAGCACCACACCCTCATTTGATCCAGTGCCCTCTTATTGATACAAATCCAAGAAATGCAAACACCATTCCCTGTGAGATGATTTACTGGATCGGACCCTCTATTGGACCCTCCACTAGCAGTTAGCCTCTAAAACCATGTTTGCTCTCTAGTCAGACAAGCCTCTGATATTTCCCTCCATCTATTATTATCCCACTCCTTCTTAGCCCCCTTCCTGGTGTGTCCTTTTATTCCTGCCTAGTATTGGCAATCATAAATTGGCTTTTTGTTTTAATCGCCCTTGCCAGAGAACGCCTGGCTTCCCTACACCCCCTATTAAACCACTGGTTGCTTTTTTGATGAGTAGGCCTTCTCGCAGAAGAGGGGCAGAATTACAAGTTGTGAAGCTATCGCCTACAACATCTTATTATGTACCTCAGCAAAGTTTATGGATGTGCTTCCTTTATCGCAATAGTGTGTCCTACACCTCTTTGCTAATATTGTCCAAAATCTCAACTTTAGTGCTAACCTGACACCATTTTAACCGTCGCCCATCAGATGTGACAACAACATCATTGGTGCGAAATGGTCTGCAGGGTTCCGGGCATATTTATCAAGGAAATATGACATCCTAGGGCAAAGAGGATTGTGATCACTCTCTAGTCTTTCCTGCACTACCATATGGTCCACTTAGGACCATAGTCCTAAATCGAGCATTATATAGTCAATATGACATTTAGCCAGATGGTTATTGAAGGTGCAAGCCCCCATAGGGTCAGATCTAGTGTGACCATGTGTAGCCCGGATGGCCCATTCAATAGAGAAAGTTTTCATCTGCAGGGCAGCCTCAGTCCCCCTTTTAATAGGTGCTAGCTCCAACTGGGGAACAGCCCATGCTTCATCCTCTTCTGCTGTGATCCCAATATCATCTTCGTCGAGAGGCTCAAATGTCATATTAAAATCCCAGCCATAATTAAGTGGGGGAGTGCCGAAAGTTTAATTACGTAACTTCGATTTTATGTTTTGTTCCAGATGGTCGCTCCCCCGAAATCTTGTGCATAGATGTTAAAGAGCACCACCCCATGTGTTTACCTTCTTCTTACTTCTATACCCAATATATCCGGGGAGTCAATATTTCATAGACGGATATGACATTGTAATGTAGACCTCACCCACATTATTAAACCCCCCAATAGGTCTTCCAAATGTACTGGGTACGATATGTTAAATATCCCACCCTACATACGGATTGAATAGACCAGGTTTCTTGGAGAACACATACATTGTACTTATCAATCAAATCATTCCAAGGGGTCTGCGCCAACTTAGCCCGGCAACATTCCAAGAAACTACAGAAATCGGGGAATCATAAGATGTTATATTTAAGCCCTCTTGTTGGACATTAATACCTTCCTACATCCCATCAGTGCCGCTCTCAAGATCAGTTGCCAAATATACATCAGGATCTAGAGTGTTATATTGTTCAGGTGAATTTAAAAACATTGGCTATCTCCATTTGCATCACCTGAGGTGCCCCTAGCTGTAGCAATAGCTAGGCTGCCACTATATGGTTGGATAGATTTGACTAAGCTGTTAAACTAATCTAAAGATCTTCTATCACTTGAAGCTGAGGCACTATTACAATTCCCTACTAAGTGTCAATCATCAATCTAGTCCCAACAGTATCTGATACCTGTCCCCCTGTAGAACATGCTCCTTAAACTGTGGATGGCCAATAGTGTGGGCATAGTTATTTGTCTTGGGTTTAGGGGCTAGATGTGTATAAAATTAACCCAACGGGACAGCATTTATGCGCCCTGCTTGAACCATATAATTATTAGCCTGGCGAAAAACCTCACCTGCTAAAGATGGCCTACAAAAGTTTATGATGATAGAATTCCCTTGTCTTTGCCAGGGTAATGGCACCAACCCCCCAACTCTTCTTAGATAATTTCCTTGTACAAATTATAACCGCTCTTCACGTTACTCTGTAGCCAATGAATAACTTTATTCTTTAGTTCAGAAGTGGATTCAATTTTACCAGGACCTAAACAGGGGACATTTGCTAGAATTACCACATAAAGACAGGCAGCTGAGGGTAAATCAATGACAGTAGGATATCTCCTTGAGCTTGAATCATCATCACTCTTGCAGGCGCACTGTCTGTCTCTGACTGCTTAATGTTAGAACAGGGAGCAGAATCCAATAGGGATGGGAGCTGTTTTGGTACAAACACCCTCCACATTATCAGGTCTGCCCCACCTACTTCCCCAGAGATTTTCTCCTTTGACACAACTGGTCTTGGAGGGAACGTAGCCCACCTTACCGCTATGCCTTTGCTAGGGACAGAGGTGCATACCTCCCTCCCCTTGCTACTGTTACTCAGAGCATTGTCAATAGACAAAAGACAATCGTATATTGGGCAAAGTTTATCATCGAACAACTCAGATAGTGGGCCGTTAATGGTGTGCCAAGGAGCCTTCTCCTGACTATGGTAGTTTGTTGGCCCAAACTGAAATTTTGGGATAGCTGTTTGGGGATTAGAACCTTTTACCTTTTTAGGAGTCCCCTTCCTACACGTGGCCACGGGACCTTGGCTTGGAGAGGTTGTATCCTCATGAAACCTGGCTTGACATACCCCCACACTAGCCCAAATCTTCCCCTCCCCATGCCTCTCTGTTTTTGTTGGAGGAACGCTAGATTGTAAAATAGTAACATCCACCTCACTGGTCCAATGGTAGTCCACTCCAAGGGTGTTGCTGATGATGAAACTGTGGATTGCTTAATTAGAGGAGGAGCATCATCAGAAGTGAGGGAGAGTTTTCTTTTGGCTAGTTGAATTTCCTTTGCAATAACATCAACCACACGTGCTAAAAAACGTTCAATAGTAGTACAAGTTAGGGCCTGCGTAGAGCCTGTGGCAGAAGCTGACACTTTCTGCTTGCCCATTGTGTGTGCTATCACTCCACCACATACCTCATGGGAAGATACAACACTTTCCAAGGCAAGCCTCACCTCTTAGCACTAAATGCTTGTCCCAGGTCGCCACCTTGCAACCGATGACAGGAAACCAAGATAATTGGCCCAGCTCAGCCTCTTCCGGGCGATGACCGGCCCGCCCTTTGCCCGGGACATGCCCTGCGGTGCGGGATAAGTGCACGCGCTATATAGCGCCAAAAAGGTACAGCTGGCAACGGTGCAGGGACCGCCTCTTAGGGCCCTGAATAAAGCTGGAAGGCCCTGTAGCAACAACTACGATTTCCTGTGTTCCTTTCTCTGTGGGTCTCTTCTGTATATCCATGTCTATCTGTGTTGCTCTTAATCCTCTCATATAAACCCGTAACGCTGTATTAATAATGTATTGTAACTAATATGCACCACATTACATATATTTTTAGCTAGACGAAGCTTGCATATGTGTTTTACTAACAAGTAACCCGAGTGCAACTTAAAATGGCTGCTAACGCGGGAAAATGTACTGCCCATGCGCCAACTGCATCTACGCAGAATGACGTCTTTACGCTTGGAGGGAAAATTCTTCTTCTGTGCAAATACATCAAAAATGGCCACTTGGAAGCTCACATGCTAAACATCTGCTTTGCTGAAATTAAAATGAGCTATTTACTAAAGGCTAATGCGGGGAGAGTCTTTATAAGTAAATGAGATTAGAGTAGAGATAGGTGGTATACAGTGAAATCATTTTATTTCGAAATTAATATGTTTTCTTTTGACCTCTCTGTTAGTTTGTATTTGGGCCTCTGAACGATACTAAAGTCTACACTACACGTGACTCCTCACGCAGGCGCAGTGATGCCAAATCTTGAAACCTGTCCAAGGCCATCCTGGGTACATGTCCTGGGAACCTGCTGGACATCCTGCAAGCTCAATTGACAACTGTAATATGTATACATTGTTGTTGCTAATAATGTGAATACAGGTGGGAAATAAAGCTTGGGAAAACAAACTGATGGGCGGGAACATAAAACAAAGAACTAAAGAAAATTATTAAAACTTAGCATGGTGTGATGATCATTCCCCTTAGCTTGTCCAATCAGAATAAGGAGTTTGATACAGTTGAAACATTTGGGGGTGGTACATGCCATTAGACGGGGATAATTGAGGTTGTTTAGTTAGAACAGTGTGCAGTTGCAGCAAGACTAGAACTCTGAGACGCCGGGATGCTGTCCGAGTGCTGATCGAATATTGCAGAAGCAGACTTAGAATTTGTAAGCCAAATAATTAGAAGAAGATCGCAGACGAATCGAGGACGAAGTTAGTGTCAGAGAGGAGTGCGAAGAAGGCGTTGAATCCTGATGAGGTCATCTATCCTGTCCTGAATCCTGTCCTGAAGTGTTTGTCACCTGATGTATTCCAGGGGACCCATACGTTTCTTGGCCAAGGGGCTGATTTCCACACCATCCTAGGTAATTATATTTATTTGTAGTATGTCAACGTGTTGCTCTCTCTATCTTCTTTTTCCTGAGGTGCTGTTATTGTGATAATCTCATTTACAATAGATAACTAAATATTGGGTAAACTGATCTTACTTCCTCGGAGAGATGAAGTTCGTACTGTAATTTGTTTGCCTCATATGATTTTAACTAGATAAAACATTTAAACTTTTCCAGAGTCTGTGGTTATTTAATAAAATAGAAGATAAAATAAACTAATGTCATTTCACCATCAACTATTTCTAACTAACAGCTCCATTCACCAGAGTAAAGAACTTTTTGCTCAGTGAAGAGATTAGTTAATGAAACAGATAACTGATCTTATTAAAGCATTTATAATAATTGACCCCCAGCTGTGATAACCAGCCTATGTGCGTGAGTGTGTGTTTATGGGCCCAGGTGAATATATGGTGATAGAGTTCCTGAGGTTGGTAGCCCGCTGGTCAGCAATAGGCAAAGATGGCGTTCTAAGGTCTATCACAAGTACAAATCAGTAAAGGCAGGTAATCTGGCACGGTGCATGAGGTTGGGAAAAAACACCAGATCCCCACGTTTGTGGCCAGCAGACCACTTATGCTATATATACAAATCCTCTGCACACATTCAAAAGTAAATACATGAAGTTACATTAAATATCACAATGATGCTTGTCTGTATATTTTCAGATGTCTTTCATTCAAAATCTTTAAGCCTTCTTAGCCTACACGTGTTTCGTCACTGTTACAGGGGATTACTTCGCAACTTCTTCAGGACTGAGGTCAGTTTCAAGTAGTCTCTTAATTCTGATGATAATTCCAACCCGGAAGGCGTTCCTATAAGTACTGCTCCTGGAGAGGTAGACCAATTAGTCTTGTGTCCGGAGAGCTAAATCCACATATAAAGGAGTTTCTTTTAGAAGAGCTGCCTCATCCGGCAGTATTAGGTAGAACCCTTCAGATCTCCAGCATGCCTTAATTTGTGCTGGTGCTTTCCGGTGCTTCTTCATCAGGGCCGGGTCTACACTAGGCGTCTGCCACAACGCCATATGACCTGCAAAGTAAATATAATCACGTCACTGACTCACCGCAGACAGTGCTGTTCCTCTCCTGAGTCCCCGGTGAAGTGTGTTGTGGCTAGGACAGCTAATAATAATACAAAGACTTTAATCCTATCGATGATGCAAATTTGCCTTGGGCCCTCAATTTAATTTTGACGGTGGGCGGGACACTGATTGGGCTGGTTTTAGTCCTGCCGGGGTAGGGGCTGTGCGGCAGCGTGCGTAGATTTTTTCAAAATGCCACGCCCTCTTGCACACACGCCACGCACCCGACGAGTCACCAGTACTTCAGCTCGACGTCGAGGGCAGGCAACAAAGGCAGTGCAGCCCACCAGTAACTGTAAGTAGCAAACCAATGTTGCTTGATAATAAACCGACCTACTTGGTATGTGAAGTTAACCGAGTCGGAGGCCTGCCCTGAGCAATTATGCCTCCGGTGCCAGGCAGGTACAATGCCCCTGGCCAGGAGGAGGCTGAAAGGGCAGGGCCTTTAACTTAACCCCTATCGTCGATTCTTACAAATATGCAGTTTTTCCACTAACAGCACAGTGCAGTGCTGTGAGAATTCACTCCCCCACAAACAAGGACACTCATCTCTCGCACACAAATATGATCTTGAAAGGACACAAACACATGTACACAAACCCCTACACACACACACATACATAATCCCCTAGACAAACACATACATGCACAAATGGGCGCACACAAACACACTAAGATCACATACAGACATCACCATTATTTCAACATTGTTCACACAAGCGTGCACAGGCACGCAAACATAGGCACCTGGGAATGTCTCAGACACAAAGCTACAGCCACATTATAATTATTTCACCCCATGCATGCGCACATTTCTCAACATAATTTGCACACTCGTGCACTTTCGCCAAGCAATAGCTACACGCAACAAAGGTGAACATACACACCGATATGTATGCTATGAACACTGTGGCCTGAAATAGTCTGAAATGTAATACTTGTAGGATTGCTGTGGTTAAGTGTTATGTTGGTATTGCCATTGGCAACTCTGGCAGAGGCAATGCGGGGTGCTGGCTGCAGTGGCCTTTTCAAGAAGAGCACCGGCACTTAGTTTTTTACAAATTAAGCACTGATTCTCCATGCTGTTGCGTGTTCGAAGTGCAAATCAGCAGACTGCTGAAACTTACTCAAAAGTGGAAGTTACCCTTGCAAATCAGTTCCTCAATGTACACTGCATGCTTGGACTCTACATGTCGAGGACAGGGGCTGCCTTGTGCTTTGTGGCTTAAACCCCTAGCAAGTTAGTGCTATAGGAATAAACTTTACATTACATAATTACATAAATGCTGCAATAGGTTATACATTATAAGAAGTGCACAGATACCTGTAATAAATTAACATGCATATTTTCTAAAGTGAACACAAATTTCCTATTAGATTAACTGAGGGACACTTGAGGGGGTAATGAAAAGGGTTTGAGTTACAGCACCATTTTAGGTAGTAAAAAGAGTCTGATGTTCAATTGGAAATAAAGATACAATAGCAAACACGAAATCAAATGTACGTAATCAGATAAGATATTATAAACTACAACATTCCAATAGTATAAATGTGAGTACCACCTCGGCCCTAACCAGTGAGCTCTGTCTCAGCTTCAACTCATATTGGATTTTTCATCCATTTATGATGTACTGCCTTGCCATGGTCATCAAAAATGCAGCTGTGCAATAAAACATATCAACCGTTCAATGTAACTTCAGTTTTAGAACGACAGGGTATATAAGCGAAGTAGTGTTTCAAAAATAATCGTGCAAGTCCAATTTCTCACAGATTTTCAAGATTATCGCTTCCCACTGTAATCAGTTGGCATTATATGTAGGTGCAAAAAAGTGTACATTGTTGATGCAAGTTTTAAATCTCTGGTGTGGACATTGCCTTATAATTTGTATCTAAACACAGTATTCCTGCTTGCACAGCTTCAAATGTCTCTAAATTGCCTTTGGTTGAAGACTGGCTGTATAAAAGAAATTAAGCCCAATTGGGCCATTATTCGAAAGACTCTGGAGAAAAATCAAAGGCTGTGCTGTTGCTTTGTAGATTTCCGGACAGCCTTTGATTCTGTGGATAGGGATATTCCGTGGGAAAAACTTGCCTCCTGGAACCTACCACCAAATCTTCTTGGGGTACTCCAATCATTGTACTCTGGCAATTGGGCTCAGGCGGAGTTAGAAAAGTTGGGTCGGTTATCACAAAGAATTTCAATTGACAATGCACCCTTGCTTTTTAGCTTATTTCTCTCCGACCTCCCAACCTTTATTTCCCAATCTGAGTCCTTTTTGCCAAAAATAGGGAACCAGCATATTGCTTGTCTGCCCTATGCAGACAATTTGGTGTTATTGGATTATACCCCAATAGGTTTGCAGAGGAAACTAAATACCCTGGCAACCTATAGCAAGCAGAACCATCTCTGTATCAATCTGGAAAAGTCCAAGATTATGATCTTTGGGAAAAAAGTTCAGAGTTTTTCTTGGCATTTAGGTACGCAGGTGGTGGAGCAAGCCGACCAATATAAATACCTGGGTTTCATTTTAGGAGGAATTTAAATTGGAAAGCGCATTGGGATGCCACTAAGCAGAAGGCCCTATTGCAGGACAGTTGTCTGTCAAATCAAATCAAATCAAATCAAATCAAGCTTTATTCGGTTGTAGAGAAAACATCCATAAAAGCATAATGTATATTACATCCAAGTACAAAGAAAATACGTTTAATAAAAAGTTTTTTAAAACTAGTTCGTAAAATATCATCACAATGACTGTTATTTGTTTTTCAGTAAAAAAGTTTAGCAAAAAAGTGGGTTTTCTCTCTATTCCACTCCTTCCAAATTAATGGACTTGTTACTCTTAATATGGGAGTTACGACCATAAGAGTATAAAGTACTGATAGTAGAATAATACGATCGTAGTAAAAAGCTTGTACATAAAAATAAAAAGCAGTCAAATGGTTAAGACAATGGTACAGAAAGATATGCAGTATAAAGAGAATAACAATTTTAGCCTCACAAATGAAAGCGGGTCAATGCTGCTCGAGGTTCTGCCTATGTTTAATGACCGATTTCATGAAGTTTACTATCGATCTGGCAAAAGGTTCAACTTCTAGAAATTGAAGGGCAAGAAATGCCGGGCGACACCTGCGTAGGCCCATGATTTTTAAAATAGGAATGAGCCAATATTTCCTCATTTCCTGATAAAATTTGCAAAATAATAATGTGTGAATCGTGGTTTGTGGGGAATTGTCATCGCTGGGGCATGGTTGTAGTTGTTTTTCCCAGGAATTGGTCTTAGGGAAGGTGACTAGATGGTGAAAGATGTTCAGTCTAAACCTGGTTAGCAGTAGCCTGTCTGTCAAGATTCAATGGTAGTTTTGGGGGTCTATCTCATATCCCATTACTAAAGGCTTATGAAGGGAAGATACCCCTGTTAGGCCTGTATGGGGGAGAGGTTTTTTCCCTCGATCCAATTTATGAATGGGAGAGACTGCAAGGGGCGGTGCTCCAAAGACTTGTATCACTCCCCCAAGGCCCAATGGTTCAGGCCATAAGGAGAACGTGCAATTTGGTTTCTTGGAGTATGGCGGCCTTTACCCGGGCACTAAGATATTGTAACACATTGTCGGAGGAAGATGAGGTGGTCAAAGTCTCCACATTGTGTTGGGAAGAGATCCAAAGCAGTGAGAGGATCTGGGCAAAGGCCGTAAGGACCAGAATAATTGCACTAATAACCCTTCATGTAAATAGTGGCACAGTCACATCTTGGCTCCCATTTCCAGGCAAACGAGCACTGAGGGAATCAACTTCTACGGCATCAGTATCTATCGACCTGCTGTATCTAAAGAAGAGATTATCCATTAGCTTCTCGGTTTCTACATTAGGCCAGGATACTGTTTTTCCCTATCTATCAGGGCTACCAGACCCAGGATTGAGGAATGAAATGTTAAGGGCCAGGGTGGGATGTAATTCAATCTACTCTTCCCGCCCATACAGGAACAGGGTACAGAATAATAGTGGTCTCTGTCCCTGCCCTATGAAAGTTAAAAGTACCCTTATGCATGTTCTTATGGACTGTGTCTTTTATTTTGCAAATAGAATCAAGTTTTTAAGACCTCTGTTTTTTTAAATATGATGCTCTCCATAGGAATGAATAAAGCTGTGGAGTTATTGTCTGAAATGCGTCATCTCGAAGTGACAGTTGGAACTGCTCGGTTTTTACGATCTGTAAAACAACATTTTAATCATGAAATGTAGTGTGTTGGAGAGGGGGAAGGGTAGCTAGGAGGGGGATCCTTTTAAATGTTTTTAACAGTTTTGTCTAGTGTGCTTTTTTCTTTAGAATGTTGTATCGACAGATGTCTAAATAAACTTATCTCTGAGCCTGAACCAATATCAACAAAGCTCCGTATTTTAATGCAAGCGAGATTTTTTGCTGGTCTAGAGGTATGTGTTGTACACGTTGTACTTGTTGTGGGGCAAAAGGTTGTATTTCCAGTATGTTTTCCCTTTCCGTTAGGTAGCGTCACTCAGTGTCACCATGGAATGTTCAGAATGTATTTAAGTGACGTCACTGTGATCTGTGTGACAGATGACAGCTGACGCCGCGGTGACTGCCAGCTACACCCGCTCCCTGTGGGCCCTTGTAATCAATAAATCTTAATTGATGACAAATCTTATATCTCATGTCATCTGTCACACTACAATTGGCGACGAGGGCTGTTGGAACAAGGGCCTGCAGAATTTAATCGGTGGATCAGGAGAATTGAATTTCTAAGCTTGTGATCGGACCGAGGAGCAATTAAGTTAAGCTGAGTGAGTACACTGCGGAGTATGATGAGCGCTAGTCGATTGAAGAATATTAACGAAGAAACTGCTTAACGTGAAGAATATCGGCAGCGCGTAAAGTAAATAATAAGACTTAATTTTCTCAAACAAGCCGTATGGAGGAATGAGCTTGTCGACTGTGGTATTGATTTAATATACAGCTTTTAAATCCTCTGCTGTACCTGTGAGATCGCTTGTGAAAATTCAGTCATCGGCGCGCTTCGGTGTCAAGGTAACAGTGAGGCGTCTTTCATTTACCTCAGCTGTGCCGCGTGAAGCATGCCGGGAATGTAAGCTGATTGGTCCAGGACAGCGCACGTCATCGTGCGTGTACAGCGTGCGGCCATTTTGGAAATTGACTAAATGAACTAAGTCGAGTGATAAGAGCTTGAAACTTTCAACTAATACATCATCGCGTGTGTAAAATTATAGGATCTGCGAGTAAAAGATTCATCGCGTTTATTTAGGCAAGGGGCCTACAAGTAAAATAAAAAAGACTATACTCAAGTAAGCAATTTACAAGTGAAGCGTATATGCAATAAACGCGAGGCAGTTCTAACATTAACTTTGCAGTGAGGTGAAAAGTTAACATATCATATTGTGAGTAACATGGCCGAAAGCAATAACATATGCGCACCTCCTCGGTTCCTGGATGAGCCTGGTAAGCCCACTATGAAGTGGAAAAAGTGGGTGAGGGCTTTTGAAAATTACATTGTTTCAATAGATGGGAAAGCCTTTGATGCAGAAAGGAAATGTTCTTTGTTGTTTGGACTGTTGGGAAAAGCGGGTCAGGACATTTTTGATAGCTTACCCGAATATGAGAGTCCACCTGGAACATTTGTGCCATTAAATGAGTATCAGGAAGCACTGAAAAGGTTAGAAAGGCAGTTCGACGAGGAGAACAATATTATGGTTGCTAGACATAAATTTGCCCAAAGGAAACAACAGGAAGGGGAGGCTATTGAAGACTACGTTGCATGTCTAAGGGTTTTGGCAGTAGAATGTGAATATGAGGAAATGACTGATGTGTACATAAGAGACCAAATTGTTTTTTATTGCTACACAAAGAAGGTGCAGGAGAGGCTCTTAGCATGCAAAAGACCGACCTTGCAGGAGGTCATAGACATTGCAAGGGGTATAGAGAGGTCTCTAATTTCCACTAAAGAGTTATCTTCTACGGGGAATAACACTAATGTATTTTATTTACAGGAAAAGAAGAAGGTTGATGGTAAGGCGTATGACAAAAGTATGAGTGAAAGGAAGGTGGGAGGTAAGCAGTTGTGCTGTTTCAGATGTGGATCAAATGAGCACTTAGCAGATTTTAAAAACTGTCCTGCAATAGGTAAAAAATGCATTAAATGTAAAAGATATGGTCACTATTCTACTTTATGTAAAACCAAAAGAATGAATAACAGTATGAGTATTAGTACTGTAGGCAATTTTGATGAGGATATGTGCGCGAATATAGTTTTATATGTTGAAATAGAGGAAGGAAGGATAAAAGGTCCTGTCAGTGATGTGAAAATTGGTGAGGTTGAACTAAAATTTACTGCAGATTCTGGTGCGCCCATTACGACTATATCTGACACTCTTTTTGAAGAAAAATGGAAAGGTATACAACTGACAGAATCTGATATAAACCCGAAAGCGTTTGGAGAAAAGGACATAAATATGCTGGGATATTTTGTTGACACTGTAACTTTCAAGGGAAGAGTAATTGAAACCAATATTTATGTTGCAGAGAAAGGTAGTATACTAGTAGGATGGAGAGATCTAGCCCAATTAGGGGTGATACTAGTACCGGGGGCTAAGGATCCAGTGATTTTGAGAGAGGAATGGATGAACAGCATTTGTATAGAGAAAAGAGATGAAGATTTAGAAACAGTTTTTGAAAAACACAAAGAAGTGTTCAAAGATGAAATTGGTTGTGTGAAGGGGTTCAACCATGACATCAAACTAAAGGAGGGCGCTATACCAAGTAAACACAAAGTTAGATCGATACCATTATCCATAAGGAAAGAGTTGAGGGAAGTGCTTGATAAATTAAAGGAAGAAGGTGTGATTGAAGAAGCAGAAGAATCTGAATGGGTTTCTGCAATTGTGGTATCAAAGAAGAAAAAGACAGGGGATATTAGGTTATGTGTAGACCTGAGGTCGCTTAATAAAAACATTATTGTAAACTGCCATCCCCTACCCAAAATCACAGACATTCTTCAGTCAACATCAGGTTCAAAATATTTTTCACTGATCGATTTAAGAGCCGCATATCATCAGGTGTGTCTGTCAGAAAGGTCTAAGAAATTGACAACTTTCATCACTCCGTTTGGAGCGTTCAGGTATGTGAGGCTTCCCTTTGGCCTGGCATCATCGTCAGGGGTTTTCCAGAAACTCATGTATGTCTTGTTTGGGAAAATGAAAGGGGTGGAAGCCTTTCAAGATGACATTCTGTTACATTCAAAAACTGAACAAGAACATATAAGGTTGATTGGAATGGTTCTAGATGTATTGGAGAAGAAAGGCATGACAGTCTCAAAAGATAAGTGTAAATTCATGACAAAGGAGATTGAGTACCTAGGGCATGTCCTAACAGCTGATGGTATCTTGCCTAAAGATGATTTAGTACGTGCAATAAGGGAGGCCCCGGAACCAAGAAACAAGGAGACTCTCAAGTCGTTCCTTGGCCTCAGTGAATATTATGCTAAATTCATACAGAAATATGCAGAAAAAGTGGAACCTCTCAGAAGATTGCTGAAAAAGAACGTAGCATATGAATGGGAGGATGTACAGAATAAAGCATTCAAGTTAGTCAAGGAGGAAATAGCGAATGCACCTGCACTGAAACCCTATGACCCACAACTGGACTATGTAGTGACCGTAGATGCAAGCAATGAGGGAATAGGTGCTGTGTTCTGCCAGAGAAAAGGAAGTGAAGAGAATATAATTGCTTTTATTTCCAGGAAGCTTAATGTCACAGAGGTCCACTACAGCACCATCGAACGTGAGACTTTAGCTTGCGTGTGGGCAGTGCATAAACTGAAAGACTATTTGTGGGGAAAGAGCTTCACACTTGTAACCGACCACAAACCATTAGTATATATGATGGATGTTAAGGGTAGAGGCAATGGAAATGCAAGCTCTAGATTGATTAGATTGATGTCTAAACTCCAGGAATTTAATTTCAAGATTGAGCACATAAAAGGAGGAAAAAACAGTAGAGCGGACTGCCTATCGAGGTTGCCACTAAAGGAACAAAAGGAGGAGGAACAAGACGACACTGAATGTGTAGTAGCGCACATTGATGCAACGGTCATGTGTGAAGGATCGATATCGGACAGTGAATGGGAGGAATGTATGGAAAAAGATGCAATCTTGTCCAAAGTGAAAAAGTATATACAGACCAGTTGGCCACATATAAGAAATCTCCCAAGTGAACTTAGGTCTTACCAGCAGGTGAGTGATGAACTGACACTGGAGAATAATTACTTGAAAAGAGGAGAAGTTTTTGTGCCGCCATTTGAGCTCAGACAAAAGATCATAAAAATGGCTCACAGAGGGCATCCAGGCACCACAGCCACAAAAAACGTTCTAAGGATGTACTATTGGTGGCCAGGTGTGGACAGCGAAATAAGGAGTCACGTAGACAAATGCGAGGAATGCTTAAAATCTGATAAACATTGGAGAATTGAAAAGAATGAACTGCAGAAAGTGGAAATTCCCGACGGGCCCTGGGCCAAAGTAGCAATAGATTTTGCAGGGCCTTTCAACATTCTCTGAGACGCATGCAAGTACTTGATAGTTTTGACAGACTACTATACTAAGTGGGTGTGCTACAAGTTTGTTAAGGCAGTTACAACTGAAGTGGTCATAACATTTCTTGAAAAAGTGTTTGAAAGTGAAGGACAGCCAAAAGTCATGGTGTTGGACAATGGTTCACAGCTGATTTCAAGAATGGTGATCGAGTTCTTGGAAAGACATGGAATTGTACAGGAAAAAACACCTCTATACAGTCCAAAGAGCAATGGCCAAGTCGAGAGAATAAACAGATTCTTTAAAGAAGGAATCCAAATGGCCATTGCAAATGATATGGATGTAAAAGTATTCATTAAGGAAAAGATCAATGCGTATAACAATACGCCAAAAGATGCAACTGGGTATACACCGTTTTTTTTGATGAGGGGAAGAGAATGTAACAATATTATGACACCAAAATTAGGCGGTTGGAAAGGAGCAACAGTTGAAGCAAGAGAAGTGTGTGAAAAAGAACTCAAGGTGAAGGAGAGCATAGAAAATAAACAATTGAAAAACAAGGTATATTCCGATAAGATAAGCAGGGCTAAAGACAAAAGCATAGCACCTGGAGACTGGGTGTTAGTAAAGAAGCCTGGCTTGATAAGCAAAGGAGAATCTAAACTCAGTAAACCCATGAAAATTGGTAGGGCGTCAGGTGGTGCAGTATTCATAGAAGGGGAAGGATGGCGCAGCAAAGACGATGTGGTAAGGCTCAAACATGGGCAAGAGAAAATAATAATGAAGAATATGGAAAAAGGAGATGAAAGTCTGAATGAAAGTGTCCTGGAATGGGACGATGTGTCTAATAGCACAGAACAGTTGCACCTCAGTGTCAGCCCAGGATGTTCAATGACATTGGGAGACAGTTCTAGAAGTTGTTCAGTGGTTAATGGGAACATTGTGTCGACTCAGGAAGACTCTATGTTAGAAAACAATATAGAGGGAACTGGATCTAAAGTAACAGGCATGAGGGGCACTGAAATAAATCTCACTGGGGGTTTGTCTTCCAGAGGGGGTAGAGTTATCAACTTACCTACAAGGTTTAAGGACTATGTTATGGAATAAACTCATGTTATGTTTTTTGATGGAGAAAGGGAGATGTTGTACACGTTGTACTTGTTGTGGGGCAAAAGGTTGTATTTCCAGTATGTTTTCCCTTTCCGTTAGGTAGCGTCACTCAGTGTCACCATGGAATGTTCAGAATGTATTTAAGTGACGTCACTGTGATCTGTGTGACAGATGACAGCTGACGCCGCGGTGACTGCCAGCTACACCCGCTCCCTGTGGGCCCTTGTAATCAATAAATCTTAATTGATGACAAATCTTATATCTCATGTCATCTGTCACACTACAGTATGGTTACGGTAAAAAATAGTTAACAAAAAAAAGTACTAAAGTGCTAAGTGACGATAAACATTAAAGGTGAAGCCGCCAAAGGTAAGGTTCTATAACTTGGGAGAAATCTGGAGTGAAAGTCATACACGCATAGCCACTGCTAGCCCGCTCATGGCTAGCTTCTTTGGATACATCCAGCGTGATGCCCTCTTGCAGCCCGGTTTCATGGCAAGCCACAAGGTTGACAGTTCATCCACCGCGCGCAGCGTTATGCTTCCATTGATGCCCGTGCCCGCGCGTTGACGTCGGTGCTCCAATTCACATTCAGCTGCCTGAGGCCTGCGCAGGGGGCGGTCCTTGGAGGGCAGGGGGCGGGGCCGAAACACGGATACAAAGAAGTCACGAACGCCAAAGACCTACCTCCTGTCAACGAAACATTTAACTAGTTTGTGTTACTGACATGACATTATGACTAACACTACTCGAAATAGGACAGTCAAAGAGGTGCCAAGAGGTTCAGCTTTCAGACGTAAACACGAAAACATTCGTTTTACCTAATAAATAGAATGTACACAGCAAAATAGGATTACCTGTCAATGTATTCTGTTTTGAACCACAGCATAAATACACCGACACTGTATTAGAATCGCCTTCTTTTTTTGAACGAATATTATGAATCTTTTCAGGATACTAACATTTTTAACGCCTGCGTCATTCTTAAACGGACGTGCATTATGTGCTCGTGACTTGAAGTGCAGACACCGCGCAACCTCCGGGCAGTTCTCGTCCCTTCTCTATGTCCGAGAAAGTGCGGGCGCGCGCGTTTCTAAGCTCTGTCACAGAACGGCACTAGGCGCGCGGCCACATACACCCTGGTGCGCGCGGGAAGCACCGCGGCAGCGCGCTTTTTCTTCTAGACCGAGGGGGGCGGCGGCCGCGCGTCACCACCAGGGAGTGCGCAGGCGCTTGGGGGAGGCGCTCCCACAGTGCTTAGCGCCACCGTCTTTAGCCATCTTACCAGGCGGAGAGCGGAGCGAGCAGTTTGAATTTGAGTTCCCCTCTGTCAGCCTCAGCGCGGCGCAGCGGACCGGACCTTGAAGCCCACGGAGGCCTGGTCCTGCCCGGTATCCTTGGTGGTGTTGGCGCGTCAGTGCGCCCTCCCTCCTCCTACTCCAGGGACATGAGTCGTTGCTGGTAGCCTCAGAGGGACACACAGCTCCGGTATCTGCGACAGCAGCGGGTCCCGGCGGCGGCCGAGCGCAGCCCTCAGCCCGGAGGAGGGCCTCGGCGCGCTCGTGTGATTGGTGGCCAGGGGGATGGACGAGGGGCCCCGCCGCTGCCCCTTCCGCTCGTGACCCGCAGTGACAGCAGCACCCGCAGCCGCCTGAGCCTCGCCATGTCCAAGATGCCGGCCAAGAAGAAGAGCTGCTTCCAGATCACCAGCGTCACCACGGCGCAGGCGACCGGCAGCATCACCGAGGACACCGAGAGTCTGGACGGCGACCCTGACGATCCCCGCACCGGGGACGTCTCCTCCGAGGTCTTTGACGTGTCCCGAGCCGTGGACGGCGGCCCCGACGAAGACGAGGAGCCCAGGCCCGCCGGACGCAGTTCCTCCGAGGAGACTCTAAACAACGTGGGCAGTCCAAGCACCACCCCGCAGCCCCTGCCCGCCGCACCGACCAGCTCCCGCTTCAGGGTCATCAAGTTGGACCACGGCTCGGGGGAGCCCTACCGGCGGGGCCGCTGGACCTGTTTGGAGTTCTACGAGCGGGAGAGCGACAGCATCCGGCATGGGCCCTCTGCCGACACTGCTACAGACAGGGACAGTGGATTGGGGGTCTCCCACGCAGCGCCTTCCTTCGATCAACCGGCTGACAGCTCTGGACCGCAGGCGGAGAGGACGGGCCAGGCCGCCCAGCAGCACTTCCTCGTTGGTCAGCAGACTCAGGTGACCGGACACAACGGGATTCAAGTGAGCCAACCCTCGCACTTTGTGTACTCTCAACCGACGATCACATCAGGACATGGCCTCCCTTCTCACCCTCCTCAGACGGAGTATATGCACAACAGGACCGTCCACCCCCATCAGGGGCCTGCCCAGCAGGTGCCCTCTAATGTCCCCAGCACTGCGGTCTCCAGTCTTCCCATGGGCCAGGTGAATCACTCACCTGGGTGTGCACAGGTCGGTGACTCCACTGTCCAGGGACCCATGCCCGGCCACGGTTTTCAGAGTCACCCTGCTGTCATTCCGCAGGCAGGGGGTGTGGTGCAGCCCGGGGTGCCACCTGCAGGACTTGTACAACAGAAACCCGTGACTCAGCAGCAGCTGGGTGGAGGTGTGTCAAGTGGCCAACACACGGTGACTGGCACAGTTCATAACGTGCCCGGTGGCGCCTCTGCCACGAGTGTGCCTGTTGTGCCGAGTTGTGCCACTCCTGTCGCTATGCCAAATGCCTCAGTTACCGTAGTCCAGTCGCAGCAGAGCGGCCAAACAACTGTAACTCGCAGTGCCAGCCTCGTCCACCCCCTTGGGCTTCCAGGGAACCATGTACATTCAAACCTTCAACACTCAAACCTTGGTCCCTCTCAGACTCCATCTTTTGCGCATACAGACGACAGAAGAAAGTCTGAGCCTCTACCTCAGCCGCCACATTCATTGATTGCAGAGCATAAACCTTTCCCGAATTCACCCATGTTAGACTCACTTGCAAACCCTCTTCATCTCCCAGTAACGACTCCAATGAACACCCTTGCACGTTCTGTATTTGGTATATCCATTCCAGTTGATGGTGATGAAGACAGGTATGGGCACTTGTAGTCTCTATGGGGTTAACTGAGGGGTGGTGTGGGAAAACGGTAAGTTTAAAATGATGGAATTGTGTTGGTATTTTAAAATTAACTCTTTTGCACGAACCTTTCGGAGAAGTCTGTTCACCTTAGTTTCCATATAGTGCCAGTATCCTTTCTAATGGTTCATGAGTTATTCTTCTCAAGATATAGGCGATAACTGCCTCCAAGCAATGCCCACAGTGGGCTGTTGCTGGAGGTTACACAACAAAGCCTAAACTTTAGTGTAAATGACACACTTTAAATCGAAACATGCCTTGAACCAGTTTGTGCCTATTAAAGAGTGGGGTGGATCTACTAACCATCATTTATTTGAAACCTTCGTTATATGCTGCTGTCACTATTGATTCTGGAATGCACCAGTGGTATTGGCGTCCATGACGGAGGCCCTGAACCACTGCATGTGGTGATGCTGCCATCTGGCTTCTCGTGTATCACAACACATGGGACTAAATGTGTTTAGTGAAGGTATACTTACGTTCACGGGATTTCCAACCCCTGCTTAAACGCTAAAGTCTCTTCTAGTCGTTTTTTCTTATATTCTGGTCAATAAAATGTTACCAACAATTGTCTGCAAAGACGTTCCGTTAAAACATAGGCGGATTAATCTTGCTTGCAGATGTCACTATAAAAGGGACTTCGAGCAAGTTACACTAGGTGGCGACTTGCTTCAAATGTCTCCCACGATTAAGCTGCTTCGAGGAGCACATCTGGTGCTTCGGGTTGAATTCAGTCGTAGTTTTAAACAGCATTTTGAATATTGACGTTTTCACACCAAGAAACCACTTACACAGTCTCTCGTGTAAATTGTAAGTGGCGTCTTCTTAAAAGCCTTTAGTGAATAGTTACACATTCCCTTTATGCTTCTGCCTTTTATTTGGCCTGCCAGATGCTTATTAGAAAGATGTACATTTTCGTGACTAGATGTGTTCTCTATATGGATTAGCTGTGCATGATGTAAAACCAGCAGTCAGTTGCTTCTGCCTCACGCAGCTTTGGTGCAGCGCTGTTTTACTAAACATTAATTTAGCATCGAGCATTACCATCGGTGCTAGAAGGAGCCCAGTGCTGCAGTGAGCAAATATTGCACTTGGGACGTCACTAGATCATTTGTTTCGTTCCAACTGAAAACTATGGGACTAGATTTACATCGAATCTATAGTCCCAGCTTGGCAGCTGGAGCTGTGAAGAAACCTACTGGCGTATGCCAGGAGGTGTGGTGCTTGAGCAAATAATGTATTTGATCACTTGGACACCGCCTTGGATAAAAGAAAAATCTGCATGGGGTGAAGGGGGCGTTGCTTCAGTGTGAGGGGGGCGTGCTTCCTTACTTCAAGTAGTAGTACAACCCCTCACAGACTTTTAATTCAGTCCTGAGACGAGTTCAGGTCCCAACAGCACATCCCACGTGGCCTTGATCGTTTACCCATGTGTGAAGCCCATGCCACATAGTCACTGGTCATGGCAGTAGTCAAAAGGGCGAGTTTAGTATGACACGACCGACACTGGTCACACTTATTGGCATTGGCAACGCCTTGTTCCTTTTTTCTTTCATGAATCACTCCCACTAAACATCACTCCCACAACATGTTGGTAGAATGTCGATTGATTGTGAAAGTTTTTTTTGTTTTGTTATTGATGTTTACTTAACATGGTTCCACCTCACTTTCATGCAGAACTTTAATTAAAGGATCACGGGCTGAACGTTTTGAGCGATGTGCCTAGTGAACACGTTCACCTTCCCGTTGGCGAAAACGCCAATTTCTATTTACATGTGGCTAGCTGTTGAACCCCAATCTTAGGGGCCTATTAGGATGTGTCCGTCCGCCACCCCAGAGGTGAAGGGACCGTCCGCAGGGACAGCGGCGGTCCCTCCGTGCAAAGTAGGATGTGACCGCCACCCTGGCGGTCACATCCTGTAACTTTAACATTGCGGCGGGTGCTGCTTGAAGCAGCACCCGCCGCAATGTTAAAACTACATGCTTTGCATGCACAAAGCGGCAGGCACCGCGCGGTGCCTGCTGCTTTGTGAATGCAAATGCAGGGGGGTACCATAGGTACCCCCCATGTGCACCCCCACCCCCCCCTTCACCCTGGGGGCCCACAAGGGCCCCCCAGAAGCAAAGGTCCACATGCTTTTCCACAGCGGAAAAACCGCCGCGGAGAAGCACCTAATTAGGCTGGCGGTGTCTTGCAGACACCGCCACCAAATAGCAGGCTACACCCCGCGGATCAGCGGCGGACAGACCTGCCGTCCGCCGCTGATCCTACCGCCATCCTAATCTGGCGGGGGGTGGGGTCATCGTAGCCACCGCAGCGGTGAATCAGCATCCTTCGGGCCGGCGGTGGCTTCCGCCGGCCCGGAGGATGCGGATTCACCGCAATCCTAATCGGCCCCTTAGTTCGAACGAGCCCGCTTCTTGTGCGGAGCTGTGCAACATGCCACAGAGTACGTGCTGTGCTTTATTCACGTTGTGTACTCATTCATCTGTGTGCCTTGCAAGTGTAGTTCATCAGCTTGGCGCGCATGCGTGATTAATGCCCCTGGTATCGTAACAGGTGGCACTCACAAGCAGGTAACTGCACTTTAATCCGCCGATAGCTAGTAAGGGGCCTTTCTTAGTGAATTTGTGATTGGCACCGTTCAGTCTAGAGTTCTAGTTCACACTTTTTTAATTTGATATATTCCACTTTTTCCGCCATTCTCGTCGGATGCGCTTTTTATCGCCAACAGTTTGGCTCATTGGTGGTTGCGTGTTCTCCCTTTAACTCTGCAGAGTCACGATGCATGAGGGCGAGAGTGCACCCACCGCATTTTGATTTAATTTGTCCATTTGCTCTGACTTTCCTGGAGTCTGTGCCAGAGAATACAACGTTTCTCACCAGCTGATTATCAGTCAGTGGCTATGCGTGCCATTCTTGGAATGTGTACCATATCAGCCAGACTGCAAACATTTGGCGTTTGTATAACTATGTGTGTGCTTCCATGGGTGGCTCTCTGCTCTTCCATTAAAAGATGATTAGTTCAGTTTCCACTAATGGTTGTGTGTTTTAACGTTGGCTAAGTTGCACACGTTTTCGACTTCTGGGCCAGGATTCATAGTAAAGAATGTCTACTTTAGATTGATTTGTTGAAATGTCGCATTCTACATGGATATGTACATTTACCAAGTTAGATAATAAAAAAAATTGTGAGAAAAGCCGATGGGTCTGCGAGTTTTTTGTCAAAATTGACAAAATATCCCAATCTAATGCATCTTTAAACACAGATTAGACCTCATGCTAACCATTTTTACCCCTGGTCTAAAGAAAGCACTGCTATAGAAAAAATCTGAAGTAACTGACTGCCCTAGTGAGAGTCCAATTCAATGGCATGGCTCGTAAACATACTGTTCTTAATACAATTTAGTGGGAAAACATCCAATGACATTTACTTTGAACCTACAAAAATTCTTGGATTAAAGCAAAAATCCAGTCCGGTTTAAGTTTTTAAATTATGTTGAAAAATGTTGTGCTTGTTTAAAAAATATTCCCGATTAGCAATGATTATTTTTTTTCCCCTAACATTTTTGGGGGGGGGGCCTTGCACAAGTGTGGAGTAAACTACTCCACTTCAACACCTTAGACTAAGCCAAATTCTGTAAAGAATTGATGATATATGTAGTTAGCTTGTGCGTATCCCAAAACATGTCCATGTCTCTATACCTTGGGAGTGCTCTACACCTGTTAAACAGGTTTTTCGTCTTTGATGGTCAATTGACTTGTTTACTGCTGACAAGCTTATCAATCAATATACAGAAGAGTGTGTTCAAATAGATTTATTTTTCACACAAGTGTCCTATTTAGGGAAAGGAAATGCACTCTTGTACAATTTTTGATGAGCATCTCTGCACTAAACACAATGATTAACTATCAGTCAACAAAATCATCTTTGTCAGATGTGTTGGATATTGTCACAGGGTATAGAGCGACAGCTTAGTGTCTGCATACAAATATTAATAAATGCATATAATTGTTTGGTGAATTCGGTCTACCGCTCTGGTATTGAAGAAAACCTAGTTTACCCCCAACTTGTATAAACCTAAAGTGATTTTTTTTTTTTTTTTTTTTTGGGCAAAGAAAAGGCGTTTATTGCTAATAGGAGTATTTTTAAGTATGCACAGAATGAAACCTATATTTAGAATTTTAAACTGAGTTTTGTTTGTTTTTGAGTGCCAAAATATGTAAATGTGCGCTATTAAAACTTCTATCCTGAAGTCATTTGTGTATTTACATTACGTGGCCCAAAATATCACCAAATTTTGGTAGGTGTAATAGGTCCAATACATTTGCCAATGTCGTGATTGCATAATGAATTGCTGATGCAGTATTCCTTTCCCATCCATAAATAGCCAACTTCTGATTTTGAACATTCTTCTGCTTAAATGGTTGGTCTCTTTATTTTGATTTCTGTGTAGTTATGATTTAACTGAGCTCGGGGATCATTCGAAATTGGGAAGTTGATTTCTTGTTCGGATTTATGTTTGGCCTCATAAATATTTTACTTGAGTGTGCTGCCTGATGCAGTGGAACAAGTCATCCAATTTTAGGTTGATTTGAAATAAGTACTGCTTATGTTTAGCATAATATAAGGATTTTCTACAGGTTTTGTGATCTCGTTAGTTTTTTTTTTGTCCGTGAAATATTTCAAAGTGAGTTGTACAATGTTTCAGAATTCTTGCATAACAATTTGTACCCAAGGAAATCTTCTAACACTGATTTTTGTATGGTCATAAACTGATCAAGTAGCTTTTGGCCCTGAGAAGCAAATGTAGCCTACTTTAATAGGCAATATGTGCAGCAAACACACTTACTATGTCAACATGTTTAGTCTGACATATATTATGTGGTGTCTGTAACATTTGCAGATTTTTTTTTTCTTTTTAATTAAAGTATGGTCACCTATTGTTTACCAGTAGACTTTGGAACCATGGAACCATTTGGAGTCGCTGTTGAAAAAGCCACGTAGCATTTTACATTTTGTGGACAGGTACAGTTGTTATGGTACTAAGAACAGATTGCTACCTTTAACACCAAAGGAACAAAAATGCCATTAACTCTTTCTCTCTCAAGATTCAACTTTTTCTAATTTTAAGTGTGCCTATTGGCTGTAGGGATGTTGTTCCACATATTGGGTGCATACATAGAAAAAAGGCTGCGGACTTCTTCTTTTTTTTTTTTTTGTGTTACATTTCTAAGTCTGCAGTCTACCTGTTTGCTGAGGGCTAAAATACATGGTGAGCTTATCTGCAAGATAAGCAGGTGTGCTGGCACAATGGCTTTGTAAATGATGCATCTGTTTTTAAAGGTGATGTGGCCTGGCAGGGGGAACCAATGCAGTTCCGTCAGGTTGGGGGTAATGTGATATTTCATCAGACTGAACGAGAGCTGCTGTGGTGTCTAAAATTCTGGGTTGTGTCATCAAAAAAAGTTTGGGACACCTACAGTCAATGGTAATACTTTGCCAAAAAGATTGTGCGTCATTACAGTGAGTAAAGCTTGAAGCCCTAATCTGGCTCAGCAGTTGTGGGGTACCTCAGGAATCCTCATTAAGCCCCATGCGTTCTAATATTTACGTATGGCCTCTGGCCAGTCTGATTAGTTCCTTTTGGTTTTTCCTTAGCATTCAATATGCAAATCATAGTCTGTATCAAGCAATGTTTGTAAGGTAGCCAGCAAGTTTCCTGACTGCATGATGGAAGTGGGCAAGTGGATGACAAATAATAGCCTTAAGTTTAATTCTGATAAGCCATAGGTCTCAATATTCGGCAAGGACACTTCCTTCTGGCCCCCATGTGGTAGCCACAAGCCATAAGATCTCTTCCACCACCTGTGAGAAAAGTAAAGAATTTAGGCATTCTGGTTGATGACAAATTGAACCTTCTGAACAAATCAATGCAGTCACGTCTTCTTCATTCCTCACCGTAAGGACAATAAATGATTTTACCTTTTTGTTCCATTTGACCTCCAAAAGATAGTCATAGTGACCCTTGTACTTCTAAGATAGATTACTGTAATGCCCTTTATGTGAACTTACGACAGACTCTTAACCCGTTCCATGCTGAGGACGGCCCCTGGCTGTCCCACGTGATAGTGGGCGTGTGCGGGGGACGGCCGGGGACCGTCCGAACCCCGCCCACTGATTAAAATGCCATCACCGTGGCAGAATTCACACCGCGGTCAACAGCTTGAATTTCAAAATTTGCAAAACACTGCAGCTCATGTTCTTCTAGGCATTACTAGATTTCAGTCAATATCCCAGGCCTTGTATAAGCTTCACTGGCTGCCAATCAGAAAACGTATTGCCTTTAAAGCCCTCTGCATTGGCCAAAAGGAGCTCCCTAAAGTTGGTCCTGAATATCTTAAACATAAGTATAAGTGGTACATTCCTAGCAGGATTCTAAACTCCGCCTTTACCAAAAATGTAGTGGTTCCCAAATCCAAACGAACCTCATGAGGGTGGCAGAAGCTTTATCTACTGCACAACAAGACTGTGGAATAACCTTCCACTTTAGCCAATATAACTATCCAGTTTGCTGCATTTTAGGAAAGTTCTGAAAACAGTTTTCAAATCCTTGGAGTTTATACACGTTTATGATCAGGGTGACAGTTGTTAGCGTCAAGACACCATTTGGGGCATATGCACGCTTCAAAAGAATATAGAACATAACAGAAGTTAAATTAAACCTGCATTGGCGAAAGTTGGATTTTATTTCTGCGTGGCGTGAAATGTAAAAATCTTAGACCACTTACAGATGTCATTTTTTTAAAAACTAGTTTCCCAGCTGAGATTTAAACCTTCATTCACCTTAAATATTCTTTATGGTCAATGCACGGAAAGGTTGTGCTTCAATGTTATTAAATTTTCTTTACAAATAATATTTAGTCTGAAGATTCTGTGAGGCAGAGCAAAGACACTTAGGATGGTCTTCTACCATAACGTATCCATTTTCTTATCAGTACAGCGAGGGTCAAGTTTGTTAGCATGTGTGTGCTGGAGGCTCATCTGAGTGTATTTGTAAGTGACCTTCATTGTGGATGTTGTGAAACAAATGGGAATCCGGCAGCCCTTGCTGTGCTAGCCAGCGAGTACCTTGTTTAAATTATGGGACCAAAAACACACATATTCAATCCTTCACTTTAAATCAGTAGTCAACAGATGCCAGTGACAGCTGTTAACGATTTCACGTTTGGTTTGCACAAATCTGTTCACTACGTGCACTAGTCAAACTCCTATATGCTAGAGAACGAACTGCTCTTCAGCTGGATTATGAGAATTCCTGTACATTATCTCCAAGCAAATTGTGTAGAGATTGAGATGGAGCCAACATTGTTTCTATACAACTTCTTCCAGTGTTGCTAGATCTTTCTAATCTCTGGTTGTGATTTCCTTCGCTCTGTTGATCTTGCTTGGCTTAGATATCCTATGCCCGAATCCTAGACATCTTGGCGAAACGTTCATCCTTTGAAGCAATACTTCTTCCTTACTCCTTGCAACACAGTTAATGCACTTCTTTTCTCGAGCCTCGTGTATTTTCTTTAAAGACCATCTAGCCACCCGTTAACCCAGAACTAACCTACTTAACATCTGAAAGGGTTTAAAAAGTTAGAAAAGTAAATGCCCTGAGCCATGGGTGCGTTAAAAGCTAGCCCTGATTCAATCTTTTCTCCATTTCTCTTTACAGAAAGTTTTGAAGCGAATCATGTGTTTAAAAAATCTCTTCTACACTGTAAGAAAGGTCCTAAACTTGATTTTAGTTTTAGCAGGATGTATAGACTGTACCTGCAGAGGCACTGAAGCTCCACATGCTACGCAAGCAAAAGCATTGGAGGATTTCTTTTACATTTTCTAAAGTCTTTGTCACTCTAGTGCTCTATCCCATCTGGCTCGACAACTCAGCTGTCTATTTACTTATTTTTACCAGTTATTAAACATAGTGGTCTTGGGTTCTGCTCTACCCCACAATGGTATTACCTTCTTGCCTCATGCTTTGGGCTGTTTGCTTTTATCATTCTGCTTCCTAAGGAGTACTTGCATTGTAATGCATGAGTGACTATTTTACATATCAAAAGTACACTGTATCAACACACTTTTTCTTTATCCCTTTGGTGCAATGTGTTCAGAAAAATGCAAGCCAGACCTCTTGGCTTTGCCATTGATAGTTGTCATTTTTCAGAACACTGACATTTTGTACGGAAAGTACCAGGTTTTTCAATTAGACACATTTCTTTATCACTGTGGTAAAGCAGCAAACTGAACTAGAGTTTTTGACACTATTCAGTCTTTGCGGCCCCTCTTCCTGACTGCTTTAAGAACCTTACTCGCCTCATGAATATTCCTGGAAAGATTTATTTTTGGTTGGTTAGTCTGCTCCGTATACATTTTTCGATAGGTCAAGTTATTCTGTTGCACTAGTGCCTGCTTCATTACACACATGGTTGTCATGCCATCCGCTCCCACCACATTTTTTTTTTTAAGACTTTTGAATTGGATAACCAGTCCTGTGAGAGGGAAAAGCATGATTGAGTGAACGGGGAAACTACTTTAATAGGCCCTGTTTTTTAAGGCTTGGTAAATGTGATGTTTGTTCTGGGATCACACTCCTAAATAGTGGTGGCCTTCGAGTGATTCTGCTACTTAGTCCTTATCCATCCTTTACAGTCCCATCCACTAAACATGCGATATGTGTCAACATTGTAGGCCACCAAAACATGTCCTGGTTAGGGCCAAGGTGCAATGGAGTAATACAATTGCTACTGTTAAACTGTTTGTCATTGTTTTAGAGAAGTTTTTTCGCCTCCTGCCTGATCCTGTAGTTCACTGCAACCAACTATGAGGGAGTGAGCGCTAGGAGTATTGGCAGCAGTTCATTATTTTTATGGAGATTAAAATGTTGATACTTGCCTACTCCCTCGTTTACAGGTTAAACTATTTTCTCAGCACGTTTACCATGGTGCGGGAACAACGTAGTTCACTCTTTCACCCAGTTTTGGTTAGGTGCCTGATTCAATACCAATGTAACAAAGGCTGTGCCACATTTTTCTAAGAGCTTTGCTTTGGATGCCGCTGGCCATCTACCTAGATCACTGATTTTGCTGCCGGTTGTAAACAAATTTGTTTCTGGTTTTGTTATTTTCTCAAAGGATGCGTAAACGTGTTTTGTCTTCTATCTTCTCTGTGCATGGTTCCCATTGAATATACCGCCGGGGTTTCCTGCTTTATATGGAACTTCATACGGTTGTAGATAAAAGCTGTTGGCTTGGTGAAACCATATCACTATATAAATGCCCATATCCAGTGGGAATAGTTTTCCTATATTGTATGTCGTTTAATATTAGGAAGTGTAACTTAACCGTTGCACTTGATCATCTGAGTTCTGTATAACGTTTTACAGTTTTAGCCCATCATTGTTGGCTGGTTGAGAGAGGTAATATCTTGTAGTCACATTAGATGGCTAATTACGAGTCGTTCACGTTCAACGCTTATCTTCACCCCCAGAATGCCTGGGAAAGGATTTGTTGTACATATAGGCTGTCATGGTGGTGGCCAGTGTTGGTTGGATGTCCTCCTTTTCCCTTCCTTCTTTAAAAATGCCCACATGTAAGTGGAGTGACGACCACTATATCTGCAGAGAGAAAGTGGCTGATATTTTCTTCTGACCGTTTTTTTATTTCTTTTATTTTGCTAATTCCCTTGTGGCATTCTATCCCATCAAATGTGCTTAAAGGTAGCCTATTGCTTGTTGATAGCAGTTGCTGGTGAATGTATTACTTAAGACAAATGTAGCGATCAGCAGTCGTAAGAATCACTTTAACCGCATGCCCGCTAGCGGTTTTCCCGCTGTGCGCTGGGTTTTAAAAAAAACAGCGGTTCATGGCGAGCTCAGCTCGTCATGAGCGTACGAGAGGCGGAACTCATGACGAGCTGAGCTAGTCATCCGCCTCGAAGGGGTTAAGGTCCTAATGCGTCCAGCGTCGGACTAAAGAACCCCTTTCTCATCTCCAGTTCGCGGGGAGCTTTATTCTAGATTGTTTTGTAATTTAAAGCGATTTTCCTCATCCATGGTATTTTTTTGGCGCAGTGCCATACCGATGTAAATACCAACCAGACTTAGTTTCATATATTAATACCAGCCTGGCAGTTCAGAGTAGTACCCTACTCTTTACTTGTGTATCTCAACAGTTGTGCATGCTTTACTTGTGCAGATGTGGTTTCACCTTACTGACCCGCTCTTTCAGAAGAACATCGTCTAAAGCTCTTACTTCAGTTGCTGTTCACATGGATGGTGAACTTTATTATTGGAATCTCTCTGGTATCCTTAGTTAGCTACAACAGACTTGTGCCTTTTTGAGACCTCATGACTTGTGATGAGGCCCAAATAGTCTATCAGCAAGTTAAAACTTGCTTTGAAATCTTTCACTATAATGGTTTATTTGCACTTCCAGTTATGGTCTGCCATAACAAATGAGACTCTCCCTTCCACCATCTTTGAAAATAGGTAAGCATTCATTTATTCGTGACTTAATTGATTCAGACGTCCCAACGCACATAGTGTCACCCCATATGCTCATCCATTACACAGTCTCCTGGTGAGGCGCCAATATCCCATGGTGCTATACACTGTGAGATGGAAACCCCCGCATAGAGTGGTTTTTGCACCTTATTTGGAGGATTTTCTCGGCCGCTGTCTAGTCTGGACTTTTAAATCTCCATTGGACATCAGTTGTAGACTGAAGCTTTTTTTAATTTTTTCTCTTTAGTTTCTTGAAGAAAAGGACAGAAGTGCCTCAAGCAGAGCTCGGCACAAAACCTTGCCCTCTCCTCACACGATGAAAACATTTTAGTAGTTGATCGGCCTGATCTGGTTATATCTCTGTTGGCTTTTCAGCCAATTTTTGTTTGTTAGTTGACCTCATTGCCTGTAGACTCTACTCGGTCGTCCGCAGTATGCATGATGTGCAATGCAAGTTATCTGGATTCAGTGTGTATTACAATCGCTGATATCATTAAAAAAAGGCTTCACACCATCTTAAACGACATTACCATTTTTCCTACAGTGTATTTTGCTCTCCTTTTATAATCTAAAGCTTGGAAGAACAGATCTAGTTATTTTTAAACTATTGATCGTGCACCACATGAGGCCAACCTGTACCTAGTCATGGTAGGATCTCTTACCCAGCTTTTCAGTGCCTGATCTTAAAACTACTTAATAAATTAATCTGCTGGTGTCTAATTGGTATCACTGAGACGTTGATCTAAATATACATGATAATGGAGGGGGTTCTACCATTTCGCAGTACCCTGCTAACAATGTCATTTGGAGGTCTTTGGGAAATGGAATACTAGTGTCTTAAGTTTTGTCATTTGTATCACTACCTAGTAGAATCTCAGTCTGTACTGTCTTCAAGCAGATCTGTGCTATTGAGTTTACCAAAACACTTTAAACCCTTGTATCCATTCACATTGACCACATTAGATGGACACTTCGTTTTCCCCTTCTCTTAGGTTGAGGGAATCTCATTCTAAAAGGTTTAAATGTAGTCACTTGCACTGTCTAGTAGTCCTTTTCAGCTCACTTTGTACTGTAAGTAAATGCCTAGATTCTTGTTTAGTATAATTTCGACATTTAGATAAAATTAAATGTCTCATTCTTTTTTTAAGTTTGCTCTGGTTTCTTATCAATGTCCAATTAGTTTTTTCTGGTGCACATTCTCAATTTAATTAAGGTAGCACTACCCCCCCCCCATCAATTTTTTTCTGTGTCTCTAGACTGACTTACGCACTGACTTTTCTGCCAAAAGTGCCTGTCATCTGTTTCCTTAATCTTGCTCTATTTACTCCACTATTTTGTCATGCAAGTCCTTTCTCCCAGCCTGATCTATCATTTAAAAAGGAAGAGATTGTGAACCAGAGTGACACTGATTAAATATATTAAGAGTAGGCTAGCGTATGAAACTCGATAAATGTTGAAACCACATTAAAGTGAGGTCATCTTCTCTACTCCTAAAATCATTACTTTTGTTGCAAACTTTACAAATTATAGCACTAAAACTCATACAGTCAAGCAGCTGTTACCAGAGTTGGCAACTTTTACAGTGTTGCGATGCCAAGAATATTAATATTTCTTCCATCCATAAGTCTGGTAGTGTGGTATCCTCTCTCTGTACGACTCCTAGCTAGTAAGGTTTTCTGATCGCACTATCGAAATGAAAGGTGGGATACTGATGATGGGTTGTTCTTAGGAGTAGAACGTGAAAGATGATGCAAAGTAAATTCTAACTTGTACTTGCAGACGCCATTCTGTCCAGTGTATGTTGAAGTTTTGAAGCAAGATGCTCCGTGTCCGAGGGCATAAAATGATATCAACTGAAAATCTCTAAAATCCTGCATGCTGGTTCGAATTGTTTTACATATGGCTGGTGTTTAATGAATTGTTATTGCAAAAAGTATTTTTGGCTACCAATTGCTAAAATATTTTAATTCTCTAGTTGTATGTACTCCCATACATGTAGAAACTCATGCTTTTTAATGTGTATCTCAATGTATTGTGTTTAATGTTAAAAATGTAGGCAAATTGAGATTGTACCGCGGGCCTTTCTAGCTTGACGTTGAAGGAGTACTAATGTCATAAATAGTTATGATCAATCAAAATTTCTTCAGACCACCAATTTTTAAAAACTATTTAGCATTCAATTTAGTATTGGAACACCAATAGATAAACTTTGAGCAGATCTATTGGTCGAACTACTTCAGCAATGAAATATGGGCACATGTAATGCATCCCATTATCAGCGTGAAAATCTATGATACATTCCGTGGCCAGGCGGCGTTGACGCTTACTAGCATATCCTTTATGTAATAGCTGCTAACTGGTCGCTCTAGTTAAAAATCGTGCCTTTATCCACGCTGTAATGGTTCAGCTTGCATTGGACTCAAGACTTCTTGAATTCTGGCAAAGACCAGCTTTCCTGGTCATATTTTTGAGAACAAATGATCACTGAACTTGTAGCAGTTGGGCCAGACCACTCGGTGGTCAAAACCCTTGCAAGTATCCAGATGTAACAAACTGAGAATGGTGTTGCAATGCTTAATTTGGTATTCAAAGACTGATGTGTTGTAGAGAATACTGACTGGATTGTAATTGAATGCTGTCATAACACTAACACCCAACGCATCCCTTTACCAAGCGATGTACCAACAGAGAGCCTTGAAAAATCAGTCATCAGACGATGAAGCAGACCAGAGAGAGCACAGGGCTGCCAGCAAGCAGAAAGAGACTGGCCAGCACGGGATGGGCGTAGCTGCTTCAAAGGTGCCAAATGCCCATCAGTCTAGTGTGAATGTGTTAATCACCCCTCATACGAGAATTTTGTTAATCTTTTTTTTGAGGAGCTGATACGTTTTGTCTCTTGCAGAGCACGTCAGCACTTTCGACTTAGCATGGTCTTTTCTATTTTGACATGTTGCAGTCGTATGCTCCAGAAACGCAGTGCACGTGCAGCTCAAGCAACCCAATGGTGGGTGTGCTCCTTAAGTACAAGACCATCCTTAAAGAACTCAAAGGATGTGTACTCCATGAAACCCTAAATGCCCATAGAAGGCCGTCTAAAACCAATGAGATTAAAATGTGTTGGTGGAGTAGAGGCAGGACTTTAAGTGGGCCGGTTCTCACTGGGTCTGAGCACTGGCAGTTTAAAGGGGGGCCTTGAAACTGGTCTCTATCGGGCTCTGTCTCGTGCCCTGGCACAGGCATCCGTTTTTTTCTGGACTGCGGTGACAGCAGGCACATCGATGTGTGCTGCTCACTAGCGGAGAAGTTACGGCATGGCGTCATGCCAGGTGAGTGTTGTGGGGAAGGATTGAGTGTTGTGAGGAAGGGAGATCCCTTAAAGAGTCATTTTCTCTGTGGATTTCCCTTCTCATTTTGAAACTCAGGAGCAGCAACGTTGTTGTGGTGTCACCAGGGCTTCAAGTGGAAGCATTTTAATATTCTATACTAGCCTTAGTTGCTGCTTATTTATCTTATGCAACTAGCAACTAGTGACCAAGCCAATAGTCCTGACTTGTTGTAGGTATGTTACTTGTTGTATCATATATCTGGATGCAGTGACAGAAAAAGCAAAATACAAGTCAGGGGGCACACTATGCTAAGCACAGATTTTATCTTGTGCTTTTAAGCCACGCCCTTAATTACACTGGCTTTGCCCCTTGGAGAGACCACTCCCTCCGTTTTTTCATCCCACTTAAAGCCCTTATTAGAGGAGTTACAGCAAACAAATGATGGACGGAATACTGACAATGTAAACATTCTCCCCCAGTCAAAAGATCTGGGTTAAATCCATTGTTCTTTTGCCCACTATGCCATCCCAGTTTGGACCCAGCCATTTGCAAATCAGTCTTGACCCTGTGCTCCATGGGAACAGCCAAGACCGAACTGCCATAGCAGGTCCTTCCTGGATTGGAAACCAGCATCCTGGGACAGGCAGTCGCTTGTTGGGGGATAGGTGTGACCGAGCCGGCACCCGACGCAACCCCAAAAAGGTGCAGGCCACCAGCGGATACTAGCCTTGGGAGACTGTTCCCTTCAACTTGAGGGTACTCCTTCTGCCGAGGGCAGATCTACAAGTCGAGATTTTAACATCTATAGCAAGGCACACAGCCCTGTGGTTAACCCTTTATTAACTCATTTTTGCTGGTTACCTTTTCACTTTGGAACCCTTCTTTCACGTGCACCACCACTACACCAGTTAGGTCCTGAAGAAACGCCACAGATCTTTTTTTAGACAAACCAGACGTGAAACATGTCGACTTTTTAATAGTTACTTGGGCACATTACACCCCACAGTAACCCACCAAACTTTTGGTTTTTGTAATCTACCAAGGGTACCACATGATTAAAGTTTTCCTGTGGACTCCCCTAAGTAGTTTTAACTGTTATTTTTAGCTTTCCTCACTGCACGCACTTAACCTTTTCCACGCTTGGATCCGGCCCATTCACCCGCACACACCTGTTGGCTTTTCTCTTAAGATATCTGTGAAAGTGACCCCTTTGGGGGGCCCGTCGGGCATTGCAGCGCCGGTCTGATGAGGAGCAAAGGCCCGGTGATGAAGCATGATCTCCTTCGGGACGTGTGAGGGCTACTAAAGAGGCAAGACTTGGCCCACCCATTCGGGATTGGATCCTTGATACCGGGGTTGGGGTTCTACCTCTCTCTCTTTCTTCTTCTCCTTCTATCTATTCTACTCTAATTCTCTCCTTGATGAGTGGGTGACATTTTGCACCCAACTCTCGGAACAGTGTCCCCTTTTGATCTAACGTGTGGCTCACTGGTTAGAGGCGGCAGACCCGTAAGCAGAGAACGGCCCGGGACCAGGGTTCGATTCCCGACGCGGCAGGGTCGTGGACCAGGGTCAGCGGACTCGATAATTCTCACCTTGGTGCCTACTCTAGTCAGAAACCACACTCGGCAACTCTGGGCATCAGCTTGCCTCATCTTCACAACGGCCCCCCAGACCGCTGGGGATGCTTGGTCGCACCTTAGAGATACCCATCAGGGACCATCTCTCAGGGTGAGCCAGGACGGGTTCCCCAGCGGTCGAAGCGTGGAGATACTCCTCCGGGAGTCGATTCCTAGCGCTATATAAACCCGCAATTAAATTTAATTAAATTAAACGTTCATTTGTGGAGCACGGGCACTGTACCTTAACAGGCTCCTGGTCCCCCCCCTCTCTCCTTGTTTGACCTAGAAGATCCATTGGTGCCTCAGAAGGTGCCACTCCACGACTTTAATGGGGTCAACCTGGTGGTCCACATATTTTCACTTTTTAGTAATTTATTGTACCATTTGAGATGCACTGTCCAATCCTGAGATTCTCACACTAGCATATCTATCGTGATTGAAAAACTGAGCATTTTTTGGCTCTAACCGTACAGTGCTCCACTGCAATCAGCAACCCATTACACCGCAACAAAGATTTTTTTTCCTCCATGCATGAAACTTTTTTATAATTGCATGGTCCTCACAACCTAAATTGAGTCTCTTGTTTCGAGAGGCGTACAAATTGTAGCTAATTGCCCTCGTAGATTTTGGCATAAATTATAGCCAGGCAATATCATGCATTTTCCTGCAACAAATGGTGTATATATCTCGAAGGCTTAAAACGGAGTACGACCATGTTATCTTTTTTTCCCTCTGAAACAATGCCAGAAACGGTTATCTGATCGCTGAGGTGGAATTGGTTCAGTTACTCTCCCCAACCCACTCCCTCCAAAAACTTGCTGTTTTGCAAAGTTGATAATCTATTGTGTATTTATGCAGAATATAGCTTCAAAATGAGTCTCCAGTGATTGCAGGCAGTCTTTGACAACCAAGGAATAAAAGAGCACCTTTCTTGCACTGAGAGTAACTTCTACCAGGAAGCTATCCCTCCCAGGTGATAAGCTTCCAGCACATACTGGAATGCCAATCGTTCTGCAGATTTTGGCAGACTTGTCACCTAGTCGTTTCTTTGGTTTAGTCTGACAGTTTCCTGTTCCATTTTCGCATTTTGTAGTTGCTCAGACAAATTTCTCTAGTATGAATACTATATTTGACGCCTGATGAACACATTTCTCATGCTTAACACTATGGATGCTACAGCATTTCATCCTCTGTGCTGCAGATCCATTATTTCCATTGTTCATGACGAGCTGAGCTCGTCATGAGCACACAAGCAGTGTACTGCATGACGAGCTGAGCTCGTCATGAGCATGGAAGGGGTTAAGTCTTAACTCTGATCATGTGCACAGGGAGTGGGGTCCCACTTCCATGTCGGTCATTGCCATTGTGAAATTGTACCACAATGCAGACATTCACCCAGTTTGATTGGAAGTGAAGCTGCTCTAGTAATTATACTTGCACTCTTCCATTTAAAATATAGTCCCTTTGTTTCCCTCAAAGAAATTGCCCTTAATTTAGCTTGAAGCCACCGCTGTGAAGCTGGTGTTTCTTTATTTGAACCTATACCAGGCTATTCACAGTGGTCTCTGTAGGTTTGATGGGCAACACACAAACTAGAACCATAATGTGGTGCAGCAGAGGCATGCAAATTAAATTTTGAGTTTTGAAGTATTCCAACGCAACCCCTGTGTTCACTTACCTATAAATAGAACTACTGAAGAGTTTTTGTTAGAGACTTTTGGGCCCTAGCTTGTCACCTCAACAAGATAGAGGTATGGCTCAACGTATAAGATGTGTTGGAAGGGTTCAGAGCCCGTTGCCTTAAAGGGCTTCCTTCTCTCTCTCATTCTGTTGTATTTTATCCTGGCTTTAACTGTTGCCAGGTTTGCAGAGTAATCCAGTAAAGTGAACAATATAACCAGGTATGTTGTCTGCTCGCTCTAGAATGTGCAAGAGTTCGGCTCTTATCCTTGGCATCTGCAATGACTGATATGTCACAAGTTTGAGTCATGACCACACCTTCATACAGGAAATGGTTGAGGTGCCACTGAATGTTTGACAGGACTTCTAAGGATTGAGTTGAATTTTTTGTAGAACTTGGTGACTAGTTTCTGTTATGCTCATTTCTCGAGGAAAAACCCGTAAGACTTTAAAGACTTGTCAGCTCATTTCATAATTTCCTGTAATGAAGTGTTTGCGGACATCCATTTATCAGAAATCTAGAAATGGCAAAGAATATCAACTTTTGTAAATTTGCCAACCCTATGACTACAAAACACACTGTTGGTTGATCACATGTGTGACCTGACCTGCTCGATTATAGGATTTTGAACTGTATATTTAGGACATTTTACTTCAACAAGCAGGCTCGGGAGACTTTTTTTGGCACCCAGTTCACTTCTAAATGGATCCTTAACTAGCAGCCTGCCATTTTTTCTTCCTTCATAAAAGGTTTAACCTATCTGTACCAACTGTTTTTGGAAAATACTGATGCAAAAAACAAATAGGAAAAAAGATTGGAAGTTTGTAATAAGTAGCCTAAGGCGAGTCTGCTATAACTTTAGCTGGGGTTCATGAGTATGAAGCATAATTTACAAACGAAAGCTAGAGCATCATCCAACTAAAAGAAGCTGCGGATATATGAACCTAAACTACGTTGACTTAGGAAGTGATTACTGAAAAGGTACGCAGAATTAATAGATGCAAAAAGGATGACTGCAACCCATTCCAAAGGAGTAAGAATTGCCCTATCCTCAAATGTGAGTTCTTTTCGCGCATAAAAGATCTTTATCTGAGCATGGGGGGCTACAATGTAGCTTCATATGTACTAAACAAAAATCCTCACCACCTACTGTATGCCTGGGATTGGTCTGTTCACAGTAGGATTTGTAACCTGTCATATACTGATAATGTTATTTGTAGCTTGCAGAACCGAACCTCTTTTCTTAAAGAGCTGAAAGTATGCCCATTTACAGTGGTTAAAATTAGAATCGGACACTTCTATTGCAAAATAATACCATACTCCAACGCTGGGCATGGTCCAAGTCAGTAATTGCATGCCCACAAAAAAGTACCCAACTTTGCGAACCATAGCCATAAAGAGGATTACTGATCTCCATATCTATCTCAGCAATAAATATCCTTTTAGACTAGCATACTTTGTTGTGAGACCTCTGCCAGTTATTGAATGAGGTCCCGAATTGAAAGTCTACTCGACAGTCCCAAGCCATGTTTTTCCTAGACTTGCTGTTGCAAGGCCAGTCTCCATCTTCTTACTGAAAGAACTTGCTTATCACAGCTGGAGTTTGTATGGATGATACCTAAAAGGTAGCCTGAATCGTCCAACAATTGTAGGCTTTTATGTCTGGTAATCCACACTATGACAAGGAGTGCAGTCTATGTTGCTAGGCATTTAATGACTAATGTTTGTCGCAGTAGAGTGACCTTTTCAAGTGCACAGCAGTGAATTAAGAAAAAGGAGCAGTTAATAAAGGCTTCATGCCGAACCTTAGCTTTAACACTCTTAATTTCAGGAAAGCTGTAGCAGAAGCTTGGGTCTTCCAAGCTTTCTAAACACATTAAAACTACAGTTCTCGTTTCTGCTGCTGCCGAGTCTCGTGTTTCAAGCCAGGGAAGAGCCCCTGACTGAGCAGTGGAAGGTGATAACTTGGACCAGAAAGGCATATTAGATCCATTTTTCGTAGTACCCCTGTCCACAATAATTTTCCTCTCAGATAACTCTTCTCAGCCCGCCTACAGAACAACACCCCCTACTTGAAGGATGGGAGCAGTGCACATAAACTGTGTGGATAAGTAGAGGAAAAAAGTTTCGTCGGTGTTATTTCATCTTGAGAGGTGTGGTGGGAGGATGTCTTATTCTGGGCTTAACAGATCAGTAACATTTTGATTTAAGATTCCACATGGTGAATCTTTTTCAGATCCTTTACCCCTCTCTCACTTTTTGAGGTCTTTGAAAAAGAGTTTGGATTTTTGTCAGCAGCCTAAACGTGACTACTTTCTTTGCATTCAGTTATCACCACAAAGCAGCAGTGACTAGGTTTGTGTTGAGAGGATCATTTATTATTTTCTCTTCGGTCCTGGAATGTTTCAGAAAGTTGTAACTCTTCCAAAATACCAATGGAAGCAAAGTTACTATTCTGATACTGATGTTGGAATATTCTAGGGAAAGTAACATTCTGCAAGTTTTGTGAATGCACTGTTTAGTAGATTTCTTGCCACTATGAGGCAGCATTTGAACACGCAGGAATACTTTTATTTCACTTAAATGTGCTCAGTCAAACCTTCTAAATGAGGCTCACTCCAATTTGGTTTAAACAAGGTTTCAAGTTTGCCAAATGAGTTTCTGAGGTAGCTGCTGATGCAGAATATTGTTTTGTCTGTTTCCTTATGTAGAGGGCTGGTGTAGCTAAGGTTCTAGAGCTCCCTAAACTTGGAACATTTTCTAATTCTTTGATCATCAAAGATCGACTTTGACTACTCTATTGAAGATTACATTCATACTGATTGCCATAGGCTCCTTTTTGTGGCTTCTATTTTTTTTTTTGCAGTGGGAGAGTCCATTGAATTTCCCTTTTCTTAAACTCTGTATCCAACACATCTACTTAGAGAGATTTGTCTTCATTTGAATAGTCTGAGAGTTTTCATCTTGGCAATTACTTTGCTTCTGACTAAAACTATGACCATCTGTCTGCTTCCTTAATCATCGGACCCCAGAAGTTGGAGTCTCAAATCTATCAATCTCTGCTGTCCTGACCTCCTCGCTTCTGAGACTTTAGTTCTAAGATTAACATGTGCAGATTTTGTGAGGTGGACAGCATACACTTATTTATCTGGACCCTTGTGAGGAATGTGTTCATCCTTGATTTTTCCTTAAGATAACTGAAATCATCATGAGCTGGGCGGTTTACCTTTGCCATAGAGACATAAATATTTATGGCAGCAGTGCTTAGACAGTAGCTCTACACTGTTGCTGCATTATGAAAGGGTGACATCCTTTGTCCCCTAAAAGGAGACCATGCTACTAAGCAGACGTTTCACACTGAATAGAGTTGCATGTTAAATGTGAGAGAATATTCTGTTTGAGTTGCTGTTCCGCAATGCTCTGGAACCTCCGAAATGTGGTTTGGTTTGCTAAAGTACTGTTCTGTCTGATCACTCCATAAAGTCGTTCTTGATGTCAAGTGGACAGAGGCCCCTGCTCTGTTTTTCCATGGTCCGGTAGACTGGCATTTAAGGTAAAGAAATGGGCAAACCCTTTTCTTGCTCCTACCATTACACAAAATCACAGACCATGTCATTCTCCTGATCCTAGTTGATCAGTAACAGGTGGTGTGAGCACATTCAGAGAACGTTCTAATTTAACGTTCTTGCAAATGTAGCCAACACGAACAAGACCTGTATATGAAAATGGCCACAGTTACTTCATGGGCAGTTTCAAAATATATATATCAGGAATTTCCTAAGACATCTGAAAACAAGCTTTTTTGTGTTCTGAAAACTAAGGGATTCCGGTGGAGTATAGGGGTGGAATTCCCAGGCACATAGTTGACACCAACGTGCTCTTCACTGCTGTTTGATAATGCTTACTAAATAATACACATGTAAAACCACTAGAACCGTGGTCTATTCTGTTTGTTTGTTTTGTCTGAGATCACTCGACACTTTTTTTGGGACATTGAGTGGCCTACAATACAAAAACATCCGGAACGTCTTACACTTTTTTTCCAACTTTGATATGAAAATTAGCACGGTTTGCCTGTCTGTATTCGGTATTCTTTTATTGTGTAATTACTTAAAATAATTTACAAGAAAGAACTGTAAGTCAACATAAAAGCAAAAGTCAGGTATTATAATATTAAAACCAGTTAATTAAAACCCATGCAAGAGCCTTGTGTAAAATCAGTTTAAGACCATATAAAAGCGCATGACATTTAAGACCCAATCAAAATTAGCTGCTTATGTGTGTGCAAAGGCATGCTATGTGCAAGTGATGATCATGTACTAGATATTGCACAAGCAGAGCCAATCAATGGTGCACCGTTTAGCTGGTGAAAATTAGGTAACTTCAAGTATTATGTTGTGGGGCCAGGCATTCTAAGCCCAACATTTCACGCTTGTCATAACCGGGAATTCGTGTAGCCATTCTAAGCCAAACATTTCGCACTTGCCATACCCAGGCGTGCATATAGCCATAAAGTGTGAGATCACACGTAGACCATGGGGTGCACGATTGGGATCATGCATGAAACCATAAAGTGCAAGATGCATACGTAAACCTGTGTACTTCAAGATCCTAAAGTGCAAAAAGGTGTGCATCAATCCGTAAAATACCAGGTCAAAAGGGAATCCACACTCCACCAGGAGAATGTTTTGGCTATAAAGTGTGAAATCCTGCTTGGACTATGGAGTGCCAGATCAGAATCATGCATAAGACCAAAAAGTGCATGTGTAAATCCAAGTACTTCCAGAGTCTTAAATGCAAGATGCATGCATAAGTCCATTCAGTCCATTGGTTTATTTGCAGCAATTTAGCATTGCATGATATTAAATGCCCATTCACGTATGTGACAGAATTTTCAAGATGTATCTTCAACCTCCAGTCAGATCATGACAAGGCTTCGCATCGGGTTCCTCAGCGTGTGCTTGTTGTATTTTTTGCCCTCCGCTCATTCGAAGTTTGCAGTAGCCTTCCCGCTTCTGCATAGAACTTGCCATTTCGTGCAAGGGTCATTGGCACGTCCATTTTATAGATTTGCTAGCGCCTCTTTGCTAGTTCTCGTGCCATTTTGCAAAATATTGTTCTTGGGTACAGACGTCTCTGGTGTATCAAGGCAGTACAGCTGCAGACAATGTGCACAGCTGATTCTGTATGAAATCGACACAAGCTGCATTCCTTTTTTCCTGTGGGGATATTTTTCCAGTGACCCCTGTAATCTCATTTCGGAAGGGTTAAGATCCTGGCCTTCCGAATGCTCTGTAGGGCTTGCCTTCTCAGATGTGGTTGGCTCGTCGTGGCTTCATGTGAGTGAGCAAGTCCCTCTGCACCTGGGAGTTTCTAATCTGTTTAATGTCCTGCTCCCTTGAAGCGTGCTTGCTATGTACATTTAGTAATCTTTTTAAACTGTCCATTGTTCTTATTGAGTCAGTTATGGTTTCTAAAGGCAGGCTAAGTATTTCACTGGCGCTAATCTGGATCCTTGCACAGCTGCTTTTATTATCCTGAAATATCACTGTTAGTGCTTCCCTCATTGATCTAGGTTCTGCATTGGTCACACGGTGGTAATTGACCAAGTCTTTTTTTTTTTTTTACATTCGATGTTCCTCATTGCAATATTAAATTCAAGCCAGATCATTGTGCGCTGAGTCGCTTTTGGGAGATTAAATAGCTTTCTGAATGCCGCTGTGTGAAGCCGCTCCAATTCTACAGTCCATGGAAGGCAAGATGTCCATATCCTATTGTTGGTATTAATTTCGCCCTAAGGACTCGCCGAATTCCCTCTGCAGAATGACTTTGGAGCTTGGGGTGTAATTTGCATTGTGCATTTGTGACCTTAGCCACCTTAACTGCTAGTGCCTTGGCCTGCAGAGTTGGTCTGCCTGTCTGAGAATTGTATGCCTAGGTAGTTATATTTGTTGGCTGCGGTTATCCTTAGGGGGCAAAGTTGCCTTCATAGCAGTTACTTTTTCGGTTTATGGCCAAATACCAGGACCATCGTTTTATGGCATTAGTCTGCAGAAAGTTCTTTGTGTTATACAGATGCAATGTTTCCAGGGCTCTCTTCATGCCAATTCTTGTTTGGTCCAGTAACACCAAACCAGCTGCATACTGCATGGTGGGGAGAATGAGGAGGCCTAATTTGGGCTGGAAGATGTTTGCTTCAAATAGCGCCTTGCCTAGATCTGCGGTGTACAAGTTAAATAGTGGGAGCGATCACGCAAACCTGTTTTAGCCCCGTATTCATGTAGATTTTTCGGTTGTGTGGGCCTGCATAAGCTTGGTTTGGACCCATGTACAGTGTATATTATTTTCATTTATCCAGGCCGCTAGCTCATTCAAGAGCACTTTCACAAATTCCTTGCAGTCAACATCCAACAATACAATATGCCTATAATTTTCTGGATTGGATGCATCTCCCATGTTATGTATGAGTTGCAAGGTGGAGCCTTTCCATGAATCTGGTACTGCTGATGTGTTGTAGCACCAGTTTAACAAGCTGTGCATTTAGGGGCCCCAGAATTCCCGATCTTCATTAAAAATACTGCCTGGTAGGACGTTGGCTCCAGGGGCTCCATCCTTCCGAATACCCTTTTTTATTTTTTATTTTTTTTATTTTTTTTTGTAAACGTTTTTTATTGCAGAACTAAATGCACAGTACATTCAACATTACGGGATCGTTTCAGTGCAGATTTCTCTTCCTCTCATCCCCGCACCTGTTCAGTATACACAGCCATTCAGCCCACATCCCGAAGGCCGGGCGGCGTCATTTGCATTCTCGGTGCATGTTACAATTTCTATCATACATAGTCCTCGTATGAGGCAATCTGTTGTCTGCTTTTCAGCTTATTCTCCCCATCCCCCTCTATCACCAAGCAATATTCCACCAGCTTCCTCAGTTTTGTACCCCTAAACTTACCCTCCCCCCTCCTCCCCTCAGTGTCCCCGCCTTCGCCTAGCTCTGAATAGCACAAACCTGTGGTAATGGACAGAAGTATTTTAGTGTTTACAGGGTGTGTGTTTCTGGTGAGGGTACTGGCACCGCGGCAATCCCAGTTGGGTCCTCTGGTTCCACCTCCCTTTCCTCCTCCACTGAACTATCTCGCAGTGCTTGCACCATCACTTCCCATGCCATCGCTGCCTCCTGGGCTCGCTCGTCTGATCCACGACGGGCTAGTTGGTACCTGACCGTACTCTCACCCGCCGCCCATTTTAGAAATTCGTTCAGCCATCTTCGGTGCGTCGGCCCTGTTTTTGATTTCCATCCCTTGGTCAACTCCCTTTTTGCTAAGATTAGGCCCATGTCAATGAATTTGCTCGACCATTTTATTTTTGGGTGTGTGTGGGAACCAATGTAATATGCTGACTGCTCCATCGTACTGCAGGTCCCTATCCGTCACCTCATTCAACGTGTTGCCAATGTCCCTCCAATAATCCTCCAGGTGGGGGCAGTCCCTCAGCATATGTATTAAATCCGCTCCTATCTTATTGCATCTGGGGCACGCCGCGTCTTCTGCTCCAAAGTATTTTGCAATTTTGCCTGGGGTGAGGTAGGCCCTATGAATAATATATAGGTGTATTAGCTGGAAGCGCGCATTTCTAGTGCTCTTTCTAGCCCTCCGTACTAGTTGGGACCACGTGGTGTCCGGGATTTCCATCTGCAGGTCCGCTTCCCATTTGGGCTTCAACGCTGCAAGCGGCTGCAAGGACTCATTCAGCATTCTCGAATAGAGGCATGTTACTGCTTTGAAGGTGCCCGCCGTCGTCATTGTGTACTGGCAAGCCAGTGTCGTCGGTGGTTCGATCAGTCTTCCGAATACCCTTCAGAGTAATTAGGGTCTTCCTTTCGGTTATGAAGGTGTGTTGCTCCTCTAGGTCTTCGGAGTAGTTGCCCACTAGCTCCATTTTGGAGCCTGAGATTTTGTCTTAGTTGACATAAAGCTTTGTTGTGTGAGCTACCTGTTCATTAGCGGGTACATCATTCTCTGTATGGGTTCCACCATTGAGGCTGTTGACATAGCCACAGAATTCCCTTGACTTGCTGGGCGCTAGTAGGGCATCTATATGTTTCCATTCCTCCTGTAAATTAATTGTTTTAGCTGGCAAGCAATTTTTTTTTGGTGTGACTTTCTGGTTACTTTTAGGACGTTTTCTGTCCGTGCGCACCTTTCTCTTCTACTAGTAGTACGCCTGGCGGCACCTCCTTTTCCTCTCTTTGAATTCTTTATTGTCAAAAAGGAAGATGGACTTTCTTTCTGTGGGGCTTGCTTTTGTGATAACTTTGCATGCGTGTAGACCGGGCTGTGAATAGAAGTTCAATTGTCTTTGGGTAGTCTTTCTCAATATCTGTTTGTATGCCATGCTTGCACCGTAGGTATCTGACCCGGCAAGCAGCGCCCCATTTATTTATTTTTATTGATCGGCTAGTATTTGTGGGGAGTAGTTGGCCAGCAGGAGTATGTTCGTCATGCATTGTGGCACTTGTGTTTACCAGAATCTATAATGGGTGGTGGTCATTCGCAGTGGTGTGTTGGACGTCGTAATTTACACACCTCCTTAGGTGTACTTTGCTTTGGAACATGTAGTCCAATGTAGAGATTTTTAAAAGTTGGCTTTGTTTTGCAAAGGCCCTGTTCAGTCGGCAGACCCCAGCTCAAATTCGTTGATACAAGCTTCTAAGATATTCCATCCCCGCTCCCCTTGGCCTGACTGGGCCACACATCTCATGTTAAAATCTCTGGCCACAGTGCACTCATTCCCGGGGTGCTCGTAGAGGTATTCTTTGATTAGATCGGTGATCCTCTTATGGTTTGATGCTTTTGCCTTCCTTTTAGGATTAACATAAAGATTTACTATGATTGTATTTGATGTTCCCTCTATTTGTTATGCCTTTTATGCTAAGGATCTGTAATTCATGTGAGTGCGTGCACTATTCCTCGACACATACTTGCAGATTACATTTTATGAAGAGCGAGGGCTCAGCAATGGGTCTTCCAAAAAGGCTCTTCTTATGAGGCAATGTATGGATTGCCTGGAAGCCTTCAAGAGAGCTGGGCGCTGTCAGCCATTTTTCCTGTAAACGTAATATGTCACCTGTTTGTAAGAATCCCATTCCTTCTTTGTTTGCTATTTTATATTTGAGGCCCTGCCACATTCCAGTTTATTCTAATCCAGGATCTTGTCGTCTGCTTCCTTTTCCCCGCTGCACTAGCAGTTTGGTATGTGATGCTGTGGATTACTAAGCCCAATCGGGTAGTTCCCTGTGCTAGGAGTTTAACCTCCCTTTGCTATGCAATATTTTGGGTATCCAAGCCCAATCTTTTGCTGCCCCTAGAGGGTTGCGTTGCTATTTCCTCCGTGCAGTATCTAAATCCATGGCTCTTTGTCAGTTGGATTATGATGTCTCTCTCGATCTCAATCATTTAAAGTGAAAGACGCACAAATTACGTAGAGTACGTATACCAGTGCATACACACACATAACTCTCTTCCTTTTGAAATAAGTCAGAAATGATTGGAGAAAGACAGCCGCCACAAAGTGTTATTTTTCCACTTTAAATTTGGATACAAGTGCTAAAGGAACCTTGGGGAAAACAAAGACTGGGTGATTCTGCTAATTCTAATTGCGGGGCATGCTGTCGCCAGAAGTGTTAGCAGCACTTCTTTAAACTGTTTGGTCTGTACAAGTTATTTTGTGATGCGTTGTTAAATATATGCTGCCTTGGTTGTAAGAAGGGGTACAAATGTTAGCATTGGTTCTGTTAAGTTCACCAGCTCTTAAGAAGCGCCTCTTGCGTTTCAGGAAGTTAGCCATGAGTTTGCACTGTGGAGTTCTACTTTTGGGACCTTTGAGACTCCCTTTACTTTTAGTCAAGTCGTACGAAATCTTTTTTATTTTCCTGCTCCTTTGCATTGCCATAGTTGTTGATTACACTCCTGCATAATTATGGTAAAGCATTAACCGCATGCGTGCGGGCGGAATTCCGCCCGTACGCTGGGTGTTGCGAAAGCGCACTTTACGTGACGAGCTGGGCTCGTCATGAGCGTGCGAGGAGGCTACGCCATGACGAGCCCAGCTCGTCATGAGCGTCGAAGGGGTTAAACAAGCTGGAGACTGGGCACTATGGTGTTTACTTTCACTGTGCCGTTCTTCCCTAGTTAACATGTTCATCCATTCCAACCATACTGGCTTTTAATTGGGACTGAACAGCCACTTGGCAATATTACATTGAGGATGGTGTGTGGGAAAATTGTAGAAAGTAGACCATGCCTATAATATAACTACTGTAGTTGGTCACATTTGTTTGAGCTACATTTCCTTTGGTGTATAAATAGCAGAAAACCTTTTCAATGTATTTTTCTTTTTGCAAGTGATTCCTCTGGCTTAAATGTTTGTATTGTTTCCATTATCTCTTCTTTGTAATCTTTAGTTTTTCTGTTCTTGGACCCATTCGGTGGCTGGGCTGTTTATAGTCTTACTTAAATGATCACTTTAGTGTTATTGATGTTTCTCAGACCTGGCAGATGAGATCTTTCTGGCGGCTTAACCTCACTTGTGGAAACCCTAGTTTCTTGGACTCATTTGCAGGGTTTTATACCTTGGATGGTTAGAGCCTCATATAGGAATGGGCTAAACACTATCTTGAGTGGAGCTGAACTGGTCAAAACAGTGTCATTGTGCCACCTCCAAAACTGACTTTCCCAAGCAGGTATGAATAATAACCCCTTTTAAAATGTGGATGTACGATGCTGGCAAATGACCATATGGATGGTAGCAAATGATTCAGATTTGAGTCATGTTAATGATTCTTCCTTGGTGTTGTGGGATTTGCTCGACAACGCAACAGGATGACCCCTCCCGCTGCCCTTTTTAATTTATTTTTAAATAGCACTCTAGGATATTCATTTTCGTGTGTCATTTGTTTTTTAATGGTTCGTTTCTTTGGTCCTGTTTTCGCTGGGTGGTTACTGCAGAAGTGATTCTTAGTTGTCAGAGCAGATATGTAACTTCTTGTTAGTGATTTATTTAGAAACCGTATATTGAATAGTAACGATATTCCAAAGTTTATTAAATCCTCTCAAATGTGCTGTAAAATTGCTTTGTTCCAACCTAAAAACACACCTTCGTTATTTTCTGCTAGTAGGCCAATTTGCCCTGGCGTATGAAGCATGCGACCACCAACGAATAGTCTGCTTGTCAATATAATTCCTTGTTACTCCGATTTCTTAAAATAATTCTTTGGTTCCAATACTCGGTACTTGTGTAGCTTGCTAATCCCGACACTGCATCCATTTGCAGAATCTCGGATGTTTTTTTTATCCTCATCATAGCCCTCTACCAGGCAGGCGTCATTTGAATGTTAGTAATCCCTTCTCACCATTTCCGTGTGTACTTATTCTTCAGCAGTAGCTGCGGTCGGTGACTTTACTCGGGCTTCCTTTAATTTCCGCGAGTATGATGACATGAAAACTGCAGTTTCTTTCAAGGATTCTTTGGTGCTGGCCCTAGGAGCTTGTATTGTAAATTGTATTATTCCTGGTGAGGCATCAAAGGGATTTAGAGAAGGTAGCCAGTTACTCAGGAGCCCAATGTTCTTTAATTGCCAGTGTATACTGAAAGTAGTGCTGCATTAGCTCTTAACACCATGGATTTCTGTACCTATAAAGGATACAATCTCCTTGCATACCTGAAACTGTTGTCAAATGAAGACAAATATTTGGTTTCTTAACAGAAGTCTTGCTTTTGTATTACAAGCCTCACATCTTTTCTGAAGTTTCCCCCTGTTGATGTTGAAGTCTACCAGTACACTAGAGTAGCAGAACTAGAATTCTTTATTTTTTCACTCCGGTCTTCTTTACGATGACTTTGCTTCGGGATTTAGTGTTCAGACAATTCCTCAAATTTGACTTTTCATGGCACTCATGGTATTCTAACAATCGTTTTGACGTCATGTTTTGCTATCACGTCCTTCATTTCTCAAGGATTTTCCTCTGCTGACAACATAAATATCTGCATGCACAACAACATGGATCGATGTATTTCCTACATATGAACATTGAGCCTCCATTTCATAAACCTAGGAGATAGTTGGTGCATAATTGAAGAACGTCGGAGGTAGCATGTACCTCTACTTTTCACCCAAATAGATTGTAATCTTATGAATAGGACTCTTCAACTTTGTATCGTTGATGTTTTCAGTAAGTGAGATCTTTCGTTCAGTCTGCCTTCCAAGTTTCCTTAAGTTTGTCAACATGAGCAAAGCCCTGGGAGAAGACATGGAATGCTAAATATCTGGCAATATTGAGCATTTGTAATTAGGAGGAGCACAGATATTTTGGCCAAATGTGATGTGTAGCATACTTGAACGAGTGATGTCGAATTAGTTACACTTCATTCTATTCCTGAATTTTAGTTGGCAGCATGCTTTCCAGTAATTATGTTGCACCTCAGTATGCTGATTAATTTACAGTTCGATGGGCAACCTACTGTGACTTTTCATATTGGTAGCATAAATTGTGGCGCTGCTGCCCCCGGTTCTTCTCGGTTTAGTGCGTTGATTGCTTTCATAATGGCTGCATCTGTCCATTAATTGAATTGACTTCTTGTTTCCTTGCTCTTCATGCCCACTGCCTTTATTCTGACCTAAACTGCAGTATCCCTCAGATGGTTATAGGTGGTGCCTTTTACTAGATGATTATCAAAATGGCACTTAGCTGGGTAAGCTGCATATAGCAGTTAACTTTTCTGTTCCCCTGTTTTCTGTACTCGTCCATAGGGCCATCAGTTTGATTTTCCATCGTCCCCCCAACTTGTTGTCGGAGTCTTAATTTCTCAGATGGATACTCTGTTTCTTCTTTACTATCATCTTCTAGGATTTTCTGTGGGCACTGATGACCTTCATAGGTGCTCAGTCATTCAGCATCAATATACGTACCTTTTTTTCTTAATACCCTTCATTGGTTGCATGATAGAACCACGCGTATGGTTAGTTTGCATGCCATAACAATGCAGTCTTGACCATGTCTTACCACACATGCATTTACAGCACGTGCTTTTACAACCAATTTCTTTGTAAAGGCATTCTTGCTAAAGGGATCTGCGTGGTAAAGGTTACACCCCAGCCCCTGTCCTAAAACCCGGCCCCAGCCCTGAAAAACGACCCCTACCTCCAACCCTAAAAATGGAAAACTACTTGCCAAGCCGTTCATTCCATTCTCGTCTGGGCAGGAAGTCTCCAACACCTCCCACCCCCACCCATTCGCTCTGAATCTAGAGTGATGATTGCCTTTACCATGCATATGCCTTTACTGCCTTTGCAGTGGAAATTGTTGTAATGAAATGTAAGTGTTAAAGGAATATGCGTGGTAACACTTGTGTAGTATCTGCACACATGGTTTAGACTGCCTTGTTAATATGCCCCCCCTCGTCTGAGTTTCTGTATTGGCCTTCACACAGATCCTTCCAGTGCCAAAGATGCATAAGATCTTTGTCTATTTAAAAGATGATCGCCTGACTTAGTTTTGTCCCCCCCCCCAGCTCATATACTTGCATTGTAAAGATTCCTTCAGTTTGATTTATTTTGCTGCCATACCTTCCTGTATTAGGACTGCTTTCTGTTACAGTTTGACTTTATCTGCCTGTCATCTCTTCGGAGGATGCAGTGATTGTCCTGCATCCTGGTGATTGTCACCCCTCCCGTTAATTGCTGCTCCGTTGGCCTGAACGCCTTTAAAGGTAAGGGTTGTCCCTTGCTTTCAGCGCATCCCATTCTAGATCTTTTAGAAGCAATGCCAAGCCTTAAACAGACTTTCTTCACCTAGATTCCCCTTCCTGCCTGGTATCTGGATGTAATAATTGATACGTCTCCAAAACAGAGGTTGGATGTTTTACTAGACTCCAAGACTGCCTTAGCTGTTTGAACCCCAGAGCCATATACCATAGAACTCTTATCACTCCTTATTTCTTGTTGGGTGAGATTGGTAATCCTTTGGGCCATTGGTGTCTTGTTTCAGTTCTGTTAGTTCTCTTGGTATTTTTAAGTTGCTAATCATTGCCTTATTAGCCACAATGATACTAAATTTCCATTTCTAGTCTTCATTTTAGCTAGATAAATTGCACCCTTTGGACAGATGTCACAGCTTTTTGACTTTGACATGTAAATTAAACATACTTAATCAGTTCCCATAGGCCTGTTGTAGATCAAGTATTTTTAGATCTTGCCTAAGACTGATTTTAGTTGCCCATAGTCCAATCCTCCTGTGAACAATTCCCAACATCCAGGCACTGTGGACCCTGCCCATTGCTTTCCAGTGGATGCCTTTGTCACTCTTAATGGCTTTCTTATTCAATGGTTGTCTTTCTCTTTTGTTTGCTCACGTTTAGGGAACTATTTAAGCACTCCATGAGTGCGTGTGTTTTGTGGTGGTGTTGCCATGAATCTTGTTGCTGGGTCCTATCTCAAGGAGGAGTCCCTTTGCACTATGTAGTTGATGTCCAGGCCTTTTTTTTCTCCTATCTATTTTCTTTCTCAGCAAGCTGTAGTTATTGAGACATTGGCCCTTCTGATGCCTTGCTATTTTTAATGTTGAGTGCATTCTGCTCCACTCTCTCCTCTCACCAGTTTTCAGATTTTGTGGTTGGCTCTTAGAAGGCTGCTATATCATCTTTGGCTTTGAAATAACTATTATGATGTTCCTTCCTTTGTGGTAGCTTCTGCTGGCTGCCCTTATCTTCCCACAGAGCCACAACATTTGAGGATCACTTCTGATTAGGAAGTGGTCCAAGTCTCTGTTTTTTCTAATAATTCTTAGCTCCTTTGAATATGAAATCTGCATTTGTACACACTTCAGTAGACCGAGATGGAAGAGGACAGGGAAATATGTGGTCTCTACATTTTGAAGTGTACTGGTATTTAGCTGCCAGTTTAGTCTGACATCCTTTGCTTGTCATGGATCCCTCTGGCTCCCACTCTCCATTGAGGAAATAATGTTTGTATTTGGTCTTTGTTTAAGATCATTATCGTTGGTCTATCAGAACTATGCTTGAATTAGCTAGAACTCTTGAACAAGGCCATTAACAGGGTGGGGTAAGTTTAGGATACCCCATCAACTCCTGGTAATCAAGGTGCACTTCTCTTCAAGCAAATTCTATATTGTTAAAACATGTTGTAGTCTTTTTTTCTACTCTAGCTACTCTAGGTTTCCAATGTTTCCCTATTTTTTGAAGCATACCGCATTCTTTCACTACCAAGTTTTGTGGTGTCCTTTCAGTGGCACATTTAAAAAAAATGTTTTTCCCATTCTCCAAAGCCCTATTGTCTGACCTAGCTCTTTGTGGCAATTGCTAATTTGTGTGGCCATGACCCATTTGTTTGAGGTGCTTGTTTTGAAACACGTTTGTGAGCTGTGCCCATGAGGCTTTTATGGTAGTACATTTGTTGCATGCAAAAACCTTTTTATGTACTTAATTTAACATACTGATCAGCATGTCCTCTTATGACACTTCCTGTATACATAGCCAGTTAATGGTTGGGGTGTCATTGCATTCTGTAAAATTACTCCAGCCCTGTTCACCGAAGTCTTGCCGATTTTAAAATAAGTTTGAATTAATTTTATTGTAGTCACTGAGCAAAGGAGACTGTCCAACCAAGAATGACAGTTCATCCTCCTTGGTCAAGTAAATTTGGAAATAATCCTTACGGCGGTGAAAACACTCGATCACGTGACTCTTTTCCTGACACCTTATGGGTTGCTCCTGTTCCAGCCAGCCTTGGTGCCTCTTTGTCCATGTAAGGCTTCCGAGTTCTGATCCTTGGTCTGGTTCCCTTCTACGTGGCAGTCTCTTATAACCTGGAAGCTAAGTTAGCTGAGACTTTTGTTAATTTGTCTACATATAAAGCCATGTTTGGCAGAAAAATACTGTGCTCCCATGACCCTAGTACCACAGATGCTGTCCTTAGAACGTCGCCCCCTCCTCCCCCTCCCTTTTCATACAGTTAAGATATCTTCGCCCTTTGGTCACCAACCAGAGTTGTTGCTCAATTTTGGCGCTCCAGTAACTGGGATAGTTTGTTGAAAACTGGGTTTCTTTAAAAGTATCTAAGCAGTCCTGCAGGCTGTGCCGCAAAGAAGACTTTTCTCGGAGTTGATGTAGATGGAGCTATAATCACCGCTTTTGTTCTATCGAACAAAATGGAACAAATTCAATTTAGAGCTTGACCACCCACTCCCACGGCCTTCAACCTATGTAATAGTTTTATTTGAAGCCATGTTGAAGGTGTGGATAGATCAAGTAAAACCTCCAATAAAACAAGGGGACCCCTGAGGTTAGTTGTAGGTGGAGATGCAGGGGAAAATAACAGTACAATAGAACAAGAAAACTCCACCTGTAGTGAGTCAGTGAGTGCTTATAAGGTCACTTGATACATAGGTCTCACTCCCAGGAGAAATTAGGTCAACAATGCAACAAAGGTTATGAATACAGAAGTTTGTTTTAATCAAAGTTCATAAAGAAAAAATCCATACATTGTTGGACATTTGGTAACAAAACACAATCGAAAAAAGGATAATGATCCCCCACACGAGAGTAAAACATTCAGACAAACACTAACATTCTCACTCATTCATTCACATACGTCCAAATACTACAAAGGTCCATTCATTCAAGGGAACTAAAATTCTAGAACAGGTCAACAGGGGGCGAAACCTAAAGTCAAGTTTCAATAAATTGAAAAACTGATAATAAGTACAGTGCTGTATACTTTAATTAATGGATAGGAATCCACGCTAGACGGAATTAGAAGATAAAATAAATAGCATCACAGGGTAAATTAAGAATAAATAATGGAGAGAATCTTTCTCCGCAAATGGTAGCAGTGAACAAATTAGGAGAATCTGTGGTTCACATAGGTTTCGCCAGATAAGTTTGTGGTGCCGACGTACGTTTCGGTGTGCGACCTCAGCGAGGTCTCACCTTCATCAGGGCACAAGTCAGTTGGGAGACAGGGGTGGGGGTATCTGTATCCGGAAAATAAGTGCGGATGTTTGTAGGTCTACAAGTAGGTAAAAACCAGAGGGCTCCTGAACTCTGAGCCCTCTGGTTTTTACCTACCTGTAGACCTACAAACATCCGTACTTATTTTCCAGATACAGATACCCCCACCCCTGTCTCCCAACTGACTCGTGCCCTGTAGAAGGGTAGCTGCCTGGGGGCACACTAGCGCAAGGCAATGCAATGAGTAAGGTCGGATAGAGGAATTCCCTAGTAGTGATCTGTTCGGCGATGTCGAATCAGGACTGAAACGAGAATGGATTGAGGAAAACGGCTGGCCGGAGAGCTGGAGGTTCACGGGACAAACTCAATAAGACATCCCTTCAGGAGGCCCGGATGGGGTCCTCCTGAGTGGGGTGGACACGGCAGTTCAATCAGGCTCAGTGGTAGGACGGGCAAAGTAGGAAACTAGTCGGGTCCGCGATGGGGATGGTTCCGAGAAACTCTCTGGTTTTTGGGGATCATTATCCTTTTTTCGATTGTGTTTTGTTACCAAATGTCCAACAATGTATGGATTTCTTCTTTATGAACTTTGATTAAAACAAACTTATGTATTCATAACCTTTTTGTTGCATTGTTGACCTAATTTCTCCTGGGAGCGAGACCTATGTATCAAGTGACCTTATAAGCACTCACTGACTCACTACAGGTGGAGTTTTCTTGCTCTATTGTATAGATCAAGTAAAACCAACATTGCCTGCTTAAACAAATTGATTTACTATAGCACTGATCCGCACCGATTCAGTACTCTGTCCTCGAATTAAGTCAAATTGATTACTGTCAAACACATTAGAGTCTTCCTGAAAGCAAGAGTGCTTTGTTAGTATGAGCTTCTAAAATCTAGGCAGGCATCAGTGTCTGAGCCGATTACATGATAGCTTGCTAGAAACTGTAGATCTGCATTGGGGTTCATCAACCGAGGAAAAACCCAGGCCTCTGTTACAGCTCACAATTACAGAGAGATATTAAGCAATCTAATGCCATAGCTAACACTAGGACTCTAAAGAATTTCACTGGTCATTTATCAGGAAGGGGAATCTGGTTAAATGGTAAAACCTTTTCTATTACAAAATTATCCTTAAGTGGTGGGTGTTCTAGAAGCAGTGGCCTTTGGACATAAAGCACTGAATATCCGAAGGGACTGAATACAGATCTTTAAATAGACTGCCTTAATTTCTCATTTATCATCAAAGAAGTCCTCACGTAATTGTTGTGAGGGAATAGTGATATCTTTTTAGCAATCTGGGTTGCTGAAGCTCTTTAAAATACGGAAGATTTCCTTGGGCATGTTGCTTTATCTGCAGCCCATAATAGGAGACTTTAATCTCTCTGACCAGTTGTAATAGAACAGTCATTTGGCATGTGTGGCCCTATCCTGGGGCACCAAAGTATCTTTCCAATTAAGTGGAAAAACTCCTACCTACCCGTTTTTTTACTCCTAAGGTCATTCAAGAATCCGGTAGCTGAAGGTCATATTCTATGCAGATTCTTAGTTTCTAAAGGGAGTGTGGAATCCAGCATCCAGGAGAGCCATGTGAAAAACTGGCAGCCACTTGCTTTGGATTACTCTGCATGATCTGGAAGATTTTACCTCTGATCCTGGAACAAACCCGGAGAACTGTGATTCAGGCCATGGTGATCTCGCAACTGGACGATGGTAACTCCCTTTATTTGGGTGCCCCCAAATATGTAGTGAATAGACTACAGTTGGTTCAGAATGCCGCCGCCAGGATACTGTTAGGTATCCCAAGACAAAACTCGGCAAAATACCACACTGGCTCCTGATCCAGGACAGGATTGAGTTTAAATCTCTTTGTATTGCCCACAAAACTGTGACCTAACAAAGGCCCGGCCCTAATAAAAAAGCTTGTACTCTATGTCCCTGGCAGAGCTATAAGGTCCTCTTCAGGTCTGCTTATGAAAAAGACAAGAATAAAGAGATCAGGATGGGGAGGAAGATCCTTCGCAAATCAAGCCTGTGGAACGCCCTACCTAAAGAAACACGACTTTTAAAAGATGAACTGATGTTTAGGAAAAACTAAAAACCTGCCTTTTTCCTCTAACTCTTTGGCCTGACTGCATCTTCTCCTCAGCGCTGGAAAGTCCTCGGGCAGCCGTGCGCTTTATAAATCTATAAACAAACATCTATTCCAAAAAACCAGGATTGCTGTTCAAAGGGATAGGTAAAATAATATTTCCTGCAGAGGCTGACAGCAGCTCTAGTGTTGAGCAGCAGGAAACTTTATGCCATACCAGGATGGTGGCAGTGACCTTCTTTTTTTTTTTTCCAATATATTAGCCAGATATCGAGCTATAAGGTGGACCTACCTTTCTGCCTTTATGCTTTGTATTGAAGTGATGGACAGTTTGTACAAGAGGTCTTATGGAAATGGTTGGGTTGCCATTGGCCAAATTTTGCCCAGCACCTTAACCGTTTCTTCTGCTCTCCTACTATGGATTCTACCCACAGGTTGGTGATGGGAGAATGCCAGGAAGTAAAATAGTGTCTTAACCTTTGTTGGTGACTGATTTCCCCTACTCTTTCGCTTTCCTTTTCCAGAGACCCTCCTGATAAAATCCATAGTTTGCTAAAGATATTTTACTTTTTATTTAATGGAGCAATGGTGTGCACTGGAATGAGGGAATAGAAAGTTGCCCACATATGCATGCTTTGTAACAGCTGTACATAGCTGTTTTAGCAGGTTTTGGTAGCAGCCTCCAGCCCTTCCATTTGGTGGCCCGGTCTCTACAGGTTTTGTATCGAAGAGATTCTGCATACTTTGGTAGTCTCCTCAAGTGGAAAATTCAGTTTAGTTGTAAACAAAAGTTTGTGTTTGAATCTTGTTTCTTAGTTGTGCTGCAATTCAGCTGCTTGCATGCATTTCCATGTATCATTTTCACTAGGTAAAACATGGTAGAACTTGTTTGCGTGGAGAAGTCTGTGTGAAAGTCTGAATGATAATCCCATAAGAATCCGGGTAAATGCTGCTACCCATGAGACCTGTATCTGCCAGGCGTAGTATTTGTTCTCAAGTGCTGCAGACTTGGATTGAGCACCAATGAATCAATTTCACACCTTAAGCCTGATGCAGATATTCTTAAAATACAAGCGCTGTATATAAGAGTAGTAGGATATATTTTATATTTTAACTAAAATGCAAGAGACGTCTTAAAACTGAAATGTTAATCACGCTTTTTGTCTTTTTCAAGGTTCTTGCAAATGATGTGCTGAATTAATAGTTTGTATTAAATAAGTCTGGAATACTTAAAACTCTGTAAAGAGGACAAACCGGTCATCTCATACAGAATGAATTCTTGTTGAACGGTTGCCACAATTCAAATCCCCTTGTAATGGAAGATGATGCGAATCTCATTAGTGCTTATTGGAAGCTTTTATTTTTTAGGTTTTAACCCCACAAATATTTGGCTCTGGAGAAAAATCGAATTTGAAGCATTTAAAATAAAAAATGGACAGCAAAAATTATTAACTGAACAGACCATATTCTGATGGAAGTACCCTATGCATGATGGCTGCTGCAATTAACAGTAGACCGTTTCTCCTACTCGGTCTTCTCTCAATGTTAACATTTGAAGTGGAGGAGTCCAATTTGTGTGCCTATCTGACTTGTTTAAGTTAACTAGGCAGTTACGTTAAGCATTGTTGTATCTCTGGTGCCGAAGTGTAAGATGCAAACCATATTTAAATCCATCTTGCATTTCTAAAGATACTGTTCTCTGCTGAAAATGTATGTGTATATATGTATAAATGTATGTGTATGTGTATATATGTATATATGTATATATGTGTCTGTGTGTATGTGTGTATATGTGTATATATATATATATATGTGTATATATGTCTGTGTGTATATGTGTATATATGTGTGTGTATATATATATATATGTGTGTGTATGTGTGTATATATATATATATATATATATATATATATATATATATATATATATATATATATATATATATATATATAATCTGTATGTGTATTAAGATAGCTATAGAGATAGATATAACTAGATGTATACATTTTCTACAGAAAGGTCGAGCTTTGTGGACTCAGTTTTGCGGGCCGGAACATGGCCTCCCAGGGTTTTCGGGACTCTGCTAGAATAGAATTTACCTCACTCTTCATATAAGTTGGTGAAGAGGGTGAGCGACTCTAAAACAGTTTGCTTAATCTGATTTATTGCACTGGTTAGAAGATAGCTAAATATAATATCTCTCTTTGAAGCTCATTTTGTGGGGCTTAGTGTTGAGCTAGCATTTGATGACAGTGCCACCCGATCTCCCTCACAGTTTTAATTTTTTAATTTTTTTAAAAGTTTTATTGAGAACAAAGAAGTTACAATAACAACAAACAGAAAAAAGGGAATTTTCCAAGGCAATAGTCACATTAATTACGATCGTGTGTCCACATAGAATGTTATTCCAAATAAGACGATAAGAATCATACAATTGTAACCAGATACATAGGGGGGAGCAGTGAGGAAACATTGCGATAAATACAAACAGTCAGCGATACATGGAATGCCGTTCAGGGGGATAAGGAGACGTCAGGGATTAAATCATGCGGGGGTTCATATATTTCCACGGTAAGCATTCCACTGGGACCAGACTTTGTTCCATTTCCTAGGTCTTCCCCTAGCTAGATACACGTTTTTTTCCCTAAACATTCACCAATCCATGCCCTCTTTCCACACCAATACCGTGGGCGACCTCTGGGAACCCCTCAACTGTGCAATGTCCCTCTTAGCTATCATGTTACCGAGGGTCGCCCACCGGATCTGAGCGGCAGTGTAATCATTCAGTTCCCACACATTCAACAGGCAACGCCTGGCCTCAGGCAGCAGTGACCGGTAACCCTTTCCATTACAGCATGCACCCGTGCCCAAAACGCAACCACCTCCGAGCAATCCCATAGAATGTGGAGGAAGGTACCAGGCATACCGCACCCGCGCTTACACAACCCATCCAGAGAATAACCCATTCGAACCAGACTTGGACCAGTGACATACACACAGTGCAAGATCTTTAGCTGGACAAAACGAAGACGGGCAGGTATGGCGACTTCATTGGGCGATGACAACGCAGACTGCCATCCTCGTCGTCCAGCTCCAACCCATCATCAGTCCATAGTGCTCTGAAATGCACAAGTAGATCAGCCCGATTATTGATCAACTTTTTATAAATCAATGAAATCGTGCTGTCAGGCACATGGCCGTCCAGTATACGATCCTCAAGAGGAGAGGACTCGGGAATATCAGTGCCAGCAGTAAAAACCGAGAGCAGGGCATGACGCACCTGTACGGATCTAAAAAATTCCCTGTCCCCGAGCTCATATTCCGTCCGCAACATCTCAAAGGTTTTAACAGTACCTTTGGACCAGAGGTCACCCACTCTGCTGATGCCAATCATGTCCCACTTCTCAAAACCTTTTGTTCTCCACAAACAGCCCAATCTCTCGGATGCATACAATGGGGTCGCACAAGTCAATCTATCACTCCAACCCAAAGCCGCAGTCGCATCATGCCAGACTCTTACAGCAATCCTAGTGGGACCAGCCAGTGTCTTGCAAATCCCTTTGGAGTAGAGCGCTCTAGCATAATGTCCGTCTGGCAACAGATGTTTGCCCATTTCAAAAGCCGGGGCAGGACCGGGTGCATAGGTTGCGTGGTTAATCGCACTCAATTGGGAGGCCCAATAATAGCGCTTGATATCAGGGAGGGCGATGCCTCCGTCGTACCAAGGGAGCGTGAGCTTGGAGAGAGCAATACGCGCACGCCCATCCCAAAACAGACGCATCTGCAGGCTCTCCACTTCCCGAAAATAATTTGAAGGGATAGGGTCAAAAGAATTTTGGAGTGCATATAAAAATCTCGGTAGTGACATCATCTTAAAGAGGGCCGTACTCCAGAGCGGCAACTGACGCCAGCGCGCAACATCAAGTTTCAACCGTTGGAGAGGGGGTAGCAGATTGCGCTCATAGCGGACAACGGGATCCAAGGAGACGTGAATCCCCAAATACTTAAACCCCGTCTCGGATACCTGAATCAGGAATCTACGAGGCAGCGGAGGAAGGTCGCCAGCCAATACGTAGACACAGGATTTTGTCCAGTTAATAATAAGACCCGAGTTCTTCCCAAAGGAGGTCAACACGTCAAAAAGCACATTCAGGGATTTCTGGGGAGAGGTGAGGTACAAAATGATGTCGTCCGCATAGAGCGAAATGCGATCCTCGAAATCAGGGGACCACCGAATGCCCTTTATCGAGGGCTCCCAGCGGAGCCAGGCAGCCAAAGGCTCCAGTGCAAGCGCAAAGAGCAGGGGCGACAGCGGGCAGCCCTGCTTAGTGCAACGCCCGAGAGCAAAAGTGACGGAGACCCTACCATTAACCACCACCTGAGCAAGAGGCCTCTCGTACAGAAGCTTCACCCAGACAATGAAAACGGGGCCAAATCCAAACTTAGTGAGAGCCGCCCAAAGATACGGCCATTCTATTGTATAGAAAGCCATTGTGGCGTCCAAAGAAGCCAAAATGGCCGACTCAGAAAGGGTTCCAGCTCTCGCGAGAACTCCATGGAGTCGCCGAAGATTAAGGGCAGTATTGCGATGCGGGATGAAACCGGATTGACCCGGGTGAATCAAGTCACTGATCACCTTAATCAAATGGTTAGCTAACAATTTGGCTAAGATTTTAGGTTCGGCATTTAAAAGTGAGATAGGTCTATAAGAGGCACAGCGGTCGCGCGGCTTACCCTCCTATAGAGGCCAGTCGCTGATCCGCGGGGAGGGAACCAGAGTCCAATGCCTCGAGGAACATGTCCCTAAGATAAGGCGCCATTTTGTCGGATCGTAGCTTGTACAGTTCAATGGGCAAACCATTGGGGCCCATAGCCTTACCAGAACGAAGGGAACGGATGGCAACAGCGATTTCGTCTATCGTGAGCGGTGCGTCCATTAGATCTCTATCAGCTTCGGATAAGCAGGGCAGCGTAATGTCACGTAACTGAGAATCCTCCTCGTCCCTTTCACAGACCGACTAATACACAGTTCGGAAATGGTCTACAAAACATTCAACGATTCCAACCGGGTCAGTAACACATACTCCATCAGGCCTCTCAATCACAGGGACGACACGATTCACTCTTTCCTTCTTGTCAAGCCACGCAATCAGTTTACCAGCCTTATCACCCACGTCATACAGTCTACCCTGTTGCTCTCTGTTCATTACTTTAGCAGTATCGGTCACCAGGGCTTTATAATCAGATTGTTTTAAACTGAGGGAATGGAGTTTAGACCGGGTGACACCCGCCTCGAGGTCAATCTCAAGGGCAGTTATGTCAGCCTCAAGGCGTACCAATTCCTCGTACTTGGCTTTCTTTGCACATGCAATTAACGACAAAGAATGTCCCCGTATAACAGTCTTAAAAGCCTCCCACAGTGACACAGATGAGGAAACAGATCCCACATTATCAAGGTAGTAATGGTTGATGGACTTTATCAGCTCCGAGCGAGTCTTGGGATTACGGAGATACCAGGGGTTTATGGTAGCTACCCTACCTTCGCTACACAACCCGGCCTCCACACAGAGCCACAGAGGGGAATGATCGGAGATGCCCCTGGGAAGATGTTGAATTTCCCTGATAGAGGAAGATTGGGCCACCGGCATTAGGAAATGTGGACGCCCGAATGGAAGGTGTACTGTAACTGCGTAGGGTGCATCAACCTCCAACTATCTATCAGCCCAAAGGTTTCCAATAGCCCACTCAACGACAACTGAGATCTAGGTAAGTCCCTAGGAGGGTAGCGATCTGAAGTGCCAGAAACTACCGAATTAAAGTCGCCACCCAGGATCAAAAGACCTTCAGGAAGCCCTAAAATGGCCCGTCCAATATCAGCAAAGGTGGAAGTCTGCAGGTCCGGGGGGACATAGATTGTGAGTAAGGAGAGCGTCTTCCCTTCCACCAGTGAGCGCGGCATAGCGCCCTCTGTCATCAAGTAGTACATCATCGATTTCAAATGGGAGGGAAGACCAAACCAAAATACCCACCCCCCTGGAGCCAGATGTAAATCCACAGTGAGCAACCAGACGATATCCACGCCTATTCATAGCTTGACATGCATTACCAATTAAATGCGTTTCTTGCAAAAGAACAAAATCCGGAGAATGACGTTTCAGAAACTGTAAAACAACCCCTCGTTTTATCCTATCACCTAACCCGTTGACATTCCAAGACAGTAGTCTCAACTCACTACCCCCATGTCCAGAAATACTGTAGAGTACACCCCACACGGAACACAATGATCGGAGCAAAAAAGAAAACAATACGGTGCCTTGTAAGAAGAAACAAACACATAAAAATCCCCCTCCACCCCCCAACTTGAACCTGTTACAACTCCCCCCCCACCCTGCACCCCTGGATGCGACCTAAAAGCCACCCCAACTTGCAGTGTGCCTGTCACCCAGAGATTAAACTAATCTACACAAAGAAACCCAGGAGGAGGAAAGAGTCCCATTTCACCCCCGCCACCCATGGGCCAATCCAGGAGAAGACATAAGGAAACTAAAGTATTCGGACTCTGCTGCAACAACAAAGGAAGTGTTCAGACATCGGGAACCACAGTATCACTCCTGCTCCGGCAAACCACCCTCTGCTCCGCCAGGGTGCTCAGTTCGATCATCTCTCTTAGGCAAAGAGTCAAGCCAGTCACTGACGTTGTCTGGACGGTCGAAGAAAAATGTCCGATCTCCACACTCAATCCACAGTCTAGTTGGAAACAGCATGGCGTTCTTAAGGCCCAAGTCTCGTAGCCGGCGCTTCACTCCCTGAAAGCCCATTCTCTGCCTTTGAACCAACTGGGAAAAGTCCGGGTAGAAATGAACAGATGCATTCTCGAACTTCACCGGGCCGTCCACCCGAGAGGCCTGCAGGATGGCATCTCTGTCACGAAAGTGAAAAAGTTTCCCAATCATAGGTGGGGGGGGGGGGCACCCGGTTTTGTCTTCCCACCCGGAACTCGATGGGCACGTTCCACAGAAAAGAATATGCTGAGCCCGGTGGGAGCGAGATGATTCAGAACAAGATCCTCCACCAGGAGATCGGTAGCAGAGTGTTCAGGGCCCTCAGGGACCCCAATAATGCGTACGTTATTATGCCGGGCCCTATTCTCAAAATCCTCAAGTCGGCGAGCCATCGGGTCGTTTGAGGAACGCAAATTGCCAACTTCGGTCTGCATTTCAGAGACGTCGGCGGTCAGGCTGGAGGTCTTGATATCCAACGACTTGAAGTTACTTTGATCAGAGCGGACCTGGCGAAAACCAATGAGAGTCAACGGCCACCGTATCGATCTTCGAAGCAAGAGCCTCATATTGTTGCCCCATAGAAGCCTTCATGCTGGCAATGGCGCTCATACTATCCTGTAGGGATAGTTCAGGAGAAGTGGCAGGGTCAGCCTTAGGGTCTTCAGGAGCACGGCCAGTACCGCCGGGGGATCCCTTAGGAAGGGTGTAGCGATCCATGATGTTGGTTTGAGTCTGTCCCCCTCGGATAGGCGTCTTAGTCTTGCGCTTCTCGTTATAGAGTCTGGTGGCTATATTGGAAAAGGAGCCCCGAAGGGGCCCGCGAGACCTGGTGAAAATGGCCGTTAATAGCGATGCCAAAAGTCAACAAAAGTGACCCAAAATAAGAGATGCCGGGAGAGCTGGATGTGGAATGCTCACCGACAGTGATGCACGGCGAAGAGGCAAAGCCAAGCCGGCTCAGGGGGAAATCCAAGCCGTCTTCCGATCAGATAAGGCCCGGAGTAGGAAAACGAAACAAAGTTAAAACGAGGCCGTCAGGGGGAGAACCCCACTAGCCGTTGTTGTTCAACTACTCCACGGCCTGCTGGCTAACTGAGCCCCCGGCAACTCCCCGGGCAGGCCGCAAAAGTTCAAATCGGTGTAACAGCGGCTCCCGACGTTCAAATTAGATTTAGGAGTATTGAGATCAGCCAAAGTCCGCCTTCAAGAGCCCATCTCCGAAATCAGGATATATATCGGGATAATAGCGAAGAGCGGCGAGGGTCCCGGGAGCTCTGTGCTCACGCAACCATCTTGGACGCTCGCGAAGCTCCTCCCTCCCTCACACTGTTGAGCACTCTGGCAGTTCTAGTTAAAGCAAATTTATATGGCTTCTTCCCCAGTTTGTTTTGCCCAGAATAAGGTTTTTTTTTCTGTTCGAAAGCTGTCGCAAGTACATCACATTAATGTTTAAGGTCAAGACGACTGCGAGTACTTATTGTGAAGCTTTCGATTGGGCATCCAGCAGAAGTAATTGCGAATATTGCTTCAGCATGAGCTCAAGAGTGTTGGTTTAAACATGAGAATGTGTGGCTCAAAGTATCTTGCTTGGGGTGCACTGAGGGATACTGGTTTATTCATTCCACTCGAGGGGCTAGGATTGAAGTCTAATCCACTGGCAAGTTGGCACGAAAGACCTGGTTACAGATGTGAGCTTTTTAGGTGTTTGCCTTCATCTGAAAAGAAGATACTCTTTGCAGAATTCAGGATAGGAAGTTGAAACCCCTTCTACTGTCATCTGCTTACCTGTTTTCGGAGCAGGATCATTTCTTGATCTCCCAAGGAGAGGGATGACAACTTGCTTGTCTCTTATCTCCAGTGAAATTTTTAGGTCCTAGAACTGATCAGAGGGATGAAGATGCAGTGGCTCCCTGTCATTTTATAGTGCCTCTACCAGTCCACAAATTTGCAGCTGCAGTGCTGTAGGTGTTCAGGCCTTGCAGGAGCCTCATTTGAGGTGATATGGTAGCGATGGAAATTTATCTGGGATTCAGTGTTTGGACCTAGCAGTTCAACATACTTTAAAATCCAGCTCTACTCTTTGTAAGAAACAAGAAATAGTTGGTGAGTGGTTTGGAGCCTAACATCCAAGCTCTGTAGTTCTTCAGGTGCCAGACTCCCACAGTGAATACTTGTGTAAGCGAGCACATTCAGTTCTCACCTATCTGGTATTCTCCCATCACCCAAACTCCGAGACCACCTAAGAGGGCACAAGGGCAAACTGAGAGAGAGCACTTCTTATCAAGTGGTTTTCACTCCAATCAGTTTGGAGAAGATAACCTTTTCCAGACTTATTGCTCCATTGTTTGCTATTGGCTTGGTGTTAAAGTACAGTTTGAAACAAATATGCCCCTTCATCAGCTTTGACTTTTGAAGGCTTCTATTGACTAAAATACTAAAATATCTTGCACTTTTGATTAGTTTGAAAGAAGTTCGACTAATGCACACCATTTAAGCCAGTGAGTGTTTTTTGCCTTGTCCGAGATCCTCACAGTTGTGCCTGTCATGCACAGGTCACAGTATGCTTTATTTATTTTTACAGCTCCATTTATGGCAATCGTCAAAAGTAGCAACTCTGGGCAGTAGATCAAGCTGACTTAAGATGCAGTGTTCTCATGGAGCTCATTTTACAACCTACTAAACTGAAGTTTCGCCAAATCTGAGTAATGCTGCACAAACACTGTTTGAGTAACTTGGTGTTCCAATATAACCGGTAAGAGACTGTCCAAGACATACCTGTTAAAGACCATTCGGGCCCAATGTTTCAAAAAGCCTAATCGCTCTACTCCAAAAAAAGCATATCTCACCAATAATGGCAACTAGAAAACACAGCCATTGACTGGCCACACCAACTATATTGGAACCATTGCCTGGGATCTGTAACCTGCTCCTAAGCCACCTCACTACCCAATACCTCTCGGCAAAATATTTTGTATCCTCTTCCAGTAAGTCTGGTTATATTATTGCTGTACATACCAGCGAGCAAGTGCTAAAAATGTCTCGTTTATGCGCAGCTTGTCTGAGTAGGTCAACAATCTGTTTACCTTTTAGTTAGCTTGGTATATGATGACCCATGAGGAGATAATTTATTCTTAGATGAATCTCGGTTATACAGGTGTCTTCCAAACTGAGGTCTGTGGAATATAATGGAGCTGAATAGATACAATCCCTGGTTTCTAGGATCACCAGATAAAAGTCCACTACGATCATCCTTGCCACACCGAATTTTCCTGAAACACATTTTTTTGTGATTTAGTTCTTAACCATGCACAATGCAGTGAGTGCCAAAGGTCTGTCCTAAAGTAACTCTTCGCCCATTGCACCTTGATTTTGTCCTAGACCGATAAAGCCTGTAGACAAACAAACAGCATTTGACAAAAGTTAGTGCCTTCCAGCAGAGTGAGACTGCAATTGAGGACCTGACTGTCTGTGAGTTCCAGATGAGAATCCAAGACTTGTTTACAGCCTGGAACTTTAGTCTACACTGCTAATGACATGGTGACCTCCTTAGCTAATATTGTAATTGTATTGATTTAGAGCGTACTACCCCTGACGAGGTGTTAAAGTAATTTTTAGTGAGTTGCACGCTACTCCGCAACCCAAGGTTGGTTAAAGGTGGATTAATTGAGAGAAATATAATTTGTTAATTGAAGCGGTGGAAATGTGAGTCTTTTAGTTGGATGGATTGGCTAAAGGACGGAAGAGTCTAGAATGGGCTATTTTGGAGACCCTAGTAGTAAAATGAGATTTGGGATGAGTAGGAGTGGAGGTAGAGGATATATTGAAAGAGGTACAGGATCAGACAGATCAGTGAATTGGAAGGAGTTGGATCATTTTTTTTAATCTACAGTGGGATTAAAGGAATAAATCTATAGATACATAACTATATATAAAGGTATACATGTGTATAGAGAACAAGTCCCATATGTACATGCATGGATAATTATTTAGAAACTCCAGCTTTCGAATGATGCTATCCATAAAGCTAATTTATATATTTTATTTTGTAATTTTATGTTTTATCTAGATTGATAGGGTTATCGATGGCAGCATGAAAGCTGCAGTTAAAGTTCACACTCACAAAAATTCATCTACTCATATTGATTTCTCTATTTGTTTTAGTTCTGAATGTCTTTTCTTTCTACTTCAGTAAAAACATGGTTTACGTTCTGTTGTAATTTAGTTGGTGTTCAGGATAAGTGCTCACTGTTTCACAGTTAAAACGTGCAGTATAACTAATAACCACCCTGTGGTGGTTTTAGCGTTTAAACATTAATTTGGCTAATAGTATATTTGCTGACACTTGCGGGAACCTCATGATAGGTTTCTTTGAATTTTTGGTAGCTTAACCGCATGCGTGCGGGCGGAATTCCGCTCGCACGCTGAGATATGCGAAAGCGCATGTTACGTGACGAGCTGGGCTCGTCAGCGTAGCAGGAGGCTACCTCATGACGAGCCCAGCTCGTCATCCGCGTCGAAGGTGTTAATAATAGTCTGAATTACATTAAATGTGATTGCATATTTGTGCTTAGTTTATAGACCTCATCAGCTTATAAAGGAGCTTAATGTGAAACCATTTTAAATAGAAGTAAATTACCTAAGACTCTGGCACCACCCCCTGCCTTTCTAGGGTGGGTTGTACCGATTATCCCCCATTTGGAGCCTGCTTGTCTAAGAGACCATACCATGGTCCTTTATTAAGTGTGTTCAGTATTCTTCATCTGAAAAATGTTCCTGCTTTAAATCCTGGACCGATCACTCGCTGGTACCCGAATGTTGTATATACAACCATGTCCGTGTCAAAGCTGCTCTCAGGATAGCATGATCTAAAGCGGTTTGGCATATGGGTAAACCAAGGAAGATGTGTGATTTGTGTATGTGGGGTAGGAGGGTGGGGGTTGTGACCAGCGACATGGTGTTAAAGTTCCATCAACACATAAACCTAAAATGTTTTACTATTCGTAGCTTGAATTGGGGAACTCCCCCATCAAAGAAACACCCATGTATAATAAGGCCGTTCATGCATGTCTGGCACATGCCTGTTTATGGATCTAATAATGGCACACACAGCTGTTTGATACCAGAGCTGATGATGTATATATATAGAAGGGCGCATTTTTTATTTTTTTCCCTTCGTGAATCAAATTTGCATGCTTCTCTCTACTTGTAAGTTCTGTGCATATACTTAAGCTTCCAAACGTGTTTTTGTTAATTTATTTTAACGAATACTACGTTGGATATGACTGCTGCAGACTTGATTTACATGCATTGAATGTGCTGCAGAGGATTCCACGGAAATCCAGAAAGGAGCCAGGGGAAGTGGAAAAATGGTATGCTCATATATGTCGGGGTGCAAGAGCAGCGTCTTTCTGCTTAAGGATCCAAGCCCTGGATTGTAAGAGGCCGTTACTTAGGCTTGGTTGTGCTTCACCAAGTAAATAGTCATCACCGTTCACAATTACTTTTCCATTCCGATTTCCACACCTTGGAATTGATTATAAAAGCTGGATACTGCATGTTTAATGTTTTGTCCCTGCTACCCTCCTATCCATCCCCTTTCCCTAGGACTAATTCCGCAAGATTTGTGAGAATGGGAACCACTGGGTGCTATAATTTCACACAGACACAATCCATATTTCACAAAAAACTCATAATTGATACCTCAAGAAGAATGAAAGCTTAAGTTGGCGTATGCCATTCAAACCGGCATTGGTACAGGCAATTGGTCTAACCTTGCCAAGCTGATGAGATGGTAAAAATGTTGGTTATTTTTTCGTAAACTCGCTACAAAAAAGGATAAAAGGAAAATAAAGCACTGTCTAAATAGGCAACCATATTGTTCCAATAAATGTTACTTTTGTGGCTGTTTTTACTAATTTTAAAATAAGCCTGTCAATTCTGCTATTTTTCAAAAAAAGTCCTTGTTTGTGAAGGAGACTAGAATAAATCACCACCTAAGCAAGCGCTCACATCGCACAGCGTGTCACTTAGACTTTATACAACTTTAAATAACAAGGAGAATAATAATTCGAAGCATAATTGGGCAAACAAACTGACGGCACTATAAATGAGGTGCTATTTAAAGTAAATATCAGAAATAAATACAATAAACAAGCATACTTTGAACCAACTTCGTCACCTGAGCATTATTAATTAATACGTTTTTTAACATTTTTTTTTTACACAATACTCTGGCATCTCATACCTAGAGTCAGTTGAGCATCTGAGTAAATTCCTTTTAGGACAAAATCCATGAAACGAATCCAAGTGTCAGTATTGCCGCATACCAATGAAACGGAACTTGAGGTTGGACTACACAATCCTATGTAATTTTTTTAGTAAGTAAGACTTCCAGGTTTCAAAAAAAGCCTGTTGGTAAAAAAAAAAAAAAAAAAAAAAATATATATATATATAATCAATACACTTTTGGGAAATTGTAAGCTTTGCTTTTCAATATTTTGAACAATGCATCACGATTCATCTCAATGAATCTTTTAGTGATGTCTTTGTTTTGCTTTTTATTTTTCCATATTTTGTGTGGCAACATGCACAAAAACCTCTTCCTCTACACTCACTTTCACTCTGCTTTCATCAGTTACACAATAAAAATGAACTGATACTGGAATTAAACAAATGTTTCCTCTACTAGACATTGATCAGTACAGTTTTTTTCTTTGCCACAGGAATTTTTACAGTAAATAACCGAGCAATCAAAACTTTGAGACCATACCTTAAGAAGCACGTCATTGTAGTTTGTAAAAGGGAATATATTATGCATTTTTAAAACGTTTTTATTGTCTATAGTAAATGGTAAACTTTCTTCTCTGTATTTAGCTTTCCCCGTGATTAGTGTGGTAATGTGATATTAGGAATGATACAGAACCTTCCTCCGAACCCCCTACCTCCTTTGTCCTTCTTTCTTCAACTCCCCCCTACCCCCAAAAAGGTGGGTTGTCCTTTTATAATCATCTAGGATAAACGTAGTAACATTTTAGCCCATTAACAACAACTTTAAAATGTTATTAGGTATTTTTTATTTTTTTTGCTTTGGATTATTTTTAAAAGCAACTTGTGCGGTGAACTTGTGTGGAGCGCTTCATGAAAGCTGCACGTACTTAGTCAATTGGAAATTAAAAACATTTCTCTACTGCCCCCAAAATACAGCAAATCCAATGGACAGCTGCCCAGATTTATTTTAGCTGACTTGCTGGTAATAGAAGTCTGTACATTTGTTCTGCTGTACACCTTCTTGAATTTTGTTTTAAAATGAATAGTCTCAGTCCACTAAATAGCAGATATTCTGTTTGGCATTTCATAATGGCATTTTAATATTTTAAAACAATATAAATGCATGAACATTTGTGTGCGTGTTTTTGTTTCGTTTTTTCCCTTCTCAGTATACAAATGTGATCGGTGAGGACAAAACTTTTTGGCAGTAAGGCCCATGGTATCTCAAAAACAATTACACTTTATACCTTTGCTTGGCTATATACAGTTGGCACATGCATACTCCTATCTAGAATGAAAACTACCATTTTATAAAACCTTTTATGTCCATTCCTATATCTTAATTGGTGTTTATATGTATACAGTCTATAGTTGTTTTAACTGCATCAAAACAGTCACATTCTGATGCCTATAACTACTTCACCCATAAATAAATGAAACTAAGATATTTGATTTGCTATTGATGAATGCACCTATACTTCTTGATCCAACAGGCGTTTTGATGCTTTATTGTGGTGTCATGGGAGAACAAGAGGAATATCTTCTACCATACCACATCTTCTTAGCATCATGTTAGACAGGCTTCTAGATATATCCAATGCTTTCTGAATTCATCATGAGAAATCCAACAAACCAGTCATTGGTGAGTTTGACAAATTGCTCGTTACAAGATGTATTACATTGGCAAAATCAATTCTAAAGGTGCAATTTTATTTCTAGAGTGTAATTAATGCTGGCAAACGGTCAGGAAAATTACTAGCTGCAAGTAGCATGCTTAGATGCCCAGCTTCTTAAGGAATGGTGATGAAGAAACCTATAATCGTATACCTTCTCCAATCACCACAAATATTTTGGTGTAAATAGAGTTTTAAGGGGCGTTGCTTACTGGCTCCTGCCTTTCATTAAATCCTCCTATACACGATCTGTGGAAGTTCCATGCAAACTCGAACATTTTATTCTTGTCTTATTCTCTTGCTGATATCCGTGTTCAGATTCTCTAAATTATTCTCCAACAAATAAGCGGACACGCTTTAGTTAACTGCAGGTAAAACTACTTTTACAACGACCGCATACACCATTCTGTCTGTTTTGCAAATAGGTTCTGCCATGACCAGAATCTTAATTCAAATAATTTGACTTTGATATGAGGAGGTTCTACAGATAGACATTATCCTTAAAAATTACTTGTTGGAATAAAATGTGGCATTTTGTCTTGGCCAGAGATCTGAGTTTCTATAAATCTGTGCAGCATAGAAACTTTGACCATTACTCGTTTATTGTTCATGACAAATCTTTATCACTCTCCTGCTTTTCCCTGGAGAGACTATGATGACATATAGAGTACAGAAAATGCTTTAAAAAAATGAATTGTTGCTTCAGTAAGACATCGGACAAGAATAATGTTTACGTTTGCTGTTGCGTATCCACAGATTAGAGATGCAACCCAAGCACCATTGCCCAGACTGTTGATATATTAGTTTTGATAGCCAAATGGCACACTTGCTAGCAAACAGTAAAAAAAGAGTAGGGCCCAGAGATTTTGATCTGCTGAAGATAACTACATTATTCTTTCACTAGTTACATACATTGATATTTTCAGGGTTCAGTTTGTGCTAGCCTCATTCAAGTGGAAATGTGGTCTTGATTTTGGCTACCTGATTAATCTTGTTTGGCACCTATAACTGAACCCTTACTGAAGGGATTTATAAATACAAGATTGTAATCCAAGTAAAAGTAATATAGAACCAATGTTATGAGTTTACCCACAACCTTGTTAGCTTTAGTTATGGCCCTGATCAGAAGTTTGAGGTTGCATGCACAGAGCACAACGATATTTTAACATGTTGACTGATAAGTGATCACACTGAATTCTCCGCTCCTGATTTTTTCTTCACTTCTTACAGCATTTACTACTTGATGCAGCGTTGATCTCTGGAAACGGGCATTCTTGCGGAACTCTTAAATGTGTTTAGGCCTCTTTGCTACAGAATTTTCTATCTGGTTTGGAACACTGGCACAGAGTGCAGTTCTGGCGTAGATCAGTTGACTAACCGCTTTGTGGTGGATCATCCTTGAATTTCTGTTAACTAATTTTTTTCCTTTTCAGCTAAGATATGTTTGAATTATTTGTATTGTCAAAAGTTTTCTTTAACAGCCATACTGCCTCTGGATTTGGTGATCTGAAGAACCACAGAATTATTATTGAACCTTTGACTCTTCTGTAGGCAACAAATACAGTCCTGTTCAAACGTTGTTGTACTCATTATCTAAATGCTTTCCTTTAACAACCAAAACCCTTCTTTCTAGGAAGCCTGTAAGCTGATTGGCTGAAATCTTGGAATACATTTTCTTGAGACTTGGTCTTGAGAACTGCTGTTGAAAAAATAAGGTTTGTAAATGAAGCAATGACCTAAACTCCTTATTGAAGGTCATGCTTGGAAACTTCCTACTGGGCATATTTAAAACTTCTGAGTAAGATGCGAATCTGTTTCTCACTGCCTTGTTCTGACTACAAATGGTTGCCATTTTGCTTTATTCATGTCAGTTTTGTTCACTGATGGTGCTTTTACGTTCTGAACTCTGCATTTATTTCTTTATTGAGCAGGGTTCCAACCGGCAGGACCTTTGTGTCTACTGTTGTCTGGAGGGTGTAGTTCAGTTTAGACAGCAGGTTCTCTCTTCTGGCGTCCATGTTGGATGAGGCTGCCAGAAAGGTCATTTTCTGCAAGAGCTGGTGGGGAAGATCCTGAATGATCTGACAGCTTTGGATGTGTTTGGTGGTATGCTTTTCAGTAGTTCCAACTAACATGTTTTGGGGTAGCAGGTTGTCTTGCCGGTGGATGCAGTTCAGAATCTTTTAATTTGAGCATAAGCACATTAAAAGCTGCATGGCCTAGATAGACATTTCATAGTCTGGATTCAGCCTAGTTACAGGTACATTATAGTTGGGTTCGGGTTTCACTAGTGCAAAACCAGTGAAGTTCAGCAGTTATATTTAGTTGAGCTAACTATAACTCTTGCATCACAATGCATGGCTTATGACCTCACATATGTCACTCATGACATGGTCAGTAACATCACTGATGACCTCACATAGTGACTGTTTTTAAAAAGTTGTGTCTTAAATATATTTACCAAGGTGTATTGGTGAATCAGTGGGGTGTATGAGTGCCTGTATGGATGATTTAGTGGGTGTGAGACTGAATGTATAAGTGAGTGAGTGACTGCTAAGGTGTCTCAGTGAATGTATGTGTGAGTGACTGGTTGTGGGAATGTTTGTATCAGTCTGTCAGTTGGTGCCTAAGTAACCGTATGGGTATATGTGGGTATTTGAGCGGCGTGGGTGGTGGTAAAATGGGGTGGGGCCTCCAGCGAGTTCCCCGGAGTTTCCCCGGTGTTTTTTGTTTTTCTTGATTTACAGGAGGGGGCTGCGTAGCCCCCTTCTCTGGGGTGATTTCAGCCCCAGGGCCCCCATCCCCCACAGGGCCTGGGGGGGGGTGGTGGTCCCTGGGACATAAGCCCCAGGAGGGAGTCACATTCACTCCCGCTCCTTTATCTGCATAATGTCTCCAAGACTTGGCCCACTACAAGGCCAATAATGAACAAAGTGCGGGAGTCCGCGGATCTTGCTGAAATAAACAAACATTTTTTGGCCATGCATGGTCCGAGTGGGGCCCCCTCCAAGAGGCCTAGGCGGCAGGGTGTTTTTTTTTTAAATTTTTTGCGAGAAACCGTTCAATCCAAGTCCAAAGATGGCTGCCAAGACTTCCTGGACGAAGTGTTGGCATCTATTCAAATTTCAGTAGGGTTTCAGTAGAATTTTGGACTCCCCAGTTATCTATTTTTTAAACTTCATTATCTTAAACTACTTAACGAATTTACTCCAAATCACAAAAAGCGCACCTTCTGGACCAACATCTTGCTTTCTGCCGAATTTGGTGTAATTCCGTTCAGTGGTTCGGGCTGCAGTAGTGTTCAAAAAATGAAAAATCCCCATAGACATAACGTGAGAAACTCTGGGACACCCCCACCCTTTTTTTCTCTGACCCTGCTTGACGGACCACCCTGAAACTTAGTTTGGCTCCTGTATCCAGTGCGGGCTCCAACACAGCTCGAGCTCACCTCGTGCGAACACAATCGCCACCACTCAAGGCTCCAGAAAACAAATCTGCTTCACAATTTATTGAATTGCCACGGATACATGTTTAGCAGTTACACCTTTCTCAATGCAGGTGAAGATGTGGTGGGGACTCTTGACAATTTCACATCTTAAATTCTCCGGGCACGATTCTCATTGAAGGAAATCCAGGGCCATAGGAAGGGGACTGACTACTTTGTATTGTAATTGTAATAGCGTTTATGTAAATGTTTGTATTTTATATAGCGCACTTCTACCCGGAGGCCTCGTAGCGCTGTATTCATACCGCTGCGGAACCCATCCTGGCCTTCCTGTGAAATGTCCACTCCTGGGCACCCCCAAGGTGAAGCCAGGCATCCACAGCGCTGCTGGGGCCGTAGTGGAGATTAAGCAAGCTATTGCCCAGAGTCACAGAGTGGGACCCATGATTAGACTAGGCACCGAGGCGAGAATTATCAGGTCCGGGGAAATTGAGCCCAAGACCCGCCGAGGCGGGAATCGAACCCTGGTCCCGGGCCAGACCTCTGCATCAGGGTCTGCCGCTCTAACCATTGAGCCACACTTCTCCACTGTATAGCGTTTACTACCACTAACAAGGCGTTAAAGCTCTTTTTTGGCAGTAGCACGCTACTTCGGAACCCAGAAAGGATTAGTGTTGAAAATTAATATAGTAAAATATGCAAGTAATTTGAGTGGTGGATATGTTCAGTTATTTGGATAGAAAAGGGTAGCGGCGGGATAGAGGGGAAAGAGGTTTGCATTTATATAGTGCTTGCTACCCCTGATGTTGTGTTGAAGTGCTTTTTGATGAGTAGCCCGCTACTCTGGAACCCATAAAGGATTAGTGGTGATTTAGTACAGTGAAATATGAAATTTGACAAGTAGACATGTTAGTCTGTTATTTTCATTGGAAAGGATAGTGGAGGGGTAGAGTAAAGGAATTAGACTTTTTTGTTTGCTTTGGAGGTCATAGCAGTGGGAGGAGGCTTGGGACGAGTAAAAAGGGATGTGGAGGGAATGAGTCTGAGGGAAGGGTTTAGAAAGGCTTGTTTTGGGGTATCTGTATTGTAAAAGAGGTGTCAGATGATGCCAGGAGGGTTAATGTAGGGGACAGTTTAGAAAGGGTTTGGGATAAAGGCGTTGATGTAGAGGATATATTGATAGAGGTATAGGGTGAGAAATGGGGTAGTGCATTGGAAAAAGTAGTAGAAAGTTTGAGATGAGTCAGAAGCTGGGGTAGAAGATGTATTGAGAGAGGTATAGGGTGAGCTAGTATAGTGCATTGAATATACTGAATTAGAAGAAAGCAATACATATATAGATCCATAAGTACATGGAAAGTAATTAGATGCATAAAGGAAGTAAGTATATGTAGATTAAAGATATTGATAGAAGTATAGGATGATAAATAGGGTAGTGCATTGAATATGCTTTTTTAAGAGGAAGTAATAAATATATATATCCAAGTACATGGTAGATATGGAGATGCATAAAGATAGTAAGGAGTATATGTAGATTAAAGATACATTAGATAAACACTGGTTTTCAAGTGTTCTACTTAAAAATGTATTTTTTTTTTAACAATTCTACATGTTTATACAAAGCAATACTAAAAGATAGGTACTTATCTATAGTACAAATAAATGCTTATATACAGAGGGATATGCTGTATATTTCTGTTTGCGTATGGTGCTTATGTGGGTAAGAGCCAATTCTTGAGTAGTTTTCTGGAGATAGGTGGTTGTCTGTGGATCTTATGTTGGGGGTAAAGAGTTCCATAGTTTGGCTGCTTGAACAGAGAAGGATGTGTCACCCATGTTTTTTTTGTGGATCTTAGTATGTTGAGGCGAGGTGCCACTCTAGAGCGGAGGTTCCTTTTTTTTAATGTGTTTGGTGATTTTATTCCTAATGAAGAGCGGTCCCATTCCATGTATTGCTTTGTGGGTGATACAAAGCAGCTTGAACGTGGATCTTTTGGCAACCGGTAACCAATGCAGGTGAGATGTGGTCTCGCGGTTTGATATGCAAGAGTAGTTTGGTAGCCGGGTTCAGAATCTGATGTAGTCTTTTCATGGTCATTAAAGGTGATCCGTGGTAGAGACTATTGGCGTAATTGAGTTTGGACAGCACAAGGGAGACCTTGTGTGGAAATCCCAAATGGGGGAAGATTCGTCTCAGAGTTTTTATAGTGCCAAAGCTTGATCTTGCTAGTTTGTCCACTTGGGCATTCATCAATAGTTTGGAGTCCATGGTCATTCTGAGGTTTCCTGTGATACTTTATGTGGTGATCCCAGTTCATGAGGCCAGACGGCAATGATATGATAAAAGGTATTTATACAGCGCACGTACACCGACGGTATCTTGGCGCTTAAGAGGACGAACCAGCGAGGGGTAGAAAAATTAGTTGTATGCTTGAGAGAATAGCCAAGTCTTCAGCGCCCTCCTGAACAGGGAGTAGGAGGAGGTAAGACGAAGATGGAGGGAAAGCACGTTCCAAAAGCATGGGGCTTGCGAGGCAAATCTCAATACCCGTGCTTCTTGCGCTTGAAGGAGCTGGTGGAGACAAGATTTGCACCAGAGGATCAGAGTGCTCGAGAAGGAGTATAGCTGTGGATAAGCGAGGCTAAAAAAGCCGGGCCTTGAAGAGAAAGGGCCTTGTGAACTAGACAGCCCATTTTAAAGAGGCTGCGCTGGGCCACAGGGAGCCAGTGAAGGCTCTTAAGGAGGGGCTTGGTATGGCTAGATTTTGGCTGTCCAAAGAGGAGTCTCGCTGCTTGGTTCTGGATAAGTTGGAGCTGACTGGATTGATAGGCAGGTATACCGGTATACAGTGCGTTTGCATAGTCAAGCCGGGATATGACCAGTCCCAGAGTGACTTGGACCAGGGCATCATGGGAGAGGAATCTGCTGATTTTTGTGATACGACGAAGGTGGAAAAAGCAAGACAACACCACTGACTTAATTTGAGGTCCCATGGAGAGATCCTTACTGATGGTGACTCCTAAACTTTTAACTGAGTTGACCGGAGATGGTGGACATCCCAAGGAGCGTGGCCAGAAATTGGAGTTCCGGGGATTTCCTGGAGGGGCCGTAAGGACCTGCTCGGTCTTGTCAGGATTATGCTTGAGCTGATTAGCATTCATACAACTACTGATGAACGTCAGTCGACTGGACATTCTCTATAGAGGGGGGGGAGGAGTCAATATTAAAGATGAGATGAAGGACATCAGCATAATTGAAGATGACCACAGGTCTCTGCTGAAGCTCTGAAATTAAAGGGTAAATATAGATTAAATAGTAGTGGGGGAAAGGGAGGAGCCCTGTGGGACCCCACACGTAAGGCCTTTAGCCTTAGACATAAAGGTAGAGAGGCGGACCGCTTGCTTCCGGTCTTGTAGAAAAGATGCGCACCATCTCATCGGGGTGCCCCGGATGCCGGCGTTCTCGACCCGTTCGAGGAGGATGGCGTGGTCGACTGTGTCGAACGCTGCCGACAAATCAAGGAGCACCAGGGCCTGTGAGATGTTTTGGTCAGCCCCCTTTCTGAGTTCGTCATGAACCGCCAAAATAATGGTCTCTGTAGAGTGTTGGGGTCTAAATCCGGCTTGATAGGGATGTAAGAACTGAGAACTTTCCACAAAGGTGCTGAGGCAGTTGGCTACAAAGGCCTCTAAGACTTTGCCCAAAAACTGGAGCAGCGATATTGGGCGGAAGTTATTCAGGACCGCGGGGTCCGCACCAGGTTTTTTAAGGATGAGGGAGACCACTGCCGATTTAAAGGCATTGGGAACCACCCCCGTAGTGTGAGAATTGTTAAGTAAGGAGAGTGGTGCGCCTGGGAGATTGAGAAAAATCTTACGAGAGATGTGGGGGGGGACAGCTATCCAGAGGTGAACCAGATCGGACTTTACTAAGAAAAGAGAAGAACATCTCTTGGGTAATCAGGGGGAAGTTTTGAAGGGACAAGGAATTCCCAGGGGCGCTGCCAAGATCAAGGTTAGGGGTGGTCTTAGGAATGCTAGTTTTCATTTTAATTATCTTGTCGACAAAGTAATTATTAAGGGAATCACAGAGGGGCTGGGACGACAAAGGTTTAATGGTCACACGGTCGGGTTTAACTAATTCATTAACTATAGAAAAAATATCTTTGGATTTGTTAGAGGAGTTCAAGATTTAACGAAGTATTCAGATTTTGCCCCAAGAATGGCAGATTTATAATCCTTTAAAGCAGTGAGGAAAATCAACTTCTTCAAAGGACAATAATCCAATCTCCACTTTAGCTCGGTTTGTCGAAGGGCGAGTTTCCTATCTTTCAAATCCTGGGTGAACCAGAGCTGGGCATCATGAGGCCGTTTATTTTTGAAGGGCGAAAGTGTCCCTGGCCTCTGCCAACCACGCGTTGATGTTTTCAGCCTGGGCATGCCTGAGGATGATGAGCCGGAGGGCTCAGATGGGCATGGGGTAGATACGGCCAAAGAGACAGAGAGAGGAGATATTAACTCGACCCCAGTTCCGGATCGCGAGGGGATCCGAATGACCAGATTTAGTGACAGCAGTTTTCGGGTAGAGAGAAGGAAATAAAGAAGTGATCTGACCAGGCACATGGGGAAATCTGTAAATTTGACACGTCCAGATTTAGCGACCAGACCTGGTCCAGAATATGGCCCTTGGTGTGGGTGGCTCCATTGATGTGCTGGATAAAGTTAAGGCCATTTAGGAGCACCGTAAACTCCATTGAGGATGCACTTTCGTGCAGAGCATGGGGCCAATAATTAAAATCCCCTATAATAATTTTCGCAAGTGGGTCATGTTTCCAATCGCCACACGTGAGTATTTCCGTTTTGGAAGCATTCAATTTGAGATGGCTCCAAGTCATCGATTGATCCACGGCTCGGAAACTTGACAGTTTTCACTTGTTTCAAATGTCTTTGGGACATTCCAGTTGAAGGAGTATTTGTGTGTCATCCACATAGTTATAGCATCTGAGGTGAAATTGATTGATCAGTACAGGTAATGACTTAATGTAGATGTTGAAAAGCAGGGGCGAGATGATAGATCCTTGAGAGACCCCCGCTTTTGTGGAGTATGGTTTGGATGAGAAAGTTGGGGTATGGATGACATTAGTTCAGTTTCAAAGGTAGGACGTGATCCAGTCTAAAGCAGTCCCCTCTATGCCGATTCCGTAAGGTCTTTGTTTCAGAGTCCTGGTCAACCGTGTCCAAGGCAGCCGAGAGGTCCAAGAGGAGTAGCGCAGCAACCCTGTTGCGGTCAACTGTGTTCTTCAGGTCATCCAAGATTGCAATAAGGGCAGATTCTGTGCCTCTTCTCGGACGGAATCCTGTTTGGAAGTCTGAAAGTATTGCATTATCTTCAATGAATTGTGACATCTAGGCGAACGCTGCTCTTTCGATCAGTTTGCCCACGAAACGTCCATTTGTAATGGGTCTGTAGATGTCCGGGTTCAGCGGGTCCAAGCTTATTTTCTTCAGTAAAGGGTGTACTGTATGACTTTTTGAGTTCTTATGGATATATTCCAGTAGTTAAGGAATCGTTGATTCTTCTTACTGGAGTTGCAGCAGAGGTTGTTAATAGAATTGTCTTGAAAGTTTACGGTGGACTCGGGTCAGAAGGGCTGCTGACAGGCCTGCTTGCTTTGACCAGGTCCATAAATACATTGTGAGAGATGTGTTGGAAGGTACGTAGAGGCTGGGTTACAGTATTCTTGTTTTGTTGTTTTGTGCCGGTACTTTGTCTCTGTTTTAAGTATGAGTCCAAAGGGTCTGCTTTGTCCGTGTAATGAATTGCCTGTTTGTCTGTGAAATCTTGAGTAACGGGATGAGTTCCTTCTAGGCAATTTGGTTTAGGAAATTCATTGAGTATTTGAGAGAATTCTTTATTTGCACATTTAGCTTGTTGAATTCTGGCTGAATAGTACAGTTTCTTTGTTTTTAGGGCCCCCCTAGCGATGCAGCGCATGCGCTGCTCGCCTTGGCAAGACCTACAGCCGTTGGTTTTGCCAGCGAAGGGAGACAGGAGATGGCATGCGACAGGAGATCTCCTGTCCCCGCTCGCGGCATTTGAACAGAACGCGCGCCATGCGCGTTCACTCTCACGGCGACAACTTGTTATCGGGAGAAATGGCATGTAGGAAACTTTGAGAAATTAATTAAACTTTCTCTGAACAGATCGTAACAATAGGCTTCTGTTTCAACACGTTTCCATGTAACGAGACGTCGCACCTTGTTCCCGTTAATGTTTGCACGAATTTGCCTACTTGTGCTCGCGGAGCCAGCATCTCGTGCCCGTTAATCGACCTCACTGAAGGAAGTTTAGCTGCTACACCTGGGTAAGCTACGATATTCTGATGCAGCAGCTACCGCCGCAACAGTCTTTCTTATGTAGTAGTGTCTGGCGCGTTTCAACGTGCGAGTTACAGCAACTTATTTCCAGACGAATAGCCATAATTTTTTTTTTCTTTAAAATAAAACCCTTTCCATTTTGCCGAATTCCATTAAGCCGCTGCCTGTTACTAAAAGCTTTTCGTTATTCGTTCTGGAAACTTTATTGGTTGTTTTTAATTTGGATTAATGACTGGCACTGGTTAGTAACTTCTGATCCGTTTGAGCTAGACACTTTTGTTGTAGTTAATAGCTGCAGATTATGCTGCAGATGATGCTTTATGGTGCAAATGCGTAATCCATATTTATGCGGAAAAAGCTGCAGAATCGTGCTGGCTCTATAAGTGCTTTCTAGTAACCTGGAATCTGCCCGGACTGGCTAGCACATAACTTTACACTTTGTGATCCTCATGGCTTGCGGTTCTGCCTTGTTTAGGTCTGGCTTCACAGCCCACCCATCTTGAGACCGTCTCTTTTTTTAACCAGATCAGATTTCTCAGGGCCGTTTTCTGTTTAGTAGTTAATCTTTTTCTAAATGAAATAGCTATCTGCCTATTCTCAATATGGATTTTTCTATACCCTTTGTGCTAAACAAAGCAACCAGAGGTTTGTGATCAGTGTGTAGAGTAAGCAATAGTTCCCAAATGTATGTCCTGTAATGCTTTGCACCCCACCGCAATGCCATCCAAGGCCTCCTATATATTGGTGCGTATGTAGTCCCTGCACCACTGAGTGCCCTTGCAGCAAAAGTCCCCACTTCCTCTCTACAGTAATCTCTCTTTTGCATGAACACAGCTCCTAATTCAGCATTACTGGCATCTGTCTTAATTATTCTACCATCTTTTGTATCAAATGGTTTTAGAGGTTTTGCTTATACAATAGCTGTATGCAATATCTTAAAAGCAGTCTGACAATCCTGTGCTGAAAACACTTTAATCTACCTTGGGGAACCTGCATACCCACTCATTTCTATCAGATACATTCATACAACTGATGCAAGCACCCCCGCCCGCACCTTCCACCTGCAGACTGTTTTTTGATACCACTTGGTCAGGGTGATTAAGTTCTGACAAAATAGCAAGCTCAGCTTCGTTGTTCCACCCGACAAATTCAATCCCTCCATGGCAACATAAATGGTAGCATTCTTTCCCTCACATCCACCAAACTCCATCAAATTCACCCATAATTTTAGTTGGGTTCTCTCCAAATGAAAATATCTTAAACCTAGAGTTTCTCAATCTTCAAAAACCCAAAGTTTTTTAAGCATCGGCACATTTAAAGTAAACTGACGGTGTGTCAGTTTACTTTAAATGTACCTCTACTGCATTGATTAGAGTGTGCAATACCTCGGCTTGCTTTTTCATTCCCCCATTAGATACTTTTTCACAACTTCCATTCCCACCTGCTTTTTCCTCTAAATCACACAGGACAAAATAAGTATTGTCACTTCTTCAAACTCACTGTCCAGTTTGGACACCACAGCTTTCTTTGTCACGACACTCTTGCAAAATGTCCCTTGCCATCGCATCTGAAACATGGCTGAGACAAAGCAAGACGATTCATAGCAGAAGTAGTCTGGTTCCGATTGCCACATGTGTTTACTGTAGCACCAGGACGCCCTTTCGGTCAACTGTAACGCTTTCCAAATATTTTTTATTTATTCATTCCAGTAAAATGTCTACTTGTTCAAATGTCTCTACCTTTACTTGATCTCTGCGTTTCTTCGTTCTGGACTACTGCCAGTGTCTGTTTTCTGCGTGCTTGCTTCTATAACCTCTCTATGCAGTTTCTCCTGGCTCTTCCCCCTCTTGGGGCTGCGCCTCGTCATTTATTTGCTGTGCATGGCCTGGTGTCCGCCATAAGGCTGTTTGGGATCTGTTGTCAGCCCTCGCAAACGGATGCAAAGGGCAATAAACTTAGCCTTCCCATTGTAAAATGGCAACTGTTTAAGACCTGCTAATCCAGAACTGCATTTATCAGTGGTAAACAATGAACATTGCTGAGTCTTCCTGCTTTTTACATTTAACTCTCGCATATATTGTAAGTCCATCTGATAAAGCTTCCATCAATTAAGGTTTTACTTATGTAGGCATTTCTATGTATTGGCCCTTTTACTTCTGTTACGCGGTATTTCTTATTTAATCTGTAGCACTATTTTCTTTAAAAAGTTTCTTCTACTAAAGGCACAATATGCTTTACTGCAACATTAAGCTTTTACTCACCAAACAGCCAGGGACAGTGGCTGCCGCTTCTTTGAAATTGAGTAGGTCTCGCAGTTACAAGAGTTTGAGCTATTGGCATTGTAAATTACAATGCCTTTTATGTATGTTTTAAAAACAACCGATAAATAAAAGGCATTGTCATTTACAATGTCAATAGCTTAAACTCTTGCAAATGCGAGACCTATTGCATTACAAATGCTTGTTTTGATAGCGGACTTGTATAATCTCTAAATTTTCTATAGATAAATGTAACATACCAATTCAAATGAAACTTTGACTGTGTGTACCCATTTCCAACTTCACCCATGTCGCTGAACTCCTTCAAGGCAGGCGCGCCTGCGTGAGGGTATACTCTTGGAGTATACTTCTCCAAACAGAAGACTGGGCACTCTCGGGGTCAATACTGCTATTTATTTGGCACAATAAGCAGACGTGGTTCGGCAACTTTGCCTTTATCAATACTTGTAACAATGAAAACACTTCAGTATCACAGTTCCTTTTAACTTCATGACATTGCACTCCCATGCAGCGCAGGCAAAGAGGAGGGGTCGACCATCAAAGTTGAATATTTATTTCTCCGGCAAGACACATTAGCATGTGTCTTGTTATATGCTAAAACATCCAGATTGTGACAACTCGATGATCCCTTTATACTATATAAACAATCTTGTCGAAAATCGACCTTAAATAACTTGTTGCAATCACGTTTGTTGTAGTTTTTGGCATTCTAATAGTCACCTTTTGGGTCATTCCTCATTATTTCATACTGTATGGGCTCCCACACGCTCACAGGAGCAGTTCTTCTTGTCATGCGGTTGTGCAAATATTCCTACACGCCTCATTGAGCTCTGATGTCTCCTCGTACGATGTAATTACAGCATCGCAGTTGCCCCTCGCCTGCCGCAGACAGAACCATTCTGTAGTTCATTAACCCAGGGACGCAGGTAGTCTGGCCAATGACATTTCCTCCCCGGATTAAATTATCCTTGACCCATAATCTGCTTCTCACCGGCCAGATCACTGCAAATAGCGACGGCTCAGGCAACATTATACAAATCAGTTTCCAGCTTTACCTCTTTAAAGGCGAGTGCACCCGCATGAGGGTGAACTCATGTAATGTTGAGGTTGTATAGGGGTGTGTGTTTCTGTGGATGTCATCAATGATTTCCTAATTATAACGTCCTTGTAACCTTTGGTTTTTAAGTGAATTTCTAAGTTTTTTTTTTTACATTTTATTTCCTAAATGTAGCCACTAACCTTTGACAGTGAGTGATTGCATGAGTGTCTGGGTAGGTCTGTCAGTAGGTCTGTGAGTAAGTACATGAGTCTGAGTGGGCCTGTGACTGGATGCACAAGTGGCTCTGTCAGTGGGTGCATGAGTGTCTTTAAAAGTCTGTGGATGGATGAGTCGAAGTGGGTCTGTGAATGGTACCATGTGTGGGTGGATGAGTGTGAGTGGGTCTGAGAGCATGCAAAGTAATAGAAACGTATCATAAAAATATCATAGTTCTAAAACGAAGTAAAAATAAGACAAACCATACTTGTCAGTATCAAAATATCTATAAAAATAACCTTTTAGTCCCAGTGCAAATTAATTAGTGGTCCATTGAGAAATATCACCAGTTATATTATGGTCCGTTACACCCATCATTTCTGATTTATAGGAAGGCCACTCCAAGGAACAATAAATTCACAGCCATGCTACTTGTTAGTGGGTAACATCTTTAGCCTGACCCGCCAGCCATATAACTAGTATCTCGTTAATGTGAACAAAAGCCATTTGGTGGCGTTCTATCTAAACACCTGTAGGGCTTCTGCTGGTCGTGTAAATGACGAGTCAACATTCCAGAATTATCCTTTTCTAATGTGTGCATGGTAGGGGCAGATGAACATGAATGTTTCTAGAGATTCAGAGGGAAGACTACACACAGGACGCAGTGGGGGTTACAGTAGCATTCTTCTATTTATTTTTGGTTGTATTCAAAGGCAAAGTTCAAACCTAAATTGTAAGTAAAGTACGTGTGCATGTGGGGGTTCAAATTCATCCTTAATCTCAAACTGAAAATGTTTTTAAAGTCTAAAAACCTATCAGTTAAAGTGCCTGGTGCTACAGCATTGAGACATAATAGCGGAGTATAATTCCAAAATGCTTTTTTTAAAATGAGAAAGCACTACTTCCGTCATGGTGTTTGGTTCCTCCCACAAAACCACCATCCCCAGTTTGAACAGCCACAGCTTGACCTCCCTAAACCAGACCACTCGCCCAGCCTCTTTTTCAAGGGTTTGTAATTCAGCTACTGCTTTCTTGACTGGGATCTAAATGTTACTGGTTCAGAGTCTTACCCAGAACACTAATACTTTCCACACAGCAATTTGTGTAATGCTTTTTAACCCTAGGTCTAATTGTACCAGAAATATTGGCATGTTTATTGTAAGGTTTAAAAGTGATCTTATAAATTTATTTTCCACCACCTCTAGGCACTTCAATTGTTCTATGCCTGTTTAGTTTCTTAATAATTGCAGTGTCTACATGCTCTAGTGCAAGGCTGCCCTCTTGTATCGGGGCAGACCATGTAAGATGGTTAATTTAACTCCCGAATTATCAAAGACCTTGACCTGAACTAAAATATTTGAGCCCAGTGTCAGTTTCCCTTTAAAAAGATTTTTGAGGATTAAAAGCCATGAACTTGGTCTTTGAACAATTGATCTCGACACAATCATTGTAGGTTGTTGCAAATCTCGCTTATCTGCATGCCCATTGGGGTTTTAGAAAGTAGAAGCATATTGTCTGCAAATAGGAGAGCGGGAATTAATCTGCCTGCTAATTTAGGGGGATCATTCCCACAATCAAAAGATCCATTGATAAGCCCATTCATATAGAAGGTAAACCAGGTTGGAGCCGAAACACAACCTTGACAGCCCTCTTTTGAAATACTTATATTTTTGGTTAGATCTTCACCAGCGCTCCACCTGACTTGGGCGTAATTGTCTTTATTCGTCGGACTATCAGGCCGCTAAGCATATCCAGATCCCTCAAGGCGAAACAACCTACATGTGTCCCTTCCTGATCGTAACTACCGTCCTTCTCTTCCAGGGGATACTCATCAATAGTCATAAGCAGTGAATTATCCTCGCCCATGTGCGGGACCCCGGAGCGTATATATCTATATATCAGCCCTATAAAATCCAAACTAAAAATGGGACAAACAGACAGAAAATAACTCAGCCATACTTGAATAGTAATACGTTACTTAAGAAAACTTGTAATAGAGACCATACACCCAAATGGCTTCATACAAGAATTTCTTTATTTTCCAGAACAAGGAAAAAAACATAAGTATTTGAAGGCAGTTTGGCCCATAGGCTGCATAGGAATTACTGTCCTGAGAAAGAAAAGAAAACTGGCACCTCGCCTTTAAGACTTCCAAGAATCTAGGTACTTTGCCTTTAAGAACCTCAGAGAGCCCTATGCTCCCAGCATGCACCACAGGTGACAGGTCAGTTCTTTTTTTCCGGCTCCTTCTGTGAGGATCCTGGCGCTTGAACCTTGAGCTCAACAGTTTGTTTACTTTTTACTCAGAAATTGTTATTTTTCTTGCTGTTTAGCATTTCTCCTGTGCTGGAAGAAGATTTGGGAATAACTGAGAAAACCTGGGAGTCTAATAGGAACAGAAGTTAGTCCTAACAAGTGCTAAAACCAATGCCCAACACTTAGGTGCAGAGGAAAAATCCTTACAAACATTAGCAAGAAGTTCATGTACCAACGCACATAGCCACTAGCAACCGTAGGTGTATCCCAGTGTCCAGAGATGGATTCCCATCAAAGTCTTGTTAATGATCAATACTATCATTTGGTCATCCAAAAGTAGGGATGGTAAGTCTCTAGATCATTGAGACAGGATCCATACCCTCCATAAGAGACAGGGTTGTAACCCCTGAGTTGCTCGTAGACCATATGTTTGATCATTAAGTGGGAACTAGTACAGTGCAAAAAGAAAAAAGTGAGACTAAAAATGAATAGAGAAAGACAGCGAGGTAAACTTTAATAGCTATCAGTCTCTTCCAGATTAAAACCAAGAACAGTGCAATCGTAGCAGTTCAAACAAATAGCTGCTGAGGGGCCGACATGTTTCTGCCAAACGGGGAAAAACTCCAAAGGCTTTCTTCAGGGCCTCTGTTCTAAATAATTGTTGCAACTGCAAATGTATAGTACATATAAACAATAAACCAAAAAGCAATAAGTGAAAAACCATAAAGGATATACGTGACTATTCCTCCATGTCACTTGGTGTGATGTTCACCTACAAAAGCAAACAGTGACGTCAATGCGTTGAACATATCAACATGGAAAAGAATTTTAAAATTCATTCAACTCACCCATAGTAACAGGGGATCGGACCTCACCTCTCCTGGACCAAGCTCAGGGTAGAGGAGGCCACGCGCTAAAAAGGCAAGGAAAAAAGAAGGTGCTAGATCCAAAGACAAGAAGATTGATCTTCTTAGTTCAAAACAAATCTGTGCCACCTTTCCCTTTGCTAAACTTCTCATATCACCTAACAGCTCACTAGCAAAGAGCTCAGACCACCCCTCACTCGGAGGCAATCCCTCAAGTATAATTTCTCCAAATATTCACTCATGCCTAACCGTGATGGCAAACAATAGGCTCCCTACCTCTCCGTCGTTGCCTCGGACTGATCCTAAGTCTGGGGGAGGTAGCGTGGAGAGGAAAGCAGAACCATTTTATAAATGTAAGGGCCGAGCCCCTATCCAATCGGGGCAATACCCACTTGAAAACGCCATGTTAGTAGTTCAGATAGATCGAAAAACGGTTAACTTCGAGCAATAATCTTACTCTGAGTAATGGTGTGATAACCGGAGACGTCCATTGCTCAGTTCACCCAAGTTCCCTGCACTCGTGAGTTCTCGCGATAAACGGCAAGACTTCGACACAGCCTGCAGTAGAACTACAGAGTGACGTCATCCGAGACTTCACAGTAGTTTATGCTAATCAGAATCTTAGACTAATATCAACCCCTACGAGTGAGTCGATGCTTAGCACATAATGTCCTCTGTTTCTCAGAGTGCAAGGGAGGGACAAGTCTCTCAATCCCAGAAACGTTGCAGACAGCTAATCGTCGCGTGTAATTACAACAAAGGAAATGAATGCCGACCGGTAATGTAGTGTAATAAAGTCTGGTAATGCGGCACGAGTTAACGCTAAGATATCATCGTGATAAGGTGTAATAATGATAGGATATCGCTCATAACTACCGCATTAAATAAAGGTTCATGTACACTTTTGTACCATCTATGCACCAAAAAATGCGCAAAACCCTCACTCGTAGAGCCGCTAAAGAAAAGCTAATCCGCATGTAACCACCCTTACTAAGACAGGGTCACATCGTCAGGTTACCGGAAAGTGATGCTGTAGTGTTGTTTCGTTCTAAATACAGACCTAAATAGTGTATTCTGCTGTGGCTTACATCCCCAGAATACCAGAACGTGATGCTGTAGTGTTTCGTTCTAAATGCAGACCTAAATCGTGTATTCTGCTGTGGTCATGATAAGGTGTTGTCTACTGAAATGGAATGAAAGTCTTTCGGAAAGGTATCGATAACCCCCTAGACCAATTCTGGTTTATAGGGCTAAAGCCTCCCACAATAGCTCTCCCACATCACAGCGGAGTACCCCAGATAAGATATAGGACTGCTATGATGTAGTGTAAAATCCAACATTAGTATTAGTATACTGTCTTATCAGTGAATTGGAAACTTGTCAAGAGGACTCTAGTCAGTCATAGACCTCATCGGGTCAGAGTTGATGTTCAAAGCCTGACCAAGGGCTAAGGACCCACATTCATAGTAAGAAATACTCTGAGCGTCGTCCATGGAATTTCATCATTCAGCCCCTGGGTGTTTGTCGACAGGCTATAAATCCATTTCTGCTCTTTAGTGAAGAGATATCTGGTAACATCCCCAATATGTGAGGGTATAAAGGGTTTCTCTAATACCGTCCATGTGAAATCAGTTTCGCAATGGTTAAGTTCTATGAAATGTTTGGTTAATTTAGAAACACTTTTCTTGCACCTAAAAGCACTTTTGTGCTCCAGCATCCTGTTGCGGACCTTCCTAGTTGTCATGCCTATATATTTCTTAGCACACGGGCATATTAGTAGGTAGATAACTTGCGAGCTATTGCAGTTCGAAAAAATGTTTGGGATCCATGGGCGGTCCGTCCCAATGTCTATCTGTGTGGATTTCGAAGTCTGAGGACACATAGAGCAGTTGCCACACGGATGATGGCCAGTCACTGCCGCCAGGTCCCATAGAGTACCTACAACCCGCCTTGGTTTATCTTGAGGACGGGTATGTATCAGCCGATCACGTAGATTACTCGACCTTTTGAAGGCAAACAAAGGTGGTTCTATTTTATCATTGGTACAGTTGAGCACTCGCCAATGATGTCTTCAGTACGTCTGCTTAATTCAGACACTCTGTTCATCACCACCCCCTTTTCTGAATCGTTTTTGGCCACTATAGGTGTGGCAGGGTATACTCAGACATGAGTCCCTTGCTCACTGCTCCATCGGGATTCAAGCAAGCCGGGCCGACGAGGCTGAAATGCCAGAAACCGGTCCCCGGTAGCTTGTCTCCTTTCTGGTGAAGAATTGGCTTGGTAGTTTGGTCTGCCCTGTTCCCATGATGCACTGGGCCAGGGACAGACTAATTTGCATATAGCCAGGTTCTGAGCTGGGATGGGGCAGTGAGCTAAATAACGGTGATGGATCAAGCCCTGATCTTTGGACTGGGTAAGAGTGGTCTGCTTAATTCAGACACTCTGTTCATCACCACCCCCTTTTCTGAATCGTCTTACGATACGTTGCACTTGGTTAGATTTAGTATTAAACGTACTTACAAAAGTGAGTCGTTCAAGGGGAGCCTTTGGTGGGGCCATCTCCAATAGAGCCTCACTGTGATTATTGGCCGCCCTTTTGAATGAGCGTTTGATCAGCCGTTTCGGATAATGTCTGGCTCTTAATTGGTAAGACAGACCCTCAGCATGTTTATTGAAGTTTTCCAGTGTGGAGCAATTCCGCCGAACCCGAAGGAATTGCCCATAGGGCAAATTATCCTTCAAAGCTTTGGGATGTTGACTGTGATAAAATAGCACACTTCCTTGCCATGGATTTCCTAAACAATTCAGTTTGTAAACCTGACGGGGTTACATAAATCGATAAATCAAGAAAAGAGATTCTTTCTTTACTACTCTCCACAGTAAATTTCAAGAACTCATTGCGGGAATTCAACCACTGATGGAAAGCCAGAAAAGATCCCGTATCGCCTTGCCATACCACGAGAATATCATCAATATACCGCTTCCACCAACGGATGTAAGGAAAAAATGGGTTGGTGGAAGTCCAGGACATGCTTTTGTTCAAAAGAATGAACATATAGGTTTGCCAGACTCGGTGCGAAAATGCTTCCAATGCTGGTACCTGATGTCTGTAAATAGATGGTGTTTTCAAACATGAAGAAGTTTTCTTTCATGGCAATTCTGGCTAATGCCATGATAAATGGGACAGGCGTGATTGATTCCAAATTAGTGCCTTCTAGGATGGATGTGATGGTATTGAGGGTTTCATCCTGAGGGATGGAGGTATAAAGAGATTCGACGTCGAATGAAACAAGATGGTCTGTTGCTTCATCGAAGTCAATCTCAGGGATTACTCGTAACACATCCTTCGTATCCTTGAGGTATGTGGGTATTGTTTGAACCAAGGGTCTCAGGAAAAAATCCACGAATGCCGACAAAGGTTCCAGAAGGGAACCTTGCCCCGATATTATAGGTCTGCCAGGTGGTGGTGGTCTCTGGACTTTATGGACCTTAGGTAAAGTGTAGAAGTAAGGCACAGTGGGATTCTGTGCTTGTAAGAACAGAGCCTCTTGATTGGTGATCCAGCCTTCACTCAAAGCTTCATCAATCATGTATTTAATTTCAGTTGTCAATCTGTCTGTAGGATCCTCCATTAGAGGAATGTAAGAGTTGGTGTTGCTCAGCTGTCGCAAGCATTCATTCCTATAAACCTCAGTATCCTGAATGACAATCGAGCCCCCTTTGTCAGCGGGTTTGATAGTAATCAGAGGATCTCTCGCTAGGTGTTGCAAAGCTTCTTCTTCGAGTCTTGAACATTTTTTGAAAGTGTTGCTTCTCGTAGGCCAGAGTTTCACCACATCGTCCTTCCCGGCCTTTTCAAAGGTCGCCACTTGAGGTGGTACAGAGTGTGCTGTCGGGAGGAAGGAAGATTTAGAACTCAGTCCCTTATTCAAAGTAATGTAGACGTAGTTTGCGAAAGAACTGGGCAAGGTCTACCTGGAGTTTAAAAGGATCTCCATTGTCAGTGATGACAAAGCCTAGACCTTTATTGAGAACCACCTCTTCTAGGGTAGAGCGAATTTTACTGCTAAGGTTCACTACCAAACTAGATTCGGTGTGTGCCTTTACTACCGGGGGTTCCCTCTCGTCTGGCTGCGCGTCCCTGTATGTGGACCTGTTGATTCCTCCCAATGGACCGGCGGCTGTGTGTTTCTTCGTTTGCCTCTGGTTCGTCGCTGACCAAACCCTAAAAAAGGTTGATTATTGTAGTTTGGGTCACCAGAGAAAGGGCCCATTGGTGGTTGGAAAGGGTATTGGAAATTTCCAGGATGTCCCCACGGGGCGGGTGGCCACCAGGGTTGTGACTGGGGATTCTGTTGGCCTCTATAGTTCTGATATCGGTTGGGACGCCCTTGTCCTCTACCCATAAATGATGACTGGCCAGCTTGGTCAGAATCACTACCTGAGTCAGTACTGGAACCTGAGTAATTCGAGCCAAAAGCTCTCCCATTTTTTTCTAAACTCCGGTGGAGTATATGTATTGCTAGTGTAAGGATACACCCTCTCAAGTTGGAACTTAGCCAAGTCCTTCTTGAACTTTTCTATTTTTGACTGCAAAATAGAGTAGTGAAACTCTTTATTGTTTTTATCGGACTCATCATGTTTCTTATATAGAGCAGGAGTGATTGTAGCTTTGATTTGCCCTTCTAGGAGTTGGATTTCAATCAAAATGGCATCTGCTGTCTTTTTCGCGGTGCTGATTATCAGAATCAACCAGTCCCTGGTGCATCGCCATGCAATCAGGGACCAATCCATTAGGAAAGTCTTGTCAGTGAGAAACGGGCGCGGGGCATTAGTAACAATTAGGCCTGGTGGCGCACAGCTCGCCCGTAGGTACGCAGCCATAGCTGGAAGAAGATTTTCCTTTTTCTGACAAACTTGTCATCTTTTTCTGTCAAAATGCCGGCTCTCTTAAGAAATTGTCTATCTTGTGGAAAAAAGATGCCTAGGTCAGATCCACACTCTGTGTGTATCGCCTGTCTTCCTTCTTCTCATAATGTAGACGGCGGTTATCACTGCCAGAGGTTTTCCTCAAGAACACTCAGTGATAAAGAGAGGATTCGGCTTCAGGCGGTGATGGAGAGAAAAAACACGTCCAGAAAGTGGCCTTGGATCAAGAGCCCTCATCAGAGGCATCAACACATTCTACAGTCTGCCTCTACAACGTCGAGAAAAAGGAAGATTCCAGCTTGTTCGGTGTCGCAGCCACCATCGAAGAAAAGGCCTGAACAGTCGCCGTCGAGCGAGGCTTCGACGTCGAAGTGTCCTGCTTTGGAACCGAGGCCAAGATGCGGATCTATCGGCGTCGGAACATGTATCGTCGTCTAGACCCCCATCGACGTCGAGACACTCTCCGTCACCTCACCGTAGGTCGACGTCGTAGAGACCTGAAGACCAGTCGACGTCGAGAGTAAGACACCATTCAACGTCGAAGTCACCACGACGTCGACGTCATTCGAGGTCAAGATCACCGCGACGTCATGCCAGGTCAATGTCGAAGTCTCGTGTGAAGACGTCGCAATCTGCACAGCCCTTGACTCCTACAGGGCATCATCGTGGGTCGAGGGAGGGACAGTTGTCGACGTCGAGGCCATCGACGTCGAGGGACAAAGAACATGCTGGGGCCTCGGAGGAGGTCGCCGAGCATCTCGTTCTCCCTCAAGATCTTAGTCACCTGAACTTAATATTGTACAGGTTTCACCGGAGGGCTCTCCAGAAGTTGGTGAAGAACTCTAGGTCTATCAGCAGTATTGGTTCGGACTATTCCCGTACCTACTTTCCTTCCCGCCTGTCAAAATCTCCAATTCAAACGCCTCGGAGATCTTCACGAAGATCAACGACACCTACTGTGGAATCTTCAAGAAGAAGAACTCCACCTAGATCACGCTCTCTGCGATCCCGTCTGAGACATTCAAGGGACAGATCTAAGTCTTTTCATTCTTCTTCAAGGAGTCGTCCTCGAAGACTTCGCACTTGGTCTGCTTCGTCTACCAAGTCCTCTAGGAGAGATTACTCGCCTACTTGTACTTCTACACCTCCATCACGTGTTTCACTTGTGGACGATCTCATTACCTTCAATGAGGTGTTATGTCGAGGAGCGAGCAAATTAAATATAACGATGTTGGTTCCTACTGTATCCACTACGGTAGTCTTTGAGACCCTACATCACCGTTCCTCAGCCAGACCATTGCTTCCACTTGTTCCTGGCATTATTGATCTTGCTTCTCAGACTTTTCTAACTCCTGCACCAGTGGGGTCTGTGCCTTCACGAATAGCTAAGAAATATAAGGCCCCTGATCAAGAAACATTATTTCTTTGCTCAGATCCTCCCCCAGATTCTATCATTGTGGCAGCGGCTAGGAAAACTCAGTCATCGATGTCTTTATCCTCCGCTCCTCCAGATAAAGACAGCAGAGTGATGGATTCCATGGGCAGAAAAATGTGCAACACATCGGCCTCTTTTATGAAGGTTTCCAGTGCCTCTGCTCTATTGGGAATATACGACCGGTCCTTATGGGATTCCCTGGGTCGTTTTGTAGACAAGCTTCCTAAAGATCAGCAAGATTTTTGAGGAATCTTACAGGAAAGAGGTCTTGCCGCTAACCAAGTGATTAGCGCCTCAGCGGATGGGGCTGATTTAGCTGCTCACTGATACGCTCATGGTATCTGTTCAAGACGTGCTGCATGGCTACGATTAACAGGCCTTAAACCAGAAGTACAGCAAAAGATCACTAACTTACCGTTTAATGGTTCTTCTCTCTTCGGTCCTCATGCAGACGAGGAGATGACAATAATGAAAGCGGAATTGGACACAGTTAAGGCGGTAGGTCTGGAGAAGAAGAAAGACTTCCGCAAACGTTTTCGTTCCAATGAGAAACTCCAATTCCAACAAAAAGGTCAATCGAACCAGTGGTCGTCGCAAGGTCAACAGCAGCAGCAAAGGTCTCATTTCCAACAAAGACGTCCAGGGAGGGGAAGAGGCAACAATAGACAACAGGCCTCTACCTCAAAACAGCCAGCAAAACAATGAGCAGTTACTTCCTCTAAACGTGTTGTCCACTTGGTAGGAGGAAGTATCGTTGGTTTTCTGGAGGAGTGGCGCAATATAACAAACAAGTGGGTGCTAGATATTGTCGAAAATGGATATCTACTACGTTTCAAGACTCCTCCACCTTCCATTCCTCCGATGGAACTTGGTTTGTGTCATCCCATACTTCAAAAGGAGGTATGCAGTGTTCTGGTAAAAGAAGCCATAGAACGTGTCCCCGTTCATCAAAGACGCCAGGACATATACTCTTGTTACTTTCTGGTCGAGAAAAAGGGTCCTTCTGTGGAGTACAGGCCTATTCTGGATCTTCGCATCTTAAACGGATACATACGAAAGGAAAAGTTCCGGATGCTGGCTCTACACCAGATCTTCCCCCATTTACATCAAGGAGACTGGATGTGTTCCATAGATTTGCCGGACGCTTATTTCCACATTCCAGTGTCCAGGAAACATCGAAAGTTTCTCCTTTTCAAAGTGGCTCGACATCGTTATCCATTTCGAGTTCTTCCATTGTAAACTCAAGTCAGCACCAAGAACGTTTTCAAAGTGCATGGCAGTGGTGGCGGCTTTTCTGCGCAAACAAGAAATTTTCATTTACCCATACCTTGACGACTGCCTTCTGAAGAGTTCCACTCCATCTCTGCTTCAGTCGCATCTGTCTTACAGTCTTCAAATTCTGAACAACCTGGGTCTACGAGTCAATTTCAAGAAATCGATTCTCAACCCCCTCAGAACATTCACTATCTGGGATTGTCGCTGGACAACGTGGAAGGAAGCGTGTGTCCTTCGGAGAAGAGGTTCATATCTATCAGGAAGAAGTTTCAGGAGCTTCTTCAGACTCTCCTCCCTATGGTCAGGCAAGTATCCTCTCTTGCAGTCCATGGCCTCGTGCATCTTCATTGTCCCCAATGCTCGATTGCACATGCGTCCTCTTCAGCAGGCTCTGGGTGACCAGTGGGAGCAGGCTTCAGGGAAGTGGGAGGATCGGTTTGCACTTCACCAGTCTGCCAAGGACTCAATCAGGTGGTGGGCAAAGATCGAATCTTCTGCAAGGGGTTCCCTTTCACCAAGAGACTCCAACACAAACTATCGTGACAGACGCCTCACTGCAGGGCTGGGGTGCCCATATGGATCACCTACCTCCATGTGCAAGGTCTGTGGTCGGACACAGAGAAGGTTTACCATATCAACTTCCTGGAACTGAGAGCGGTCCAGCTAGCTCTCAAATCCTTCTTCCTGTCTCTGAGATCCAACTCCCTCTTAGTTCAGACAGACAACACCACGACAATGTGTTACCTGAACAAGCAGGGAGGCACCAGATCCAGAATTCTGTCCCAGGAGGCGCAAGCAATTTGGATGTGGTTACTGGCAAGACATCTGACCATCAAGGCAGTCCTCGTCCCGGGTGCCCTAAATGTTCAGGCGGACTTCCTCAGCAGAGAGTTTGTAGAGGCGCACGACTGGGTGCTCAACAACGACGTTGCTCAAGGCATTTTTCAACGCTGGGGTTTACCAGACCTAGACTTGTTCGCAGAAGCAACAAACGCCAAATGCCCAGTCTACGCATCCAGGTTTCCCCAACCAGGTTCAAACGGAAATGCGCTGCTGATAAGCTGGTCCCAGAATTTGCTCTATGCCTTTCCCCCACTGCCTCTCATTCCAGTGGTGATCACCAAATTTTACAAGACCAACTCCAGGATGATACTGATAGCTCCGGAGTGGCCGCGCCAGTGGTGGTACCCGGACCTTCTACAGCTCTCCGAAGCTCCACCCCAGAGGTTACCTTACCGTCCGGACCTGCTGTCCAAGAGCCAAGGGAGAGTATTCCATCCCTGCCTTCCTTCGCTGCGGCTGACAGCATGGCTCCTGAAGTCTTGCAATATGGGCACTTAGACTTGCCAGATGACTGTATGAACATCCTCAAGGAAGCTAAAAGACCTTCCACTAGAGCTTCCTACGCTTTCAAATGGAGGCGTTTCTACATCTGGTGTTTGAATAACGGACATGACCCAGTCTCAGGACAGGAACAGGTCATACTGCCATATTTGTTATATCTGGTTAAGTCGGGGCTGCAATTTTCCTCTATCAAGGTACACTTAGCAGCCATCACGGCGTACAGAAAATCTCCTACACAGGGTTCTTTCTTTAAGATGCCAGTGGTGAAGGATTTTTTTGAAGGATTAAAAAGTGTATCCACCAGTTTGAGCGCCTTCTCCGTGAGAGCTCAATGTGATCTTGATCAAGCTGATGGGAACACCTTTTTGAACCAATACATAAGTCTTCTTTGCAGCACTTATCTTGGAAAGTGGCCTTCTTGGTCGCAATTACCTCTGTTCGTAGAGTAAGCGAATTGGAAGCTGTGTGCTGTAAGGAACCCTACTAAGTATTTCACGCAAATAGGGTGGTTCTTAGAACTCATCCTAGTTTTCTGCCAAAGGTGGTGTCAGAGTTCCACATAAATCAGGGAATCACGTTACCCACTTTCTTTCCCAATCCCTCTACGCCCCCTGAAAGGGCCTTACATTCTTAAGACCTTAAGAGGGCGTTGAAGTTCTATTTAGATAAAACTAGAGGTATTAGAAAGACGGACAGGTTGTTTGTCAATTATGGTCCAATTAATACTGGTTTAGCAGCCTCTAAGCGGTCCATCTCAAGATGGATAGTTTCCTGTATTTCCTTGACCTACCAGTTCGCTAATAAAGTTCTTCAGGGAAGTTCTAAAGCGCATTCAACCAGAGGAAAAGCCTCAACTACGGTTCTCCTTAGAAATGTTCCCATAGCAGAAATTTGCAAAGCAGCCACATGGCGGTCTGTTCATACTTTTTCTCGCCATTACTGCTTAAATTCAGATACTCGGGCAGATACTCAAGTAGGTCAAGCATCTCTGAGGAATCTGTTTGGTTGATTATTCATACCTATTACTTTAAGATTGGTTTTATTACTAGTGCTACTTTACAAAAAGAACTGACCTAACTGTCACCTGTGGTGCATGCTGGGAGCATAGGGCTCTCTGAGGTTCTTAAAGGCAAAGTACCTAGATTCTTGGAAGTCTTAAAGGCGAGCCAGTTTTCTTTTTTGTCAGGACAGTAATTTGTGTGTGTGTGTGTGTGTGTATATGTGTGTGTGTGTGTATATATATATATATATATATATATATATATATATATATATATATATATATATATATATATAATGTGTGTTGCTGTGAACAAGACTGTAATCATTGAAACGCATTGACGCTGTGTGATGGGATGTGGATGACCATTGGAAAATCTGATAACTAGAAGTTCCTGGGAGTGCAGCTTGAATCTTTGGCTTTTGGAAATCAGTATGGGGGATGCTGGTTAATTGACCAACGCATGCACCAGCAGTTAAAGTGCGCTGCTTTATGACTGCTTGCTTTGACCTACATATAGATATATAGAGATATAGATCACAGATGCTTTTGAGCGATAAGTTTGTTATTGTAGTTTATTTAAATGCGTGTAAAGCGTTTCCCCTCAAATTAATTGACCAGTGAAACATAGTGCAGAAGTTGTCATGATGCTGACCGAGGGTTGATACAGACAAGAGGATGGCCTGCTGTACAGAGCAAATTTATTTGCACGAAGATCGTGGCTTGCTAAGTGAAATGTACTAACCATAATGAACCTTGCCCTATGAAAATAGTATTGTAAATGGCTACTAGCAAGCGCTAGTAGTTACAAGGTGTAGTTCTACAGTCTAAAAGGAGACGGATTACCCTAATTAAGGTTTCAAAGGGGTGTTCCAAAGATGAACAGATGGATTTTGGAGTAAGTCCGCCATCTAAGAGCTGAAATTGAATACAATTGAACTCTTTTCACTTGCAATAATACTTCGTATATGTTAAGGCTAGATTATAAGTACAACAGTGAAGTTATGTCCAGTGGTATGCCTAAAATATGGAAGGGTGTTACGCTCTGCTCAATTAATTTGTAAAATTCAGTTCCTGTGAAAGTGTTTTGGTATTTAGAAATAATTTTTTCACACATTACCTCGAGGTCTACAGCAGAAGTATTTTTATTTTTACATCTGAATTTTCATTACGAGCCATAGTGTGGCCATTGATGGATTTGACATGTAAGAGCTCATCGTAACAAAGGTTTCTTCACATTGCTGCCCAGATTCTGCTTTGTGTAGAGTGTTCAAGTTAGGTGCTCATTGTGCAATAATCAGATCTCTTGCTTCCCCAGTTCCACTCTTATTTGGATGTTTACATAGATTTCTGCCTTGCATCTTTCTCAGAAGGAATCTTGCTGTGCTAACCATGTTCTGTAGACCTTGGTTTCTCATCTAGCAAGTTCGTGGCATCTGCTATAGCTGCGCCACTTTTATTATGATGCACACCATACATCCTCCTGATTATTCAAATTGCTAGACGCAAATATGAAGAAACTCCCATTGAACGTTCTGCCTCTTCTTTCTCGGGATGATTACCTGAAATCAGTTGACTCTGGGACAAAAGGCAAACAAATCTTTTTCTTAGGACCATGTGAATGCTCTCCAATGTCTAAAGCTTATAGTGGTGCCAAATTCCAGAAAACCAGATATTTAAGGTGGCATTTGTAGTTGGCTGTATCCGTGAGCTTTTTCCTCCATTTTGTGACGTGCAGTATTTTACTTCTCAACTTCGCTTTAAGACCCTGGAATAAATTGGGCAACTTTCAAATGTGGCTACAGCATCGTCTGATTTTACTTTTTTTATGGCATCACCTGGTTGGTTTCAGCTTGTTTTGAAAAGCAGACTCCTACAATGTATGTACCCTTCCTAATCTTGAACTCCTTTTCTATCGAGACAGCAACTAGAGATGTTATGTCTGACATAGGGGAAAAAACTAGATACGCTTTCTTGTAATGCAGTTTTGTAAAGTAGTCCTGCACCATAAGTCTAAACCATTTTAAAGGCTTTAACGCAGAGTGCATTCAATCGGCATCATCTTTAGTCCTTTCATTAGCCTGTTGGCCAATGAGGAAGTGTTCAGTGTGTGCGGTTTCAGTTACCCTCCGCATTAAGCTATAAATAGCAGATGTTAAATTCGTAATCGGATTATGGATTCATTTTCAAGTGTAAATTTTTCTTAAAGGAGGGGCATGCACAAAAAAATTGCATCTGGGTCCAAGTTGTTTTTTCGCTGCTGCCTTTTCCTGAAGAGGGGCCTGATGTCTATAAAAAGAAAGAAATAACCATGTTTATACCGAACCCTCCACGTCTGGTTCTAGTCAACCAGTGATGAGACAAACTATCCTGATTAAGTTAGTTGATTCTCATCTAATTCAAGGTGTATGTAGACAAAATGTATCGCGTGAAAATAACCGATTTTGTTACTTCAGGCTATTGGCCATGGCTTCAGTCCTAATCTTTTAAATGTTGCAAGGCATGTTTATGGTGCGGAGAGTTTAATTGCCATTTTGAACCCAATTTGGGTGATATCCACGTTACAACTTACTTTCCTTTAGTATGCTCAGGGTTTACTGGAAAAGGTGTTCCAAAATGGGATATTCATTAATATGAATAATCCCAGAATTTCATCGCGGATATGAGTAACACTCCGCCGCCTTCCAATTTTATTTAAAAAAAAGTTTACAAAATTAACCAGTGGACTTTTTTAATTGAAAGAAAATGAGAATTTAAATGAAGGTTAAATCAGCAACAGGTCTGTTGCCTTTTAATAGTACTAGAAGAAAAATGCATGGAATTCCTTGACATCATTGTCATTAGAACTTTGACCTTATAATTTACGGTACTTGCCTCTAGTGAGCATTGTTTCTTCACTTTTTCTCAGTGAAGCAATGAACCCTAAACCCACTGCTGTGCTTTCTGCCATAATTTCTCTTCAGCAGATTCCTTATAAATGCATTTCTCCACTTATTGTGAAGGGAACATGCCTATGTCCTTCTCAAGGATTTTTTTTTCTGTTGGGCTCACTCATTTCTAATGTCTGTCCTGCAGAAAATTCCAGGAATATTGAAAGTAGTTTTCCTTGTCACCACATCATGTAAAATTATGCTAGCCCACCATAGGCAACCATTTTTTGTTTCTGACAATTGTATTTCATCGCATTGGAATGTTGATGCCTTTTGTTGGTTTGAGCAGTATTTGCTTCCAACTAGAAAGAACATTTGGAAGGCATCTTTACCTCAATTTGTTTGTCTCCTAGGGTTATCATCAGAGCTAAGAGGCTGTCATGCCAATCAAGATCGTTTATGGCAATTTGCTAGAAATTGTCATTGACCATTACTAGCTCAAGGCAGAGCATGTCATCGAATTTAGCAGCCCTTGCAATTAGTATGGAAAAGGCCTACAGTTCAAAACTCGTCTTGTATTCTTGCTACATAGATTTCATGGCAGCATTTGACAGGCTCTCTAGAGTGCAACTGTGGCAGAAATTGACAGATGCCGAGATTTCACCAACCTTACGGAAAGCTATCCAACTCCTACACTCTAACACATGGGTGTGTGTGAAATTAGGAGATGGTAAAAAATTGTCCAGGGAAAAATGTACTACAACTGGCCTTAAGCAAGGCTGCGTACTTGCCCCCTCCACCCCTGCTGTTCAATATTTGTACATCTAACATGTCCAATGATTTAGACTCTTCAAACACCCATGCATCAAAACTTGGAGATCACGTTCTAACCACATTTTGTATGCCAACTGTCTACCTTTAGTGAGTAGGATCCCTGTTGGGTTGCAACATCTTTTAGACTACCTTCATGCCTACACATTGCAGAACAAACTTGAAATAACCCCCAAGAAAACTAAAGTTGTGAAGTTCACTAAAATCTAATCCATCTGGCTCTTGGCACATCAATGGAGCCAGTTATCTGTGACACAAAATGCAAATATCTAGGGGTACTATGACTTAAGGGGTTCTTACAGTCCACATATGGAAGCAAACAAAACTAAAGCCACTGCCCCAACTTCAGGTTTCACCAAGCTCACCAGATCATTACAGGGCCCCATGTCAACTCTCCTTCTGAAGATAATGTTGGCAAAATTCTTACCCGTAGTTATTTATGGATGTGAAATCGTGAGGCACAGCTGCAAAGTAATTAAACTTTTTACTGGCCAGAGCCTACCGTACAGTGTATAACCTGCCTAATTATACCTCCCAGGTGAACTATGGCTTGAGTTTTGGAGGATAAAACAATCCTGGGCATTAAAGTGCGCTTTCCTCAAGAAGTGCTGCAGATAGAAATCTGCAAATGAAAACACATTGGCATATAATAACTGAAAAGATAAACGGAATAGTAGGCTTAAATTTAGAGTTGTGTTCATAATATGTGGAATTTTCCCATATACCCCACAGTGCAAAACGTAATGATATGACAAGCTTTTGGTGATTAATATAACATAATAAGGAGGACCCATGCCTGGCAAGTTAATAACACACACAAACTGCTGAAACCACAGCCATATTTTGATTAGGGGTACGGGTAATGAAAAAAGCTGACGTTTTACAGACTATGGCTGGGAGTCTATTCAACTTTGGCCTCTGCTCCTGTAGCAAAGAAAAAATCTATCTGTTGGTTGTAAACTTTGTGGCACATGGGAAGAGACTATTCACATCCTCTGCATTTGCCCAGCCTTGTTACCAGAATAAAGAAAGATGCTGCAAGAGATTTCTAACAAGCCACAATACGAACTTGCAGTCAAGCTCTTATCGCAGTCCTTGATCACACACACCTTCGTATCATGGTGAATTTTCTGCAGTTTCAAAGAGTCAAGGCTGCTAAGAAGCAACCCAAGTCTGTAAAACCCTTGGATGAGCAAAAATAAATCCAAAGTGTTGGACCCCCTCTGGTAACATGACTACCATTCTCTACATGTGATAGACATATGGATTAAGCTACGCGTTGGAACAATTTGTTCAAAGTGATTAAGAAACGATATTTCAGAGAACCCAAAGCTGATGAACTGCAAAGTTTCTGGCCATCTATCGGAAAACTCTCGTAAGACGGTAAATTAAGTATTCCAGTATATTCTTGAGATACTGTGCTTCCTGGCCAACATTTTGAGTATTTTTATTGATTTACTCATTATTTTGTTACTGTGAACTTGTATAATGAAATGCTGCAGAGATTGAGTGCAAGACAAACGAATAGCCTTTAATTTTACTTTCTTATAATTCTTCATGTGGGATGTGCAGTGTTTTTAATTAACCAAGCACTTTTTCAATACATCTGAGTAAATTCATTCAAAGCGTCAACATGTAAATCTACACCCTCAACATAATGTCTAAAAACCTCTTGCACAATGAAGTAAAATAAGTATTTGTTCCATTCAGTGTAGAAGGCCTCAACCACCATGCTGCCTTACCCTTCCTCCAGAAAACTACCAACCCAGGGCGAGATGCCGCATCCCGGATAGAGAATGACATCCAAGCATAGCAATTCCAGTTGGAGTGCTTGTTCCTGGAAAGGGAGACGCTGCATGCACTCTGAACCATATGGTTGAGAAATGTTTCATAGGGAAATCCACCTTTTAATGGTTGAGCTTATTCTTCATCTTTAATTAGTCTCTCCTTTGAGTTGGATGGCTATTTCTACTTTCAGTTGATTTAAGTAAGCATGTCCTCTAGAAAGCTCAATATTGGCACTGTTGCCTAACTAGGAAGGGACGTTCTTTAAATTATTCAGCCAAAACTTTGATATATTCCTGGTTCCTCTTCTAGAATTTTGTGTTGATCCTGGAGATTTATTGCTCTTTGGCTTTTAAAGCTCTACTAATTATGTCAGAAAAATAAACCTGGTTGTCGTCTGTTATCTTGGGGCTCTCTTTTAGCAATACACTTCCTCTTTGTGATGTTTATAGTTAAACTAAGAAGGACCCCCCCACGTATTACATTGGCTACTCCAGTTAGAGAGCAAACATGGACTGCACATTTTTAAGATGAGCACTTCGAGTTTTTCCACAACAACATTAAAGAGGTCGCTGCCCGGAGATTTCTCAAGTGATTCATGCAAAATGAATACAGGACAAAAAGTTGAACTTAATTAGGGAGGATACAAGTTTACATTTGGTTAGCATAGCTAACAGTTAATTCCTCTAAATGAATAGAGCAGTGAGTTGCCTGAAAGCTCTTGCTATCTTTGTTGCTGGTTTGAAGCTGAAATTCCATGGAATTTGTTAAACTTTTTGTCTTTGAAGCCTGTACTGATTAAGTTGAACTGCTGCAAATCTGAAGCATTAAAATGATAAATTAAATTCTCACCCACCCTTTCCCTTCTTACAAAATCTAATTCTTGGATTCTCTTACTGACATTATTGCCAAAATCTTCAACTACAGAAAGCTTTCTTCCAACAAAAAGCTCAATTGGATGGAGTGCAGACAACCTGCTACCAATGTATTGCAAGGCCGCAGAAAGCAAATGACTGACGCTTGTCCCCATTTCTCACACTGATGAGTTTGAGGAAACCTTTCACAGTTTCAGCCCCAAAAATAATTTAAGACAAATTGGTGCTTTTCATTCTCTTGAATGGATCTGCTCAGATTCTGGAAGATTCATTCAAATTGTGCACTTGTGAAACGGAAACATCTATACTTGGGTTGCTGAGATTTTTCATGCTCTAGTATGAAATCGGGCTGTTTAGAAAGTGCTTTATAATAAAGGAACAGGGGCATATGTCCCACTCACACTTCAGGCAAAGAAAGCCTCTGCTGACTGGAAAAGCTAAAACCATTCTTGAGCCTACCAAAGGCAAATGGGAGATGTTTAAAATGCTGGTCTTGCATCCAGTATAGGTCTAGCTGCATCAAGGGGACTGGATGTGTCCCCTATGACTTCTAGCGTGCGTGTTCCAACATATGAATCGTGGAGCCAAGAAAACTTTAAAGATCTACAGCACTAGGACAACAAATTTCAATGTATCCCATCCAATGTGCTTTTGCAAGCAGTTTGACAATGTTGTACTCTTATGAAATCCTCCAAAATACTGGGCTTCAGATAAATCAGTCAAGATAATTCAAAATGGAACACAATTGTTACTTCAAGACTGAGTGGTGAAGTCACCAGAAGATCATGCCCTCCTGCCAGACAGTTTGCTTTGAGTGGTGAAGACACCAGAAGATCATGCCCTGCTGCCAGACAGATTGCTTTGTGGTGAAGACGCCAGAAGATCATGCCCTGCTGCCAGACAGATTGCTTCAAGTGGCGAAGACACCAGAAGATCATGCCCTGCTACCAGACAGATTGCTTCAATTAGAGGTTCCATGGTCTCTTGCTTCTGTGTTTATGCTTATCATGCACAACTGCATGTAAGATTACTATAAGCATTCCTTGAAGACTATTAATGCATGCACGAGGGAGCAGGAAACAGTTTCTAACCTAGATGGCTTTTGTTCCCTAAATGTATTTCCTGCAAAAGATGTTTACATTTCTTACTAGAAATAACTCCATAGCCTGATAATCATGAGAGCTGCATCCATGTTGGAATGTGTTCATAACCGGGATCATCCAAACTTGCAAGCAATGTGTTCTCGAAAGGAACACTTATACCACATCAGTTGAATATATGACTTTGGACCTAACCATGCAACCATGCAGTCATTTCAACATTTAAGTTGACATTCTGTCATGATGTAGACAATTGCAACCATGTGCTATTTCCTTAACGAAGTCACAATTTTTTCTAAGAAACTACAGAGGCATTGACTCCTAACCAATATCTGCAGTTGTAGCAAATGTGTGCAGAATGAGGAGGCAGATGAACTGATAAGCGTAACTGATGCAGAAGTAGATTTTATCAGCTGAAGTGCTTGCCCAATGAGGCAACCACACAATTGGACCAGTTCACTACAGAAAGCTATTTCTTTGCAGCCTGGTACCCAGAACCCAAATTAGTGAAGATGCTTATTTCATTTGACTGCTTTTCTAGTCCTCAAGATCGAACAGTCCACGCTGAAGATGAGCCTTGTAACATCAGAATATCCACGTCAATGTTTCATAGCTTACATCTCATTTTGAAGCAACTTCTTAAGATTGCTGCTCAGTCCAAAACACCTTTCTAAGAAATCCTCCTGAATCCTGCATCTTCTCCCACCTTGAATTCTTCAGTACAGTTTTCACTTTTCCCCTATAAAACTTCATGCAAGAATCATTACGGCTTGTGGGAAATGCCTACTTTGGCATGCTTTTTTTTTCACCACCTCGGTGATAAGGATCTTTTGAGAAGGTCCTCTTTTCACTGTTGGGTATTGAATAGTCCTGTCCATATCAAGTTAATGGGCCTCTGTTGAACAGCTACATATAGTTAACTTCAATACGTGTCTTGAAACATAGCTCTATAATGGTGACTGTATCATCCAGTAGACTGCAAATGTACGGTCTTTCGCCTCCTGACCTTTTTAAAGCTTTTTTAAATCTGCTTTCCTGAGAGCTTGCACTTCCTGACATCTGTAATTCTTTTAAGAGTTGCACATAAACCAAACTATTTCTGTGCTGTTTTACCAAAACTAGTTTTTCAGCACAATGTTTGTGTCCTAAATGTGAAAACAGACAGTACTACCTCAACAAAACACTATACGTGGTAACTGTAAGGGTGGCTTGTTTGGTTACGTTTATGCAGTCTACAGCCACATATATGGTATCATTCATTACTTCATGCCTCAGAAGTTCAACAGACCATTTACGTCAATAGGGGACCCGATAGAAACGTTCCTTATGAGAATTGTAGTGGTTGTTTATAGGGTGTGCAGTCATTGTCTAGCTATCTTGCTGCTTTTACCCCAGAACAGACTCGCAGTGAGGCCAGACACACTTAGTACATATTTTTTGATTCACTGAAAGATAATCTTCCTGGTCAGTATTATTTAATCTGTTTCTTGGGCGCATAATTCTTGTTCCGAAATTAAAATTATAAACCTGCACATTGCTTTAAGTGTGGCAGAAAAAAGCGCTCCTTCTGAACAGAGGCTCAAAGGGTTGTTGGCAGGGATACCTCCCCTACAGATTTCTCTACTCTGAACACTTCCTTCTACTTCAACCATACCCACTAAAATGCAGTTTGCAGCCTACAGTTCAGCTCTGAAGTAGTTGCAAGAAATTCTTCATCTCTTATGCTTTCAACTTTGTGACAGTTGCTTGCCACCGTAGACCGTTCAACCCAGTCTGCAACTTAACTGAAATGTGTACTTTAGTCTGTTCCATAGCAAAATGATGGACTTCAGAAAATTGTCATATCTAGATAGAGGTTCTAATATCTTGTCCATGATTCCCTTTACAAAAGACCTTACTTTGAAAGCAGTAATCGTCTTTTGACCAATATAAATCTAAGGTACTTCGGTGACTCTTAATTGCTCTTGTGTGGTTTCATGTCTTATACAGTATGACCATACCAGTTGTATATGTAGAAAATCCATAATTATATTTAACTTTTGGTGGGATCAGTATTGGTATGCCAGCTACAAAACAACTGCATTATGTGGGTGCCAAATGCAGCTTTGTTTCTATCCTGCTAGACTACCTGTAGCCAAATCCCCCAAGCACCCACGTGTAATAGTTGCTATTTTCAGTGGATTCTAATCCAAGCAAGTTCATTTATTTCATAATGTTGTCATAGTAACAGACTCAAAGTGTGTCTTCTAAGTCTTTTATAGACATCCCTTTCTTTCACTTAAATTATTTCTGCTAACCCTTTTATGATTTCTACTTACCACTTTGATGAATCAATCCTCACAGGTGTGTATCCAGTTCCTCTAAAACGTCTGATACTAATGGGTAATCTGCAGTAGACCTGAACACATTTCTTAGTTTTGCAAGGACGGACCTCCTCCTAGATCACAAAGTGCTAATAATTAGAGTTTTTCTACCAACTTCACCGACCTTTGTCATAACTGGGGGGATTTTGGGAAGAAAAATTGAAAAATACAATTTATGCAGCAAATCCCTTCTGCCCTTCTACAAATTTACTCTTTTGCGTTCCCAATGAAACTCAGACATATGTCATTTGCACCATGTGCATGGCTTTGCTTTAAAATATTTTAGGCCATGTTTTGAGAGCTTATGCATCTCATGGTGTAATGCTTGATTCGTCACATAGATCATTGCCTCAATTAGGAAAGTTCTTTGCCACCAGTTATCAAATTACAAAATCATTAAAAGCGATTCGTTTTATCATATTTTTCTATGTTCTGTTGATGTGTCCTCCTTTTGAAGGTACATTTTCTGATTTCAATCAACTGATATCAGTGTGCCATAAGAGTGGAACCATATCTGCTTTTGAGGCCACATTTTTGGAAAAACGCAGTGATGCTTAATGTGCCAGGTATGCGCTCTGAAGTCCATAGGCCTCTGTCCTAAGCCATGGGGCTAAAACTTGCTTAAAAAGAAAGGCCTTGTCCCACTTCTACTTACAGTTGGCCAACTTCATAAAACTGTGTTCCAATAGGTATTTTGCTTCTTTTATGTTTGCAAACTGAGAAGCTCTTTTAAATTTGGCTTGAGGTTACTGAACACCTATTTAGTAGGCAGACCGATTCCTTCCTACCCTTGTTGGATTGTGATAGATTGAAATCTATCTACTCTTAATATACCTATCAAATTTATTTTGGGGCAAATAGTAATATGAAAATTTGTCGGATGGCAATTGCTGTTGCTTTGTGACTCATGCGGCCGTCTGCCAAATGACAGTGAATCTCAAAGATGCTTAGCTTCATATTTTGAGTAACAAACAGTCGTTACTGAGGCTTTCACATCAAATTTAAAATATTTCACATGAAGTCCATTTAAAATGCTCCATTTTTCCATCTTTCCATAACCTGCGAAGAATCTGGGTTCTGAATGCAGACTGTTGTAACTGTTAAAGGGGTTGTTTGTTCATGTTCCTTAACAGGAACCTATTTTATCGATGTATACAGCCGTTGAAATAACTAACATTTGCTCTTTTGATCAGGAAGCACTTGTGCTGTAGTAATTACTTTTATGGCCTCAACAGATATTAAGTATTGTTGCGTCCCATCTGAAGCAAAACCTACTAAAGGTTCGTTGCTTACTCATTCATTGATGGTCCTAGGTCAGCTGCCGTTGTGTGAGAAATTAGAAGTTTGTTATGAGCCACGTGATTTCCAGTTCTGCTTACTAGTGCAAACTGCAAATGCTTACTAAAAGGAATATAGACATGTTGACCAACCACAAGCTGCTATACTGTAACCAACAGTTCGTAGAGGTATCTTCTTTAATGCACATATCTACTTAACTTTTTCTTGTACTCTCCTGAAAGCTAAAACAGACCACTCTGGATATAAAAAGGTAAAGCGCCCATGTCAGTACTTTAATTATAAAGGAAGTCTGGTTTCTTTTCCTTTCGTAATGCTTAATGTTAATGCACGAATGACCTGTTGAAACTTTGTACACTTTCAAAGAGATCTAGTAGGAATTCAGTTAGATTTTGCAAATATGTGAAAAATTAACCTTGTGGTAGATTATTTTCAAGTCCTTGGACTTTTAAGCATTTTGTTTCTCCTCTCAACCAAGCAGACGTAATGCCGTTTTGACTTTTACTTTTAGCAGCCCTAGCCTTCGTTTTAGTGGCTGCAACAAACTGCACCAATACTTATTAGACGTGTATAAAAGCATTCACCTTATCAGGATTTACAGTCTGTGTTTTTGTGGCTACTTTGCGGGGTTTTCTAAATTGTCGACAATGTTCTTTAGTAGCCCACCAATTTTTTTAGGCATTATGTGCAGTTTGCCACAAATAACCTGTCCAGAAAGCAAAATACGATTGTGAAATGAGTTTGGCTAAGGAGACGTGTTCATTATTCTTTGAAGCTTTTCACGTCTGGAAACATTTCAAGCCTCAGTCTAGAACACCAGATCGAAGGGACTTTAAATTTGTTAAATTGCGTAGGCCCTCTGTCTTGGTGATTATGAAAGTGTTCACGGACTATGAGCTTCGTTCCCAGCTTGTGTTTTGAATAGTGTAGTCTTTAATCAGTGTTTATGATCTGTGCTTGGACCCTATGCTGGATGTGTTAGGTTTCTTATTCTGAGACAGGAACTTTAAAGTTTGTAAGGTTTATTTCAATTACGAAAGTCTTCAGGTACAGTTTTCTATTTCCACCATCTACAAAGTAACCACAGCATGTTTCAGTTTCTAACGCATGTTTTGCCGTACAGAGGTTCCTCCAATTTAAAACCAATATTACCTGTGAACCTATATTTGGAGATGGAAATTAATCCACTCCTCTTTCGTTTTTTTCTATATTCGTAGATTTCTTGACCATCAAGAAGATCGTTGTTCAATTCCATCATTGCCGTTTGTTACTTGATTCTTTAGTCTGCAGTTGTCTACTCTTCTGCACAAACTTACATTGTTTAGCTTTACACAATTTTCAAAGCACTTCCTTACCAGATCTACTAAACAATTTCTCTAAAATTCTTCAGTGTGATGCTGGTCGACCCCATGCCCTTTTGACATTTCTAGCAGAAAATGCTAACCCAGAAAATCCCCACTTTTTAAAACTTCCACCCAAACATGGCCGCCTTATTACTCGGCCTTTTAATTTGGTTGTTTACATGCTTACCTGAAAAAGCTATTGACTCAGATTAACACTAGAAGGCCAGTTCTCCATTAAGGAAATAAAGAATACTATTTTTCAAATGTTTCCACCTCCAGGAACAGTTCGTTTCCAGATGGTGTCACTTGCAGCATCAGTCTATTACAAGGTGCTACTTATGTCAGGGGATTTTGGCACTAATGTGAGTGGTTTTTGTTATTGTTTCTTTACTCACAGAGCTGATCTATTTAGGAAAAATCCTGAACGTCTTCCTATCTTCAAGGTCTTGTTCCGAGACAGGTGTTCCAATATATAGGGCCTTGCACAGGATTGTTCTTACCTCAGCGGTATCACTTTACTGTAATGCTTTGGCCACCTGACTAATTCAAGCTAGCTAAATCAAGATCTAGATGTTTGGAAGGCTTAATTTTGACCGTTGACAGTCGCGACTGTTTTTTCCTCCGTTTTATTATGAAGTGAAATGTGGAGGCGGGGAGGGGGGGGGGGTTGACTTCAGTTCAAATGCAGTGGCATTTGTTGACTATCACAGAATCTATCTTAGCAGTTAATGTAGTTTCCCTCTTATCAGTATCTTCTCTTGCTGCAAATGCAATCTCTACTCTGAACATGGCCATCAACCTATAATTGGCTGGTGAATGGATTACATATAGAAGTTGGTTAAACATTGTAGTAAAATGTTGGCCATACGTTTGTGCTCAAGTGTTACTGCTTTGTTTCTGTTGTAATATCGAACCTGTGGCGAGTTCACCTGTTTCATTGAGGGGGAAAACGAAGTTCATTTTAGGGTTCAGGAAGAATGCCCGTTTCTGGAGGACGACGCATCAAGAAGAAACTGCTGTAATGATGAAGGAATTGCTTAAAACTATTTTGTTGCCTGTTAAATTGTATTTTTAATAACTATATATTGAATTTTATTAAGTGTGCTAAATTAAACATGAATTGTGTTTTAGATGTTTGTACCTCAATTTAATGTTTTCACCAGTTATGAAGAAATGATTGATTTGGACACCTATTTACTAAAAGTAATTCTTTGCTAGAATTTTATTTTTTAGAGTTCAGCATCGGCGAAGGAATGTGAGCTAATTTTGATCCAACGGAGAGGCTAAACTTGATGCCCTTACATTGTTGGAGGGTTATTCTAGCCACTAAGGACTGAAAGTTGTCCACAAGGGGGTCATCAGATGAAAAAGTTGGTAAGACAAAATGGATGAGACTTTTATTCATGTATTTTATAATTTGCTGAATTAACCTGCTTTCAGTTCATGACTCACATGAAAACGTCTTTCATACACTGTCCATGGTTGTCAGTCTGGTTTGGAATTTTTTTCTGTTTTAATTTTGCCTGTAGAGTAGTGTTTCATGGTTTTTATTTTTCCCCAGCTGTATAAACCAACAGCTTATTTAAATGGTTGAGAACATGAATACTAAGTGACAAATTTATGCCTTTCTGATAGTTTGTAAAGCTTTAAGATGCTGCTTTAGCAAATTGTCCGAGCTGATTAGATTGTACGCTCTTTATGGGCAGAATCGACATGTTTCCAGCCCAATTACAATTATTGTCCCAAAGAATTTAAGGTTTGTATGAAATAATTAGCATTTATTAAAAGCTATGTGAATCAAATGGGCAGTTACTTTCAGTTCAACAGCGGATGCAAGCTTGTGGGACATTCAACCCATCATTTCAAGGTGGCTGTCACATGATTGATGTGGTAAAGCACAGCAGTTTGAGTGGCACAAGTCCAACATCTAGGTGCAACTTAACGGCTGCGTTGGCCCCAAGTTCTCCCAGTACATTGTTTCGGCAAGTGAAGAGTCTGTGCTTTTATAAGATTGCTCATGGTCAATTTATTAAATTGAGTAGTACTTGTAAGTCTTGCAGATATTCGGAAATCACATTTTATGATGGTTATAGTGCCCAGGCTATAACAAAGGTAGGTTTTCAGTACTAGCAACCAGGCTTCTGGTGTCCTGATAATAATATAACCCTTTGCTCTTTAAATGTGTATACAGAAATTAAGGTGTCATTTTATAAGTCTGCCCACCTACTAAGGATGTTCACAGTTGACTTGTTTTAAATAGCTGATTAAAACCACTTGGTCATACCGAATTTGTGATGTTTACAACAGCATTTAATTGATTAAAATGTACACATTTATTCAAACCGAGTCTTTATCTGAACAGGACGACACCCTGCTTGTTTTCAAAACTTCATATGTGCATATACTTCAATGTCAATTTTAGGTACTTTGGTGCCTGACTCCATTAGGGGGTTTAAAAATGAATGTTAATTCTTTAGATCCTTTTGTCGTGCAGGCATGTTTTAAGCAGTTGCTTTTAGTATGTTGCCACTATGGCTGCAGAGCTGTATGTAGGGTCTATTCTCTGAAGCCAAATGTGAAAAAGCAAAAGGATCCTCTTGTAGAACCACTGTTCTGTTAGGTTAATATTTGCTATAGCGCACGTATCATTCTGGGGCATCTCGGCGCTGTTGTGTATCCGGACCGGAAGTGGAAACTGGGTAAAATTAATATAAATAGGCTTTTAGTAGTTTCCTGAATTTACTGTACAAGGAAGTCTCTTGGAGAGTTATGGGTAGTTTGTTCCAGTATACACATAGCTTTACTTGGGTCTTACAACAATTTTGTTTGATGCAAACAAAGGGATATAGAGAATTTAGACAGCAAACAGCCTAGATGTGCGCAAACAAAATCCTGGAGAGCTGTGTCTGTTTCACACTCAGGAACTTTTCGTCTGGCGCAATGCTTTACTTTTATGAAAGGTTTCAATTTTTTTTAATCTAATTTCTGGACGAGGTGCAACACATCCTGACTATTGCTCATTGGGCTTTGGTTGTGTATGGTGTGCTCTGTTTCTTACTTTATTAATTAATAGTTTTTTTTATTTTAACCCCTATGCTGCGTTTGTCCGCCAATGGCCGTTGCAAACACTACCTCCGTAGTGCTGCGAACGTCAGTTGGCTGACGCGGCCCCGCCCACTCTGCTAAACCGCCGCACCGCAGCAGAATTGCCGCCGCGGTTAAATAAAGCAGCAGCGGTGACTTCCTCGAATAGCTTTTTTTGTTGAATCTGCTCTTAAATGACCTAACTTATTATGCAGTTAAACATTTTAAAATATGTGGTAATCTGAGTAAGATCTGGTGAGAGGATGCAAAATGATTGTTGCAGAAATTGCAAATTAGGTGCAAAGTAGGGACAATGCAATACTATTTCATATGCGAGTGTATAAAATATAAAGACTGATATGGATTTTTGGAAATCTAGATAGCAGTATGACAGTCTATGCTGATGTTTACAATAGTGATTTAATTTCATTAGATACAATCCTTTTACTGTGATTTTTAGCAATACTAGTTTTGTTTGTATTTACATTGCTGTTCACTCCCATTTGCAAAGTATTGACATTTGATGTTTAAATGACTAGCTGGTTCCTTAATTTAGATTACTTTGCATATTAGGCGCGCCACAAATGATTATCTTTATCCCCGGTTTATTTTGTTGTGTGTCCACTAGTTCATCTGCAGAGATTACAATTGTTAACTTTCGAATAGGAGTTGTGTGGTGTGATAGCAGGATGATCATTTGACTTAAACATTTCTTCACTTCTTCTGTCAACTTTCACAGCCATATTATTTTTGTCTGATCTGCTAGTGACTTGTCTTTGACACATGATGTTATGTCACAATTCAAATTCTTTTCAAACTTTCTAAATTAATTCTTAGCAATTTAAATGAATTTTGTATTGCCTTTTTAAGGTATCAAACTGCCAAGTTGACAATCCTGTTTTGTGGGGTGTCTGTTTGCACATAGAGATGTGAGCTGTTAACTTGTTAAACTGAATGGGAGGAAGTTGTCTTTCAAAGCGGGGAATACCACCTGAAATCAAAGACACCATCATTTGGAAAGATAATGAAGCTTTACACTTACGCGCCAACATATATCCTGTATTTGGGTGTAGGATTATATAAAAGGTGCTCATTTTTTGTGGAAGCTTGACTTAACCAGAAGTGGTTTTCCTCCTTTAGAGCACCTTTCTTCATATCATTTTTGCAAATCGCCCAAGATGCAGCTAATACTTTCAAAGATAAAGGTTCTTTCCAGAACTGCCCCCAGCAGATGTAGGGTTTAAGTCAAACACTAAAATTTCACTAGTTGGTTATGCTATCCTGGAAAAGGCATTGGGATTGGCTGGAAGACTTGTCACGGCAGATACAATATTTTACCTTGCTGTGATTGAATTCTTGACTGCACATAAAATGTAACGCTGGTTTTAGGTAGCCATGTGTTAATTAACCACTAACTTGGCAAATAAAGTGTGCAACCTTCCAGAGACAGTGTCTTGATGACAAGTGAAGGGACATTCACCCAATGTAACGATAAGAAGAACTGTATATGGAAGCCCTAACTCTTCAAGCAATTTGACACAGTGACCTTCTGCATCTGTTGAATACTCTCCAGTTTACCCTGTTTTTTTATGATTCTGGTCAGTCTTCAGTCTCTAATCCTATTCAAGCACTTAAATGCTAGATCTTAACTTGTAACTTTTTTCCAAGACCCTTTCCAGTTCACACACATGATTTTAATGACTCAGTAAATTGGTGAGGATTCTAGCTCAGTGGAGTTCAAACTGCAAACACCAGTGCTGCTTGATCTTTTGGGTCACAAGTGCTTGGTTGTCTGTCAGCAGGCAAAGACTTGTTTGTCCTGCAAACGTAGACACTCCACTTGTAGAGTATAGAGGACACCTGCACCGTTTATTTCAATAGGACTGTGTGTGCCCTTCCTCTTGCTAGGCCTTCTTTTACCTTCCCAATTTTAAAGATATGCATATGATCTTGCCCCAAAAAGAATTGCATACAGAAAATTGTATTAGGCATAAGATTTCTTTGCAGTTGAGTGCCTAGGTTTTTGGTTCCGAAAGCCACCCAAACATGGCAGCATGCTTGTTAAGATTAGTTCATTTGTTGCTTGATGTATCTACGTAAAGGGATACAGGTTCCAGGGTTTCTTGACATCGAACAGTCTCCCCTTAATATAAGATCAGGTTTAGACCTTTTTAAAGTTTAGGAAAGTATTTATTTCTTAAGTACTTTTGTCATCACCATTGCAGGTTATGCTCAAATTAAATAGTGTCAATAGATCTTTTTTTAAGGCGGATATTTGTGCTTTACATATAACGGACAGCCCATGTTTTGTGATGGGTCTCCTGCTAATGTCCTACATTCCCATCGATGTTGTACTCTGGCGCACAGCTTCCTTCTCATGGAGGGCTTTGAGCCAGGACCAGTGTTTTATAAAGAAGCCTCTTTATAATGGGGGATTATTAACAAACTACAGAGGCTGTCCAACACCCCTGAACCAGGGACCAATAATTATGACTCCGAACAAAAGGTTCAGGTGGAAAAATTAAGTGAAACAATCAAATTACAGCCATATAGTCAGACATTTACTAAAAAAGGGAAGAAAGAAGAAGCCTATACATACAAAAGAAATGTATTGCATAAAAATTAATTAAGGGGAACAATAACGCTCAAAAAAGGGGAGAATGTTGGCAATACACTAACAAACAATTCACATGCCAAACAAGTGGCTAGCAAACAGACATTACATATGAAAAAGGAACAACAAACACAACAATGATGTGTCCTTCACAAATTGTGGCCACTAGAAGCGTCGACGGCGTTTCGACCGCAGGGTTACTGTGCGGTCATCATCAGGACTACAGTTTATTTGAGCGTTAAATTTCACTTGATACAAGGCAGGCCAATCATAGCTAGGATGGCAAGTTGCAGAAAAAACGAACTTTGGAAAATTCAATTGCTAGAGCAATCCAATGTTTCAATTTCACTCAGGCGGACATAAATAACCCCTGTAGAGGTATGCTCGGTCAATATATTCAGCAGGTGACTAGTAAATGGCATGTAGCAATTAGCCCAGTAATTCGGTCAGAAAAATCAATTGCTAGAGTAATCCAATGTTTCAATTTCCCTCGGGCGGAGATAAATCACGCCTGTAGGTATGCTCGGTAAATACATTCAGAAGGTGACCAGTGGTGTAGGAATTAGCCCAATAAATCGGCTAGCTCAACCCACAGGTCGGAGCCCACCACGAGTAACCTGCTGAATGTATTTACCGAGCATACCTACAGGCGTTATTTATCTCCGCCCGAGGGAAATTGAAACATTGGATTGCTCTAGCAATTGAATTTTCCGAAGTTCGTTTTTTCTGCAACTAGCCATCTTAGCTATGATTGGCCTGCCTTGTATCAAGTGAAATTTAACGCTCAAACTGTAGTCCTGATGATGACCGCACAGTAACCCTGCGGTCGAAACGCCGTCGACGCTTCTAGTGGCCACAATTTGTGAAGGACACATCATTGTTTGTTGTTCCTTTTTCATATGCAATGTCGGTTTGTTAACCACTTGTTTGGCATGTGAATTGTTTGTTAGTGTATTGCCAACAGTCTCCCCTTTTTTGAGCGTTATTGTTCCCCTTAATGAATTTTTATGCAATAAATTTCTTTTGTATGTATAGGCCTCTTCTTTCTTCCCTTTTTTAGTAAATGTATGACTATGTCTGTAATTTGATTGTTTCACTTAATTTTTCCACCTGAACCTTTTGTGAGGTGTCATAATCTTTTTAATTGGGAGCCAGTGAAACGCGCTCAAGTGTGGAGATGAATGTGTTCTTGTGGCAAGATTAAGAGTTAATCTGGTTGCTGCAGTCTGGACCACTTGTAAATGACGTAAAACCTAATCCGGGAGGCTTGGAGAGCATTTCCCTAGTCAAGCCTGGAGGTGAGCAGGGCTTGGGCCCCCATTTTCCTGGTTTCTACCTATAGAAAAGAAACATTTTTCAAAGAGCGTAATCTCGTAAAACAGGAACCAACCAGTGACTGAATTTGAGGTTTGAAGGACAAGGGCACTGTCCATTTTGATTCCCAGGTTTTTTACCAAGCTTCTGTGGCGTACCTGGGGGAGGAATGTCTTGAGGCCACCAAGTGCTCCACACCTTAGGTGAGGAGTCGCCAAAGAACGCAATCTGTTTTATCTGGGTTGCATTTTATTTGGTTGGAGGATAGCCAGTTGAACATATTAGAGAGAGGACTTGATAGCCCTTCAATCAAAATCATCCCCTTTTGCACAGATAAAGAGCAGCTATGTGTCATCCGGTTATTATATTACCTTCGCCGCCTGAGCCTCAACCAAGACGTCTAGGGGCGTATGGTAGGCATTGAATAAGCTGGGACTCGATGCGTACTGTTGAGGGACTCCCACACCCTATTCACAAATTGGTGACTAACATGGAAGAATCCATGCTTCCGGACTTCTGTTGCTCAGAAAGGAGGTCAGCCACTTCAGGGCTAGACCTTCTATCTAAGTCAACTGAAGGCAAGCCAACAATCTTCCGTGGATATCAAAGGCAGACGATAGATCTAACGAGATCAAGATGGCCTTGCTCCCAGTATTTAGTGTGCCTTTGATGTGGTTGACTACTACTAACCGAGCTGTTTCTGCGCTATAATTGGCTTTGAGTCCCGACTGACCGTGGTTATTTTCAAAGTAACCCGAGCTGTGCGAGTTAACATTCTTTTATAAGATTTTTTTAAAAGCTATAACAAGGGAAATTTGCCAATATTTGGCTTACATTTTTGGGTCAGCCAATGACTTTTTAAGTAAAGGTAACATTATAGCATATTTCCATCTGGTGGGCACAGTTGCAGAAAACAGTGGTTCTTTCATGACTATTTATGACCAGATTGATAGCCTGAGCCTCTTTGTCGAGTAAGCTGGACGGGCCAGGGTCACATGGGAACCCTGTCTTAAGGCCCTTAATGGCCATTAGAGATTCATCCATAGAATGATAAGGGAGGATGGATATAGTGGGCGACTCTACTAGAACCCGCCACCTCGCCGAAACTTTCTGCTGGCTTAGTAGCATTCAACAAACTTGCTTGGATTGTAGTTCTTATCCTGGAAATACTCTGCCAACTGTTTACACCATTTAATGGACAATTAATGACATTTGGTTAACACCTCTGAATTCAAGGCAGTTTTCACAATATTGGAAACACATTTTTTTTTATATCCGATTGCGTTTTCTTCTCGAACGATTTGTTTTCTACCCGTACCTGGGAATAGTACTCCTTTAGTACTGTATTATAATTTTTTCCGCCATTTGCTTTCCAGGCGCTTACAATGTTTTTCACTGGACCGCAGCTTTTCGTTAAACCAAGGGACTGATTGTTTAGTTCTACGGGAACATAATGCGGAAAGAGAGAGTAGGTCATTGATCTTAGTAAGAGTCCAGTAGTCTGTGCGCTCAGCATCTAATTCAGGATCTCCACACAGAGGGATTTTCATCGTGACTTATGAAAATACAAGACTATCACCTAGAACCTGAACATTATTGCAGTAATCTGAAGACTGAAAAAGCTTAAAGCAAACTTTTTTTGACTGGCTTTAAAATTGTTAATTTAGAATCTGATGATATGCAACTTAATTTGCCTGTAGCATTCCTACGACCTCCATCAAGACTTGCACATAGGTCTCCTTTAAGCAAGACAAGCATTGGGTTTCTTCTTGCAGGTTCTGTTTTTGAGGAGAAAACATGTAAACCCTTTGACGTTGCTGTTCTTTAGTGGACGTATAAGGACTACTGAGAGTGCACTGGGGCAAACCAGGACATTAAAACCTAAGGCTGCCCTCCCTCCAGTTCCACTAATCCCTAATCTGAAGCACCGTCACCTGCCTGGGAATTGATCTTAAAAAGGGAGCCTAGCTTAGAACCAGGAGTCTGTGTCTAGCTTTCAAAATGACTTGTGTAGTAGCTTCAGTTCCTAGCGACATTGGAAGAAGTAGTTAAGCAAGCCTGGCCAGAGTGATTCGGGTTTAAAATGGAATTCTAAATCGGAAATTAGTAGGGTTATGGGGTTGACCTATAACCGTTAGATACATTTATTTGCTCAAGAGATGTAGTACTTAATCGCGAAAGCAGTCACCAAACCTATTCACCACCATGTTGTACCAAACGGAGATTTGTTGCATAGTGTATCAAACACTGAAGTGTGAGTGTATACCATTCCTTGCGCACTGATCCTGATATAGTGTGTTGGATGGTAAGGGGATGTTCAGACTGTCCTTGCTGCAGTGCCTCACTTAGGAAGGGCTGCCTGGTAGAACATGGTCAAAATATATTGGGACTCTTTTAAATTGTTAAGGAAACATTTGAAGTGTTCCTTGAACCTCTGAGGTGGGGGTAAGAGCTAAAAAAGACGAAGTTCATTTCTTAATAGCAATGGGGTTGCTTTGTGACACTAACTTTACCAGTTAAATAGGCATCTACATTTTGCTATGCTATTTCGATTACTGGAGCGGATATCAAATGCTTTTGGCTTTCCCTTATTTCATAAGTGGACTAATCTCTATTTTGAGATTCCTTGGTGTGATAACCGCTGGCAGACCCTATTGTGCCTTTATGTGCAAAGTGAGGTTTTAAAATACGCACTGCAATCGGGTATTTTCAACATTGTAACCTGAACTGCAGTGCAGCCTGCTTTTGATTGCCAGTAGTTTTTATGTCGAGGCTAGACAGCTCATGCACGGTCTCATCGAGACATGCTGTATTCACTCTGTGGGCTAAAGCCTGCCCATTGCCCTTTTATTTCTTACTTCAATTGTCCTTTAAAAAGGCTCGCTTGCTAGTGGGTAATCTTTCTGGTTGTCCCGCCTTGTGCCCACGGAACAGCGCCTTAATTTCTAGTATCGTTCCACTTTAGTGCTTAACTAGTCATTTCAGGGCACTATTTTTTGTTTTTTTTGCTCGTGTTCCAAACTCCGCTCCATATCTTAGAGCACTTTTTTTGGTGCTATTTTATTAGCCCATTTTGCTTTTTAACACCGCAAGATCCAGCGAGCTCACAGATTTTAATGACCAAATGTTGCAGTCTTTACAAAACAAATTGTAAATATGTTCAATTTCCCTGCAGCATTGATGATGCTCTGCGTTCAGTGCCTCACCATATTTATAACAATCTTAAAAGAAATGTTCCATCGGAAGACAAACTGCAAGCCTGTCCAAAACACCGGCAAAAACAAGTGTACTTTGTGTCCCCAACTTTAAGACATTATTGACATTAAAATATGAGTTAAAACTCCCAAAGTGAGTATTTGAAGTTGCATGCATTTAGATCAGACACAAAAGCGTTCTCTTGTTTGTGGAGAAACCACAGGCTGGGACTTATACGGCACTGCTTGCTGTTCGGCTGGTTCCTATACAACCACAGCAACTTTCACACTGAAGTGGCTGTTTCAGCTCTTTGCGCCAGCTGGTAAGACTCTCAAATGCTCTCCTCTCACCATCTCAGTTACTGTCATCTGGTGCACTGCCCTGCGCTCAGTCGGCATGCATACACACAGGCGTGTGAACTTACTAACGTACAGCACAGATTCAAAAGCACATCGAAGATTACTAATCTGAGCGAGGAGGCTTTCCCATTGATGTAAAATTGTCTTGCGCCCTATGACCCAGCGATCATCAAACTACATGAACATGTTCCGAGTATTAAAGTGTACCGAGGACTTACCTTTTAAACTGACAGTAATTCAACACCACCCAAAAGTATAATAAATATGAAATTCATTAGAAAACTATTGTTGCATTACTCCTCACGAAGCACACTGGTTCTGAATTATCCAGGGAGAATTTCTCCACACACCACCAACAGTACCATTTTAACAGGGCCATGTGTCATAATCTATTAGCAGAGAAAGCATGTTCTTTCAAACAATTGAAAAGGACCGAATATATTGTTAGAGTAATAGAAAACTGATCTCTTTGTGGATTGGTTGCAGTTATGCATATTAAGCACTTGGCTAGGGAGAGTTTGCCAGTAGTTTTATAGACTGTGGAGCCATGTAAACTATATTGTTTTTTTAACATTGGCTGAAAAAGGGTTACCCGTTTACGATTGGCTAGACAGATTAGCAGTATTTTCGCTTTATCTGGTTTTTGCCCTCAGAAGGGCCCTCAGTTCATCGCAGGTTTCCATAGGCCCACCTTAATTCTTCTGTCATTGGCTGAGCCTCAAGCTGGTTCCAAACTGAGAGCATTTAGGACACTCTGGAAGGTAGTTGATGATTATCTTACCCTTTAATTTAATTATTTTAGGCTTTATGACGCATTGGGTAGTCTGATAATGTGCTGCATGGCTAAATAGAAGGTCCCAAATGTTAGACTTATTGGCTGTGCCAGTGCTTGTTTGTTTCAGTGATTTCAGGGACATGGAAGAAGATGGTGGTGGAGATTACGCATTGAGAGAAATGCCCTTATTCTCCTGGTAGTTTTCTATCAATACCAAAAATCATTAAACTTATATTTATCATCATGTCTTGAAAGTCCATTATACGTCTACATTTTGTTTGTATAGACCATCCAGTTGTGCTGCTCCTGAAGTAATTCTCGACACCCGCTTTAGTGTTTTTGTATTTGACCACGAAACCTTTCATATTTCAACTTTATGCATCAGTGAAATGCATTATAGTAAAATCGGCTTATCCATGGATAGCATATGATTGCAAGTGTTTCCTTTTTTGCATTTTTCAATATTTACTTTGTAATCTACCGTAGATTTGTCAATTTAAAATTGTTTGATAACTGCAATGTTTTGTAACCTTGTCTTCTCATATCTACTATCAGAGGGACGCTTACATGAATGCCTCTTAAACCTTCTGTCTTTGCATATACGAATACATCTTTCAACTTGCTTATTTTAGGCCTGGGAATGCTGTTGTCCCAGAAGAGCTTGTGCGATCTGCTTATTTAATCTTGTTGGATGATTTGAATCTTTTCTGAGGCTTTAGTCAAGACACCAAACGTTAGCAGCTCACTGCAATGGCCAATTGTTACACTTGCAATACTCCTTGTTTTCCGCTCGTTTTCCAAATATATAGTTCTATGTAGCATCTGGAAGGTGGAAATGTACAAGGCAAGTACCTGTCCATGGTCTTGTTAGCTCTGCGTGTGTGTGTCTCGATATATGGATATTTGTATGTGTATAAATATTTATATCATATATAACCTACTGATGACAGCCAGTGGGTAGTTATATCTAGGACTAACTTTTCACATAGGTGAACATTTCATCTACCTTGCTGTGGTGCATCAAGACAAGGTTTGCCTCATGTATACTAGCGTTCCTAGAGGGCATTTTGATTGTGACGGGATCTGTAAGGCTTTGGAGGGTATCACAGAACGCTAGAGTCGGATTAAAAGGTTTTCTGTAGGTTAACTGTCTCTGCCTTGTGATGTTAAATTGTTGTTTATTATAGTGTCACAGGCATACTGCTAATCGGTTCAAATGTATTTTCCTTCCTATGAAAATTTAATAATTTTTGTCTTACATACGAGACAGCTCTTAGCTGTCTCTAGGTAAAAGCCTGTTGTGCACCATACAGAAGGCCAAAAGCCTGCCTAAAGATTACCACTTGTTGGCATTCTTGTCACTCGTTTACTTTTTATTATTTGGCTTGCCTTATTCTACAGTTTGTCCTTCACTTGCACCCTAGTCTTTTTGCCATCCTTTGAATTGCTCACATTCCAAGAACTTTTTTAGGTATCAACTAGCGTAGGCTGCATGCGCAGTCTTGCTGGCGAGATTTAATGATATAGAGTAAGTTTCACTAGCGAGGTCAAGCCCCGCCCTGCCTTTCCATTGGCTGGCGTCACCGTTCATGCTAAAGGGTGGCCAGCCATTGGAAAAGAGGTGTTAGTGACGTTCTCTTTTGAAGCCGTCCCACTTGGACTGGCTTCCTTGACTTACGTGTGTGGTAAAAGCTTTCTTATTTTCTTTATGGGTCCAAACAGATGACCCCCATAAAGAATATAAGAACCCTTTTACGGCAGCAGCAAGTCAGGCTGTGGCCGTCCAAGTGGGACGGCTCCAAAAGAGAAAAGTCTTTCTATTGGCTGTGATGGTTGTCTTCCAACAACATTGTGGGCTTAGCCCCACCCCAAAGCTCGACATCAGAGTAATGGCTGCCTGAGGAAGCGCTCCCCGCGATACAAGGCTTGTCTTGCTTTTGGTTTTGCTCAGTTCTACTGGTGGAGACTTTATTCTCTGCGTGGGTATATTTCGGGTGACTCGCGCTATTTCGTATCTTCCCTCTGGATTTGACCAGCCTGTGGGTTTCGGCTTATATTGTTTATAGGATTTCTGTTTTGACCGCCACCGACCCTCAGTTTTCTTTAAACTGGATTTATTTCAAAGATTTCTGGTGGAATGCAAGTTCGCTAATCGCCGCCCCTGGCACGGAGCGGCCCAGGGTCCCTGTTAGTGCCCGGTCCTCCTCGTCGCTTCAGTAGATATCAGGCTGGCGGAAGGCTCGCTATCTCTGAGGAAACATTGCTTCCGCAGAGTACACCATGTTGCCCTTGGAGGAATTTATGCAATGAAGAGGGAAAAGCCTGTGCAAAAGAGTTAAGTGAAGTTAACTCTCCACCCAAAACCCGCTGTCGCCTTTCATTAGATCCGCGCCACCACAAGTGTCCGTGCGAATCAGCCCCTCTGTGTTTTCAGACCCCTTAACACCCAACATTACAGGTCCCAGCAGAACCCCTTTCTCCGGGTGGACAGATTCAGACTTAAAATTACTCGAAACATAAGTCTCCATCTTGAAAATAGATTATGTCAAAGGGTCCACACATCTCTCCAAGTGGAAAAATCTGGCAAAGGCCTCTCCCTACTGTTGTCACATGACATTGTTATTCCTTGCCCCCCTCTCCACATTCCTAGCGGTGTATAGGACCTGCTGTTTCTCATAGCACCTGGCTCTTCAGCCCTTGCCACCGGTCTCCGCCTTTTTCACTGCATCGTCTCAGGCCATTGACACTATCTCTTTGCCCCTGTACCACCGATCTCGGATAAGGGCGGATAACTAGGTCAGTGGAGGGGTACTGTATTCATTGTTGAGCATTTCAACATCTACTCTCCAAAACTATGGGCTTTGGCAATTCCGGACTTTGAATAGGCAAGAAAATATAAAATAGTGTTACATAAAGAGCTCTCTTCACAGCAAAGTTGTTTTAGATTCTAGAGAACGGAGCAGCATAAAATTGGCTTTACCTTAATTGTTATCGATTTGACCACATATGTATACTAAAGCCTTATGTATTCATAAAATAATGTAATCTGTAAGAGAAAGTGCTTTCAACAACATTGTGCATTTCAGGCTTAGCCCCACCCCAAAGCTCGACGTCAGAGTACTGGCTGCCTGAGGAAGCGCTCCACGCGGTACAATGAGATGTAAGTGAAGATGCTGGGTGTCTGGTTGTATCATCTTTAGTATCTGGGGACGGGACGTGTTGGTCATCTCAGCTGCGAGGGCAGGAGATGGCGGAAACACGGGGCCTGGATGTGTGCATCTGAGCAGGTGTGGGGCACAATGGGAGGAGGGGGGTCTTCTCGGAAGGGCTTGTGTACTCTGAACGAGAGACCCATGATTTCACAGCAATGCGGCCCGTGTACATGGGTGTGGATGAATCTGTGTTTGTGTGTGTGTGTGACAGAATATTTGTTTGTTTATGTGCATGTATATCTGTGTGTGTGTTGACCACTCTGTGAAACATCAGGGGCGTGGAGGCTGAAGGATGCGGGGGGCAGTGAAGTGGCCGGCGCAGTCCCGCCTCTAAGTAGAGCGAACTCTGTCCAACAGTGGTGTGGGTGGGACAAAAAACGTCCGTGCTGTTCATGAGCCCAGGGCCTACCTCTGAGATCCACCTCACTGCAGTCCCTTCTCCTGGTGCTTTACGTTAAGCGCTGTTTGCTAAACACTGGTAGCTCCAGATGCGTCTAGTCGCTAAAAACTGGATGCTGTGTTCTGTTTTAATTGCGTAATTTGAATCAATGCATGGATGGGATGCTTTGGGTGTGCAGCAGCATCCTGAACACCCACAGACGAAGCAAATAGGGCGGGCTGATTATAGTGAAAAGCTGCAGTGAGGTGTAAGTGAAGATGCTGGGTGTCTGGTTGTATCATGTTTAGTATGTGGCGACAGGACGTGTTGGTCATCTCAACTGCGAGGGGAGGAGATGGCGGAAACATGGGGCCTGGCTGTCAGAAGGGCTTGTGTACTCTGAACGAGAGACCTGTGATTTTACAGCAGTGCCGCCCGTGTACATGGGTGTGGATGAATCTGTGTTTGCGTGCTTGTGTGTGTGTGTGCGTGTGTGAGACAGAATATTTGTTTGTGTATGTGCATGTATATCTCTGTGTGTGTTTAAGGTCTTCCTGTGCGTGGTTGTGTCGATTGTATTCTACGACACGCTTGCTTGAACACCAGACAAATGCAAGTTCATTACCTGAGATTTTTGAAAGGATGACAAATAACTCGCCATCACGATCCATCATACCCCTTTAACCACGGGATTACCAAAAAACATCACCATACGTCGTCATAGTTAATGCCATGCCCGTGCCATGGCCGCTTCATCCTTGATCCATCCACCCTATCATCCATCCACCCTATCATCCATCCACCCATCTTCCATCCCTCCACCCATCCTTTCATTCATCCATGGACCCATCCTTGATCCATCCACCCTTCTTTCACCCATCCACCCTTCTTTCACCCATCCACCCTTCTTTCACCCATCCACCCTTCTTTCACCCATCCACCCTTCTTTCACCCATCCACCCTTCTTTCACCCATCCACCCTTCTTTCACCCATCCACCCTTCTTTCACCCATCCACCCTTCTTTCACCCATCCACCCTTCTTTCACCCATCCACCCTTCTTTCACCCATCCACCCTTCTTTCACCCATCCACCCTTCTTTCACCCATCCACCCTTCTTTCACCCATCCACCCTTCTTTCACCCATCCACCCTTCTTTCACCCATCCACCCTTCTTTCACCCATCTTTCACCCATCCACCATTCTTTCACCCATCCACCCTCCCTCCCTTCCACCCTCCCAATCATCATTTATCTACTCCCCTTTTTACACACCCATCCATCCACCCAGCATTCATCCACACACCCTATTGACACATCCACCCTTCCATCCATCCACACCCACAGAATGTTGCATGCAATTTTTGTGCGGAGCGTGACATGGCGCTTACTTCCCCTTATTTGCGAGAGATTAAGCCATTGGCATTGTAAATGACAATGCAATTTATGTATCGGTTTTTAAAAACCAACACAAAGTTTGTCATTTACAATGCCAATAGCTCTAACTTTTGCGAAGGCGAGACCGATTGCATTGTAAATGCTTGTTCTTTCAGGACTTTGAGTATGTGTTTTCTAGCTCTTTCCCTCCTAAACTGCTCCCCCAAAACCTCTTCAACCTGCGTGCACCATGCTGCACGCAACAGAGAAGCTGGTGGGCAGGATAGATAGATAGATGTATGTATATATATATATATGTATTGTCCATTATTTTTTTAATTTACCCTCCTTTTACTTGTCTTCTTTGAGCCAGTTCAATGGTAATCTAGGATTAGATTTAAATTCCAATCGGTTTGAGTAAGTACAGATTAAAATTCAGTTCTCCATCCAGAACACTGCGGCCAGACTCATCATTGACGTCCCACGATATGAGCACATCACCAAACACCTGCGAGACCTCCACTGGCTTCCCGTCCAGAAGAGAGTAACCTTCAAGCTACTCACCCACGCCTACAAATCTCTCCAAATACCTCAACGAAAGAGTCTCCCATGTACCCAAAAGAAACCTCCCCTCCCCCGACATATCGGAAACCCCGCACATCCGCAGAACCAGAGCGGTTAGAGTCTTTTCTTTTTCAGGGGATCCTCATCAAAAGTCATAAGCCCTGAATATTCCCCCCCATGTGTGGGGACCCCGGAAATGATAAAAATGATATATGAGAAACGTATATCTATATAGATCATTTTTTCTCATACCAATGCAGCCCCCATCTAGGAAGCTAAACAATGCAATAATACATTAAAGCTGCTTCTGCAAACACGTAATGCATGTATAAACGCACAGAGGGCAACTATCACCTGCATTTTTGGGGGTGGGGGGGTGGGGGGGGGGGGTAAACCTCATGAACAAAAACTGCACAAAAAGACATTGTTAGCCTACAAGCTGCATTGTAAACCAGTAGCATAGAAAATGAAAGCATGTTCACACAAAACTGGCACTGTGCTTTTAAGGCAGCCAAGACCCCTAGCTTCCCATCATGCCTCAGAGGTGACAGTTAGGTCAGTTGTTCTTTCTGGCTCCTTCAAACAGGACCCTGAATTCACAGCTCTTCCCTTTTTTTGACTTTTCTCCTGTTCAACATCACAATCCCTTACTCTGCATACCTTCAGGAAGAGCCTCAAGACCTGGATTTTCGGCTGACTCAGAGCTGTAGGCCCCGCGCCCCCCAACTCCTTGAGATCCTCACGGGTGACTATTGTGCTTTACAATACACTGATTCATGATAGGAGTATGCAGTCCTTGTCTTTTCTTGTCACCCTAATTAGGCTCAATCCCATATTTTTAGCCTTTAAATGTTTTCAATTTTAGTAATTGGGTGTTGAAACCTTCTAGACAATTCTGTTCTTCCAAACTCTGCACAGATATATTTTGGCACACTGTTCGTTGACTTCATTAATCAGCAATGAGATTTATTTGAAATCCTTCCCTTGTCCTGCAACCTATGCTTTGTCAAGCCAGTTTACATATATTAGTCAACAATTAGGCCAGTGTTCTTCACTTTCACGATTTTTAATCTTCGTTTGCGGTGGATTAGTCGGGCCTATGCTACCTTACACCTGAATTTGGGACCCGTTCTAGACCCAAGATACTGTCTCAGAGAACCTCCCATCATGCCACCTGCTGGTCCTGAATCCCCCCCCCCCCCAAACAAGATTCATACAATAGTAGTATTTTATTTGCTTTATAATCAAGAGAATGACCTCTGGTCTTCTAATAAAATTCCTAACTTGGTTAACAGTTCAAAGTGGGCTTAAACACCTCCACCAAAGTGTCGGCTTTTTTGTGTGATTTGTTGTCACAGCAACAGTTGTTTTAAGTCTAGCATTGCAGAATGTCAGGAAAAAGAAAATACTAACCAAAGTTATTATTTGGATCTTAGTTGACACACTTTGACTTTGGCACAGAATCATTTGTAGCTTGAAAAGCCCCTCCAACCCCAAAGATCTACTGGGTTTTCCATGCAGTGGTAGGCAGAGTAAATTAGCTCATCGAAATCCAATCCGAGAAGGTGAACGAGCGTCTATCTTGAAGAGCATAAAGTTTGCCTGTGGCTTTGAGATACCTTGGATATATATTCTTCTGAAAGTATTTGTACTCCTCTTCACCTGTGTCCTTGTTTAAGCACTGCTTAACCCCAGAACATTTCTCTTGCCCTCGTTTACAAATAGTGCTGAAAGAGAAATTCCCTTCAAAATCAATTCTAGAATTTCTGTTAAAAACCAGAGTTCGTGATTTTCCACTTGTGCTCTGAAGGCTTCCGTATTTTAATTTGCTTCAAAGTCTATGGTTGTTTTATCTCCTATAAGGAAGGGTTTGCCCCAGCCTTATCCATGAGGGCATCCCTTTCCCAGAACTTTTGTGTAAGACTGCCTCCTGCCTTTAGAATTCAGATATCGAAGGCTGAAACGAAGTCATTCAGAATGGCTAATGACATTGCCTCAGCTTCTGTTGTGAAACAAAGGGCAGAGCTTTATATATGAAAGTACATAGGTACATCAACCCCAAAACATGCCCAGTGAATAATCGTAGGATTATTGCTAGCACAACTCTATTTAGTTTGAGTGCCTTTCCTTCTCTCACCTACCCTATATATGTGAATTCCTAGAAGCTGAATGAGGATGTCACATACTTAAATAGAACTATTTAACACTTTAGGAACTTGTGGATTCCACAGCTAGTAATAAAACACACTGTCAATTCATGCAGACTGTTGATCTTGATGCAGGCTCTATTCTTCTGTCCAACTGTAAATGGGGTGTGAGGGTGGGAGTGTGTTCACAACAGAGTTGTGCATATCTGCTTTGCCATCTACATTTAAATGCTGGCAAGACTGATTTCGGAGTAGTCTTGCTTGGATCAAGTTTCTGAGAGGCACGTGGGTAGTTGAATACCTTCACCAAATATCTATCCCTTTTAATCTGTTTGGTATTTTTCATTGTCTCTTGATAAACTCATTTCTTCACATTACTGTCAGTGAAAGTTTATTATTTCCTAGGAATGTGAATACATTTTTATCTGATAGCTTTTGTCCCATGGTGAATATTTGTTTTTAAGATGCTCCAGTAAAATTAACCCCTTGTGTGCTGCCGTTGGCCGACGGAAGCACTACCTCCCTAGTGCTGCCGTCGGCCAACGGCGCCTCACCCACCCTTTAGAACGTAACTAACTTTTTTGGCTGTGATTGCTTGAGATTAAAATGTCTGACAACTCCTGAATCAAAGTACATATGGAGACTGGGGTTTTCAATTTGGTGGTTCCTTAAGATGCACGCAGTTTTGATTCCGCTGCAACCTACATAATGTACCAATATGTTACCCTGCATAATAATATAATGTAAAACTGCTTCTGGCTAAGATTGGCTTGAGAAATTAAAAATAAGCTTCCAGGTCTTCTCTTTGATTGAGATTCCTCGACCTTGAAAATGGATTGATTACAAAGTCTGTACTAACAGGTCATCAAATGCAAGAGTCTCGCAGAGACGTTTTGATTTTATTAAAAAAAAAGCTTTTCTCGCAGCAGCCACATCAAACCTACAATAAGCTTTAACCGCATGCGTGCGGGCGGAATTCCGCCCGTACGCTGGGTTTTGCGAAACCGCACTTTACGTGACGAGCTGGGCTCGTCATGAGCGTGCGAGGAGGCTACGCCATGACGAGCCCAGCTCGTCATGAGCGTCGAAGGGGTTAATTCCCGAAAATGGGTGGCTAATCGATAAATCTGATTGAGGAGGTTCCGGTGGGAATCCTTCTATCACATTAGTCGCCTAGGGTTTTTGGGGTTACAATATCTCATTCATTGAGTGGACTCGAAGGAAACTAGTTGCAGAAGGCAAACGTTGCTATTCATATTTGCAATAGGTTACAACTCACGTTTTCCATCGCTGTCCCGTCTTTCTGGGATTTTTCCTTCGCTCCTTTTCCAGGAATAGAAGCTGCTTCCAACATTCCCCTGCTTGAATCGGGTTGGTTAACCCTCCATGACTGGTAACTCTGGAATAGGAATTTGACATTTGCTCAGTTTAGGTTTTTTTTATTTTTTTTATTTTTTTTTTTTTTTTTTCTCCCCTCAAGTCCCAGGACGTCCTTTTTGTGGATGTGGCATTTTCAAAAATACTGGCTAAAAGCTATGAAATTCTAACTTTAGCCCAAATCTCAATTCTTCCAAGATTGAGATTAAGTATGAGCTCACAGCTTTTTAGATATTAATTTTGCATCCTGTCTACATTTGCAGGCTTACCCTGAGGTCTTTGCTGGTGGAGTGTCTATCCTTCATTGCTTACGTTTGACCTCCGACAGTGGATCTGCAACACTGGGGTTGATTTTTAACCCTTTTAGGTTAATGGGTGCCGGTTTGGTACCATAGATTAATTCTCTCCATCTACTCTTATGCAAGTTCTTTAGATCGAACAGCTGGTGCTGTTATTGTCTCAGACCGCAAGTGAGGGTGTTCTTTCTGAAATCTCACGTGGATGGGGTTTTCCATACAAGCCATCAAAATCCTCTGGTTCTGCGCAAAAAGGCATTCGATATTAAAGCATGGAACCAAAAAAGATGTTTCTGGCCATTCTACAGCAAAGCCAACCAAAATTGGCGCCTGCAGTTCCCTTTAGCTCTCCTAGAAAGGGCACAAGTAGTGATGGTGGTTTCTCAGACAAATATAGGGTGACTTGGCTATACTATCAGTTGAGATTTTTGGAGACTTTGCATTTGCTTCAAGATATCACGTAAAATGTTCAGGATCATTGTCCTGAGGAGGCATTGGCAGTAAAGGAAGTTTGTTTCCAGTGTATAGAAAGCTCTTGAAAGTGCAGTGTCATGCTTACAGCTTTCGCTCCCAACCAGGAATTACAAACCTGCTTCTCATAGGCAGACTGTTATTACCCCCGCCCCCTTGCTAACAAAGCAGCTTTGATTGTCTATTTTTCTTGAAGTGCTGCTGCATCAGATGAGGAATCTTTTAATCGAGGTTGAAACATTACATATGGTTTGTGAAGGTAGTTACTACAAGCGATCCCTTTCGAGATTGTTGACTTTGCTTCAACTAGCTTTATCTAGGATCAGAAGGAATACACCTCAAAAGAACATGCATGGGGGTGTGCCATCTCAAGACACAGCTAAGTATGATTACTGTTCCTTTTTTGGGAACGCTCTGTTTACCAAATTAGGGTAGTGGAATGTATTAGCCCTCAAAGTACTCTTTCCTATATTAAGGGCTGCCAACCAAGATATTTCAGTCGTGCCCACACTGGCAATTGTGGTCCCCCCTTCAAAATAGTAAAGCCAAATGTAAACAAACACGGTCTACAAAAACATAATTTGGGATTGTGCTTCCAGTAAGCATATGGGATGATACGTCAATGAAAATCTTCATGACTTCTTGGATTTTAATGACCCTTCTGGGTCAGTCATGGTAAAAACATTGCAGTGCTACTATATCATAGCACCTGACTACTGGGTCGCACCTCATGTCACAGTAAGCCATAAAGTAGACTCTTCAAGGCATGAGCACTCATAGTTGCATATAAATGCCTTGGTCAAAACCTTTCAGCTTCTAAATCTCAAAGTAATGTAGCTTCCTTAAGTTTTACTATTAATTTTTTGTTACAGCCGCTTGTTGATCTTAATGATTTTAAATTGTAGTTTGGGAAGAAAGCATCTGGAACCTACTAATCAGTGATATTATCTACTGTTTCAGTGTGTAATTTATTAATCTACCATAAAAGTTTTCTTTTATGGTTTCACTGGGATTTTTTGTCCAGATGTTTTGCCATGCATCTTTGATATACAAAACCTCCTGTTCCTGATTGAAACACTAACTTCACCCAAGCCGTACATGCCTTTCTGAAAAAACTTAGTGTGCAGCAGGGTTTCCAAGCAACTTGTGATTGGTGCACTGGCTGTTCATTCAACAGTCTCCCAAACAGTCATTGCCCAAATGCAGATATCTGCTGATCAAAATGTGATGGCCTTTTTTCTGGTTTGGAGATTTCAGTAGAGAATCCAAAGATTTATATCGCTGTGCTCAAAAATGATACTTTGTGATCTCGGTCTCTGCAACAAGGAAAAAATGGTGGCTTTATCAACTTCATGCTCTGATTAAAAATATAATTTTGATTACGCGTGACAAATAATATTGTTGCGTTTGTTTTTGTTTCAGTGGCTCAAAAACCTTCAAAACCAGCATCGGCAAAGCCATGCGGCTTTCAAGCCCAACTATTTGGTTTTCAGTGCTTGTTTGATTTATAATGCTTTTTTCCTTTTTTTTTTTTAATTACTTAACCTGTGCTGTGGGAGCGGCTAGGCTATTGGTAATAAAGAGAAAAGCAAAAACGTTTGGTCTCCAAAGCACACATTGAAACTAGTCCCTGGCACTGAAGGGAGCAGATGTACGCCTTGTGAAAAGGCAAAATGTTGAAGTGGGCTGACCAAATGCCCTATGCTTTAGTGGGCGGATGAAAAATGTGAATGATATAGTAGGCCAGTGGATGTAAGTGGGCTGATTATAACCTCCCTATAAGAAGATAGATTATGTATAATTTTATTAAGCACAAAAGTTCTTTGCTAACACCAGATCTCTTGGTCATGTGTGGAAGAGCCCACCTGTGGAAGACTTATTTTAAAATGCTCCTGGGTAAGCAGGGGCTCAGTACCTACGCATGTGTAAATGGTTGAGAGTTGTTCCTTATTTATTTTTTGATACCATAAACTTATGTATACCAGAATATCAAGGAATCCTATGGCACAGCGTTTAATGTCCTCTTACAAAGTTGTGCATTTGAACACATTGTGGTAGCTGACATTTTGTCTACACTGCACCTTGCTTTAGTTGATTTGTTAGTGTCAGAGCATCACAATGTGGTGCAGGTTTTCCAATTTTGAGTTTTAGACCATGGTTCTGAAGTACTTGCTCATCTGGTGTCCTAAGAAGACCCAGACCTACAAGTTGTGGTTCAAAATTCTGTAACTCCTGAAACTGTGCTTGTCTTGTCTTGTGAGTACCCTAGAACTAAAGGACAATTTTAATAAGAATTTGTCTAACTAAACCATAGTTTGTTTGAAACCAATAAGTTGTCTTAAAGTACATTTTGCTGCATGAAGGATGGATACAGTTCTTTTCTGTACCAGACCAGAGAGGGCCTGAATCGGTGTGAAAATATGAAACTTAAAACATACCCACACAATGGGATGTCTCAGAAATGCTGATGGATCACAGTTGTTAGCTTTCAGGCTGTTTAAGTTGGTAAACCATGATGAATAACTTCATACTGAATATCATATTTTAAAGAGCATTCTGACCTCCACGGGGAGATTAGGGAAAGTCCGTTCTTGAGGATTTTTTTAGGTGTCTAGATTTCTTTCTCTACAAGTTTGGGCAGAATATTGGATTCATGTTGCCTTGTGTATGTAGATAAAGAATAAAGTAGAGAAAGGACAAATTCTGGACTCTGGAGGGAAAACACATCTGTGAAAGATTCAAAACCCCAGTCTTACTATGGCAGAGGTTGGTTCTTGAGGGAAGGGACATATCGACCAAAAGGTAAAATGGCCTTTTACCTGCCCATATGTGGTCTGTCTGATTTTTTTTAGGATGCTGGTCCATGCTTACGGTCTAAGCATTTGCTGGAAGCCTAGTTAGCACTGTAGACTGCATCTCTCGGTCCACAGGCTCTTTAAGCACAATAATTGATTTAATTTTTTAAACTTTAGAAAATCCAATATTTATTTACCTAAATCTCTGAATGTCTGTATTGCTTAGGTTATTTCTGTTGGGTTTTTCTACCCTTATAGACAATGTAACAAATGACACCTTGGAGCACTAAAATGCGGTGGCTACTAAAGTGTGTTTTGATTGACTTTAAGTCTTTAGTCAAAATGATATTCTGCATTCTTACAACGGGGGTGGTGGGATTGAGCAGAGACGGTAAGGCAAGATGTCACTTGAAGACATACAATTTAACTAAGTAATCTGAAAGAGACACGTTAGTGATAGATTCCTTACCTCGAATATCCCCAGGCGTCAGACTGGATCCGGAAAGTTTTCTTAGCAGTACCCCTCCGCATCAGTAGGTGGTGCCCTGCGGCTCCGTGTCCGTCACTGACTTAAGCGCCGAGATGACGTCACGGGGACTACTTAGGCGCCACCCTTGCACCCTGAAGTCAGTTCTTTCTTTTTCCGCGCCAGCAAGCGCAGATCTGGATTGAGCATGTACCTTAGTCACTTTTTGACTGCTATTTTGAGACTTGTGTCCCCCATTTTTTCTCCTGGTGCACGTATTGATGCCCAGCTATAAGTTTTGTGGGGCCTGTCGCCGTAATGTCTGTAGCGGACCTCCACGCTGTTGGCCTTCTACTGCCTGGAGACCGATCATGACTCCCGGGACTATCGCGTCATTTCCCCCAAGGCTTTGCGGGAGCGGCAACGGATATTGCTGGAGGGCCAGCATTCGTCACATCACTGCTCCGGGTCTAGGGGCCGTTCCCGAGACGGCTCGTGGGACCGGAGCCATTGCTCCTCGGGCTCCAAGTCTTCGCCTTCGGAATCCGGTAAGCGACGCCATAAAAAGAAGTAGAAGAAGCGTGTTTGCTCTCCGACGTCCCTCCCCCCCCCCCCCGCGCTCCTCGGAGGGGGACAGAGGCTTCGCCCCTGCGGCTCCTCTGGAGCCTGCGAGGTGCGCAGTCTACCCGCTATACCTGGGTCCGTCAGCGAATCCCGAACAGATGAATGAGTTCCTTGCTGCCATGGACCACCTTTTTAGGCCTCTGGCTCCCGCCGGCGCGCCTTCGGGTCCCGTGTCCAGATCCTGTTGGCCTGGCCGATCCGCCACCGGCTCCAGCCCCGGCACCACAGGATCCGGCCCCGGCGCCACGAGGTGCAGCATTGCCAGCTCTGGTGCTGCCCTCGGCTCCACACTGGGTGCTGTTTATCCCACTCTTGCCCTGGTTCCAGGACCATTTTGTTCCGACCTGGGATCCGCATTGGGAGGTGGTGCCGTTCTCTGAGCCTTTCCAGACACCGTTCGTCCCTTCTCGGATGCCGTTCGTCCCTTCTCCGGCTCTGCCGCCACGACCGGCCCCTTATATTCCCGAGGCGGGCGAAGACTGGGAAGGGTCCGAGGACCCGCTTGCCCGGCAGTGTGACTCCGAGCAAGATTGCGTGGGCTACTTGGAGGATGCTGGCGACCTCAATGTCTCATCTGACCCGGGGTTTGCCTCTCCCCCACCTACCATGGAGGAGGGTGCATCCTACACAATGGTGCTCCGTTGGGCTGCTGAGGCCCTTACCTTGGCCTCCCCACGGTGGCCCTCAAGACCAACCTCCTCACAGAGGTGCTCCAGACGGCATCTACTTTGTCAGAGCCGTTGCTTCCCTTCCATAACACCCTTACGGAGGTCCTCCTGGGCACTTGGTTGAGGCCAGCCACGGGGGCCCCGCTGGTTAAAAATGTCGCCAGATGCCACCGACCGGCAACCCCACTTTCTTGACCACTCACCCTACGCCTGAGAGCCTGGTCATTCAGGCCTCGGCGTTGCAGTGCCTTTCCCAAGACCCCGCTGGATAAGGACTTTAAAAAACAGGACCAGTTTGGGAAGCGGTTGTTCTCTTCGGCCAGCTTGGGCTGCGGTTGGTGAACACCGCCTGCTTGTTGGGCTGCTACTTCCACGCGGTGTGGGATGCAGTTGCTCAGGTGTTGACTCAATGTTCTGAGGATGTGCAGGCTGTCCTTCCTCAGGCGATTGCTGAAGGTATGGATGCGGCTAATTTCGCCATTCAGTGTGGGTTTGACACCGCCGACTCATTGGGCAGGATGATTTCTAAGACTGTGGTGTTGCGGCGCCATGCCTGGTTGCGTTCGACTGGGTTCTCGCCTGAAGTCCAGAGCTCACTCATGGACATGCCTTTTGATGGCACCCTGTTTGGCGACAAGGCTGACAGTACACTGGAGCGCTTTAAGGACTTACGGGCTACGGGCAAGTCCTTTGGTCTTTCTACTAAGAACCCCACCACTCCTTGTTTTCATTCCTTTTGTGGCCAAGGTAGAGGGACCCAGGCACGCCCCTCCAACAAGCCTGTGCAGAACCAGCCTCCGCGCGGACGTGGATTCGGTTTCGGCAGGGGCGGGTCAGGGAACCAGTGTGTGTGTGTGCGTGCGTGTCCGTCAGCCTCCTCTGCTGCCACCTCGAAACCTTCCTAATCTGAGCTTCGGGGAGTACCCCACGCCGGTGGGTGGCAGGATCCGCCACCACCTCCCCCACTGGTGCAAGATTACATCAGACAAGTGGGTGCGGCAGATAATGTGCCAAGGTTACTCCCTTCCCGTCCTCTCCTCCAGGCATGCCACCTCCGTGCCACCGCATGTCGGGGGATCACTTGGTTCTTCTCCTACAGGAAGTCACAGACCTCCTGGCCAAGGGGGCCATCCAGTGCGTTCCTGGGCCGGATTTAGGGAGTGGTGGCTGGTCCCACTACTGTCTGGTCCCCAAGAAGGACAAAGGGGGTCTGCGTCCAATTTTTGACCCCCGTGACCTAACTTGCTTCCTCCGGAAGGAGAAGTTCAAGATGCTGACTCTGGCTCCGGTCTTAGCTGCCCTGGAGACTGGATGGTGGCGTTGGACTTGCAGGATGCATATTTTCACATCCCCGTCCTGCCGGCCCACTGGCGCTACCTGAGGTTCAAGGTAGGCCAGGAGCATTTTCAGTTTACCGTGCTCCCCTTCAGCCTTACCAGCGCCCCTCTGGTGTTCACGAAAGTGATGGCGGTGGTCACAGCTCATCTGCGGAGGTCAGGGGTGTCAGTCTTCCCCTACCTTGACGACTGGTTGTTGAAGGCGGGCTCACCCCAGGCAGTCGTCACCCACCTTCAGACTACGGCTGACATCCTGCATTTGCTGGGGTTCTCCAACATGCCGAAGTCACACCTGAGTCCCTCTCAGAAGCTCCCCTTCATCGGAGCAGTTCTGGATTCGACGCAGTTTCGGTTTATCCTCTCGAGCAGCGAGTCCGGGATATTCAGGCTAAGATTCTGATCTTTCAGCCTCTGTCCTGGGTTTCAGTCAGGATGACCCTCCGGCTCCTGGGCTGATGGCCTCCTGCAACCTGCTTGCTAGTGCAACATGCCAGATTACATATGCGGGTTCAGCAGTGGGACCTGAAGTTCCAGCGGGCACAGCATCAGGGCAACATGTCCGATCAGGTCCAGATCTCTCAGGGCACTGCACGACACTTGCAGTGGTGGCTCACGAATCGCATTGGGTCAATGGCAGATCCCTCTCCCTTCCCCAACCAGAGCAATCGGTAGTGACGGATGTGTCCTTCCTGAGATTGGGGGGGGGGGGCACTTGGGAGAGGCGGAGATCAGAGGCCTCTGGTCTCTGGCGGAGTCCTGGCTCCATATCATCCTTCTGGGGTTGCGGGCAATCCGACTTGCACTGATTGCATTCCTTCCCTCTGGGCGGGGAGGTGTGGTGCAGGTGTTCACGGACAACACCACTGCCATGTGGTATTGCAACAAACTGGGTGGGGTTGTGGACCCTATGACGGGAGGATCTGGGCCTCTAGACATGGATGGAACATCAAGGCATTACCTTGGTGGTTCACCACCTGGCAGGTTCTCTGAACGCCAGGGCGTCTGAACTCAGCCGCCGGTGCATGATGGATCACGAATGGCGTCTGAACTCGGACGTGTTGCAAGGTCTCTTTCTGCAGTGGGGAGAGCCCTGGTTAGAGCTATTCGCCACCGAAGAGAACGCACAATGTCATCAGTTCTGCGCTTTGGAATTTCCAAGGCGGCACTCGCTCTGTGACTCTTTTAGTCTCGAGTGGTGCTGCGGTCTGTTGTACACTTTTCCGTCTATACCACTTCTGCCCAGATTGCTGAAGATCAGGCGTGACCGGGCCCAAGTCATTCTTGTGGCTCCGGATTGGGCTCGAAGAGTATGGTATCCCGAGCTACTTAGTATGAGCATCTATACCCCGATCCCTCTCCCTCTTCGGTTGGATCTTCTGTCGCAGCAGCAGGGGACGGCATTTCACCTGAACCTGTCCAGCCTCCAACTCCATGCGTGGAAATTGAGTGGCGACAGTTGACCGCTTTCGACCTTCCTCCCGAAGTGTGAAATGTCATTCTGGCAGCCAGGCGTCCCGCCACTAAAACGGTACACGCCTTCCGATGGAACAAATTTGTGGCATGGTGCACAGCAAAGGTTGTGGATCCCCTTTCTGCCCCTCTTTCTGAGGTTCTTCTGTTTCTTCTGTCCTTGGCCCAGCAGGGCTCTGCTCTGGGCACTATCAAAGGTTATCTTTTTGCCATCTCCGCCTTTCTGAGGCTCCCTGATCAGCCTTCTCTGTTAAAGTCCCCGGTTAACCGTTTCCTCAAAGGCATTACACACACTTTACCTCCCGTGCCTTTCATAATGCCTCAGTGGGACTTGAATCTTGTCTTGACTTACCTGATGTGCTCTCCCTTTGAGCCCCTTCATAACTATCCCTCACGTCTTCTCACCTTAAAGACTGCTTTCCTGGTAGCTATCACCTCTGCCAGAAGAGTGAGTGAGCTCCTGGCTCCTACTTCCAAACCTCCTTGCCTTCCCGTTCATCCGGACAAGGTGGTTCCAAGGACCCATCCTTCTTTCTTGCCAAAGGTTGTCACGCCCTTCCACATCGGGCAGACCATCACTTTGCCCACCTCCTTTCCGCCTCCACATCCTTCCAGGGAAGAGGCGAGGCTCCACTCTCTGGACCCAAAACGTGCGTTCGCATTCTATCTGCAGTGTACACAACAGTTCCGGGTGGATGATCCGCTCTGTGTTGGCTCGTGGGTGCCAAAAAAGGTTGGGCTGTACACAAACTGACCATTTCCCGGTGGGTCGTTCTGTGCATTAAAGTATGTCACTCCTTGGCCAAGAAGGAGCCTCCTATGGGATTGCGTGCCCATTCGACCAGGGCAACTGCAGCCACTACTGCCTTGGGACGCGGCGTTCCCTTGCAGGACATTTGTCAGGCAGCTAAGTGGGCCTCGCTGCATACGTTTACCAAGCACTACTGCCTTGACAGTCAAGTCTGGAGAGACTGCTTCTTTGGCCTTTCTGTTCTCCATGACTTCCTGGTGTAACTCTGTTAGCAGACCCTCCACCGGGGTTGGAATTGCTGGGGTATCTATTCTAAGGTAAGAAATCGATCACGAACGTGTCTTTCAGATGCACAAGTTACTACTTGTGTAACGACATATCTGTGAGAGACATTAGTTAGTGATAGATTTCTTACCGCCCCACCCATCCTCCCTGTTCTGCGAACTGATTACTTGGGTTGAGGTCATCCCTTTGTAGGGCCCTAGTTTTTATGCACCATTGGTCAGTATCTTGCATGGCTCTGCGTTCCTGGCGCAGAAAGTCGTGTTCAGAACGGACGTCAGCGTTTATGGGTGGTGCCTAAATAGTCCTCGTGACATCATCTCGGTGCTTACGCCGCCAGTGACGGACGTGGAGCCGCAGGACGTCACCTACTGGCGCGCAGGGGTACTACTAATGCAAAACCTTCCGGATCCAGTCCGACGCCTGGGGATATTCTAAGGTAAGGAATCTATCACTAACTAATGTCTCTCACAGATATATCGTTACACAAGTAGTAACTTGTGCATATGTACCAGCTCTGCTCAGTATGTGTGATGCATTGAAGCTTAAGTGCATTAGCACTTTATAAATAGTATCATAAATAGCAGGAGAGTGCAGTATATGTCCACAGTTTGCACCAAAAATATGCATGAATATAGATATACATGTACATTTACAATATGGACCCAAGGACAAGAAATGTAAGAATACAGACTAGATCTAAGACATTGCATCACAACTTTTCTAGTGTGGTAAGAAGATTGTATAGAAATCCTTTTTAAGACTTTTTCTAGGACTGCACCAAAATAGGAACACGCCTGAGGCTCAAAGGGAGCCTAATCCAGAGACTTAATAGCCTGCTCATGTGTGTCCTTCAACTGTTGAATTATCTATCTAGGGGAGTCACCGCAAAAAAATCTCTGAAGTGTGGGGTTGAATACCTGGTTGTTGTGTGGTTTATGTCAATGTAAGACTAAATCTGATTAAAGACTGGTCAAGCCAGTGAGAACCCGGATATTTGAGTATTGCAGACTTGGGGGACTACACATCCATGTCTAGGCACCTCACCCCTTTTACAGGAATATACAATTTCCAGACCACTTTAAGCTTACTTGAATTTTGGCTCCAGATCACGTGACCTGGAAACTGAAAGTACAAAACTAGTGAGTAGCATCCTAAGAAACTTTCTTGCTGCAGGTCTTGCATCAGTCACTGTGCTGGTATTTTCCTCTTCTGTGAGATATTTGAAGTTATCAATTAATATGTCCAGCTGCATTTTTTGAGTGAGAAGACATTGGTAGGATTTTGCTTTAGCTCAAATCCGAAACACAATTGATCTGCAAACTGTATAAAAATGCATTTGGGTTTTGTTATATTAGCACTTGTGTATCTGTACTAGTTACTGAAGAAATTAAAAATGTTCTTCATTCTCATTTGTGTACATTGTTTGCGTACTGTCTGAAAAGGCTCATGGGTTTGTGTGTACACAGGGCGAAATTGTTTGATTGGAGCCATCAATTAGAAAAGGTGAAGGGCAGTGCAAGTGATGTGATAAAATTGTATGTTTATCGGATCAGCTTCAAGACTTGCTAACTAAACCTATACCACCTGGTCAATAATCTATTGTGCAAAACTATAAAAACCGCCAAAAAGTAATCTCATTGATAATAGAAAGTGGATTTAGTTCACTTTTCCCACGTAACCTCAATAAGCACTTTCGGTTGCTTCACATTGTTGTGCTGTTACATGTTTTAATTACTACATTTTGGTTTAGTGGCACGGACGTGCCACAAGTCCAAACGAATTGCAATGAATTTATAGTGGTATGCTTCACAGGAAGCAGCTCGATGTATTGAATCTGGCTGTCAATGAGCGCACATCTATAACTACGGCCTTAAGCTAGGTGGAGCCAGTCATTAATGTACAATGTAAGATCATTCGAACGAGGGAACTAAGGGTACAGATGCTTTCAAAAACATGCACTACGCGGTTCCAATAGGCATTTGATCTTCCGATCATTGTCTGGCCGCATCATTGTTGCTCTCCACAGCTGTACAAAATAAGACCATTTTCATTTAGAAATAATCGTAGTACAAGATTAGCCCCCACAATGCGAATTAAAGAATAGACCGCTGGTTGTTCTTTAATTTTATTAGCCATGTGTGATTTCAGCTTGAATTTGCAACATTTTTACATGCATGTGTAAGTGGGTGATCAAAACGTAAGTGGACACAGACTTGAAATGTGAAGATCAGCTGACCGTTGGAAGAGGTACAACCAGTATGTGTTGCTCACTGCCCTTTCTTACATATGGGTATTGTGCCTGCATCATATTAGTGTTCGCTTTCCACTGACTAAAAGCCAGCACAATAAGGGTTGCCAGTACTTGAGTGATTAAATTCTGTTGAATTTTGCAAAGTTCTGACACTGCTCACCCCCTAACTTTCTATTCCACACCACACAATTTTGCTGTTCTACAACCAATAAATGTACATAAATACATAGTTATTGTTTGCACAAGATAGAACTAGGTAGTTGCACATAAGAGCTGTAAGCTCCTGAACTGTAGGTCTCTCCCGAACCATGCAGGAGAAATCAATACCATACTAGCGGAGGAACAACCAGAGATCCTGTTACTCACAAACTTGGCGGCTAAGGACTCTGACCCAGATGAAATAAAAGCGCTGGCACCTGGCTATCATATTTTAAGATCAGACTGAGAGAAAAAGAAGGGAGGAGGAATGGCCATTATTTTGAAAAATCACTTGAGGGGACGTGTTGAGACGAACTATTTTAGACTGTGAAAGTAAGTAATTATTAATTTCTTTTACAGCAACTTGTTCCCTTTCAGGGACCCTTGTCTACCGTCCCCTGGGCCCTTGTGGTGACTTTATAAGATCACTAATATTTATTTATAAGTCTTGTATAGCGCGAACATGATCCAAGTGGGTATCAGAGTGCTTTATTTGAGTCGTAGAAGAAATAAGCTCACAGAAATACATAACAAAGGTAAATAGGGAGGAGGCTATGCGGCAGACGATAAGGACAAGAAGCATCCAGAACAAAAGGGACATTATGGTAGGCAACAATAGGTCGCAACAGATGACCTGTAATAGCAGGGATATTAAGAGTCTTGCGTAAAGTGGAGCAAAGTTGCTAGATCAGTGCATTGTTCATTAGTAGTGCTTTAAATTCCCTACAGATTCCACCGCCAGATTAGCATGTAAAATACCTAACTTTATTCTACTAGGCGATTTGAATCTACATGTAGAGAACACCACCAAGGGGGATGCAGCAGACCTAGTACATAGTCTCCAGGCCATTCAGCTAATACAAATCGTGTATAGCCACACACACAAAAAGGGTCATATTTTGAACCCAGTTTTTTTAAATGACCTATAGCTCCAAAGTGAAATTACAATGCCATCGTCTGACCATTTCCTAATTCTGATGATCTGGAAGAACTCCTATCAGAGAGTGGGGAGGCAAAGGGATAAATCGTGTGTTCGCCCCTGGGCTACATTATCGACAGAGGCTTGGTCCGAGATGCTGGAGAGATCCAGACCAATGGAAGAAACCAATACAACTATAGCCTCCGATAACTACCACCATAGGATCAAATCCTCATTGGATGTCACGATCCCACATAAATGGATCCTGGAAAAAAATCAAGGAAAATCATACTCCATGGTACTCGCCTAAATTAAGAGAATTAAAACCAAACTGTAAGAAATTAGAGAGCATGGAGAAAAGATTACCATGCAGAAAAAAATCAGACTTATAGATGCGATAAAAATGTATCAATCCGAAATAAAGAAAGCTCAAGCCTTATACTACGAAGAAAAAATAATCTCAGCTGCAAATGCACCGAGGGAAATATTCCAAATCACAAAAAACTGACCAAATACTGTGCACGGACCCCGCCTCGAATTCTGCACAAGTGATTAACTTAGAGTTTTTTAATTTTCTTTTAGATATTTATATTTCATTCCCTCAAAGTAGAAGTATTGACAATATGGAGCAGAATACAGGCTTTGTGAGTAGAGGCGCTCCCAGCCTGGTAGCTTTTCCAGGTTTGGACATGACCACACTATCACAACTCTTTGCCCAGGTTAAATCAGGCTCCCCCCTTGATCCGGCACCCCTCCAAAAACTCCGTAAGGTAGAAGGAACTGTTCTCCCAGTCTTGTTGGAGGTTTTAAATTAATCGTTCGCAAGTGGATAGGTGCCGCTGACATGGAAAAGCGCCATGATAAAGGCGCTCCTGAAAAAAAACCTTTCCCTCGACCCAGAGGTGTGGAGCAATTATCGACAAGTTTCTTTACTTCCGGCAACCAGTAAAATACTGGAAAAATATGTAAATAAACTCATCTGAGCAACTGGAGAACCACTGTCTTCTGCATCCCACCCAGACAGGCTTCTGCCCAAACCATGGGACAGAAACAGCTTTGTTAGCAGTGGTGGAGGAAATCCATAAAGATTCTTGATCAAGGAGGGACAGTGGCAGTCATCTTATTGGACCGGAGTTCCGCATTTGACACTGTCAATTATAACATTCTGACTAACAGGCTCAGAGTGGTCGGAGTCTCGGGCAAGGCCCTGCTTTGGATTACCTCTTTCCTGAAAGATAGAACTTTCCAGGTGTTCAAGGGGGAGTGCACTTCAAAATGTTTACAGCTCTCGTGTGGAGTTCCCCAGGCTCGTCATTAAGCCCCACTCCTTTTAATATATACCTTAAACCACTAGCTGAATTAGTACTACCTTATCGGATTCAAATTATCACCAACGCGGATGATACACAATTGGTGGTAGCCCTAAAGCACCCTACGAAGTCACGGATCAATATTGAAGCATGTATGGAAGCGGTGGTCTTGTGGATGGATTAGTCTTGTCTCAAACTCAATGGAGACAAGACTGAGCTAATGATTTTAAGTAACCGCCCCGAGGTGGCTATAGAGGCAGCGGGAATAAGCGGGCTGAAATGCCTTAGTCTTCCACCAACTCCCAATGAGCAGATCAAGTTTAGGAGTATGGTTAGATCAAGCTCCTAACTTCAACAGCCAAGCAATTAAGCTAGCCACCACATGCTTTGGAATTATCAGAATGTTAAGGAAAATCCTCCCACTGCTCCCAGTTAAGGCTCGAAGAGTGATAGTACTCTCACGGTTGGACTGTGGGAACTCCCTTTACTTGGGCACCACAAAAGCCACTATAAACAAAATACAGGTGGTTCAAAACTGGGAACCTAGGCTTCTCTCGCCTGTGCCCCAAGGTGAGTCAGTGAAGCCTGTGCTAAAAAAAACTTCACTGGCTGCCAATTACAGAGCGGATCACGTTCAAAGCGTTGTGCATAGCTCATGAAACGCTTTGGGGAGCTGGTCCCAAGAGAAATCAATCTCTGGTGGCTTTTTACCAACCCACGAGACTCCTCTGGTTTACAGATCATTTTTTGCAATGCTCCCAAAAATTAAGAGTACGATGTGGGGCCGCATGTTCTCCTATAATGCAGCTAAGCTCTGAAACGCCCTCCCATTTCCATTACATTCCACCCCACACTATCTTACCTTTCGTAAACAGTTGAAGACTTGGCTCTTTCAAATCTCGGCATAATCAGCCTGCCTTCCGACTTTTCTTGTCACTGATAGCGCGGGGATGCCTAAGGGTTGGCATGCGCTCTATAAATACTTAATAACCCTCAAAGGTGAGTTCAGGGCATGTAGTTTTGTGATCAGTAAACTATTGGCTCATTGAAGGAAATGATTTCCTTTTTCAAACTTTCTTATATTAACATATTTTTTTTTCTTTTTAAATGTGCCCTTTCAGGCTTGATTATCGTTTATTAAAGTCAAGATGGAAACAATGGGGCTGTTTAGGGTATTGTCTTTTGCCTTGTAGGCTCTACACCTACATGAATCACTGCAATGGAAAACTGATGGGCTTCTCCATAAAACAAAATAAATGAGTTAATTGACCATGGCATAATTGATTTTATAGTTGTTACCTTAGGTGAACTGGAGGGTTCACAAAAGATGTTTGTATCATATCTTGGGTTATAAATGTCATACCTAGCATACATGATCAGTATGCTCTAACATTATCCACATAAGAACTGTTATGTGCACTTGTATATAGTATGTTTAATGCTTAATTTTGTGTTTAATCCATATTTTAAGTCATTTGTTGGAAATTGCTGTTTACTTCATTGTTAGTCTCCATAATGTGCTTTTTTTTGTGCAAACAATTCATCTTTCAGCTACTATATAACGTCATGTAGTAGCCTGTGGTTATGGTGGGTAATGATTGATACGAATCTGATGTTCGGGAGCATGGGTATACCACAGGTTGAGACTTAACTGTTGATTTCCTTTAAATAGTAAATTCAGCTTGAATGTTGTCAGCTCAATGTGGAAAGAAATGTGTGGTTGGGGACTGTGAAGTTTATGGTCATAGGAAGATAAACCAGCCCCTCAACACACAAGTTGAGGTTTGACACTCCCATTGCTCTTTGGAAATAACTTTATCTGCGAATTGTATATAGAGCTCGTAACCGAATGTTTATTCATACATTCTTGCCTTACTATTTTCTGACAGCTGGACAGTTTTCAGTCTTGCCTATCGTAACGCAATACACAAGTTATTGCGTCAACCAACTGATTAATGTGAGACTCACGACGCACCCTATGAACTTGGAGAAAAATATATTTTTCTTTGTTAGACCCTCACCCACTCTAGTAGTGGTATGCTTCGTCATCAGGCCTCATCCTGGTCCATAACGACTAGGACGTGCTCAACCACATTCTATGGAACCCTTTTAATATAAATTGTAACCAGGGTCTGTTTTTAGGGACCAGGATGAGACCCGATGATGAAGCATGCCACTACTAGAGTGGATGAGTCTAAGAAAATAATTTGGTTGTTTTCCTCCCACTTCCATTTTTAGCCATGCTATGTCTTGCAGTTTTGGTATTCCTTCTCTTGCATTTTGGAGTTCCTTTCACTGTACATAGAAAGCTAGGTACTGGTGTATCAGTGTAGCTTTTTGTCATATGTATTTTTCTTACAAGCATGACCTCTGGTACTCCATTCCTTTTCAAATCTTGACACAGCCATGCACTCCCTTTTATCATTGCTATAGTTCTTTTAGTTGGAGTGCTCTGATTGATGAGAATACAGGCACTCAAGACTTTGAGAGAACATATAATTGATGTGCTCTCCTAGTCTTGAGCGCTTGTATTTTCATTTTTTACAAGCGCTTCATTGGTGTGCACATTTTAATTGGATAAATTGGAATGGTTTCCTTTTGTTCGTAGTACTGTTGATGGAACGAGTCTCTACTTCCAAAATCTCTCTATCTTGTTCTAGACCATCTACCATTTTATCTCTACTTTACAATTGACCACGGCAAAAATGCTAGTAAATGGTTACTTTCGCACATTATATAACCTCAGTACTTTTATCTTTGAATTATTAGTGAGCTTCTATAGAAAATCTCTTGTAAGGAGAGTTTTGTGGAGAAAGGTTTTTCATACCTTATTCTTTGCATTGTCTCCAGCATAAAAAAGCATAGATCACATATTTCTCGTACGCTGCAGGCCAACTTTGGGACTATCCGTATTTAGTGGCTGGCCCCAAATTCAACAAAAGATTTCAGATCAATCTTGAATACTCCATCTTTTGTGGAGGGGGTAGAAACATTGGTTATCTTCCATCTGTACCCTGTGATGTGGCCTAGGTGACTTGGGTAGTCAAAACCTAGAAAGACCTACTAAAATCCGAGATGTACTATTCCAGGATGTGTTCAAAAATGTTCCTTTTGAGTGAGGCCTATACTTAATCATTCACTCAACACTCTACCACACTTACGTACCATACATAAAATACTCACAAAATGATTAAATGATGATTAAGGCACTTATAAGTCGATTACTTATTTTAGTCTGGGACTAAATACATTTTAATTTTCCATCTGATCATTAAAAACACATAAATTCATATATATATATCTATATCTATATCGCTGCACAAAGTGATCCTCAAGCCACACGAGAGCGCTCCGCAGTGTGTGCTCTGCCCAGGGGTCGGATCCTGACCCAGGAAGAATTTTGTTGTACAAAAGAGGCGGCACAGGCAGGGTACTTGTTAAAGCCTTATTTAATTACTGCTTCACCCCACCAACGCATTTCAGCCACAACTGGCCTTGCTCACGTGAGCAAGGCCAGTTGTGGCTGAAACGCGTTGGTGGGGTGAAGCAGTAATTAAATAAGGCTTTAACAAGTACCCTGGCTGTGCCGCCTCTTTTGTACAACAAAACAACAAAAAAAAAATATATATATATATATATATATATATATATATATATATATATATATATATATATATCACATAAATTCATATACATAACAAATATCAAAAACAATAATGTAAAAACGCAATTGAAAAAAGGAGACTATAAGAAGACACTACACTCTTTAATGTGTTAATTCGGCCATATCCATAGACAGCACAAAGCATGGATCTAAGTTCCCTGTCTGCAACTTGATCCTGGCTCGTCCAAATTGAACACATCATTTATTGTGGGCGTTGACGCGTTCCGGTGGCTAATTTGCTTTAAAGCCACCTTCTTAAGGACATTAACAATTTAGCTCCTTCAATTAAAAAAAAAGATGAATGTATCAACCTATAGTACAAAATGAAAACAAAGTAAGTATGTGTGTCACTACATGGACCAACAGTCTCCATTATAAATATATTACAAGTTTAATCAATGTAGTTATATTCTAGAGCAGTATCATTTAATTATAAACAAAATGCTTTGATCTAAACATCTCTTGGGTTATAAGTGCTTCAAACATCCCAATTAGGTGGGGGAGGTTCTGAAACCTCAATCACTTGCTTTCAGTCATAAAACTAAGCAGGAGCACTGCACTGCATCTGTATCACACGAATTGCCGAGTTTTGACTCACCGGTGCGACTGCACTTGGATACAAGATTTTCAACTTGCTACAACTGCTGGTTGAGTGATTTATTTCCTTAAGATCTATAATATTAATAAACACTCATTGTTACCTTTTTGTCTACTAATTCGTAACCAATATCGTTTCAAATTTACTACATTTGTCTATTACCTCGAAGTCCCTTCCTATGGATCTTCTATAAAGAGGTTTCACTCGAACAATTCAATCTGTTTTGAAATTCTTAAGATATTGTTAGAATATAACTGATATTCAACAATGTTCAAAATATTTCCTTTTAAATAGTTCAGGAATTTCGAAACTGAATTGTTCGAGTGAAACCTCTTTATAGAAGATCCTTACATTTTTAATTTGAAGGAGATAAAATGTTAATGTCCTGAAGGTGGTTTTAAAGCAAATTAGCCACCGAGCATGTCGACACTCACAATAAATGTGTTAAATGTGGATGAGCCAGCATCAAGTTGCAGGCAGGGAACTTAGAGCCATGCTTTGTGCTCTCTGTGGATATAGCCGAATTAACATGTTAAAGACCGAGTATAGTGTCTTCTTAAATCTCCTTTTTTCAATTGTGTTTTATATTGTTTTTGATATTTATGTATAGGAATTCATGTGCTTTTGATATAGATATGAATTTGTTTTTAATGATATGATGGAAACTTTGTCATATAAACTGAATTTTTTTTTATTAACATGTATTTAGTCCCAGACTAAAATAAGTAATCGACTTAATCATCATTTTATCATTTTGTGTGTATTTTAATCATTTTTTTAGTATTTTATGTATGGTACATAAGTGTGGTAGAGTGTTGAGTGAATGATTAAGTATAGGCCTCACCCAAAGGGAAATTTTTTTGAACTTTTCAGTTATTGGGTACTCTTTTCTTTTTGTAGAAAAGATCCTCCTCTCCTTAATTTCAAGCTATTCCAGGATGTCCTATGAAATTTGCCGGTCTTCCTTGTAACTGTTATTTGAGCTTTAGGTTCCCGCTGACTGGGCTTTTGAAAGTGATACCGAACACTGCCTTTTTGTGGTAATTGCTTTTTTGTATTTCCACTTCAGCTCAAAATAAATTCTGGCCTTCGATCATTTCACCCTTCATTTCAAATCAGCATAAGGGAGTTGAGTGTTTGGTTGGATGACAACATAGTTTTTTCTCTCCACATTAGGGATTTCAGCTAATTTTGTAAGTGTTTTGTGCCTGTAGCAGATGGTCTGTAGTGAGATTAAGGCAAACCACCAGGTAGATTTTTAGGTCGAGCTTGGGCAGACCATGTGCTGCTCTGCGAGGTATGTTGCATTTAGGTATGGACTTGAAGCTCCGATCATTTTCCACCCATAGTTTCAATTTTCTCCTGTTATTGTCCTTTCTAAATTGTTGCTTTTGATTCATGAATAGGCTTAGTAGTACCTCTTTAGTACTATCTTGTCTGCATTTTTAACCTCCCATTAGGACTGGACATTTTACTTGTTGTATCTACAGTCTGCGAGTGCGGTTTTCTTTAATGATTTCCCCCTATTGCAGACACGGAGTGCTTTCCTGCAACGGTGCCTGCTTTGCTTACGGGCGCTGCGCAATGGTTTTAGCACGGCACCCGCGTTTACATTTTTATTATCAATTGGGTCCAACTTGACAGACATGCAGTTTTTTTTGGTGTACAAGCGCCCCATTTGACGCTTTAAAGAAAGGTGCGCAGCTACCATTAAAGTGAGACAAGCCGCATCTAAAGAAAAGGGCGTGGCAGCCATTAAAGTGAAAGCGCTGCATGGGGTGCTTTTACAAGCTTTTGAAATGCAATAGGTCTCGCTTTTGCGAGAGTTTAAGCTATTGGCATAGTAAAAGACCATGCTTTTTTATGTGTTATTTTTTTTACCTTAAATAAAAGGCATAGTCATTTACAATGCCAATAGCTTAAACTCGCTAATGTGAGACCTATTGCATTACAAATGCTTGATACAATATGCCCTCCTTTACTTTAAAGACCGCGTCTGGTATTTGACTTGTCACAACTTGGAAGTCTGAATATTAGCAATCTCATGCTTCTTATCCCAGATATTCTCTCCATGCCAGTTCACGCCTGTTCTTGACTCATCCATTGTGTACCATTACCTGTTATAAGCCTTCGATAAATCTTGTCCTTTATTCATCAAAGACCACCTTCTGCTTGCATATGTGTTACAATACATAAGAAACAGTATTTACCTCTACAAAAAGGCAGTCTGGTCCTAAAACCCGGCTTTTGGATGTCTGCTGCGTGCAGGGGGGTTCAATTTATGTGCTGTCTGTTTAATACATGGACCTTGGTTAACTGGTCAAGAAATCCTTTGTTCTTCTCAGTCAGTATATCTCGTTTTACATGTATTTGTTCTTTTATGGTGACTCAGCATTGGTTTGTTTTCTAACATTGAAGTTTTTTCACGCATCACTTCGATTACGTGTTTCTTACAAAATTCAGACCGCTCCTTTTGTGTGTTCACACATTGTCCCATGTGGTGTATGTTTTTTTGTCAATTCTTTAATCGAACTTCCGAAGATCATATAGTGCATTATACATATGCTGTACAATTACACTTTTTATTTCTTTCAGTAAGTACGGTGGGCTACTTTTGGCCGTATGTACAATTCGCCATGGCGTCTGATTTTTTTTCCTGTGGAAAAATGCAACCTGCACTTTTCTTTTCCATGCATGTGTAGTATCTGTCTCAAATCCGTGTCGAGCCATAGTTAAGTCCACACAAAGGAAATGTGTTGATTTTAAACATGTTTATTAGTTACATTCTGTAATCCAGAGGATTGCAGAAATTAAATATAGCTAAAAGATCATATTTGGTGGTTGATTTAAGTATTTGTTGGAGACCACCTGCCTGTGGTCCATTGTCCGGTATTCCGACTTCTTAGGGAGGAAACCTCATAGGTCTGTAGTGTCATGTATGTCGAATTTGTTCAGCTGATTGGGAAACGTTTAGTAACCCTTCACACGAATAAACTAGGGACTGAACAAGAGGCAAGTGTTGCCAGTAGCCATCTGCATTTCAAGTGTCATCTATCCACCTTATGTAACACCTGAGCACACAGATGTGGTATCCAATTTTTACTGCAGGTTTGATAACTCTGCCAGCTTCTGACTTTAAGCTTTGTTATAACACTTGAATCAAACGAAGTCTAATAACCTGCATTTGAGCTGTAATCTTTTGTTTTCGTGACTTCATCCTTTTGCACCATCAATATTATTTACAATGTGGAAGTAATGATTTTTAACTTGCCAGCAATATATTACATTGGTGTTGTGCGGAGAGCAGTTACTCTACTCGTGCTGTTAAAGGTTTTGTCAGCTGTCACTTTGACACGAAATCCTAGGTTTTTTAGCACAATAAGAACAGTTGCTAAAATCCATAAATATAACTGCACTTGGATTTATCCAAAATCTGCTTCTTTATTTGGAATCTCTTTAGATATAGCAAGTATCCAGACCCTGAAGGTAAATAAATCCTAATTTGGTGCTAGTTCCTATCTCCTTTGTTTGCTCACCTGAGTATCAATCGGAACTGGAGACAGATTTGACGCTCTGAATTAATCCTTGTTCTGCTGGAGCCCCAATAATTTTTCAGGAAAACAGGTTACCTTCATTACTATTGTAATTGCTGTTTATTATGGTGGTGTTTTAGCAGTTTCACATGGCAAATGTACTTAATATGTTTACTTTAATGATTTACAATCATTAACTTTGATAGCTCATTTAGTTATTATACCACCTTCTTACTGTTGGCAAATGGAGAAAAAAAGTGTACATTGCTTTTGTTGAAACATAGTTAAAATAAAACGTTTGAAATCGACAGACTATTTTGGTTCTGGGTAGGTGCAGTAGCTGTTTGGCACCCATTCTTGTGAGTTGTGCATCGAAACTGTTAATATCTGCTCTTGTGACTGCAAATGCCTAATGCAAGCTTCTCCAACGAGGAGCTGTGAGCTATTGGTTTCTCTCCAGCTACCTATAACTAGCTCTCGTGTGCATTCCTGCCTACTAATTTATAAGCCCTTAATTGAATATATTTATGTGTGTGAAAAGCCTGTATTGGAGATGAAAATCATTTTTTCTCAGAACTCCTAAACAGATGCTTGGAGCAAAAGGGTTACATTTGCAAAATATATTTAATGCTGATATTTTAGTGAAAAAAAATGCAGCATTGGGAGTTTTGCCATTAATACAATTATCTTGGTGACAAGGACATTGCTGTTGTCGCTATTATGTATTACCCAATATAGAGGCATTCCTCATTGACAAACCCTTTTCTACATTACTACTGTGATAAACTGAGGTGATCACTGCTGTTGTGGCCACACATACAATCTCATCTGGTGTGGTCACTATTGCACCACTAATAATTGTATCTCTAGATGATTGATCTTTAGTGAGCTTACATAGCTCTTACTACAGAAAGGGTTTTCAGACCCCTGATCTAATGAAATACGTAAAACTATTTGGCTTTTGTTCAGGTATTTGAAGCATCCCCAGGAAATACAAGACACCCCTATCTTCGCTGTTATTTGGAAATATTACTGAAGACAATCTGGTACATAGTGTTCTTTAAGAATTTACATTTCTCATCTCATAGATTTCCTATTTGGCAACATTTTTGGGATGGCTTTGAAACTATAAATTAATTTCACGGTCTCTGAATGGTTTGGGAGGATCCGATACACATTTTAAGAGGATATAGTTTGTGCTAAGGAAAGCAGGCACTTCCTATCTGTGTTGGTGTGGGAAGAGATGCAAGTAGACTGCTTTGGGACATTTTCATAAAGTATTTCTAAAGATGCCTTTAGGATTGCTTAATTTAGAGTAGGGGTGTGCGGCATTCACACTATTTTGCTTATGAGTAATTATGAGAAAGTTAGCTAAAATTACAACAATGGAAATCAGTGATGTAGCACTACTTTAGCACAAAATGCTCCCTTTTGTCAATTTTTGACGCAAGTATCTATTTTTATGGTAAAATGTTGCAAACAGTCATGTGGCTTAAGCAACAGATGTTCTTGTTCTGGCCGTTTGCGTTATTCCCATGCTTTCCTGATAAAATGTTCCCAAGAATGACGTAATTTCTTGACTTGGTGTGATTTCAGCAATTTCCCACCGCATGAAATTATTCTGGTGTATAGTAATATAAATTTTATCCGGACCTATTTTCGAGGAGCAGTTCCTCTGGCATAGATTTGTCTCTTGCTCAAGAATCAATTGATTTTACATTGTACCGTTTTAAATTTATTTTTAAATACTAAGGAGCTGTAGGTTTCCAGTGACGATTAAAAGATGCTCCGTTTTACAGGAGTTGTGCGCTTTTGAGCTTAGGAGTTTCGCCTTCAGGAAAAACGCCTTGGCTGAATATATGATGAAGTAATTTGTGTGGAATCTTCTATACTACAGTTCATTCTGATGAGTGCTAGTTGGTACATTCTAATAAATGTATTCAAGCAATTAGTTGCTATCCTGTTTAGTATATACCTAGAGACTTCTTATGCCTAATCACCCCCCCCCCCTCCCATCTGAATAACTTAAAGGGATAAGTGCCTTCAACCTTTTTACAAATAGTGAAATCGAAGCTTGAAACGCTATTTTAATTTGTCAAGACCAGACAATATTACCATGGGGTTCCGTGTTGTCTGTCTGCTATTGACTAAATGTAGTGACTTCTAACCAATGATTTGTGAATCCGAGTTCCACTGTTTATACTGTTTTCTCAAGTGTCTAATTGACATGGTACTACTAGTAGAATTATATACATCAACCTAATGCAAACCAAGACACTCCAGTCCTAGCTTTCTTTATTATCTATTGATGGGAGTTTTGCCTCTTAAAACAACCACAAGATGGGGTGTCATATCTGCAAACTCTTCCTTCTGGTAGCTGTTTCTCCGCTCATTTCCTTCTTTTTGCTTACGATGATCTTGTTAAAAACCATTTAATCACCTTTTAATGACTTTCTACATCACAAGCACCTGATCTCTTGCCTTCTTTCTGTTCTTCCTTAGCCAAGACTAACAAGGTAATGTTAAAGCTAATATGCTACAGAAGTTCACATTTTATCAGTTCCTCAGAGGTACTTGTATGTTATTTCCACTCCTACTAATCTTGCATCAGAGGCATAGACAAGACCCTCAATTTGCCTCTCCTAGAGCTGCTATTTCGGTGAACAGATTTTTCCTGGTTCCGTTCTCAGATGTGGTCTGTCATCGCTAGCTGCCTGTGCACAATCAGATCCTCTATCTCTGATCTGATTTTTAAAAATGTGACATGCATGTCTTGTGACACCATCACTTTTCCCAGTGGTTTTCCTTTCTACAAAGGTTCCATTTGAGGTCTGTTTGATGGCTACATGCTCCTTTTTGAAGGTGGACGTCTATCTGCAAGATTTCATGATTACAGCTGCATTTCCATGGCTAGCTTGACTTTTGCCTTTAGTTGTACCTAAATACTCTTTTCAATCTTTGTTTGCTATGATGATTTTGCTCTGCGTAATGTATGAGAACTATGGCGGGTTGGATCTGGACAGTGTTTTTATCATTTATTGAGCATGTGTCCTTCATGTCTGGATCACTTCTGTCTTTTTCTGAGTATATTTTAACATCCTTCAAAATTGTGCCCACTCTTGGCTGAGTTCCTTATTCCTCACTTCGAGTTGCAGCCAACATGTGACTGTCTATTGTCCCTTTTTCTTTTTTTACTGACCACTTCAGTGCTGCACAGTGTGATCTAAATAATCCTGGTGGGTTTCAAGCTCTTGTGTTCTTTTCCGCTGTGGATGTTGAAACATCGGCATTCCCATACTAGTTCTGAGATTGGGTAGGAGCCATATGCCAAAGTAAAGAAAGGGTACTGCTTTTTGTAACTCTGGCACTATACTTTAACCCTGTTATTCTGTTAGCACGAAAGCCAAAGCCCTCTAATCTCTTCCTTTTGTGGCTGTTCGATTGCATTCTCCTGTACGAAGGAAAAAGTATAAATTGAATAAGCTGTAAGTTGTGCCCGTCAACATAAATTGGAGTTCAACTCAGCTGAGAGATCTGTTGTCCTAAGTCTTTCTTAGTGGATTCAGGAATTTGCTAGTCAACTTTTAGTTGAAATCCAGAACATATTGGGTCATTGAAGATTTATCGTAAAGGTATCTCAATTTATTTAGCCATGCCACCAAATCCTCAGTCAGTCGCTTACCTGAAGTTCTTGACCAGGAGTTCTAAAGATGTTTAGCTGTTCCGATAAAAAAAAAGTCTGACTTTCATGTAAAATTGGTTTAAACTAAATTCCCTCTTCTATTCTGAGACCTCTTACTGTAACTAGAATGTGCTGTTCTCTGAAGGCTGGGTCTAGCCTAGCTCTTTAGCCGACATAATGCCCTCTAGTTCTGTCTAGACAAAGCGCAGGCTTGACGCTTGTTTTTGTACACCTTTGCAAGTATGTCCAACTAATTCACCAAAGCACACCAAAACACTGTCACGTTTTTCCTCCATCAGAAATGTAGCGAAGAAAACGCAACCAATTTTTGAAGTTCCATTTGCCACTTTCCAATAAGTGGTCCACAGCAGAAATTGTATCAGGTCATTTGAATTTATTCCATTGTAGACAATAAAAGTCAGTCGACGCTCGTTTCGTCCTCCTGGATGTTCTCAAGGCTTCTCTCAAGATTATACCAAGCAGTCCATTCCAATGTATTACATACGTAATTCCAAACGCAAATGAATCCCTATGAGGTAGTTGTATGTATGCCAGCCAAGATTCTTTGTGTTCACGACAAAGTGAAGGCTCATGGAGCCGTTGTAGACAATGTGGCTGTTCCACCAATATTAGTACGTTTCAATGGATTCAGTAGTTGCCATATACGCGACGTCTGTTTCAGGGGCGCTTAAACCGTGATAAGTTAGCGCAAACAATGCCAAGATCCAGAGCCTCAACCGTTCTCCCGAATTGCTTCGTGTGAAGCAAGTATGCAGCACAAACTTTAATACCATCTATTTTGGGATGTGGTTGGGGCTCTTGTCCCCTTAATCTGATCTCATATGGGCCTACTAGGGTGTCCAGCTGCTTCAGGAGAACTTATGGCAGTGCCTTTAGTCTTCTGGTAATTTGTTGTCCGGTTGGTGCAGCAGCGTAAGGATTGCCTCAGGGAATAATCCTTAATGCTGTTTGACAATAACTTCTGCTCCGTAATAAAGTCTTGTTAGCCTTTAAATAAGTTTTCCCCTCCTAAAAGAGTACCTACACTGCATTATGTATATGCGGTGTATGAGATGTATACAATACTAGTGATGTGTGGATAGACATACTTGCGTCCGTCTTCACTTCTGTGTGCACAGCACTGAATTGAAGTTCCATCCCATTCAGTACATGGGGCACAATTTCTAGAGTATTGTTAGTGCCTTAGTTCGTTGCTTCTGTTATGGCCATTGGATGTCTGAGCTATTTTTGCATTCATCCTTGGATGCTGATATTACATTGGAGATAATTCCTCGACATTTCAGCTCCTATAGTCATTTTATCATAGAATCTAGGCTCTGCATGGCAACTCGTGCTCCTCTTCCTTGGTTTGTCATTAAAACGTTTCCTGAAACTGGTAACCCATCTAAAGGACCTCAGGTGCCCTTTTCACTAGGACTTGTCCCTGTTCAGACATTAACCACACTGGATGCCCCCTCCCCTAAATTAAATCCTCCTTTGAACCACTGATGTAGTCTTTCAAGCATGATATTACTACATTAAAACACTCCTGCTGCAAAACTAGGGCTTTTAAAACGTGTATGCTTTGCCCTCCAGTTTCGTCCATTATAGTCTTGTTCTCTCGGCTAAGAACAGACTGCTACGCATACGTCTGAAAGGGTTATGGTTACGGATGCATTGCAGAGGAAGTGATGGGTTAATGTGTTGGCAAAACCTAGGGGAATCGTGGTATAGGCCAGAGCATGGTTTCCCTTCTACAGGAAAAGAAGTAAGCTGTTCAATTGTGTATGGGTGGGTTGGTTCTCCTGACCTTGACCTTCGGTACAGTACCATGAACGTGTGCACCTGAATTCACACTACTGATATGAATGCTTGCTCCTTCAGAAATCACTTGAAAACCGAAATACATTGTAAGATGACCTTTACACCGATAGCTCCAAAGCCATTCTGCTTTTGTACCTCTTCCCTCCATTTCTTTTCTACCACCTAAACTCTCTTTTGATATCTACTTGCACATGATTTGGTTTTCTTGGCTGTTTACACGGTTTCAAATTGTCTTTTTGACAGTAGTGGAGTTAAAAATGCTCCCTTTCACAAGAGCCTTATTTGCGATAGCCTCACTATGTCGAATCTTGTGATTATAGCTTCTACTTTTCAAGCTGTCAAACTTGCTTCTGTATGTAACTGGTGGTTGATTATCCAGATTTCTGACTTTGGACGCTGTCTATACGCGGAGGTCTCCAACCATTTCTGTTCTGAGAGCTACTTATGTTCATTAAAACGTATTGAGAGCTACTAATATTAGTGGTGTGTAATTTGAATGTTCTTATTTGTAATAATTCAGCCAAGCAAAAGCATGTTAATTTAATAAGCTAGTATGCACACAGGTGAGCTACTCGGAGGTAGCTGGGGAGCTACGGTAGCTCAGAAGCTACTAGTTGGAGACCCCTGGCTACAGAATGTTTTTTGATGGGGCTACCTGCCTAAAAATAGTCAGGCTGTCTTAATACAACTTGTGATGTATGATCGTATGAGCCCTTAACTGTGTTGACCTGTCAGACCTCCTCTCCAGCAGCTGTTTGGGGTCTCATCGCTGCCTGCAGGTGCCTGACTCACACATAAGGCTTCATCAGTCATGCCTCTGTATGTCGCAGTTGGTTACTGGAGGCAGTCTAGCAAAGCAAACACAAGGAGATGATGGACGGAGCGCTGAAACTTTTCATGCATTTACCCTCCGTCACAGATCTGGGTTGTATCCATCGTTGTTCTTTAGTTCACTTCGCCACCCCAGTTCAGCTGTCGGGGGTAGTGATTCTCAAAGAAGGCTTGATCACAGAGCGGTACAGGTGGGTTCTGAACAAGCGGGTATCTCCTCCATTCAGTTAATTCAGTCACCCACAGGTGGTACCATTCCTGCGGTGCGGGCAACCACCAACATACTTCTTGTGCTGCCTCTACACCCAGGACTATCACTTTCTGGACCACACAGCTATGTGCAATCTAATCTAGGTGATCTGGTTAGACACAGGTCTTTGTGGATTCTGATCCCAACCTTAGTCAGGCTGGTGTTCTTTCTAGGCTGCTCTCCAGACACAGCCTGTGCACAAAGTGATGCTTCTAACATTAGACTTGTCCCAAACAGAGCCACGAAGTGTGAGCTTTCTGAACCTGTCTGTCCTCAACCAACTCAAAGTGTAATTAATAAAATACAAAAGGATTGACCTTACCTAAAGGTTCACCTTCATCTTGTACAAAAGTGTCTACAGTCCCACCTGTCACCGCTACCATTAACCACATGGCAGTTCGGCGCCTTTTCAATTTGCACAAGACTTAGTTGAATTTCTTAGGAGCCTCGTCTCCTCTTACTTCACTTCAGTGTTGCATTGTACTCCCTCCAGCTCAAGGAAAGTGAGCAACAACTTCAGCTGCCTGGGAAAGTAAGCATCACCTTCACCTTGTGCAAAGGGCAAGGCCGCGAGTGTCAAGTAAAAGTGGATAAAACAGGCCTCCTTTGCTCTGATCCACTCACGTGACATACAGGCTGCATACACGCACAGCATTCACAAGGGATGTAGCACAAGGATTTGGTTAAGTAAGCACATTGAAGTAAAACTTTACATGACTGGAGACCTATAGGCTTCCACTCTGATACAGGTGAAGGAGTTTGATCTTAACTATGTATTCACAAATCTTAGTACACTGCCACCACTACTCTATGTGCGAAACCTATGACAGTCCACTGTCAATGAGGGCGTGCTTGGTGTGCCCCGACAGGTCCAGGACCATACTGATGTCAGTGGGTAGGCGTGGGCAGCTGTGCACATGCTAGTTTAGTAATGCAAAGGCCAAAAATCAAAGCTCAGGATACCAGACACACGCAGTCTGTCATACGAAGGACAACCCCGCCCCAACATGACCCTTCTCTGCCCTCTGAGAAGTACTCGATAGTCTTCCAGCCACATCTTGGCCATGTCACCAAAGTGGACAGGCAGTATGATTCACGAGGCCTCGGTGCACTGTGTGCTTTTGTCAAAGTGCCATCACTCAAGTGCTTCATAAAAGTGCAGTAGTTCACTCAAACATAGGCTTATCCTGAGCATTGCCTGTTCCGTACCGACCCATTTTCGCATGAGTAGACTTTGTGGCAGTAGAAAAGTGTATGCGTTAACTTCATCACAGTCTAAGGTGCACAGTGGACCTGTGTAGTGTTTGTATTTCGTAATCTACTTCCCGGTAATTCTATTAAGGTAAGAATCCTTCACTATTTAACCCGGCCTTGGGTTTGATTTTTATCTTGGACAAAGGGGCCTAGGTGCGTTATCTTGTAGAACGAAATTGATCATGTTTACGCCCCCGTTTGTAAAGTTCACGGGCTATATACAGCTCTTTTAAATCTGCCTGCACCTACTTTCTGTTGACATCTCAACGTGACGTTTGCTTTGTTGGGAAGTAAAACTAAACCCCTGCCACGCTTCTGGTACCTTTCCGTGTGATTATTGCTCCCTGCGCAGTTGTGGTAGTTTTTTCGATGTACTCTGAAATGGCATGCAAGCGTTCTTTTTACCAGGGATGTTCATCACCGATTTTTCCTGGTTCTAGTCCATACCGACCGCACAGGTAAACTGCAGAGTTTGTACTTTACGTTTATAATCATTGGTATCTCAACCGTGTAGTATGACTTTATTTCACACTGTGTGTCTGTGTGTGCTTGTATCATTTGTTGCATTTATATTTTATTTAAGTAGCAAAAGTGTTAACGTTTGAGGTGCTGTGCACTAAGCGACCTGATGGCGTTGCACATTTCAAATTTTGAAATAAGCCACCCACCCTGTAAGGTGCGAAGGATGCGGTTTGTAACTTTGTGCAACCCTGATTGAAGATCATTGTACCACGACTTTACATTATGCTTTTCGTTATTTCATAGAGATGTTGAAAAGGTGTTTAATATTTTCCTGTTGGTACTAGGCCTGCTCAACTTTTTCTGTTCTGGCTGCGGTTTTCTGTCGTGTATTTTGACTGACAATATTTGAGCTATATGTTTGTTCATTTTCATGTTTGCCACTCCGAATGTTTGTTAAATACTAGCTTGCAGAAGCAAGCTATTTGGAACACCTTGATTTGCACTTTGTAACCGCTCTCTATTTATATTTGAAGCATTTATAGAAAGTGTTTTGGAAACCTTTCTAAACGTTTTTATTTCAATATTGAATAACTTTGTAACGCGGGAGTGTGCACTTGTGTCCTCAAGATCCCACTGGTGCTCGGATGAGCTCTTGCAAGGGGAGAGGTGTGGCGCCGCGGCCAGGGCGACTGACGCTGGAATCTGGGGGTCAGGGTTCGATCCCCGGCTCCGGCGGCAGGTTAGCCCAGCACCATGTGACTCTGGGCAATAGCTCGCTTAATCTTCCCGACGGCCCCCAGCGCCTAGAGACCCTTACGGGTGATTGTGCGCTTTACAAATGTGGACTTTACTTTGCATAGCAGCATTGATGGGCTAAGTCTAGCACATCTGCAGCACTTCCTGGCTGGCTCTTATTCAGCAGGTTGGGAAGGGCATGCTAGCTTTTTGGGACCTACCCCACCCCACCCCTCCAGCCCTCAGTGCCCACCTCGCTAAACCGAAGTGTACCACAAAAGACTTCAGCCAAGAGCCACTTCTTTCTTGAAGCCCATCTGCTCCACCAAAAATGTGATACCAATGCTTATCAACCACATGATGAAGCATGCTTCCTAAGTTGGTGCACAAGTGTTGTATTCCAACTGAAGCAACACTTAGGCAGTAGAAATACATGCTGCACACACTGTGAAGCTATATTTACAATGGCTAGACATTAATCCTGGTGTTCCACAGTGTCAGTATGTTAGAATGCTATAGTAGATTAATGCATCATATGCATGCACCTTGTCATATCTAAAGATCACATGTCCCCATCCTGGCTTTCTCAGTCGTATCCTTCCACATTGGTTAAATGAGCTCTTTTTTGCCATGAATACCATACCAGGTTAGTAGCAATGATTGAACACTGGAAGTACACATTATGATGAAGCACTCTTAAGGAGAGTTGATAGTATTCCAGCTGTTCATTTTTCCATGTTTGCCTGTGTTCAGGAAAGGAGTAACCACCGTTAGCGCTATATTTCAGTTGCCATGTAATGCACGTAATAAAATGAGGGTTCCATGCTTGTCCATTACCAATAAGCGCCCTTATATTTTTTTTATGGTTGGAAGTGATATGAAATATTTGGTATACGTGTAAGTTTATTTTATTTTTGGAGTAAAATTGGAAAATAATTTGACAGTGTCCTTAGTATTTCTAAATATTGACTTATGACTGACCTGCTCAGTAAAGTATATGCACATGAAAAGTTCTAGCTCAGTTTAGAAATTAACTTTTTTACTATGACCTGATTGAACTCTGTTCTGTTGTAGAGTGCATGTCTACATCCGTGGGGCCTTTGTTGCTTGAACTGGTTTTGTTGAAGGAAATGATTTGCGGACTTTTAATTATTCCTTTTTTCAAGGTTTTGTTATGCGCCCGCATATTATGGAAACTGCATTATAAATGAATTCAAGGAAGGAAAACAGTATGGTCTAGCCTATTGTCATAACTAATAATGCCTTTGACTTTCGGGAGAATTGGTACGAATTCTCAATAGCACTTTATAAAAGCAGTGAAATTATACAAGGTGCAATCTGCAGTGTGCCAGGAACATAGATGGTACATTAATTTTCTTTCAGTTGGTTGTTGTAGCCAATTTCTAGCTTTGAATCTTAATTATGCTGAGTAATGACTGCTTAGAGTATTCGGTTAGATTGGCAATCTTTTAGCGTTTGAGTATAGCTCCAGAAGTCCACAAACAATTCGAGTTTGCTCTTTGGTTTAGTTATTTTGCTGAAACCAGCAACAGTTTAAAGTTCGGTTGGTTGTTTTTGCTGCCTATGGGCTTGGAGACAACGGACTGAACAGCGTTTGCTCCGCAAACTGTTTAACATTGTTATGCCGAAGATAACCTTGGTATGTGATCTGCATTTTATTCTTGCGAGTATCTGCGATAAGGATGGCTGTGTTTTTTTTTTTCTGCTCGTCCTTTTGAAATAACATTCAATCTGCCTTTCTTCGCTTGCTTTGGGAGACTGAGTCGAGTGACCGGCACTGCTGCAAAAAAAGAAGAGGTGCAAGGCGCTTGCCCAAATTGCGCTCTGGATGGACGTCTGCAATCAGTTTCCCAATGGTGGCGACCTCGGGTCCTACAAAATGAAAAATATTTTCTATCCGTTAAACTAGACCTCGATGACAAGGTGTTATATTGTTCTAAATGCATGCCGTGACGAATCTTGTTGGCAAAGTTTCCCTTTCTTTTCAAGATGTTTTATGATTTGTATTGCTGTTCCAATTGCATAGTTTTATTCTAAACCGAGCATCCTGCAAGTCTTTTGTAAATTACATTTGCACATCTATTCAATAGAGCTCCATCCGAGCAACTGAAATGATCCAAGATTGCTTTGCAGTACTTAGGATACCTTTTGTAATTGTGTTTTTTTTTCCACAGCACATCCAATGCAAGTGTCGTAGCCATTGACAATAAAATAGAACAGGCAATGGTAAGTAAATCAAGCGGTCTCAGTATACAAAAAATGTTAATGGCCTCAATGTATTCTAAGACTTAACTATAGATGTGCGATTTTCATCTCCATTTTTCTTTATTGTATAAGACTAAGAAACCTTCTCCCGTTGGGTGAAAATTACCATCTTCAAATGTTTTAAATGAAGTCTAGGTGAATCTGCATTTCTTTGGTGCAACTCATACATAAAGTCAGCAGTCTCTATAGAGAAGATTATAAAAAAATATATATATTTTGTAAATTAAACAGATAGTTTACTTAACTATTGCCCATTCCACGGAATAGCTAGCATTTTCTGATTGTGAGAACTCACCCACACGCCTCTTGTGGACTATGCTAGAAAATGCTGCAGTTCTAAAGTGAAGTTCCTACTTGCACACTCGAAGGTATTTTCCCCTGTGAGTCAGTACATTCTATAGAGAAAAAAAATTCTCTCAAATCTTCAACTTTCCTCTTATAAAATGTTCGCATGTATGGTTACCCTCTTTTCTGAGCACTGACAAACTATGCTAGTCGGTGTGTTTTTTTTTTTTTCCTCTTCCAGTACCAAGTTGTGTTCTGCAGTGTAAATGCCGCTTCCTCGTGGGTGAGTTACTTTGGATGTTCTCATTTGCAGCACACCGCAGGAAGAGAAATTTTGGTTAATGCATCTTTTCGAAAGGGCCTTCTCTCATTACCATGTCCAATAAGGCACTTTTGTTAAATACACACCTACTGTGCCAGTTTATTCTCTCGATGCGGTTAACCCTTTTAGCTTAGTTTACAGAAGTATAGCAGGCATCACCTCTTTCGGATGCAGCTTTCAAAATCCCACTATCTGCCGACCTACAGCTGTTCATATATCGCTAATTCTGCTTAATGAGCAGATCACTAAGAGGCCCCAGGGTATTGTTTGGATATAAAAGGCTGGTCTTCTTTTAACCACCAACCTATAAACTTAGTCATTCATTCCAAACCATGCACCAGTACCCTTCCAGGAGTTGTCAAAAAGCAGCGTGAATACTAAGCAGCTACAACAAAATGCTAAAGTCATCGTTGTATGCGAGCGATGGTAAAAAAAAAAAAACATAAGTCTGCTGTAACACTTGATTCTCAATCACTCCAGCAGAGGCAGGCGTCGATAATATCCTTCTTTATTCCAATACCTCAATTAAGTATGAGTTTGTAGGTGAAGCAACCGCCATTTATCGCCAAAATAAACCAGTAATTCAATTTCTTTTAATGAAGGTATAAATGACTGCAAAGATTGGCTGTATCAATTCTTATGGATATGTCAAGATTCTCTATTCTTAAGGTTGCTCATGACACTTTCACAATCTTGGGAGACACTTTTTTTTCCTCAGCCTTGCTGTCTCATTACTTTGTTCCTGTTTTCAGATTATATTTTGAAGTTGCTGTTTGTCTATTACCTTTTTGCACTTTTTGATTGTGGGTTTTGTTGATTAGTGCCAACGAACTCCTGTTTTAAACGAAGGTTTTTAGAAACTGGTAGAAGTCCAGAAATAGCCGATTCACTGTAGGAATAGTGCCTGGATTCTAGGCCAGTTTCAGAGAAAACCTTGGCAGACTGTTTAGATTGGTTAAATGTAAGATTTCAAGGTAAAGGGTGTCCTTCGTCCTGCAGATTTTTACCACCGCAGAAAGCTGCTGTATGGCTGTTGCATTAGCTAGCTCACATAAAACAATGGCAGCCAAATTTAAATAAAGTAGAAGCATAGCAAAATGATATGAATTGTGCAGCCTTTAGAGAACTAGCATGGTTTATGGTCTGGAAATGTGATGCAGTAAGAAATGGATTTATTATCTTAAAAAAAAAAAGATTGACACATGTAAGTTGAGAACAACTTACTGATACTTGCTCAGAAAACTAACAGGGTTGCAGTGTGATACACAGGGATTTAAGTGAATGGGGATACCAAAGGAGAGTGGTGAATTAAGCAATGCTTGTTCGTGAATAGGAGGAATTAAACGTTTGCTGGTCTTTGGTTAGATGTTGAAAGCATGGTGTTTAGATGGCGCATAGTCCCACAGGCAGTGAAGTACTGCATGAAAACACTCTAAAATACAATGTAGTGATGCTGGAGTGAACAGAGATGCAAGTGTCTAGTTGTAGTTTCCTAGTCGCTCCATGCAGCTATTAAATACAATTTGAACAATTGCGCTAGGGGGTGCGCCAGTGAAGCTGTAGGTAGAGGGTACTAAGTGGCACAAAGCTTTTAAATTGTTTGTCTACTAGGTAGACCCATTGCTAATTTTTAAGTAATTAATGATATTTTGTGGAGAATTATTTCTGAGGAATGTATTCTTTTAAAAGTGTCTGCAAATGCTGTTTTAAAAAAAAATTCTTATTTTGTTTATAGGATTTGGTTAAAAGCCATTTAATGTATGCAGTCAGAGAAGAAGTGGAAGTCCTTAAGGAACAAATAAAGGAATTGATTGAGAAAAACTCTACACTTGAACGGGAAAATGCACTGTTAAAATCTCTTACGAACAATGATCATCTGGCCCAGTTATCGGCCCAACCAGCCAATCTCAGTACTATTTCACAGCAGAAAACAGTGATTGCACAAACATCGCAGATATTACAACCTCCACAGCAACCGAATGTCTCCTCGGCGTGAAATTTCCTTGCGTCCATGCAGAAAAACTGAAAGCAATCCGTCCTTGTGTGCCACTGGTGTTCTCCACTTTATAAGACAGCAAGTAGCCATGCTTCAGTTGTGTTTGGCCTTTTCAGTATTAGACAATCCTTTTACAAGAGCTTTCTTTCATTTTGATTTGTCATGCTGCACAACTGAAGCCCCTTTTTGTCTTTGGTGCACATGAGGTGTTCTAACCATGAAAGAAAAAATAGCATTTTATGTGCTGCACAAGGGGGAACTTTTATTTGTTTGGTGGTCCGAGGGTTTATATTTTCCCACAGGATTTACTTCCAGCATTGCTGTTAAGATATGTTAATCTTCTTCAAAGAGCCATCATTCTTAAAGTATAGCATTTATTTACTTTCATTTATTTGTGTTTTATTTATTACAGGGCTGCTATTTTCATATTGTATATGAACAATGTCACAAACGTTACGTTGACACCAATGCCATGTATAAAACGTCATAGATGAGAATGCATTGAGCAGGCAAGTGTAGGCAATAACTCAGTAAAAGTATCCTGGCATAATGCAACACTAATGGTAAAATCTTGGTATTTATTTACAGTAGTCAAGACAGTTTTAGTGTATTATTTGTAAAGAATGCAATGTAGTACATCTGTACAGATAGTTTGTGAAATAAATGATTGGGCTATTTTGATGAAGAAAATGTTGGTCATTTCTTTCTGCTTCTAGGGCTGAAGAGAGATTGCCACGGTTCTCTGCTTCTCCGCATTTAAGTGACTTTGGGGTGGGAATAAAAAGCTGTGAAAATGTTCAATCTACTTTGTAACCAAAGAAGCAAAGCTGTGCATTTGACTTTTTATTTTATTTTGTACTGCACATTCTCTATGTATTTTTTTTTTTAGTGTTTCCGCCCTTTTTGCTGTTCAGCATGATCTGCATGACCTATAATCTTTGAACTACTTTCGTACCTCATGTTTTTTTTAATCCATCACTCAGTGTAGAAGAATGCAAGTCTGTGAACTATGTCAAATAATAAAAACGAACAGCTGGTATTGGTGGAGCTGACCTAGTGACCTGTACACTAGTTGTATAAAAAAAAATGAAGTGAGCCAACTTTTGTTCATTTAAATTCGTGTTGAATTTCGTATGCCGAACATGTTTTGTTACACTGCAGATTTTAATGTATTTAATAAATGCAACATGCAGATTAAGTTCAGTCTGTACTACTTAAATTATGAAATACACACCTTACGACTTTTTAAAGTAGCATGTTTACGAACATGGCTATAAACACCAGAGAATTTGTTTTGTTGCAAGTGTGCATATATTTGCTTCTACTCCCTAAACCATTTCTATGCCTGTTAAAAAAGCAACAGCATTCGAAGTAAGGTGTCATTCCACGTACGCTTGTGACCTTCCCTTTAGTTATGACATGGCACAAGTTCACAAGTGCAATCCGAATAGGGAGATGAGAAGTGGACAGGCAACCAAAGAGGTCAGGATAAACGTGAAAAGAGGGTTGTGAGGAAGTAAAAATGTATAGAAAGGGATTGTGGTGTGATTGAAAGTCATGGGAAAAGCAAATTGAAGTAGCATTGTGTGGGATGACTAAAAACTAGAAAAGAATTATTGCAAGGTTTAAAATGAGAAGTTATTGACGGGAGTATAAACAGCCTGTGAAGGGATGCTGAGATTGGAAAATGAAGGAACAAAGGAAGAAGCAAAGAGGATACAGAAAGGATGAACCTCTGGCACTTCTCTATATACCATCTCTAATGTGAACGGCAAATACGTCTTGTGATATAAATAGCAAGGGCGTCAATTATGTTGTGAGGCATCTCATTTCTCAACTTCAATGTTGTCAAGTTGGTAAATTGAACTTCAATCATTTTCCCTAAATAAAAATTCCTTTTTCAAATAAGACTTTTTGAAAATGTTTCAGAAACTGACAATGGGCAAAAACGTATCAATACTTTGTATACATTGTGTTTTAACTCAGTGCAATCTGTTATGTCGGTTGAATGAGGAGGGGGGTTATGCTACTGAACAAAACAAACTTGTAAACCAATAAAATAGTGGTGGACTGTACCAACGTCACTGTGTTCTCCTAGTGATCTCACAGATTTCACATGTGCTTAACTTAATTCCTTGGATTTACTTTATTAAGTAGGTATGTTGAGTTGGTGCAAAAATTATTGGAGAAATCCAAAAATATGTTTTTGATTTGGTGTACCATCAAGGTAATAATTCCCAATCCAACAAAAACTGCAGAGGTGTTCAAACACATTTCTTAAATTCTTTTTCCATTGCATTTTGTAGGTCTTAAACAGGTTAGCATAAACATTTTTTTTAAATTGGTCAAACAATAAAACACCACAAAAGACAAAACATAGCAAAAGAGCAGAACACAAGATTAAACTTTTCTTTGACATGTTTGTTTTAAAGATAAACTGCCGCAAGGTAACAAAGAACTGTTCTAAGCTGTATTCCGGCCAAATGTGATATAGCCCTCTTGCTTGTAAGCAAGGAAACCCCTCCTGTTAGACCTAGCATCCTCGGCATGTAACTATCAGGAACCCATGCACACTTTAATTGATGAACAAAAGTGTCAGAGTGGACACGTAGAGACAATAGGGGACAAAGCGTTTAAATTGAAAACAATAAGTTGTCTTGGAATCAGTCGTTCGAGAGGTGTGTCTTTCATGTTCAAGAGAACCAGCCGACACGTGTTTCGTCACGTCTGGGACAATCTTCCCGCGACTCCTCAGGGCTGGGGGGGGTACAAAGGGAAGTGATGGGGTACATAACAACAAACAAAAACCAAATGGTATGTGACATTTTTCAGAACATTGGAAAAACTCCAAAGGAAACCACTGGACGCGTGATAACAAAACATGGCGACTTGAGAGAGGGGTGACATTTTGATGCAGAGGTGGCTGGCACATCTCGGTGGTAAAACAACATGTACATTATAAAGGGGAATATGTCATGCGTGTGTGTAGGAAAGTGGAGGTGGTGGGGGATAAGGAGAAACATTTGTGCCACGCAAATGCAACAAATGGAACAAACAGTGCGCGGACGTGTACAAGCGAAGAGTGATCTGAAACATTAGGAGGAGGGTCGACTTTGAGCATGCATGTGTTTTAGAAAACAAAGAGCTCATAGTATATAACATACCTAAAGCGAAATGTAGTATCGTAGGGAGAGTCTATAAAGTAAGAGTGCACCAGATAAGAACACAAATGTTCCCCCTCTGGTTAATATCATATCTAAAATTTACTAGGGAGTAGAAATTAGAGGGGGATAATGCAAAATCAAAAGATGCTCACTGCTCCGTCGGTGATACTTCCGACCCGACAGGGCCCTAGACTGTTTGGCTAATCAAAACAGTGATTGGAGGATTCTAACAATAAAAGATAAACAGAGCAAGATAATGAGTAGCTCTGTATGTGAATAAGTTTATAACAGAGATGCATGAGAGTAGTTGGGAGTTCAGAGAGAAATTGCCAGCTCAACTATCAGGTTTAATCTCCGTAGTGAGAGATAAAGTAAGGTGAGCGAATACACCGTGGAACACTCCAAAAACGTTGAAAAGAGTTGTTGTAGAAGATCTGGAAGAAAGAAAATTGAAAAGGGAGGAGAATCTCAAGTTATGCGAGAAAAACGCATATGCAAAGTGGACTAGTTGCAGACACATGAAATTTAATTGTCGATGTGCCGGGGAGCCAAAAGTAGCTAAAAAGTCAACCTACACGGAAATTGTAATAACGATTACCCCAAACATATGGTATAACCACATGTGGAGGAGTGATTAACAGTGTCTGTGTTGCGAGATAGATCGTAAATGCAAAGCGCTCTGATTTGTAGAGAAAAGAGTTAGCACATAACACAGAATAGGTTCTCCAAAGGGTGTTACTCATCCACCACACTCCGAACAGCCGCTAATAGGGATAAGAAGGTAAAAAGGTTGGATACTCTGATCTCCCGATCGCATACACAGTCCCATGACAATTGTTAGAAATGGGATCCCTGGTTGGCCAAGGCTAATTTGCATGTAGCCAGGTTCTGAACTCTGATGGTGCAGTGAGCTAAAAAACGGTGATGGATCAAGCCCTGATCTTTTGACTGGGTAGGAGTGTTCTGCTTAATTCAGATACTCTGTCCATTACCACCACCCTTTTTGAATCGTTTTGGCCACTACAAGTGTGGAAGGGTATGCTCAGATGTGAGTCCCTTGCTCACTGCACCATCAGGATTAAATTGGTAGTTTGGTCTGCCCTGTTCCCATGATGCACTGGGCCAGGGACAGACTAATTTGCATGTAGCCAGGTTCTGAACTGGGATGGTGCAGTGAGCCAAAAAACGGTGATGGATCAAGCCCTGATCTTTTGACTGGGTAGGAGTGTTCTGCTTAATTCAGATACTCTGTCCATCACCACCCCCCTTTTTGAGTCGTTAAGGCTTGCACCAAGGCCATGCAGAAATCACCACTTCTAGTTAGGGTAGGGAAGTCACCCGCCAAGACACCCCTGCTCACCCCCTTGGTAGCTCGGCACGAGCAGTCAGGCCTATCTCGGAGGTCATGTGTAAGGCATTTGCGCACGCACCCCCAGCAACAACCTCCCGGGCCCCCCACAAAAGGAACTTCTCACAAGATATATATGAGAATAGCTTTTGTATTGAAGAACACATTTAGACATAAATACGCAGTTTACAAGGTGCCAGGGGCACGGGCAGCGTTTACAAGGGACTATATGCAGGGCCATGGGGCCCCTGCCAGGGATATGCACATGATGGAACTGGCATTAGAACACAACACCTGGGAGCTTCCTAGAACTAGCACTAGAACACATTACCACCAGGAGCTTCATGGAACTAGCAGTAGAACTCACTCTAACCAGGAACAACATACATGGGACATCGGATATTCAGGAGGGAAGGAATGACAAAGCACATCACATAACAGGAGCACTTTTAGAGGTGCAACACAATACTCTCAGGGATCACATAAACATTAATCAATACTTCCAACAGGCAATGTCACTATGTTCAGGGCAGGCTGCAGGTAGCCAGGGGCAAACCTACACGTGGCAGCTGCCCACGAAGTGCTGGGCAGCTGAAGGGCATCGTGGGAGCCTTGCAGGCTCGGGGGAATAATTGGCGCCATGAAGGAGCCTCTAGGGCTCAAGAACAAAGATGCTGGGCGGAGCCTCGTAGGCTCGAAAGAACATGGGACAGAAGTGGGGCCCCTCTGGGCTCGAGAGACGGTCAAGTCAGAGAATTTATATAGCGCACTACATACCCAGAGGGTCTCAAGGCGCTTAAGGAGGGGTGGGGGATTACTTGTCAAATATCCACGTTTTAAGTTGCTTTCTGAATGCTAGGTGGTTCTGGGTAAGGCGAAGGTGAGTGGGAAGTGAGTTCCAGGTTTTAGCTGCCAGGTAGGAGAAGGATCTACCTCCCATGGTGGTTTTGTTGATGCGAGGTACAATGGCAAGGGCTTGGTTGGAAGATCGTAGCTGGCGGGAGGGGGTGTAGAAGGACAGTCGTGTGTTGAGGCATTCTGGTCCGATTTCGTAGAGTGCTTTGTGTGCGTGCGTTAGGAGCCGGAAAGTGATCCTCTTATTGACGGGGAGCCAGTGGAGGTTTTTCAGGTGACCAGAGATGTGTTCTTTACGCGGGATGTCCAATATGAGCCTGGCTGAGGCGTTTTGGATTCGTTGGAGTTTTTTCTGGAGTTTAGCGGTAGTACCGGCGTAGAGGGTGTTTCCATAGTCCAGTCGGCTCGTGACCAGAGCGTGGGTGACCGTTTTCCTAGTTTCGGTAGGGATCCAACGAAATGTTTTTTTGAGCATGCGAAGAATGTTGAAGCAGGATGAGGAGACGGCGTTGACTTGTCTGTTCATTGAAAGTGAGGAATCCAGGATGACGCCTAGGTTCCGTGCGTGGTCTGTCGGGATGGGTGCTTTTCCAAGGGCTTCTGGCCACCAAGAGTCGTCCCATGCGGAGGGGGAGGTACCTAAGATGAGGACTTCTGTTTTATCTGAGTTCAGTTTCAGACGACTGTGTTTCATCCATTCGGCTACTTCTTTCATTCCTTCGTGTAGGTTAGTTTTGGCGGTGCTAGGCTCATTGGTGAGTGATAGGATCAGTTGAGTGTCATCCGCGTAGGAGATGATGTTGAGGTTGTGTTGGCGGGCGATGGCCGCGAGGGGGCTCATGTATACGTTGAAAAGGGTGGGGCTGAGTGAAGATCCTTGTGGTACGCCGCAGATGACTTCAGTGGCCTCTGACTTGAATGGTGGAAGGCGGACTCTCTGGGTTCTTCCGGTGAGGAACGAGGTGATCCATTCTAGTGCTTTTCCTTGGATTCCGATGTTTCTGAGGCGCTGTAGAAGGGTGCTATGGCAGACTGTGTCGAAGGCTGCGGAGAGGTCGAGGAGGATGAGTGCGACTGTTTCTCCATTGTCCAGTAGAGTTCGAATGTCGTCTGTTGCTGCGATGAGGGCGGTCTCAGTGCTGTGTTTTGCTCGGAAGCCGGACTGTGAGGAGTCGAGGGATTTGTTGGCTTCGAGGAAGGCGGCGAGCTGGTTGTTGACAGCTTTCTCTATGACTTTGGCCGGGAATGGAAGGAGCGAGATGGGGCGGTAATTTTTGAGTTTGGGGTCTGCTGTGGGGTTTTTCAGAAGGGCGCTGAGTTCAGCGTGTTTCCAGCTTTCCGGGAAGGTGGCGGAGTTGAAGGAGCAGTTGATGACGTCTCGGAGGTGCGGTGCTATGATGGAGTCTGCTTTGTTGAAGATGTGGTGAGGGCATGGGTCTGTGGGGGATCCTGAGTGGATGGAGTTCATCAGGCGGATGGTGTCCTCAGTGGAGATTGGGTTCCAGTCGTTGAGGATGTTCAAGGGGGGTGAAGGTTCAGCAGATGGTTGGGTGGGTTGGACTCCGGGTTGGTTGTCGAAGCTGTTGTGGATGTCTGCAATTTTGTTGTGGAAGAATGAAGCTAGGGAGTCGCAGAGGGCTTGAGAGGGGGTGATGTCGTTGGAGTTGGCCGAGGGATTGGTAAATTCCTTGACGATGTTGAAAAGTTCCTTGCTGTTGTGGGCGTTGTTATCTAGTCGGTCCTTGAAGGCGGTTTTCTTGGCCTTTCGGATCAGTTGGTGGTGTATGCGGGTGGTGATTTTGAAGGCGTCCTTGGTGCTGGTGGTTGGGTCTTTTTTCCAGGCCTTCTCAAGGGAGCGGCAGAGTTTCTTGGATTTCTTAAGATCATCGTTGAACCATGAGGCCTTCTTGCTGCCAAGTTTGCTTTGTCGTTTTTTCAGTGGTGCTAGGATGTCGGCGCTGTTGGATAACCATAGGGTGAGGTTGGTGGCGGCTTGGTCGGGGTTTGAGGAGTGGGCTGGGGGGTTTAGAAGAAGCGATGAGGAGATCTGGTCGATGGTGATTTTGTTCCAGTTTCTTTGCAGAGTTGGTTGGGGGTGGTTGTTGGGTTTGGGCTTGTTGTAGGTAAAGTGAACGCAGCTGTGGTCAGTCCAAAGGAGAGCCGTAGTGTGGCTGAAGGAGACATGATTGCTGGAGGTGAAGATAGGGTCGAGAGTGTGACCTGCGATGTGGGTGGGGGAAGTGACCAGTTGAAGTCCGAGGTTGGCGAGGTTGTCCAAAAGGGTGGTGGAGTTGCGGTCGTTGTTCTTTTCAAGGTGAAAATTGAGGTCTCCCAGAAGGATGTAATCTTTGGAGGGGAGCGCGTGTGGAGTGATGAAGTCCGTGATGTCCTCACTAAATTGTGCGCGGGGTCCTGGTGGCCTGTAAAGGAGGGTGCCTCTGAGTGTGGTCTTGGGGTCGATGTGGATCTGGAAGTGAAGGTGTTCAGAGTTGGCGAGATTGACGTCAGAGCTGGTTGAGATGTGGATGGATTTTTTATGGACGATAGCGATTCCTCCTCCTGTGTGGCCGGTACGGTCCTTGCGTATGATCTTATAATCTTCTGGGATGGCAATGGTGATGTCTGGGGCGGAGGAGGCGTTCATCCATGTTTCCGTTAGGAAGGCGACGTCCGGAGAGATGGTGTCTAGTAGATTCCATAGGTCAATGGCGTGCCTGTGGACCGATCTGGTGTTGAGCAAGATGCATTGTAGGTGGTTGGGGTCGGGAATCTGAGGTGTGATCGTATCGGAGTTGGTGACGGTGCTGATGAATTTGCAGGAGTGACATGAGAAAGGTCCATGGGTGTGTCCAGGAGCGGCTTGGACGCAGTTGGGGGATCGGCCGGGGTTAAGGGCTAGGAGGGTGGTGGCATCGTAAGCAATGCGGGAGGGCTGGGCAATGCGAGGGCCAGGGGGTCTGGTGCTGGGCGCGGGCTCTGCGCGGACGGGCGTAGACGGGCTTACCTTTGGCGCACCTTCGGCGCGGCCGTAGCGCGTGGAACCATCTGACTAACATAGGTGGTGGAGGGGGCGGAGCGTGGGAGGGTCAGCTGGGAGGCGGGGACGTGGAGGCGGGCCAGGGGAAAAGCACAACAACAAGATGGTGGGGTGGCTAGAAGTGAAACCGGGAGGGCGCAATGCTAAGCCTGGTAAGGCCCTACGGTAGGGCGTAGGCGGAGCCCCTCTTGGGGGACTCTGCATCACTGGGGGCCAATGGTGGAGCCTCTCGGGGCCCGGGGGAACTGATACCCGTTGGAGCCTCTCGGGGCAGGGGGATAATCGTGGAGCCTCTCGGGGCTCGAGAAACGAAGGGGGAGTCCCTCTCGGGGAATCTATCTCACTGGGGGACCCCCCGGCCTTGGCAACACAGCAGAAGGATCATTGGAGGGGAGGGGCGGGCACCGGCAATGTGCCCCGACGCCCCCTCCCCTTCGCTGCACTCACCGGGTCGGCGCTGGTCTCTTCTCGCTCTCCGGGGCTCCCTCTCGCTCCTGGGGGCCCCCGGGGGGGAAGCGGCAGTTCTTCTCGGGGGGGGGGGGGGTATACGCAGGGGCGCGGAGTCGGCTCCCGCCGCTCCCTGCATTCTCGGCTCTCTCCCGCCTCACCAGCTCCTCGGGCCGCCGGCCAATCACAGCGCGGCCTGGGGAGACGTCAGCAGCACATCCCGGGCCGGCAGCCAATCCCAGCGCGGCCCGGGGATGACATCACGAGGGGTCCCGGGCGGCGGCGGTGACTCGGGGGAACTGACGAGGGCCAGGCTCCCTCGGGGATTAGGGGCAAATAGCGAGGTAGGCACTCGCTGGGGGAGTGTAGAACCTCCGCAGAACAGGGCAATTGCCGGGTGGGCACCGGCTTGTGGAATATAGCGCTCCCAGCGCTGGTGGCATGAATGAAGCGCCCCAAAGCGCTAGTGGGCAAGAATCAGCGCTCCCATGCGCTAGGAAGGAGGAACAGCGCTCCCAAGCGCTGGGGGTCAAGGAAAAGCGCTCCCAAGCGCTAGATGAAAAACAGCAAAGTCCATAGGAAGTCCAGGACCTCAGGTGGAGCACAGCAGCTCCTAGAAGGGAAAATCCATCAGATGTCCAGGAGCAGGGCAGGGCCCAGGGAGGCAAGCCAACCCTGAGCCCAAGCAGCAGCACCCCCCTGGTAGATTCAAGTTGGGAACAAGAACATTTTAGAAGAGGTCACAGCCTCTTTTTATACATGAAATTCCTTTGTCTAAAGGTGCTGGGTGGGGAAGAAACCAGTCGCAGCTGGTTTTGAGAGTATCTTGTTTCCCCCAGCCACCCTTTCCATTCATCAGGCAGGCTAGGTCATCAGACGCACCCCAGGGGGGTGGAGCCAGCATTGTGGGGGAAAGCCCAACCTCATACAGGATACAGGCACAGCCCCTCCCTCACATCAGCATGTTAATCTCTCCATTCACCACCGGGGCAGACCCACAGACTCCTGGAGCCAGGCTCCCCAACCGGCTTCAGCCAATCACGCGCCAGCAAACCTACTGCACACACACCCATGTCTAGAAGTGGCCCTTCCCTTCTAGACACACACGCCGCATACATCATTTTGCAGCATTCAATCACACGAGTTCACACATACCAGACTCTAGCCTGTACCCCCACGCATCAGGAACTACCAGGGACACACACATTCCCCATGCATTCCTATGGGAGGGCAGGCCTCTCTCATCTACACACACTCAGAGGGGGAATCACCATCCCCAGGTCACATATAACAAGCACAAACTTCAGGGGTGGACCTGCCAGAAGGCCCAGTCCAACAACAATTCTATACGCATGATCAGACTTCAACAATCTACACCGGCACATCCATGTGAGTCTGTCCAAACATTGGGCCATATTGAAAGCAGACAAGAGCCTTAAAGACAACATTTCAGACCATCCTCAAATCACATACAGAAAGGGCCACACTCAGGAATAGGTTGAGCCCCACCATTCCACGAGACGTCACTGCATCGAACTGGCTAACCACACTCAGTCATGGTTTCTACAAATGCGGTTTCTGCGCAATGTGCAGATGGACCAAACGTGACGTTAAGAACTTCACTGGGCTATGGAGAAGTACACACCATTAATAGTAACATAAACTGCACAATCAGATTTGTTACATACATAATTGAGTGTACCTGTGGAAAATATTACGTAGGAAGCACTATCAGACCTTTGAAAGATAGAATCGCTGAACATATACGTGCGATTCACAAACAAGATCCCAAGTACCCGGTGGCACTGCATGTTGCCACATGCCAGGCACCAAATGGTCACCCAAGGGTGAAAGTCTTTGGCATTTGAAATTACCCCACAGAACATCAGAGGGGGTAACCGAGAATTACAATTGAGACGCAACGAGGCCACATGGATTATGCGCCTTCGACCGGTAGACCTTGGTCTCAATTATGACCACGAGTTACAGTATTTTCTAGGCAATTGATATGTATCTAGAGACCCCTAATGCTTAGGTTTGTCTGTAATGTAACAACCTCACATGCACTGAGCTCCATATTGAATGTTTAAATTCCATGTTGTTGGCATTTATGTGAGATTATCAGACTAATGGATAAACCATTAATATAGTATTAAGATATTAAATACAGTTAGATATCTTTGTACTACTCTCGCTCACCAGTGTGTATGCACTTTCTAAGTTCTTGCAATGTTTTACCATGTACCCTGTCATATTTCTATCGTATTTGGCCTTCTATATTTAACGTTGGTTCTTTATTTGTCTTACAGCACAACTTTAAATGTACCAATGTGAATTTTTGTCGTCCAGTCCAATATCATTAAGCAAATAGAATTTACCCGACACAACAGTGACTGATCCAAAAATATGTACCTTCTAGTGTAAACACGCACCCTCCTATTATGCATCTTAGAACAATTTTACTTACCATTTATAAGTACTGCACTTGATACTACATGATGTTTAATGTCTCTAAAATGTGCAGCATTGTCTGCATCAATTGAGTCTGTAGAGCGCACCTGCTCATGTTAAGCGTACGGCCTCTATGAGGTTCTCACAGTTCTTGTTTTGACTGAACCTCTTTTTGTACATGTCCTAAATTAATTTGTAATGTTATTATGTACACTACTGATACTTGTTGTTTATAATTACAAACTCTTGGACGCTGTGTATGCAATTACACTTATTATGCCACCGGCCCAGCATGCCAGATTTTACACCTTTCTGTGACCGTCAACTTCACAGACCCTCTCTTGCACGTCTGTTCACAATTTTACGGTCGACTTAGTTACCAATTAGCCCGAATTTGTGTACTCATACAGAACTATTTGAACTTTATTCAGCTTTCTCATCCGCAAATATACACATTTATGGTTACATCTGTGAACCACCGTTTCACGAGTGCCGGACGCCCCAACCATTACTACCAGGTTAGCATTCTAACCCTCTAGCATCCGGGCACCTTTCGCGCCCGGTTTGTTTTTATTTTATTCACTTCCGGGGGGAAGTGATCACTGTAGCCTCACTCTGCACACAGGACAGAGAGCTGTTATTCGGATGCACCCGTCTGATTAACCAAGTAAGTTACTTATTTCCAGCCCCCACTCAACAGGATGACTCGTCTAGTCGCAAGTTTTCTGCTAGATTGCGAGACACTCCAATGCTTTTTTCCTTTTTAGGTCAACTCCTTCTGAAAATTACTTTGACGCTCCGACATCCAGAAACCTGTGGAAACAAACTGATCGATAACTTTAAGTGTGTGCGCCTCACTGTCATTTCACTTCATCGCCATGTGTCACCCAGTGCCTTAGGAGTCAATGGTCACCATCATCCCGTATCCATGTAGGAGTAGATTTCCCCATATGTCTTTGCTCCCCTGGACATATATGTACTAACTATTTTCTCTACAAATCAGAGCGCTTTGCATTTACGATCTATCTCGCAACACAGACCGACTCCTATATGTGGTCATACCATATGTTTGGGGTATCGTTATTACAATTTCCGTGTAGGTTGACTTTTTAGCTACTTTTGGCTCCCTGGCACATAGACAATTACATTTCATGTGTCTGCAACTAGTCCACTTTGCATATGCGTTTTTTCTCGCATAACTTGAGATTCTCCTCCCTTCAATTTTCTTCCAGATCTTCTACAAAAACTCTGTTCAGCGTTTTTGGAGTGTCCCACGGTGTATTCGCTCACCTTACTTTATCTCTCACTACGGAGATTAAACCTGATAGGTGAGCTGGCAATTTCTCTCTGAACTCCCAACTACTCTCATGCATCTCTGTTATAAACTTATTCACATACAGAGCTACTCATTATCTTGCTCTGTTGATCTTTTATTGTTAGAATCCTCCAATCACCGTTTTGATTAGCCACACAGTCTAGGACCCTGTCGGGTCTGAAGTATCACCGACTGAGCGGTGAGCATCTTTTGATTTTGCATTATCCCCCTCTAATTTCTACTCCCTAGTAAATTTTAGATATATTAACCAGAGGGGGAACGTTTGTGTTCTTATCTGGTGCACTCTTACTTTACTTTATAGACTCTCCCTACGATACTACATTTCGCTTTAGGTATGTTATATACTATGAGCTCTTTATTGTTTTCTAAAACACATGCATGCTCAAAGTCGACACTCCTCCTAATGTTTCAGATCACTCTTCGCTTGTACACATCCCTGCACTGTTTGTTCCACTTGTTGCATTTGCGTGGCACAAATGTTTCAACTTATCCCCACACCACCTCCACTTTCCCACACACGCATAACATATACCCTTATTTACATGTTTTACCACCGTGATGTGCCAGCCACCTCTGCATCAAAATGTCACCCCCTCTCACATCGCCATGTTTTGTTATCACGCGTCCAGTGGTTTCCTTTGGCGTTTTCCCAATGTTCTGAAAAATTTCACATACCATTTGGTTTTTGTTTGTTGTTGTCATGTACCCCATCACTTCCCTTTGTATCCCCCCAGCCCTGAGGAGTCGCAGGAAGATTGTCCCAGACGCGACGAAACACGTGTCTGCTGGTTCTCTTGAACATTAAAGACACACCTCTCTAAAAACTGATTCCAAGACAACTTATTACTTGTTTTCAATTTAAACGCTTTGTCTCCTATTGTCTCTAAGTGTCCACACTGACACTTTTGTTCATCAATTAGAGTGTGCATGGGTTCCTGATCGTTACTATATGCAGTACCAGCTTAGACTGATACTACCCTGAGGGGTTATAGGGCTTATCCCCTCACCCATTTTGCACCTCACTATCTATTGAGAACTATGAATTAATATTGTGTTAATACTCAGCTGTGCGCCCTTTCTAGAACCTTACTAAAAACCCTTCCCTAGACCCTTAAAACGAGCATCCTCGGCCTGATTTCCCCAAACTTTTTGCCTTCAGACCTCCTATTTTGCTGACCTCGCTTTTTTGGCCATAGGATTCTGCACACTTTACCACTATTAAACCAGTGCTAAAGTGCATGTGCTCTTTCCCTAAAACGTTGCAACATTGGCTTATCCACATTTGGCATATTTAATTTACTTCTAAGGCCCTAGTAATGTGCACTACGTGTGCCCAGGGACTGTTAATTTTAAGCTGCCATTGATCCTGTGGTACTGATTGTGCTGCTCACTTAAGTAGCCCTTTAGACATGTCTCAAGCCTGCAATTGCAGAGCCAGTGTGTGCAGGTTTAAACTGCCATGTCTACCAGGCAGAATTAATCTTTTATACTACACCTCTAGAGGGGAGAAAAAGGGTCCAAGGGAGAGTTTAAAGACAAACTACAGATTTTATCCCCAGTACAATTAATCACAACTACAAAAGAATCTGGTGGTCTCAGAAGGGAGCAAAAAACAGGTCATCACAACAACTAAGATTACAAGCACATAGTTATAGTTAGTTATAGTTATTGATTTATATAGCGCTGAATCACCCATGAGGGTATCTCGGCGCTTAGGCTGTGGAACCCTTCCTGGCTCTCCTTGTGAGGGGCGGAGCCAGGCATCCCAGCGCTGGTGGGGCCGTTGTGGAGATTAAGCAAGCTATTGCCCAGAGTTGCAGCGTGGGGCCCATGATTAGAGAAGGCGCCGAAGCGAGAATTATCGAGTCCGCGGCCATTGATCCTAGACCCTGCCGCGTCTGGAATTGAACCCTGGTCCCGGGCCTGATCTCTGCTTTAGGGTCTGCCGCCTCTAACCAGTGAGCCACACTTCTCCACACCAGTGAGTCACACTTCTGCACCCAGTGCATATCCAAAGTGTAATGAACCCAGACAAGTGAATAAGGAGAAACAACCTTCGCAGGATGATAGGATGTCCAACTACCAAGAGAGGTCAGTGTCATCTCTTGGATATCCTTCCTACCACAACTCTTGCAGATCACAGAGAGGTTCTGTGGATCGGATTGCGACCAGGCCACATAAATAGCAACAGAAGGAGGTTCAAGCAAAAAAGATGATGATTACTTGATCATCTATTATCTCCTTTTAAGAATGGATATCAATGGCTTGGGTGATGGAGTTGTCAGGTCAGAGCATGTGAGTGAGATTAAAAAGGATTTGGGAGAGAAAAATGACTTTAATGAAAATATCCCTGCCAGTCCTATTAAAGTAGTGCAAAAGCAGCTTTCAACAAATAGACCGCTTCTCAATATGGTCAACTAGTTTCAGCCTTAAGAGCCTCTTGCCCATTTTTCAGGACCGAAGTACAAGATTGCTACTGCATTCTTTGAAAAGTGAAATGTGCTGAAAAATAACAGTCAGAATACAACCTTTATATAAAAATACCTCAATACAAGCGGATTGATCTTCACACCTGTAAAAGATAAGCACATACAACTTTATTGTTAAACGATGAAACAATTACAAACGCTCACCAGAACCAGTGTTTCATAGCTAGATATCATTCAATAGCTATATAAATTACAACTGATTTCATTACTTGCACCCCGTTCAAAAAACTTGAGCCGGTGCACTCTCCTGTTTTGTATGAGATAAAAACCTCACCCGATAACAACTCCGGTATGGGAGACCCCAGCCCTGTAGGGAAGTAAATAAAATAACTATTGAGGGGAGCACCATTAATAAACGTAGTGGTTTCTTGGAAACTTGATAGGACCGTTATTGGTGTATTAGCCATAGCGTCTACACACACATATTTATGTAACAGAAGTGCTAAACACTCTACAAGCAGGGCGTCTTCAGAATTGTTTTGAGCTCATTTCACGCCTCCAGTACACCTTAACACAGATGGTGAATAGGCTCATACAGACCTAGCCTCTCATTCTACATTCAATACATGTCTTAAGGTATGGCACAAGAAGAGTTAGAGTTAATCTGAATAAAGCGAGGTCTCTCTTTTTAAACATACTGGACCAATTAATATGGTTTTATTCTGTGACTATAAATCGCAAGCTGGATGGTTTGCAGAGATTTAAAAAGCGACAATATTAAATGAACTAGACGACCTAGTCTTTTGAGGTGGGTTCTCAGGTGTCTTCCTTCTTGTAAAAAAGTAGTTCAATATTGAGTATAGCATCTTAATACATGATATAATCATGAAGGCGCAGAGGCAGTGACTAGAACTATCATATGCTCCCCTCAATAGTCATTTTATTTCTTTCCCTACAGGGCGGGGTCTCCCATACCTGAGTTGTCACTGTATGCGGTGAGGTTTTTATCTCATACAAAACAGGTGAGTGCACGGGCTCAAGTTTTTTTGAACCGAGGTGCAAGTAATGAAATCAGTTGTGATTTATATAGCTATTGAATATCTAGCTATGAAAAGCTAGTTCTGCTGAGCGTTTGTAATTGGTTCATCGTTTAACAATGAAGATGTATGCTTATCTTTTACAGGTCTGAAGATCACTCCGTTTATATTGAGGTATTTTTATATAAAGGTTGTATTCTGACGACTATTTTTCAGCACATTGCATTTTTCAAAGAATGCAGTGGTAATCTTGTACATGGGTCCTGAAGAAAGCCTGGGCAAGGGGCACTTAAGGCTGAAACTAGTTGACCATATTGTGAAGCGGTCTATTTGTTGAAAGCTGCATTTGCACTATTTTAATAGGATTGGCAGGGATATTTTCATTAAAGTAATTTTTCTCTCCCAAATCCTTCTTTTTTTTTTATATGTTTTTATTGGTTATAACACAGATATCAGAAAGACAATTGGCATGTGTAATTTTCAAGGTTAAAATCAGTAATATACATTCGAGACAATGATTCTCATCATCCCCTGCCCCATCCACTTCCGCCACACTGCCATCTTCGTAGCACCCCACCCACCTCGCTTCTTCAACCATCCACGGAATCATTATCTGAGCTCTCATTGTCTGACTCAGGTACAGGGTCGCAAATGTCCCCCCTATAAGTATTCCAGTCAGTCCAGATTTTGGTCCATAATCGGGCGCATTTCCTATTCATATAAACAGCCCTCTCCGTAGTCATGGCGACGTCCATGTCTCTGCACCAGGCCTCCAGTGAGGGCAGTTCAGCGGACCCCCATTTCTGCGCTACATTCCTCTTGGCCACCATGAGGCCCAATGTCGCCCATGTTTGCCCGTGCCGTGATAAGTTGTTTGGTTCCCAAACATTTAGGAGGCATCGTCTCGGTTCAGGCAACAGTGAAATATGCAGTGTCTGGGACATTGTACGTAGGACCTTGCGCCAATAGTCCGCTAGTGGTGGACAATCCCAGAGTGTGTGGAAAAAGGAGCCCTCGTTCCCACATCCCCTAAGGCAATATGGATGCTGCGCCTTGCCTATTCTGTGAAGTGTAGTTCTAGTGAGATAAGCGCGATGTAAAATTTTGAGCTGAACAAGTCTAAGCCTGGCCAAAATTCCCACCTCTCTACGCTTAGGCATAAAGTCAGTGAGCAGCCTATCTTCTAGTGGGGAAGCCTCAGGCACGTCCACAGTCTGGGGCAGAGCTGCTAGGAGTGCATGTCTGATTTGTATGTAACGGAATGTCTCAGTAGGCGCAAGCTCATATTGTTGTCTAAGCTGTTCAAATGGGTTGACCGTCCCTTTGTCCCACACGTCGCCCACCGTGGAAATACCAATGCTGTCCCAATGATCAAATCCCCTGCTGTTCTTAAGTGACCCTAGCTGCTTCGCGTCCCAAAGAGGCGTGAGTTTGGTAATGGTCTCCTTCCACCCCAGTTGTGCCTGAGCTGTGTACCATAGTGTGACAGTGTGTTTCGTTGGGCCCTCCAGCTTCAGTGCCCGTCTTCTGTTATACAAGTCTGCCAGCCTATTGTCTGTTCCCAGCTGCGCCCTATCCGCCTTGTATGCAGGGTCTGTCTGAGGGGCGTGTAGCCATTGATTTATAACTTTGAGGTGTGTTGCCCAATAGGAAAGGCGTACGTTAGGGAGTGCTATGCCGCCATCGTACCAACTGCGGTGCAATTTGGCCTGAGCTATATGTGCCGGTCTGTTGCCCCAGAGGAGTGTGGACACCAGTGCTGCTATCTGCTTAAAATACCGCAAGGGTACCGGATATGGCGTGTTTTCCAGCGCATATAAAAATCTGGGCAGGGCCATCATTTTGAATAAAGCTGCTTTCCCCAACAGCGTAAGTGGCAGCGACTCCCAGTGCGTCACGTCTCTACGTAATCGCTCCAGTGGGGGTGCCAAATTCGCAGAGAAGAAGGTTGCAGGGTCTCTAGTTATGTGTATCCCTAGATACTTGAACGTGTCTCGGGACACCGCCAGTGGGCAGTGAGAGGGAAGTTGTTGTATCGGTCCCTTAAGCGGGTAAAGAACTGACTTTGTCCAATTTATGGTGTAGCCTGAAATCGTCCCAAAAGCGTCGCAGATCTCAAATAAGACCGGCAGAGCCACTTCCGGGTCTGTAAGGTACACCAAAATATCGTCTGCGTAGAGGGATATATGGTCTTCCCAACCCTCCGCCCATTTAATACCTCGTAAAAGAGGGGTTTCACGAATTCGTGCCGCTAGGGCCTCTAACACCAGCGCAAAAAGAAGTGGCGACAGAGGGCAACCCTGTCAAATCCCTCTTGTCAATGTTAAAGTATCTGAAAGTCGTCCGCTCACTGCCACGCCTGCCACCGGATCCGCATATAGGAGCCGGACCCATGCGCAGAATTTAGGGCCGAAGCCCAATCGCGGAAGGACTGCAAAAAGGTAGGTCCAATCCACCATGTCAAAGGCCATTCTTGCGTCTAGAGAAAGGACCCCTGACGTCTTAGACAGGACATGTCCCCACGCTAGTACACTATGTAGGCGCCTAAGATTGAGTGCAGTGTTTCTGTTTGGCATGAAGCCGGACTGATCCGGGTAAATTAGGTGGGGAAGGTGCGCTTGTAATCTATTTGCAATCAATTTGGCCAAAATCTTGGACTCCGCGTTGAGTAGTGATATTGGGCGGTATGAGAGGCAATCCGACGGGGGCTTCCCTGGTTTCAGAATAGCCACAATTGTAGCCACTCTCTGGTCCAGAGGCAGTATTCTCTGCTCTAGACTGTCGTTGTACATAGCAAGTAAGCGGGGGCAAAGAGCGTGCGCCATTGATTTATAAAGTTCCAGCGGGATTCCATTGGGACCCAAAGCTTTGCCGGATTGTAAGGATTTAACTTCGGTGCTAACTTCCTCAACAGTGAGATCTGCCTCAAGCTCTGCGGATACCTCCGGCTCGAGTCCAGGCAGCTCTACGTTGTGTAAAAAGGTTGCAGCATCCACCTCTATAGCAACAGAGGAAGAAGCGTACACCGCACTGAAATGCTCAGCTAGGGTCGTCGCAATGTCCCCCGGATCTGTAGTGAGACGCCCCTCAGCCGTACGTAGTTGTGCTATAGTTCTGCTCCCCCGTTCCCTCCTGTCCAGCCAAGCCAATAACTTTCCTGCCTTATCACCTACATCATAGATTTTATGTCTGGTTGCTGTACTCCCAAATCCTTTTTAATCTCTCTCGCACTGCACTGACATCTCCATCACCCAAGCCATTGATATCCATTCTTAAAAGGAGATAATAGGTGATCAAGGAATCTTCTTTTTTGCTTGTACCTCCTTCTGTTGCTATTTATGTGGCCTGGTCGCAATCGGATCCACAGAACCTCTCTGTGATCTGGAAGAGTTGTGGTAGGAAGGAAGGATATCCAAGTGATGACACTGACCTCTCTTGGTAGTTGATGGACATCCTATCATCCGACGAAGGTCGTTTCTCCTTATACACTTTTCTGAGTTCATTACACCTTGGATATGCGCTGGGTGTTTGCAATCTTAGTTGTGATAACCTGTTTTTTGCTCCCTTCTCTGAGACCACCAGATTCTTTTGTAGTTGAGAATACATCTTTTGCCAGGCCCAACCCTTCCTTTTTCAGTGTATTTAAAAAAAAAAAGTAGGACATTACGTTTTACATGTTCTAGTAGTGAAAAACTCTTAAATTCGTTTTTCGTCTCTGCAAGGCCAATCTCTCCTATAGGATAATGTTGGGATTACCCTTTTACATTTTAGAAGTGTAATTTCCAATTGGGAAGTCATACGACTATTGTAGAAGGTGGGCATGTTCTTGCTGTAGCCATTTGGTGCTTGCTTCCTGTCTCTGATCACATGCCTGGGGTGTGTGACAGCTGGGTTTTGTGTCCCCTCCACCCCCCCACGCCTCCCCACACTCACCCACAACTACACACAATGGGAGCTTAGGTGTTACTTGATGAGCCACCCTGGCGGGATGGAAGGAAGTATGTGGACTTGGCTTGAGTTAAAACTGAATAAGCTGTGTCTTGTACCCACATAAAGAACTGGATACTCGTCTGGAACCAGGGCAAGATTGGGGACATCTGTGCACTTCAAAGGAATCTCAAGTCTCCCCGCTTTAAAGGGACAACTGGGTATAATAAATGGACCTCAGACACCACCACATCAGTACACTTCTGGCCCTATGGATACTATGCCAGGAAGGACTGCTGTGCTGGTGATTCTGCTCAGGAGCAATACTGCTTGGGACCATATCACATCAGCATGTAGGGACACCATAGCACCAACTATTATTGGCATGGTTAACAACCCATGTACCATAAAGAGTCCAGTCTTAAGACCGGTTATCCTAACCTCCTCCTATTGAAGCTGAATGATTATATTACAAAGATGTCTGGGGTTAGTGGCGGACCCTGTATCTTAGCATACATAGGTGGGTGTTCTACATCTCAGCTGACAAAGTAGTCTTACTTCAGTACCTTCGCTCAATGTGTTTTTCCAGAACCTCTGTCCTCCGTTATGACAAGACGTGTGCTCACAAACAGCAGCTGCCTTCTTGTGCTGTCTAGATGCGAGTGTCTGACAAGAGAAAATAACAAGGGGAATTGTTTGACCATGTCCATGGTGTCCAGACAAAGTCAGAGGAAAATAACAAAACGTGCACATGTTCTGTGTGAAAATATAATGTTGCACAAAGGCACGCCTGCTATGTAGTAATGTGTGCAAAAGAAATGCAGCCTACAACGTGCATCATTAAGCTAACATAGAGAAACTGACAATGGGTCATGTGAGAAACATAAGACAAGCTAAACAAGTGGAGTCCAGTGGTAATGATGGCTGCAATTATTCAGTGCCCTCTGACGAGACTGTCCATGTTCCTAAAGATCTGGTGCCTGACTTGTTGTGGGAGATGATATTGATAAGTGGCATGAGGGTTATGAGATTGCCTTATTGATGCAAATAATCCCTGAGGAGGATTGGGGAGCTAGGGATGGGATGAGTTATCCCCCATGAGAGGCCCTTATCAGGAAGCATGGTTTAACCCCAGAGAGGTATAGGCAGAAGTTCAGGGACAGTCAGAAGCTGGACCAATAGATCTAGGTGGTTTATGTTGATTCATTTTGCAAGACAGGATGGTTGAGTGAAGGGCAGTGAAGTAAAATATTAAATTGATTGCAAAGGAGCACATGTTCAGTCTTTGTTTTGCAGAGCTACGCCAACACTTGCTGGATGGTTAGCTCGCTGACCCCAGAGGGCTTGCTGCTGAGGCGGACTGTTAGGTCAGCACCAGGGTCCATAAGAAGGCATCTGGGAGGGAAGGGGGGTGCGATGGGTGAGGAGGTGAACATCACAAGTGTGGGCAGGGTTCCCATCTGAAGGAGAAGGGGATAAAAACGAAAGCAAGGAGTTCTCTAAAAGGCCCAAACTAGTTCCTCGGGTCAGGACTTCCATCCCCCAACTGAAAAAGAGATGGTTCCTTGATAGTAAGTTTTCAGGGAAGGCACCCTCTAAGTGCTATGAGTGCCAACAGGAAGGGCACTTTAAGGGGGCTGCCAATTGTCCCAAGAGAGCAAAACCCACCGCCAAAGAGCAGTCACTAGGGTTGACTAGTGTAGCACTTTGGGAGGAGATTGTCCCAGATAATGTGGGGACAGAGTAGACGTTACCCAATTTCTGTAGGTGACTGAGTTGTTGCAGAGAGCTTGCATGCCTAGTGATAATAAAAAATACACACAGTGGTTCACCATCGGAGGGTGGAGGCTCTGAGAGAGACTGTAGCCAGCATGACAACTGTCAGATGTCATCTGGTGACCTCCGAGTAAGTAGTCCCTAATGAAGTCCAAGTTGTTGCAGCTGACAACTGTGAGAGTCTCCACCCAATGGCTCTGGTTCACTTTGAATGGGGAGGTGAGGGTCTCTGGTTCCTTGAGGGTAGCTCTGAGTCCATCCTGCCTGTGGATTGTCTGCTTGGCGATGAAGTGGATCCTACTCCCTGGAAGGAGGTGTAGCCCAGGTCCCACTTAGAGATGTTAGGGTTGCCTGAGTGGGCGTGCTGACCACATTGTCCATGGCAGACCGAGGGTAGTCCGGAGGACCTTAAGCCTGTAAGAATAGCCCAGGTACCTGCCAAGAAGAGGAAGTGCAAGGTGTGCGGGGAAACCTGCTCCTGAGACTCCAATGGTCTGGGAGGAGGCTGATCCTGAGGGCGACTCAGGAACCTACCGGGGAGGATGTAGCCGAACTGTGGAATCTCGCTGAGCAACTGGCCGCAGTAAGGGGGCTCCCATAATGGTTTTCTGCAGGAGGCTCCGTGCCCTACTAATGTGGATCTACAGCAGCAGGCCGAAGGCTAGGCAGCGGGTGACACCACTGGGAAACAACCGATCTACTAGGAGAATGGTCTCCTGTATAGTGAGTTAAGACTATGCAGCGAGGTGTAGCCTGTGTTGGTGGTCCCCTCAATGCTACAGGACCTTCCTACTGAGGCTGGTTCATTGTGATCCCCTGGCTGGTCATTTGAGGCAGGAAAAGACACTTGATATGCTTGTCGCCCACTATTATTGGCCTCAAATGAGTTTGGATGCTCCTGCCCTACCTGTCAGACAAGTGGCAAGATAGCGCAAGTGCAAGCCTGCCCTGCAACCTTGTTCCTCTATTTGACACCCCCTTTAAAAGGGTGGGCATGGACATCTTAGGGCCTCTGGACCCCAAGACTGCTTTTGCATCAGTCATCCTGGTCTTGATGGACCATGCCATCTTGTACCCAGAGACTATATCTCTAAGGCAGTGGTCTTCCAACTGGTGGTTGGACACCCCTAGGAGGGCCTTAACAGATTCCCGGGTGGGAGGGTGGGGCTGGCTCTGGTTAAATGACCAGCAGTAAGTCACTCTGTAATGGCCATTATTAAAAAAAATTCATTTATACCTACCCAGGAGTATGTGTAAAAAGTAAAGGGACTCCAAATAATCTTCAAACCTCCCTGCTACCATTTTGGATATTCACACTGTAATTACTTATAAACGTTCGTTAAGCCTAGCTAACCAAAATAGTATGTTTGACAATTATGTATTTGATTGTATTTTTAAAAAGTTTAACATAACTGTATTGTTTAAATAATTCTAGACTTATTTAAACGTTGCAAATTTAATAGAATAATTGTGAAAGATCTGGGGGGAAAGGGACCCAATGATTTTTTAAAAAAAAATGATAAATACTCGGGCGCTGTTAAATTAAAAAGTTAGACGACAACGCATACCTATCGTGGCTAGGGCACTGATGGATAGCTTTACACAGATCTGCCTCACCAAGGATATGGTATCTGACCGGGGGTACTAACTTCATGTTTGGGTACATAAAGGCCATGTACAAGGTGTGTGGGGTGACCTACAAGTTCTCCACTCCTTACTATCCCTAAACCAATGAGCTTGTTGAAAGGTTCAACAGGACGCTAAAAGGTTTGTTTTTGGTCCTGCCATAGCCCATGAGGTGGAAGTAGTAAGCGCTCATGCAATGCCGTATGTTTGCCTACAGGGATGTATCGCAGAAGGTTGTTGTTTATAGCTCCTCTGAACTTCTGTATGGGAACCCTGTGAGAGGACCTCTGTTTGATGGAGGGCTGGGTGCAAGCTCCTAGGTGAGCCCCCAAGATGTCATAAACATGCTGGCATTCCACACCAAACAGCTAGTATTTGGAAGACCGCTCCGTAGAATCTGCAAGCCAGACAGGAGGGCATAAAATACTGTATGACCGGAATGTCACTGTGGTTTAGTTTCAGCCTCGACAAAGTGTGGGTGATAAGGGCTGTAGAGCCCTGAACACTGCAAGGCCATTAGTCTTGGCCTTATCAAGAGAAGGAGCGCAAGTGATGTCACCTACTTGCAGGACCGCAAGATTCCCAGGAACCATTTATTTGTCCTTCATGTCAATTGCCTCAAGCCCCACTTTGTAAAGTCTGAACTTCTCATGTTCCTGGCCACTGATGATGGGGTGTAAGAGGAGGGTGAACCTCTCCCGACCTCCTTTCTTCCAAGGAGCAGGGTCAGTGAAAGGAGTCCGCCTCCCCCACAACACTGACCCTAGACCAGAGGTCTTCAAACGTTTTGATGCCGAGACCCCATTGTCAAAAAGCTTTAGGCGTAAGGGCCCCCTCCTGACAAACATGTCTAGAACCTGGTACTCTTCATCGACAACTATAAACTCGCCCACTTCCCACAGCAAATCTTTTTTTATGTGGGGAAATAATATTAAACGGTGTTAAGCAAGTCGGAGGTCAGTGGGCGTGGTCAAAGGTGTAGCTAAAAACAAAGTGCATCATTTATGAGGAATTGGCATAGGGCAGCGACGCAAGTCAAGAGCAGGAATTCACCATATTTATGAAATACGGTGCATTCCTGTCCTTTCCTCTTGCGTTGGTGCACAAATTGCTGCCTAGCACCAACATAGGCAGAAATTTGTTTTGTACAGGAAGGGGCACTTTCCGTCACAAAAACAACAGCAAGAGTTGTTTTCTTTCGATGTGAGTTGCAGAATGCAGCACACATGGAAAAAGGAAATAGCTAGGAGAAATGAAAACATTCCTTCTTATGGCTCTCCTGGGGCACTGGCCCAGGTTTTTGTGATTTTGTAAAGATGGGGCAGCATCAAAATTCATGGGTGTTGCGTGGGAACCACCATGCAATGCCCATGGAACACCTCCTTGATGCAGAATATGGCAACGCAGTTGCTTGTGCTGCTTTCTTGCTCCATATCTCTGAAGTCATGCAGCGTGACTTTACGCTTCCTTATAGGTATGATTGAGATGCTTGTGCCACCAGAGCGTCAAAAGTGATGCGCTGGTGGCGAAAGCCTCTTATAAATAAGCCCCAAAATATTCTGTCCCTCATGTAGCTACATATAAAATAATGTGCAGCGTAAATGAAAAATAAAAGAATAATTGTTCCAGTGTAGTACAATATGAAACCACTTTTAGTTAATGCACTGCAGAGGTTTATGTGGAACCAGAGAGCCACAGAATTAAATATTGGTTGATGCAGTGGAGAATAGTGACTTTTGTATCTGAAAGAGACACGTTAGTGATAGATTCCTTACCTTAGAATATCCCCAGGCATCAGACTGGATCCGGAATTTTTTTGCGTAGCAGTACCCTTGCGCGTCGGTAGGCGGCGTCTGCGGCTCCGCGTCCGTCGTGGGCGCCGTGATGACGTTGTCGGAGTACTTAGACGCCGCCTCCGCGTGCTGACGTCAGTTCTTCTTTTTTCCACGCCAGCAGCGCAGATCCGGAAAAAGTGGTACCTTAGTCACTTTTTGACTTAACTTTTTTGATCTTTTGATCATCCTTTTTCGAAGTCTTCGACTCCGAACGGTGCCGGTAGGGATGCCTGGTTTTATGCCCTGTGAGGATTGCGACCGGCTAATGTTGGTCACCGACCCTCACCGTCGGTGTCTCCACTGCCTCGGCGTCGATCACGACGACAAGACCTGTTCCGACTGTCGGGCCCTGACTTCGAAGGCTAGGCGGGAGCGGTCCCGTAAGCGGCTTGAACTCCGGCAGTCGGCCCCGCGCCGAGAAAGGTCCCGGTCTGGACGGAGGTCGAGGGACCGGTCGCGGGAGCGGAGCCATCATAGCTCCGGGAGTCGACATCACTCCTCTGGGTCGAAGTGGTCGGGTAAGCACAAGAAGTCGAAGAGACGTCATCGCTCTTCCGACTCCCCCGGAGGCTCGCGCGACGCAGCCGGGGGTTCGGGTGACACCGCCCACACGGCCCCGTCGGAGTCGCAGGCGCCACGTCCAGCCCCACACCCTCCGGTCCCTGGGCCTAACGCGGCGCCGGAGGAGATCGAGCGGTTCCTCATGGCCATGAGGTCCCTCTCTCCTCCGACGGGCTCCACGACGCCTTCGGGCCCAGCGGGCCCGTCTCGGGGTCCTAGCGGGTCGGGGGCTTCGGCCCCGACACCGTCGGGTGCTTCGGCTCCAACACCGCCGGCGCCTTTGGGCCCGGCGCCTTTGGGCCCCGCTGGATCCGGATCCGGGTCGTCGCCGGTGGACTTAACAACCTCCCCGGCGCCGACCCCTCAGGTGTCAGCCCCGGCGCCGCCCGTCCCCGATGCCTCCCTCGACCCGGTTCCGGCGCCGCAGCGGCGCAGCTGGGTGCCGCTTCAGACGCCGTTCGGAGAGTTCGCTTTCCATGAACCGGCCCCATCATTTGCTAACCCTGAGTACCAGGAGATGGGTGATAAGGAGTATTGGGGGTCTGAGGACCCTCTGACAAGTGAATGTCAGTCCCAGGAGGACTGGACAGGTGAACTTGGGGATGCCAGTGGTCTGGACACTTCGCCGGACACTGGCTTTGTCTCACCTCCTACCGTGGCTACGGAGGAGGGGGCAACCTACAGTGTGGTGTTGATGAGGGTGGCCAAGGCCTTGGGCCTTGAGCTCCCCGTCGCGGTCGTGAGGACTAACCTCCTCACTGAGGTCCTTAAGCCGCAGTCCTGCTCAGCCGAGCCTCTGCTGCCGTTTAACGAGGCCTTGACCGACGTTCTTTTGGGCACTTGGTCCAAGCCCGCTACAGGTTCGCCTGTGGATAGGAACGTGGCCATACGCCACCGCCCGGCCCCGGGCGACCCTTGTTTCCTGTCCACCCACCCCACCCCTGAGAGCCTGGTGATCTGGGCCTCAAATTCCCAGACCGCATTCCCGTCGGCTCTGCCGGACAGGGAATCCAAGAGGTACGAGCAATACGGCAAGAAGGTATTCTCCTCCCTGAGTCTGGGTCTGCGGTCTTCCAGCACCGCTTGCCTCTTGGGCCGTTACACCCACTCTCTGTGGGATACGGTCGCGGACGTGCTGCCAGAATGCCCGTTGGAGGTACGGGCTAAACTCGGCCAAGCCCTTGTGGAAGGCCGAGATGCGGCACGTTATTAGATCCGGTGTGGACTGGATACCACAGACTCTCTGGGCAGAGCGATGGCAACGAGAGTGGCGATTCGTCGCCACGCCTGGTTGAGGTCCGCCAACTTCTCGGCTGATGTCCAGAATACACTCATGGACATGCCGTTTGATGGCCGTCGCCTTTTTGGCGACAAGGCAGACCATGCACTTGAGCGCTTTAAGGACTCCAGGGCTACGGCCAAGTCCTTGGGCCTCTCGGCCCCGTGCCAGCAATCAGCTGCCTTTCACTCCTTTCGTGGCCATGGAAGGGGTGTACCCACACGTGCTGCCAGCCCGCTCTGCAGGGTAATACCCAACGCAGTGGCGGCTGTGGAAACCACCGTGGCGGCTGTGGAAACCGCCGTGGCGGCGGTCGGGGACAACGGCGAGGTCAGTCCACACCTTTCCCCGCAGCATCCGCCTCAAAACCCTCCTAGTCCGTGCTTTCAGGCCCATGTGACGCCAGTGGGGGTCAGGGTTCGCCATCACCTCCTCCACTGGCGCACTGTCACGTCGGACAGGTGGGTGCTGCAAATCGTCCGAAGGGGCTACTCCCTCCCCTTCGAGGTGACCCCTCCAGCCATGCCACCGAGTTTCGGGGGATCATTTGCGGCTTCTGCAGGAGGAAGTTACGGCCCTCTTGGCCAAGGGGGCCGTCGAGCGCGTTCCTGGGCCAGAAGTAGGGTGTGGTTGCTACTCCCACTACTTTCTGGTATCCATGAAGGGCAAAGGGGGCCTACGCCCTATCTTGGACCTAAGGAACGTCACCGGCTTCCTCCGGAAGGAGAAGTTCAAAATGCTGACACTGGCTCAGGTCTTAGCTGCCCTGGACCCAGGAGACTGGATGGTAGCATTGGACTTGCAGGACGCTTATTTCCACATCCCCGTCCTGCCGGCCCACCGGCGCTACCTGCGGTTCACGGTTGGCCACGAGCACTTTCAGTTTACCGTGTTCCCCTTCGGCCTAACCAGCGCCCCACGGGTGTTCACAAAGGTGATGGCGGTGGTCGCAGCTCATCTGCGCAGGTTAGGGGTTTCAGTCTACCCCTACCTCGACTACTGGTTGTCGAAGGCGGGCTCGCCCCAAACAGTCGTCAGCCACCTCCAGACAATGGCAGACTTCCTGCACCAGCTGGGGTTCTCCCTCAATGTGCCAAAGTCACACCTGTGCCCCTCTCAGAATCTCCTCTTCATCGGAGCGGTTCTGGACTCAGCGCAGTTTCGGGTTTATCCTCCCGAACAGTGGGTCCGGGATATTCAGGCTCTGATTCCACTCTTTCAGCCTTTATCCCGGGTCTCGGTCAGGTTGACGCTGCGGCTTCTGGGGCTGATGGCCTCCTGCATCCTATTGGTGCATCAAGCCAGGTGGCGGATGCGGGCTCTGCAGTGAGACCTGACGTTTCAGTGGGCCCAGCATCAGGGCAACCTGTCCGACCACGTCCTGATCTCGGAGGGCACTGTGAGACAGCTGCAGTGGTGGCTCACGGACCGCGATTGGGTCAGCGGCAGATCCCTCTTCCTTCCCCAACCGGAGCACGTAGTCGTGACGGATGCGTCCCTCCAGGGCTGGGGAGGCCACATGGGAGAGGCGGAGATGAGAGGCCTCTGGTCTCCGGCGGAGGCCCGGCTCCACATCAACCTTCTGGAGTTGCGGGCGATTCGTCTAGCACTGAAAGCATTCCTCCCCTCTGTACGGGGGAGTGTAGTGCAGGTGTTCACGGACAACACCACCGCCATGTGGTACTGCAACAAACAGGGCGGGGTGGGGTCGTGGACCCTTTGCCAGGAGGCTCTGCGCCTCTGGCAGTGGCTGGAGCGCCAGTGCGTGACCCTAGTGGCTCAACACCCGGCAGGTTCTCTGAACGCCAGGGCGGACGAGCTCAGCCGTCGGTGCATGATGGATCACGAATGGCGTCTGAACTTGGACGTGGCGCAAGGTCTCTTTCAGCGATGGGGAGAGCCTTGGTTAGATCTATTCGCCACCGAAGAGAACGCGCAATATCATCAGTTCTGCGCATTGGAATTTCCAAGGCGGCACTCGCTCGGAGACGCTTTTCGTCGCGAGTGGAGTTGCGGTCTATTGTACGCCTTTCCGCCTATACCACTTCTGCCCAGAGTGCTGAAGAAGATCAAGCGCGACCGGGCACAAGTCATCCTTGTGGCTCCGGACTGGGCACGAAGGTACTGGTATCCAGAGCTACTCAGTATGTCAGTCGATCCCCCGGTTCGTCTGCCTCTTCAGGAGGACCTTCTGTCGCAGCAGCAGGGGACGCCGAACCTGTCCAGTCTCCACCTCCATGCTTGGAGATTGAGCGGCGACAGTTGAGGCCATTTGACTTGCCTCCTGAAGTCTGTAACGTCATTCTGGCAGCCAGGCGTCCCTCCGCAAAGTCGGTATACGCCTGCAGGTGGAACAGATTTGTGGAATGGTGCACAGCAAAGGCTGTGGATCCTCTTGCTACCCCTCTCTCTGAGGTTCTTCTCTTCCTTCTTTCTCTTGCCCAGCAGGGCTCTGCTCTGGGCACTATCAAGGGCTACCTTTCTTCCCTTTCAGCCTTTCTAAGGCTGCCTGATCAACCTTCTTTGTTCAAGTCCCCTATTGTAAATCGTTTTCTAAAGGGCATCACACACACGTTTCCTCCTGTTCCGTTTGTGACGCCTCAGTGGGACTTGAACCTTGTTCTTACGGTACTGATGTGCACTCCCTTTGAGCCACTTCACAACTGTCCTCTCCGCCTTCTTACTCTGAAGACTGCTTTCCTGGTTGCCATCACCTCTGCCAGGAGAGTGAGTGAGCTCCAGGCCCTTTCTTGTACCCCTCCTTTCCTTTCTGTCCATCCGGATAAGGTTGTGTTGCGTACTAAGCCATCTTTCCTGCCCAAGGTTGTCACGGCTTTCCACATCGGGCAGTCTATCACCTTGCCAACCTTCTTTCCGTCACCGCATCCCTCTAAAGAGGAAGAGCAGCTCCATCATCAGGACCCAAAACGTGCGCTCTCATTCTATTTGGATCGCACACGCCAGTTCCGGGTGGATGACCAACTCTTTGTTGGTTACGTGGGCGCTAAGAAGGGGAAAGCGGTGCACAAGAGGACCATCTCCTGGTGGATCATCTTGTGTATCCAGGCATGTTACTCCTTAGCTAAGAAGGAGCCCCCTGTTGGATTGCGGGCTCATTCCACCCGAGCCACGGCGACTACAACTGCCCTGGGCCGGGGAGTGCCCTTACAGGACATCTGTCAGGCAGCTACGTGGGCCTCGCTGCACACGTTTGCAAGACACTACTGCCTGGACAGCCAAGTCCGGAGGGATGGCTTCTTTGGCCGTTCTGTCCTCCAGGACTTTCTGGTGTGATTATTGGTTCGCAGACCCACCACCGGGGTTGGTATTGCTGGGGTATCTATTCTAAGGTAAGGAATCTATCACTAACGTGTCTCTTTCAGATGCAACGATATATTTGTAAGAGACATTAGTTAGTGATAGATTCCTTACCGACTCACCCATCCTCCCCGTTCTGCGAACCGATATCTAGGGTTAGGGTTATCCCCTTTCAGGGCCCTAGTTTCAATGGCACCAGTGTTGGTTTTTAACATGGCTCAGCGCTTCTGGCGCGGAAAAGCTGTGTCTAAGAACTGATGACAGCACTCGGAGGCGGCGTCTAAGTACTCTGACGACGTCATCATGGCGCCCACGATGCCGACGACGGACGCGGAGCCGCAGACGACGCCTACCAACGTGCAAGGGTACTGCTACGCAAAAAATTTCCGGATCCAGTCTGACGCATGGGGATATTCTAAGGTAAGGAATCTATCACTAACTAATGTCTCTTACAGATATATCGTTACACAAGTAGTAACTTGTACATTAGTGCTACAAGGTCAAAGCCTTTAACAGAAAGCACTGTGAATATGTAAGTCATTATATTATACTTGCATTGCATTACACACGGGATAAGATAGACTGATGCAAAATGTGTAATTAGTTTTACAATAAAATGGTGCTTCCAAAATTTTGATTTTAGTAATACCAGAGCCTAAGTAATGTGTGTTTCTTTCTTTACATAACTGCCCCTTCAACGCCTCTTTATGTGTACTAAGGGCTGTGTAATTAAAAGGAAGCACTTCACAGCCCAGTTGTTAACTCTTTGCACTGCCACTCAAAAAAAATCTAATCTTTGAAATCACAAAGCTTGGAGTGGTTCACCAGGTCCCAAGCACCCTATACACTTGCAGATTAACTAATAGGGCACATGTGCATTTCTTTCAGGCACCCTGACACGAAAGCTTTTTACAGGAGACTCCGCTGAAACATTTTAACGATCTAAATTAGCTGTCCTCAGATGGCGGATTTTTCCAAAATGGAGTCAAACATTTTGGATTCTAGGCACAAGTGAGGCTGAGGAATGCATGACCCCCCCCCTTACCAGGATTCCATGGCCCCTTCTGGGGGGTCGCGCCCCACAGATTGAAGACCTCTGTCCTAGACTAACAGAGACTGCTGCCAGTTGCTAGGGCAGTTTGCCTTTGCTCTCCCTTACCCCAAGACTCACTACATGGTGCACCCATGCTATTGATACTGGGGATAGCATGCCTGTGAAGAACACAATTTACAGGGTGACGAAAAGGTGAGAGCCAGCGTTAAGGAGTAGGTCTCCATGATACAGACGTTGTTTATTGAGACCTCAAACAGCCCCTGGTCCAGCCCAGTGGTGCTGGTCCCCAAGGCTGCCCCTCAAGGTGTCTCACCCAAACTTCTGTTCTGTGGAGGCTACAGTGGACTCAATGTGCTTACCAAGATTGATGCACTTCCCATCCCCTGAATTGATGAGCTCATAGACCGCTTAGGAGCTGGCCAGTTCTTCAGCATGTTTAACCTAACGTCTGGATACTGGTAGAGTGCATTTACCATGGGGCCAAAGAGTGGTCTGCTTTCTCTACACCAGACGGGAACTTCCAGTTCCGGGTGAAACCCTTCAGGTTGAAGAATGTGCCCTGCCACCTTCCCGAGGTTGGTCAACCAGGTACTGGCTGGGTTGGAGTACTTCAGTGTTGCCTATCTAGACGACTTTGCGTCATCAGTTCTAGCTGGGAGGGCCACCTTAAGGAAGTTCTGCAGATGGCAAGCCCAGTAAGTGCCAGTCAAGTCAAGGCCAGTAAGTGCCAGATTGGGCAGTTTTTAGTGGTCTACTTGGGTCACCAAGTCGGAGATGGCAAGGTGTAGCATGTCCAGGCCAAAATTGAAACCATTCTGGCTTGGGAACCTACCAAGACCCAGACAGGTGAAATCTTTCTTATGCCTCTCAGGGTACACAGCACCAGTGCTTTAGGCCCCTGACTTCTCACAAGAATTTATTGTGCATACAGACGCCCCAAAGCATGGTGTAGGGACTGTGCTTTCACAGCTAAACCAAGAGGGCCGGGGTCATCCTGTAGCCTTCACCAGTAGGTTATTTCCCAGGGAAGAGAGGTGGAGTGAAATAAATAGGGAACCCTTTACTGTGGTCTGGGCACTGAAGAAGCTGAGACCGTTTCAGTTTGATGCTCACTTCCGGGATCAGACAGACCACTCAGGTGGTTAATGCATTGGAGGGGTGAGAATTCTATGGTGGAACACTCTCCTGGGACAGGCCATGCAAATGCTTATGGTCTTTCCAGGTCCAAGTGGTTGGGTTGCTCGCCCCACTTTCATCCAGGGGAGGGAGGGGGGTGTAAATGGGGTAAGGAGGGTGATGAACACATGTTGGAACTGGCTTCTTTGGTGTGGTTTCTCTTAACCTTTTACCTTCAGACCTCTTGTTTTGCTGGCTTTAGGATTCTACGCACTTTACTGCTGCTAACCAATGCTTTTGCCATTTGCTTAAAACATGGTAACATTGAATTTACTTAAGTCCCTAGCAATGTTCACTATATGTGCCCAGGGCCTGTAAATTAAATGCTACTAGTGGTTTTGCAGCACGGTTTGTCAGAACCCACGGCCTCAATATCATATCTTACACGGACAACACCCAACACATCCTACCACTCTCGGAATACTCCTCTACGACTAGAACAAACTTTCACAACTGCATGAGGAGTGTCACCGACTGAATGAAGACCAACTGCCTGGAGCTCAACACAGACAAGATTGAAGTGCTGATTTTTTGGGAACACCACCTCCCCGTGGAATGACACTTTGTGAACACTTTGAACTCTAAACTGCCATGTCAACCTGGGAAAATCTTTTGCCAGGCCCAAACCTTCCTTTTTAATACATATAAGTCCCCGCTAAGGTAGGCCCTGGAAATGTACGGGTAGGGTGCAGTGCATTTAAAAAGTAGCAAATGTACGTTTAAGTATTACATGTCCTGGTAGTAAAAAACTAACTTAATACTGGAAGGCTGATCTCTCCCATAGGATAACATTGGGATCACTTTATTACATTCCAAAAGTGTCATTTCCAATTGGGAAGAGATGGGACCCCCAGGTTTGGTGTCTCTGGAATTTAAAATCCCAGCCTATGGTGAAGTCGGAATTTAAATTTCAATTCTAAAAATGCCACTTGTCGAAAGTCTGCATTTTCTTGCTTTAGTCATTTGGCTACTGCTGCTCGTCTCTGATCACGTCTGGGGTGGGTGACAGCTGGGCTTTGTGTCTTCCCCTTAGAATGCCAAACATAATGTGAGCTTAGGTGTAACTTGATGGGCCATTCTGACAGAATGGGAGGGAGGAGCTGGGCCCAGCCTCACTTCCACCTGCATAGGCTGTGTCCTATCTCCACAGAAAGGTCTGCTCACCCCCGCCTCCCCCCTCTGTAGTGAGTCTGGAGCCAGGACAGGAATGGAGGGCGTCTGTGTGCTTCAAATGCATTTCTTTGAGGTCTCTCCACTCCAAAATCACCCAAGGGTATAAGAACTGGATCTGTGGATACTCTGGCAATCCTTTCAGCAGCATAGCAGTTCTTCCTGGCACTCAGCTGAAAGGTCTGCCACTCTACTGGCCTGCTGCCCTCTTATGTGGGTGAGAAGGACTGAATCTGCATCTCTGACCCCGGAACCTAGAGTGACTCCAGGGTCTGGTTGCCAGGCCTCCTGATCTGAAGCAGCGGGTATAACAGGCTTCCAACAACCTTGCTTCTGCACCTACACTCTGCCATCAGGGAGTCTGCCCTGCCAAGTGGTGACTCCCCAGTTCTGGACCCTTGGAAGTCGGCCTCATGTGTTTGCTCCAACAGAGCCAATACATACTCTGTCGAACTGATGCATTGCCTCTGCTGCACGAACAGAACCGCGCATCACCTCTGCTGCTTGGATCAGTACCAGCGCTTCACCGCTGCTACATGGATTGGAACCGACACATTGCATTCTGAACCACCACTGTGCGATGCTCTTCCCCTCATAAGGTTCTCACATCCATGTCGATGGCAGCCTTGTTGCTTATCCTCTGCATCGCAGTTCCATACTCCTCTCAGCCGCGCATTGCTGCTGCTGCACAGCTCAGGACCAGCGTGTAGCCACTGCTGCGTATTTTGGCATGCACCGATGCATCGCCTCGACTGCACCACACACCCTCGACGTCCACGCATCTAGGATTAAGGTACTTTTGTTCAGCTGGCCTAACTGGGTCCCTGTAGCTCGCTAATCCTCCGTCGTGGTCAGCCTGTACATTTGACTTTGTCCCAGTCCTGCGTAATCAGATATCCCAAATAGCGCGTTTTGCTTCTAGGTGCTATTTACACCTAAAACATTGAAATTCAATCTCGAAAGGTCCGCTTATTGGATTTTTGACGTTTTGGTCTTGTTTTATTTATTAAAACATTTTCTAGTTTTCTAAACTGGTATAGGACCTTTTTGTGTGGTGTATTCATCATCAATTTCTTCGATTTTTAAAAATAAAGCCATAAAAGACAGATCAATTTAAAACTGAGCAAAAATATTATAAGCATACTTTTATTGATGCTTTAAGACCCCAGTAAGATAACGTAAAATAAAAAAAACATACTGTAGGTGTATTTAAAAACTAAATGCAATAATGCAGGCATAATTTGGGTAATATTCATTGGTTTTAAAAGTGGTCGTAAAAACTTGTCTCAAGTTATTACATTTCGCACAGATCATGACAATATGTAACATATCATTAACCAAAACATTGTCACAATAATATAGGGGCAGCTTTGAGTCCTTAAAACAACCATGAATACAAAATTAATTGCGAGAATAAGTTTAACTTGAAATATATCAACAAGCGTTGCTGGTGGCGGGACAAGTTCCAGTTCAAGTATGGTTCCAGATCACTCGTGGTTTTTACTAATAACGCATGTCTCTCTGAGAGTTTCGATAATAGTGTCCTCTCGATCCGCTGCCATCTTGTCCCGAAACACTTCTGCAACCCATTTGTGATCCGATCTAACTATGCTGCTAAGACTGGCATATAAGTCGGGCCACCCTAGGGATATCATGTTATGGAAGATATAAGCCAACCACAGGATCGAGGAGGGCTTGTCCATGTTCAAACAGTCTTGTATAATTAATCTATTGAGACCAAGTTCTTCCTTCGTCCAAATACAAAGCCAGAGTTTTAAAGGACAGAGTCTGAGCTGGTCAGTGATCTAACAACCTAATTCCGTGAACAATTTTGTACGGTACACTTTGTGGGACTACCAAAAGGCTCCTTTGGAATTTATTTTCCACGAATTTGAATTGGTGCGACTGGGCCATAGCCCAATATTCCACTGCTATAACTGGCTATTGGGACACACTTAGCCTTTAAAATTTTCAGGACAGATTTTATGTGGGTGTGCCCCAAGCCTGTGTGAGAAGTCACCTATGCTGAACATAGCTCTATTAAAAGACATCACATTATGAGTTATAAGTGGATGCCAATTAAGACCAGAATCCAGCTGAACCCCCAGATACCTAAACTCCTCTACCTGACCGATATGGTGTCCATCTACTATGAATTTCATGGTTTTCGTTTTAGACGGGCCAAACTTCATCATGTGGTTTCGAGAAGTTAATGGAAAGGTCAATAAAATCAATAAAAAGGATAAGAAGTCTTTGTAATCCTTTGGCTGTCCTGGCAATTACAACATTATCATCTGCATAAAGCAGAGCTGGAATTGAATTGCCTCCCACTTTAGGAACAGCCAAACATGGCTCAGTCAGTGCTTGTTTTAAATGATTAATATCAAAAATAAATTAAAAAGGTGCTAAAGTACAACCCTGACGGATCCCATACTGTAATTTAAAGTGGTGTGTGCCTTCCCCATTGGGCCCATATCTTACACTGGCTGAGAGGTCCTTATGTAGATCATACAAAAAGTTAATTGGTGCAGGTTCTACTCAAATCTGAGCCATCATCGTCCACAATTTGGATCGATTGAGTGGTGTATTCCCTATTAATCTTGTTGGAAGTGTTGCACAAAAACTTTACACATTGCTTGCAAGTTAACCCTGACTGCTCTGTGCCGAGCTACCAGAGAGTGAAACCAGGTTAATTTGGAGATTGCTGGTGCCTTACCTGGACTAGGTTTGTAGTTACTGCTTGACTAAGGCTCACACCCCAGTCAACGAGGAAGCTAATTTTTAATACCTCCTCATAGTACTGCCCAACTGCCCCCCTATTTTCACTTCGGATTTTGATCGGCTTTTTTTGTACATGTCATTGGTGAAGTTATATAGAGGGTAGTGATAGGGACATGCACTAACTAACCTGTGCATTGTATTCCAAAACAGACACATTTCAAGGCTTTTTCCCTTTTGAGTATGCTGAACCACAACTAGCCTTAAACTGTTTTGATTTACAACATTTTTGGTTTTTAAATGATGTATTGCATTTACCTACCATGTACCCATTCTGCACTGTCCACAGTCTTTGTATTGCATAGAGGATTTAAGAACAGCCTTTGCCCATGCCCTGCGCCAAACCGCTCCAGCACGATTATCCCAGTTATGCACGTTGTGTGTTGGCCACATGACCATGTCTTTTTGACTCCACTTCACTTTAGAACCCCAGCAATCCTATTACTATGAAATCAGAGCTTAAACTACTAACTTTGTGATGCTGTTTGAATCTTCATGGAATTTGGCAAATGTATTAGTGAATTGAACTTTTTGTTGTGCTACCAGTTGTCTCTGACCTCACGCCCACACATCACAGATCTTTGTGCGGATTTATCAAATACTCACTTTACTGGGAAATGAACAGTCCTTTGGACTCTCCCACCCCCTTCAGTGTGCCCTGAAAATGGAATACCAAGAGTAATGTAAACTTGAACTCACTACCAAATTATGATCAGATCCATCAAACTACCAAACTCATTATGAAATCAAAAATGTTTGCCCATCCCTTTTAGGTTTACACCCCTCCATATTGGATCTGCATAAATCTGGAAATGCCTTCAGTAAGTGTAACTTGCTAACTACCTGCCATCTTTTTATCCTGATTTATTAAACAGCTGCAAAGTTATTGGCGAATCAAAATAAGATGAGGTTGCTGTCTGTCCCTGTCCTCCATTACAAGTCTGCAAATCCAAAGCTGCGTTTTAGGACTAGAGCATTATGGAAACCTTTTCTCTTGCAGTCAACACTGCAGGACTTGGTGCATGGCTTCTCCCTTAAGAAAAAAACATTTCAAAGGCCACTTTGAATGTGGGCAGGGTTATCACACCGTGACTGGGAAGATCAAAAAATTGTGACATAAGACCCTCATATATTTCAAGTCTGCATACTTGACACACCGCAAAATGTCACCGATAGTCCGTGGCCTCTTTAAACTTTTAAACACGCATTGTATTCCTTTCATAGTCTGTAGTCTCTGTAATGAGCCTGCCGACTACGGAGTGCATTTTGGGCAGGGCTTCATTTGTTAAATAATAAGTGCCAGGGCTCTGACCAGTAGGCCACTGCAGCTTATACCACCCATTGCCCCATCATTGCTGCCAATTACTGACAATTAAGTGCTGGTGCTGAGCACTGGAAACCAATTAAGTGCTGGTGCCGAGCACCGGAGATCACCGGCTCAAATTAAGTACTGATTTTGGGTGCATCAAGTCTTGGCCTCTAAAAATAGAGTGTGGACCCCACAACATATTCGGGGCTGTAAAACATTTTAAAAAAATACCAATTTAGCCACATTTAATGGCCTACTCTGTTAATTCAACTAATATTATTAAAGCTCCTGGTCTGCAGGTATCATGAGATCATAGACTGCGCGTGACTATCAATGCGGGCAATACTGAAGAATAATAGAGAGGGAAAAGCCCAGCACCACCCCTGAGAAACAATAATAGGGAACCCCACAATATGAGCCACATAATAAGACAGGATGACCTGAGACATCCTTAGCTTTACGACCCCACAGTGCACTATAGCACAATTTTTGATAGGTCACATCGAGGATGGATGACCGCCACAGAACATGACCCCAGGAGGAATTAGTTGTTTGAGGCTTAATATGCTAAAGGAATAAGTTTTGCTCATTATAAAATAAGAAATTATGTCATTAGCAAACATGGAGGGACTCCCCAGAAGAGATGTTTCTAAGTGGAGCAAAGCATTGGTGAAAAACAGCTGTTGAGTTTACTGTTGTGCAAACATGAGTTATAACTGTACTGTGCAATGCTTGCAACTTTCTTTGTTTCTACTCCATTGCATTGGTTACAACATGTCATTATGCTTTGCCTTGTAACACGTTTGGATCTAATATCGAAAAAATTCTAATAAAAAGATGTTTTAAAAAAAAAAAAAAAAACTATGTGCGCATTACCCCCGATTTTCTTGTTGAGTTTTTTTGGTTATGACTTCAGGTACATTTTGAACCATATTAAAAAGAGCCCGTTCCATAGCAACAGGGGGCACATACACGGATATCTGAAGATCAATATGGACAGTGGTGCAGATTGCAAATAGATGCACTTTACAAAAAGATTGGCGGAGGTAGGAGCTTAGTAGGTTTTAAACTTCCCAGGATCAGGAAGAGGAAGGGTTTTGCCTTGTGGAAGAGGTAGAGAACCACACGAAAGACTTTGGGTGAGGGCAGAAGAAGCTGAATGCAAGACGAGTGATAAAAAATGTGAGGACGCAGAGAGGATAACGTTGCAGCATCACAAGTAGTATGGGAACGTCCAGCAGATGCAGAAGAGGAAAGGAAGAGGAAACTAGGAGTCTAAGTGATCCCACATTGTTCCACAAGAGGAGCTTCAGGAAGTGGAACAAATAAAATGTAGTCATTGGCATCCATGCAGTCTCCTGTATGGAATCCTAAATACATTTCTGGTGTGATGAATACGAATTCCATGATTGAGAATGAGATTATGGAGAAACATCATTGAAACATCCATGAGTAAAGAAAAGTATTAGTTAAATAATGTATAAGTTTGTTTGCCGCCAGACAAACAGCGGTATAACCCAAAAAAAGACTTTGCAGTCAATCACCACTGTGTGTGGCTGCAGGCTGTGGACAGTGAAGGGTGACCTTCTTCAGGTTGAGTGCACGGTCTAGCTGCAAGCCAGAATCTGCAGCCACCACCAATTTCTGAGGGCAATTTTTAAGTGAGGCGGCGCTCATCCGCCTTAAGGAAGGAGCTGCCCCTGGCCCAAAAACCCCCAGCTGGCTCTGATTGAGGGAATACGTCTTCCTAAACATCTTCCTTTGTTTTGGGTAACTGTTAATGTGCGTGCATGAGCAGTGACATGCATTCACCTACATATCAAAAGCAGGGGCGCTCCTCCATTAAGGCAGAGGAGCGTAACCCCACTATAAAATTGCCCCTGGAGATAGAAAAATAAAATGGTAATAAAGTTAATTTATTGCAATTTTATTTTTTTAAACCATGTCCTGAGCATCAAGGTGGGGTGGCTGGGCTCTCTGATTTCTGCTGCTGCCAATCAGGCAGTAGCAGAAAGCACTGATAGGCAGGCCACTTTGTTTAAAGTGCCCATGTCTTTTTAGTCAGCTATATTGTGATGGCCAGACATGCACATTTTAATCCTCTCTAACTCAGCTGTCTAAGACACCTAGGTTAGAGACAGCACAGGACTCTAGTGTCCTGTCCTTGGGAGCCCCGAAGGAGGTCGTTCCCTCCAATCCCGACTCTTCTTTCAAGCTGCATGAGTGCAGGGCCATGATTGATTACTGCAGTTTCCTGGGTCCCGTGTTGGAACCTGCATACCTGCCTGGAGAAAACCCGAGCTAGGAGGACGGTGCGCCAGGAAGGTAAGTGGAATTATTTTTTGTGTTCTTATTCTTTACTTTAATTTTTGTTCCCGCCTCTCTCCTTACATGCCAGCCACCACTGATCAAAAGCCATGTCAGCTCTATTCGGTGTTCCTGATACACATGCTTTTTTCAAACCATTTTCAGGGCAGGGGCCTGAATGTTCTCTTGAGTCATTAGGTACACGTGGGAGCAATCCTTTAGTGTTATTTCACATTTCATAGCAAATTGTAAAAAAATAAAATAATGATTTTTGCCATCTTAAAATATGTAAATTACAGTGGCAGGACAGGGAATAAAAAGATGCCCATATTAACTTTTTTTATTTGATTTTCCTCTCCATACTGTGGCCACGTGGCTCCAAACCAGCCTCTCTTGACTTTTCACGCACCAACCTGTTGCACTCTGGGGATTGTATTTTGGATTTAAACACTACCATGTGGTCTCAGCATCTTGACATGCATAATGATGCTAGCTAAATATTCAGTTCTGGTTGAAGGCGTGTCACTTGGCATGTGGATCCCTGGCAAAACATTTTTACAAAAAGCGCAATCTCATTTCGAAAGCTGTTACTTCTTGTTGGTTGTGCAAAACCGAAAGCAAACTTAGTTCACATTTTTAGAGCGTTCAGTCTTTGCACAGTGCATTACAACAAAAATTCAAAAGGCCAATCATGTCATCACATAATGGATTGTTTTATATGAAGCTTAACACAAAATATTAACACTGCATGACACGCAGCAGTGCAAGCGCCTGTAGTCCAAACAATGGTACACTGCAGGTGCCAGTATCAAAAGGAGTTGCACAAGGCTACACCACACAAGGAACAGGAACTACATAGAAAGAGTACAAGTTTAACACCTTCACAGAATAAGTACAACTGGAGCATCATTGGTGCAAGCCTCTCTCCCTCACAATACAGATACACATTGAGTAGCAGCAAGATATTGTATTGTAACTGCATTTATATAGAGTTTACCATTCCCCACAAGCCACTGAAGCCCTTTACGCTAGGCAGCGTGCTCCTCTGGAACCCAAGGTTAGTGGTAAATTCAGTGGTTAGTTGTTGGTTACTGGAATTAGTTTTGTAAATTCAAGGATAACATTCATTGCATTTATTCTAGTTATTGTGTGGTAAATTAAATTAGTAGGAGTTTGTGATTATTAGTGGGAGGCAGTTCATGCAGATGGTAGGAAGGATTTGTAGAGGAGATTAGGTATTACTAGGTTGCAGGGTATGGCTTTCACAGAAGGACAGGTTGTGAGGGAAATTTACAGAATTATAGATGAAGGCAAACATGCACACGCCTTAGAATAGACTGTAATCAGACAGAGGAGGGATGCAGAGGATGCAGAGAATGAAAGGTAAGGAGAGGGTCGTTCAAATAAAAAAATTAGAAAAAGCAATCTGAAGTTTTCTGTCGGTGTTTTCTTTTTGGAGGCGCAACAGTTCTAGAATTCCCTCACACAGAGAAGACACATCGCAAAAAGATACATGGCAGCAGCAAAACACATTTCTCTTACTCAGAGAAGGGATCCACAGTGCTAGGTTTTCTTCACTGCAGAAGAGATTATGCACAAAAGAGGGTGGTGATGGACGGAGCATCTGAACCAATCAAACACTCACACACAGTCAACAGATCTGGGTTTAATCCATCACCGTTCTTTAGCCTACTCTGCCACCCCAGTTCAGACATGGCCATATGCAAATCAGTCTGACCCTGTGCCTCATGGGAACAGTCCAGCCCGAACTGCCAAGCCATGCCTTCCCTGGACCGGAAACAAGCTTCCGAGGACCGGTTTCTGGCATTTCAGCCGTCTTCAGCCCGGCTTGCTTGAATCCAGTGGCAAAGTGAGCAAGGGACTCACGTCTGAGCATACCCTGCCAATTTATGGCGAACAAAGCGGTACAAAAGAGGGTGGCGATGGACGGAGCATCTGAACCAATCAAACACTCACACCCAGTCAACAGATCTGGGTTTAATCCATCCCCGTTCTTTAGCCCACTCTGCCACCCCAGTTCAGACATGGCCATATGGCCATATGCAAATCAGTCTGACCATCACCACCCCCTTTTGTACAGAGGAGATAATGCACAGCAGCAATAGTGCAGGTTTCCACTGATCACAGAAAATGTACAGCTCAGGCATCTGCGTCATGTAGGTTACATATAGATGTATGAAGCAGGTGCTTAGTCTACAGAAATGATCATGTGCGAGGATAAGTAAGTGAATGTGTGAGTCCTACAGTCGCTTTTACTCAGGTGTCAGTCATATTCTTGACACCTTTTGTCACTCTCTTTCACAGTTCTGTTGGCAGATTTGCTTTAGTCATAGCCTGCAAATCCTAAATCTAGATTGTGGATAACCTTACAACTGTTCCTACAAATAGTATTCCCATATGTAGTGCGTTGGGTTTTTATAGATAATACTGATCTCACTTCTCATATGTTATTAAACCATCAAAAGGTCCGCTCTTAATACTTTCATACGTTGTATCAAGCGTCATCTGCTCTCAAATTGACAAAACACAGCGGGAGAAGCCCTCTAAATTAGTTCACACCAATTAAAAATGTATCAACGAAGGAAATATATTAGTATTCATTAGTCATTTAGGTCATCAACTCCTCTTTTTTGATAAAAACTTGTATTCTTTATTTTCATCTTGACTGGTTCAAATAAAACATGGACAAAGCCAAAGATACGGGGACTTCTTCAGGGCACATATTTTGAGTCCAGAAAAGTAAGGGTAATGTGGTTGTCTAAACTTATATTGCAGTAAAGAGTCCCCTAGTATCTTCAAATAGCAGCACCCCGATATGGTTGCGTTTTCAAAAGGATCACCACATTTCCCTCGCACATATTACATTATTATGTACTCCAAATGTGTGCCGTGAAGAAGTCTAAGCATCTTTGGGACGAAACACGTTGCCTGTGTCCATGGTTTATTTGAACCTGCCAAGATGCAAATAAAGATACAAGTTTTTATCAGACAGGAGGCGTTGTCTATTTTGAAGTCCTAACCCACTTCTCCCTCCCAACACAAAACTGCAAAGTAATAGTAAGGTTGCTTTAACAATTACCCAAACCCACCCCCTAACAAGTAAGAAACAAAGAATTAGAATAAACAGAGCTGTCTTGTAGAAAGAGACGAAGGTAACCTAAAACTAAAGGAGACACCATTTATTTAAAGTTTTGTATAGCGCGAACATGACCCAGATGGGTATCAGAGCGCTTTACATATGGTTTAGGTAGACAAAGGAACAGTTAGGCGAGAGAAATCTGGTAGACAGTGGGACTAAATACAGCAGGTGCAAGATTAAATTGAGGTGGACAGAGGAAGCATGTTGTGAGAGAACGACAAGTAGGGCAATATACATCAAGTGCAAACAAGACAGTATACAGTAACTTAGAGGCAAAAGGAGCACAGCATCTAGTTCAACGCATTGTTCATTAGTAGATTTTTGACTTCCCTTTTGAAGGCAAGTGTAGAGGGAATCAGTCCTGTTTCCACTGGAAGGGAGATCCAGATTTTCGGGGCGATGCCAGAGAATGTACAATTGTAAGTTTTAAGCTTATTACATTTCTTGGGCTTTAGAAACAGTGTGCCGGTGCTCCTTGTGGGCCTGGAGCCTCTAGAGAGTTCCAGCTTGTTTGTCAGGTAGAGTGGGGTATTGAAGTTTAGTGCTCTATGGGTCATACAAGCGATTTGTAGTAGTATTCTTGCTTCAAAGGGAAGTCAATTGAGTAATTTCAGGTCTGGAGAAATGTGGTTGTTCTTATAACCCATGATGAGTCTAGTAGCCGCATTTAGAAATGCTCTGATAGTTGCTAAACTGAGTTTTGGCAGACCGCAGCGAGTCGCACTGCCATATTCTAGTCTGGAGATTACAAGTCCTTGCACCGCCAATTTAAAGTCATTTTGGGAAGGAAGGGTTTGAGTTTTCTTAGGATGCAGAGTTGGAAGTTCGCTCCTTTGGTCGATGATCTGATGTGTTCTTGCATGTTTAGCTTTTAGTCTAGCACCGCTGCCAGTGATTTAGTGGAGTCCATGATGTGAGGTGTGCAGTTGAGGGCTGTGAGATTGCAGAGGAATTTCACCACAGTGGTGGTTTGCCTAGCAGATGCAATGAGGAGGAATTCCATCTTGAGTGCGGTTAATTTGAGATGGTTGGAGGTTAGCCAGTTTAGGGTTTTGGAAGGATTCCGTTTAGAGAGTTGTTGTCTTCGGGGGAGGAGATTTTCATGTAGAATTGGGTGTCGTCCGCATACATGTGATATTGGATGTTGGAGGCTTTAAGAATTACAGTCAGTTGTTCCAGGAAAAGGTTTGAAGAGTGTGAGGGAGAGTGAGGATCCTTGGGGGACACCAAGTGTGCATGGGCTCGGGTTGGAGAGAGAGTGGTTTCATTTGACTCTTTGTGGACTGTTGCTGAGGAAAGAGTAACACCATTTAATGACCGTGCCTGAGAGAAAACATAGAAAACAAAATCGAAAGCAAACATAAGGAATAATAATTATCAAGTAATGAATTCACTCCTCACAATCTCTGAGGTACATAGGTCTCTTGATAACCCTATTACTTCTCCTCTGCACGACCAAACCTTTCATCATGTACCTTCCAAGCGCTACAACTGGACATGATTCTCTTAGTTTGTTCACAAGCTGGTTGGGCAGCGGAAGATATAATAGGTTTGAGAACAACTACCACTGTGCTTCTGTTCCAAATTCAGCCATCATGTGTTTTTCAAGCATTTTTAAAACATTTGATCACTTCCAATCTCCTAGTGAACTTAGACCACTCCGCACACCCTTTGGGCGCTCTTATTTTCACTGTCACCTACACTGACTGACACACTCCTCACTTTCTTAGAGTTGCTAAACATCTCTTTCCCTCTTTTATTGAGCAGCAATTTCTTTACACCTCCACTCACCAACAGTATTGTCCACACAAGGACTGGCTTTAGTTGGTGGAGCCCTCCCATTTAACAATTCAAATGAGAATTTCTAGTGGTTGTGTGTGGTGACAGACGATAACCAAACGACTTATTGCACAATTCTTTCTTCCAATCCTACCCATTGGTCTTTGCCAGTTGTATGCCTTCTTTTAATGTCTTCACCACTCTCTCTATGGCTCTGTTGGTCTCACGGTGATACAAAGAAGTCTTGTGCTCAATGACAAACTCCCTCAAAAAATTCTGTCTTGTGTGAATTCTGTCAATAAGTACTGTGGAAAACATTCTTGTTTGAAAATGTTCAACAAAAAGTTTATCACCACAGAGGAGGAGATGTCTTGAACACACAACACCTCCACCCTTTTAGAGTATAAATCCATTAGTACCAGGAAATAGGGGGTGGAATGCTCCCCTCTCACTGGACCAAAAGTATCAATTGTTACTTCCTCCCAAGGATATCTGGGAAGTGTGCAATATACCATGAGCATTTGACTCGTTTTCAAACCTTTGCCACAGCCTTAACACACTGTACATTCTCTAATCGTGCACTCAACATCATGATCAAGTCCTGGCTACCTAAAATGTCTGCAAAGCCTCCCTTTGCTTTTCACAATCCCTATGTGTCCCTCATGGGTTAACTGCAAACTTCTCAGTCTTAACTTGCTGGGGGGAATCAACCTCATTCCTCTCAACAAGAATCCTTTGTCCACTGCAAGCTCATCCAAGATTTTCTCCCATCCTCCTTTGTACTCTCTAAGCTCCCTTGCATTTGATCTACCCAAACTCACAATTCTCTTGACATGACTTAAAATTTCATCTTTCTGTATCTCTTCCAACCATTCACCTTCGCTTATGGTACCATCCGTTACTTCACACTCACACTCACTACGTCTTCTTCATCCAAGTCATTACTACCAACAGAATCCACCTCCATCAAATTCACCAATCTTGACAAACAAGCTGGTGAGACGTTGCTTGCACCTGGACGTATAGAACAGAAAGGCAAAAATCTTGCAAGCCTACTACCCAGGTTCTAATTCGTGATAAAATTGAATCTAAACCTTTCCTGGTAAATACCTCTATTAGAGGTTTGTGATCAGTCTGAACACCAAATTTGATGCCCCACAGAAACTGCTTAAACCTCCTAACAAACCAAAATACAGCTAGGTACTCTCTCTCAATAACAGAGTAGTTGTGTTCTGCATCTCTGAGGGTTCTTGAAATACATTCTATCAAATTTTCCTTGCCATCCTTCATTTGAATAAGGAGAGCTCCCTTACCCTTTGCACTAGCATCACACACAATCTTGGTATCACACAATGGGTTAAAATCTTGAAGGAAAGGAACATTGTTCAATTATTGTTTCACTTTGACAAATTCATCACTACATCTAACATCCCACACAAATTTTGAATGTTTTTCTGGCAAAGTCTGTGCTGAAAATGCTATAATATTATATCATTCCTAGGAATGATGACAACTCTTCCTTGGATTTGGGATCCTCCAGCACTTTGATCATAACAACTAGTTCAGTATGGGTCTGATACCTGTTGCTGCGATCTTGTATCCTAGGTAGCTGACCTCACTAACACCAAACCTGCTCTTGTCAGTCTTGAGGTCAGACCAGCTTCATTTAATTCCTCTAAAACTCCCTTCACACGCTAGGCATGTCCTCATTTGTGACACCAAATATGAGAATGTCATCCTGATAGCATCTCGCACCTGGTTGACTTTTTAAAATGCTCAACATGATCCTTTGAAAAACTTCTGCAGCTGAAATTATACCAAATGGTATCCTTTTTAAGCGAAAAACTCCAAAAGGGGTTATGAATGCTGTAAGACATTTGGACCAGTGTGCTGAAAATTTTGGCACCAGAAATGTTAGGTAAACTTGTAGACCACCACCTCTCTGTTTAAAGCTCTCAAATTCATACAAAGTCCAATGTCCCCATTACCTTTGCATGCAGCTACTTTGGGAGCCAACCATTCAGTCGCCTCTACCGCCTCGATGACTCCACACTCAACTAATCTCTCTAACTTATTTGCAACTGCTGTTTGTAAATGTATGGAAATCCTCCTCACCTTGGCCACTACTGGGCTTGCATCCATCCTTAACCTTATTTTGTGCTTATAACCAATTAGTTTACCTAATTTGTTTTGAAATAAATTCTTAAATTCCATGACCAATTTGTGTTGTTTGCGTTCAACTTCATCTATCTGAACCTTGGGTATTTTATTTGGATGCAGACTTACCCCAGCTCCTTCTTATGATTCCACCCCAACAAGTCATCACCATGACAAGAAACATATACTTTACCACACATGCTCTTCCCATTCACACCTATATGAGCTTCAACATATCAATCTTTGCACCACCATAACCACCAGGTTGTATATCCATTTCATTGAGTGCTTTCGTGTTAGCAAGCGACTCAAAGAATGTTTGCCTAGATATTTTTGTGATTCATGAACACTAACCAAATTTCATCTGTATTGGACTTCCTTCAATGGTTACCATCTCTGATGGGAACAGCTTGTTCATTCTCCCAATCTGCAATACCACTTCTTGACATGTCTCTTGTTCCTATAAGGTTTTTTATTTTTGTTCCTGCAACATTTACTACAGTGTCCCCTAATCCCACAGAAGTTGCACATCTGAGACTATGCGGGACAAGACCTATTATTGTCCTGATGACTGTCAAGTCCACATCTGTAACATGTACCTTTGAAGTTTAGCTCCGCTTTCTTAGGTCCTTTCGGTTCTGCACTTTCTTTTTTTCCCAGTGGCACTTTGTGTCTTAACTACATTTACTTCTGTCACATTTTCTTTGTTTGTCACTTTAACCTCATTCCCAGCCTTGAGTACTCCCACACACGTCATCATGTGCTCTAGGTGTTTAGCAACCATAAGTACCTCCTCAAGCAGTGGCTCGTCCTTCATCCATTGCGCCTCATGTATCTTATCACTATTGCAACCCAAGACAAACTGATCTCTAATCCTCTCTTCAACATCACCATCAATTTTTTTTTTATATTTCTTTTTATTAAACAAGAAAGCAATAAATACATGAAATAACTCTCAGGTGAATGCATACGGTTTCAACACACAGGTCAATACGGTACATTACAGAATCTAATACTCAACAGTAGATACTAGGGTCTAGCGGATTCTTGCGTTGCCAAGTCTAGGCCTGACGTGGGTGGCTCACAGATCTCCCCACGGTGGCTATTCCATGCCCCCCAAATCTTACCCCATTTTTGTGGGCAACCTTGGGCCACATACACCAACCTTTCTCTGAACATACACCAATCAAGGTCCTCAGCCCATTTGTTGGTTCGGGCGGCTGACTGGCTCCCCAAAGTTGAGCGATATTGCGTTTGGCCACCATATATGTTAACGTGACCCACTGTTTCTGGTATTCACTTAGATCCGATGGCTCCCAAACATTTAACAGACATCGCCTAGCTTCCGTCCGCATTTTCACCCCAGCACTTCTCCCAACACATCGTGGACCGTCGCCCAGTATATTTGTATCACATCGCAATGCCAAAGGGTGTGCATCAAGGTGCCAACTGCTCCGCACTCTCTCCTACAATCTCCACTCTCAGCACGCCCCATTCGTAACAGGCAAGGTCCCGTTATGTAGGATCTATGCAGGATCTTTAGCTGCACCAATCGGAGCCGCATCTGGATAGCGACCACTCTGGGGGAGGACACTGCCTCCACCCAATCCTCGTCATCAAGTTCCAGCCCATCCGCGGTCCACTGAGTTCTAACCTTCAGCAATGGGTTATCGGAGTTATTGACCAATTTCCGATATATCAATGAAATGGTTTTCTCCGGAATATGCCGATCCAGCACGCGATCCTCAAGAGGGGACGCCTCCGGGAGATCCGTGCCCCTGGGGACATGAGCGGTGAGAGCGTGCCTCACCTGCAGGTACCGGAAGTATTCATTCTGATGTAGACTATATTGCTTCACAAGGGACTCAAACACATGCACTGAGCCTTTCCCCCACACATCCTTTATCCGGGTAATTCCGATAAGATCCCATCTATCGAAACCTTTGGTCTTCCACATACTGCCCAATTTGTCAGAATTAAATAGGGGGATGGCTAGTGTCAGCCTACCCTCCCACCCGAGACTTTTGTTAGCTGCGTGCCACACCTGTGTCACATGAGCAGTCGGACCAGTAAGAGGAAACCTTCCAGGTCTAGAGTACAGGGCTCTATCAATCATCCCACCAGGGGCTTGGCCCCTGTCCATGGCATAGCCTGGGTTTCCGGGAAGTCCGTAAACTATGTGATTGACTGCGGCCAACTGCGAGGCCCAGTAATACTTACGCAGATCTGGAAGTCCAATCCCGCCGTCATACCACGGGAGGGTCAATTTGTTGAAGCCAATACGGGCAGCACCATCCCATAGGAGTTGCCTCTGGAGAGCCTCCATCTCTTTGAAGTACGCAGCTGGCACCAGGTCCATTGAATTCTGTAGGGCATACAGAAACCGGGCAGCATAATCATCTTGAAGAGAGCGGCTCTCCCGAGCAAGGAGAGTGGAAGGGATTTTCAACGCTCCACGTCTGTCCTACACCTGCTTAATGGAGCAGCTAAATTATTGTCATACCGCAGCTTTGAGTCAAGTGTAATATATATGCCCAGGTACCGAAATCCCGTCGTCTCAACCCGCACAGGACACGTCTGCGGGATCGCCGGTGGGTCGCCCACCACCACAAACAACACCGACTTGGCCCAGTTGATGTCCAATCCAGAATATCTGCTAAAGATGGCCAATACATCCAAGAAGTTCCGAAAGGACTCCCTGGGGCTAGTGAGATAAAGCAGTACGTCATCGGCATAGAGCGAAATCTTATCCTCCCAGTCGGGAATCCACCGCAGACCCCAGATCGAACTATCCCATCTAACCCATGCAGTCAATGGCTCCATCGCGAGTGCAAAGAGCAGCGGAGACAGCGGGCACCTCCGACCAGTGCCCCTCCCCAACGGGAAGTCACAAGACTTGCAGTTGTTGACAATCACTCTAGCCAGGGGTTTTGCGTACAAATAGGAGGAGCACTGTGTCTTAGGTTTGCCCACTTTATGAATTAACACTATGTTCGCTTCACGCTGATCATAGGGCAGCTCACCGCTTTCCCTACTCTACATGAACATGGCGCGAATATGAGGGGCTAATTTATTCGCGTTCAACTTGTATAATTCAATAGGTATCCCATTTGGGCCAGTTGCTTTACCCGATTTTATCTGCCTAATCGCCTGGTCAACCTCGTCATCCGTCAGTGCAGAATCAAGATAGTTCCTGTCCTTCTCTGACAAACAAGGCATAACAATATCCCTGATCATCTCACTATTCTCCGTTTCCGTGAAGTCACTTTCGGTCGTATAGGCTTTTCGATAATATTCAGAGAACTCATCCGCCACCGCCTGCGGACCCGTAATCACGCATGACTCCGGCCCTTCCAATTCCGGCACCAGCCCGGAAGCCCTCTCCCTGTGCTCAAGCCAAGCAAGCAACTTCCCAGCTTTATCACCATATTCATAGATACGGCTCTGAACGGCATTGTGGTGGGTCACTGCTCTATTTCTGACTAATTCTCTATATTCCTCCTCTCGGAGACGCAGCAGATGGAGATCCGCCAGTGCATGTGTCTTAGCTATCTCTTCTTCCATACGCATGACCTCCGCCTCCTTCTGTACAACCTCCCGCGGGCTGCTGAAACATGGGTGTAATGCGTGGATGTCGGGTTACGTACTCGCCAACCGTCAGCGGCGGTTTTACCATTTGGGCGGTGGGGCGTTGCCCCACTAATAATTATCGGGCAATTTATTCGAGCGGCGCGTTAATAGAACTTTTATAAATTAACGCGCCGCTCGAATAAATTACCCGATAATTATTGCCCTGCGCCTGCGGCCGTGGTTCGTGTCAAGCTGTCTGAAGCTTTCACTCATGTGACATGCACTGTCTGACACTGGGTGGCGCTGGAGTGCCGGCACAGTGCACACTGCGCATGTAGTGTTTGCCCGACTGCCTCTGTGCAGTGAGCAAACTAAATGGTTTCAAAAAAGCAAGCACTGCAGAGTACGGGGTGTGCTCATGCAACATACCCCAGTGCTTAAAAAAAAGAGCGGCGTTTTTTTCGTGCTCAGCCGAATCCTGATGCTGCTCTCTTTAGAGAGCAGTTCTCCTCTAAAGAGAGCAGCGTCAGGATTGGCTGGCTACTACTGTACTGTACTACTGTAGTGTCCTGTAACAGTACAGTAGTACATGTTCACGGTCTAGTGTCTCACCGCGGGGGTGGGAGCATCTAAAAAGCAATGCCCAATCACTGTAGTGGCTTAGTGTTAAGCCATTCAGTGATTGGGCATTTCTAGTTGCTGGGCAAATCGACCCTACACCTTCCCTTCCTCCTTGTGGTCTCCACTCTCCTCGTGGTCGACTCGTGCGCATGAGGGACAGAGACTGTCTGGTCTGAGGCCTCGTCACTTGAACTTCACCTAGTCTCGCAGTCGCCGTCGAGCCTGTCTTTGGAGTGTTCAGGTCAGTGAAATTCTAATCCTTCCGGACCTGTGTGCAGGTATGGACCTGAAAAATATTATATAAAAGTTAAACTTTTATATATTTAAGTTGACATCTACCCACACTATGACGAGCACCTCTCTGGTCTTGGTGACGTGAACCGATCACCTTGAGATGCATCAGGGCTCATTGTGCCTATTGAGGCCTATAAGGTGTTATGTGTATCATTATAAACATCGTCATCGATTTTATCAACACCTTTGTGAGCACGAAGTCTCATTAGCCACATGCTGGCTCGCTACCTATATCTCAATGATATTATGCACAGCAGGCTCGTGTCAGCTGTTTTCTAATTTCCATGTTGGTGACTTCTGCACACCCAGAACTTGACAGCCCTCAGGTTTAGAGAGGCAGCCCCTGTTAAGAGGGAGTTTTGGAAGAACCCTCTAGATAAATTTAGGAGACCATTGAGCACTGAAAGAACAATAAATCACGTGACACTGACCACTGCAAAGCCATTGAGATTACAGAATTAATCACTGTGCTTGTTTACAACACTCGCTCCATGGTCAGGCATCAAGCCGATATTTTCCACCTTCTTATGACAGAGAAGCCAGATGTCCTTTTACTATCTGAGACCTGGCTCACTGACGACTCCCTCCCCGACATCCTTGCCGCACTACCTCCTGACTACTTTCTGCTGAATACCAACCGCCCTGGAGGCCGCTCCGGTGGAGGGGGGGCAGCGGTAATACGGAAGAATCTCAAGATCATTGCCTCTGCCAATATGACCCTCCCCGATGTGGATAACCTGGTCCTCCGTCTTGGGACCGAGGTAGGCGCAGTTACCCTTATGGTACTTTACCGTCCCCCCTACCCCATGCCTTCCTTCCCTTCCTCCTTTATTGAACAGTTAACCAACCTTGCCACCTCTTCCCCCCGTACTATCATCATCGGGGATTTCAATTACTGGTTCCAGAATGAGGATGCCGGCCCCCACGCCACCGAACTGTTCGAGGCTCTTTCGAGCTTGGATTTTACACAACTAGTCAGGTCTGCCACTCATAGCGGTGGCCATATCCTTGACCACATTTGGGTTCACGGGGTCAAGTCCTCCTGCCCACTCATAACACCTTGTGTGTGGTCCGATCATTTCCTAATTGACATCACCTTTTCGGCCGTCGGACAGATCAGGACCCCACTGCAGGAGGGCGGCACCGCACGCAAGTGGAGAGTCGCCGACTCCTCCAAACTCTTATCTCATCTCTCTCTTACCCGTCCTCTGTTCCCCACTGACTCAAGTACTGACGAGCTTCAGGGACAAGTTTCTGACTGGCTCACTATAGCCAGTGATACTTTCGCACCTTTAACCAAGTTTCCCCGATCCCGACACTATCATTCCCATAAATGGTTTACCCCTCACCTTAAGACTTTGCAGTTAGAACTCCGCCGACTCGAGCGCAGGTGGAGGAGAGACTACTGCTTATCCAGCAGAAGTGCATATGTGGCTGCGCGGAACGAGTACAAAACTGCTATTTCCGCCGCCAAAAAAGCTTATGCCTCAGACAAAATTTTATCTGCCCCCTGCAAGTCTAAGGAGATTTTTAAAATCCTCAATGAATTTACCTCTGATCCTAGGACACTTCCGACTCAGGCTCCCACACAAGAATCATGTAACGCGCTGAGCACTTTCTTTGTCCAAAAAATTGCCTCGATCAAAGATACCATTCCGACTATCCCCCCTGGCGCTGGCTCTGCTTCTCCCCCCCATAATGCTTTTTCTCTCACACTTTTCCCGCTCTTAGACCCTACCGCTTTGGCCACACTGGCCACCCGCGTTAAATCTGGATCCCCAGACGACTGTTGTCCCCCCACCATATTACGAAATATCTGCCACTCTTTACCTGATTGTATCCTTCCCCTGCTGAATTCTTCTTTGTCGTCCGGTACGGTACCCCGCTCCTTCAAGGAGGCCGTGTTGGTGCCTCTACTGAAGAAGCCTGGGGCTGATCCCGCCGTCCCGGCGAATTACCACCCCATCTCTCTCTTGCCTTTTTTCTCCAAAATTCTGGAAGCCCATGTCACCACCTGCCTCTCACAGTTTATTGAGAACTCCACCTTTCTTGAGACTAACCAGGCCGGCTTCAGACCCGGCCACTCTACGGAGACTGTCATCTTGGCCGTGCTGGATGCCCTGAGAGACGGTGCTGACAAGGGTACCTCCCAGGCCCTGGTTTTATTAGATCTGTCGGCTGCCTTCGACACGGTGGACCACAACATCCTTCTCCACCGTGTCGAGCAAGCTGGCATCCAGGGCCTGGCGTTGGCATGGGTCAAATCCTTCCTGACCGGGAGGTCTCAGACCCTTAGCCTGGGCACTTTTAGAGCTCCTCGGGAGCACCTGCCCTGTGGGGTCCCTCAGGGCTCCTCTCTGTCCCCCCTTCTTTTCAATCTTTATCTTCGACCCCTTCTTTTTTCCTTGAGGCAGTGGGACGTCACCGTCTTCAATTATGCAGACGACCTACAACTCATCTTCCCTCTTGATTCCCCTTCTGCTATCCCCAACTTTCAGGCTGTCATGTCCCACATCCTATCGTGGATGAGTCAAAATCAGCTTAAACTGAATCCCGGAAAGACGGAGCTTCTCCTCCCTGGTAAGAGCTCTACCCACTGGGGTCCGCATTTTTGGCCGGCAGAACTTGGCCTTCCCCCCACCCCTGTGGCCTCGGTAAAAAGTCTAGGGATTACTATTGACTCCGGTCTCTCCCTTGGGCCTCAGGTGGGGACAGTTGTCTCCTCCTGCATGTTCCAGCTGCGCAGGATCAGGAAGGTGGCTTATCTCCTCACTCCTGAAGCTCTCCTGCAAGTAATCATGGCCCTCGTCCTCTCCCGCTTAGATTTCTCGAATGCTATCTATCATGGTCTGGCTAAAACATCTCTCTGCAGACTACAATTCGTTCAGAATCAAGCGGCGAGATTGGCCTCTGGGAGTCCGAAATGGCAATCCGCCAAACCCCTCCTTCTAAAACTGCACTGGCTTCCCGTCGTCTCCAGGGCAGCCTTTAAGATCGGCTGCCTTACCTTTAAATCCTTATCTGGTTCCTGTCCTGTCTTTTTGAAATCTCTCATCAGGACTTACAGCCCCTCTCGGAACCTGAGATCCTCTCACCTGCACCTCTTACTCACTCCCCCTGTCAAACTCTGCAGATCCGGAGGCCGGAGATTCGCATTTCTGGCCCCCAAACTTTGGAATTCCTTCCCCATCTCTCTCAAAACTTCCAATTCCCTTACTCTTTTCCGTAAATCCCTAAAAACTTGGCTCTTCCCTCAATCTGCCTAAACCCTCCCAGTCCCCCAGTAGTCTGCCAGCGCCAGGAAACCCATGGTGTCAGCGCGCTTTATAAATGCCCCTTACAATACAATACAATACATTCTGTTAAATTCTACAATAAGCACCAGAATCGTAGGCAGCAACTTAACACACAAAGTTCAAATATAAATATTGCTAAGAACATCTGTGGTTGCGATTTAAGATAAACCAAAACGCAAACTCGTGCTGTAAAACTGAGAGAAAGATCACGAAAGTCAGAGCGCGCCGATTTATAAAAGAGTTTTGAAAGGGAGAGACTTCCGAGTAACTGGAATAGTGGCAGGGAGGAGGCGGGATGTCTGTAATATGGGCTGTGACAGCTGGGAGTCAGCCTGGTATTTTAAGTCTGGGTAAACGTTAGGGGTATGCTATGTTGATTTGGGTTAATTTGCTTTTAATTAATCGCTCGGTCACCCTAAGGCTTCTTGGCGCTGCTGATGTGTGTCTTCCCCTTTGAACGATATCTAACTCGACTGGCGTTCTCAAGCTCTCCAAAACAATGCCAAAAAAACTCAGCTGGAGGGGTGCACATATTTTTTTACTAAAGTTTTTTTAACCATTTATTGAACATTCTAAAATTCTATATTCTTATTCTTGCAAATAAGCTTTCACTTTAAAACTGTGTTTCATACCATATCAAGGAGACACACCTTCCTGCCTTGAGAAATGTAATTTAAAAAATCCTGTAAGAGACGGGACATGGCTCTCTCTCTCTCATCTCGGCACGCTATTCACCGGCACTGGCCTTTTGGAAAATCCCCCCCTGCCCCTAAAGTGCGGCCTGTCACTTTATCTTGAAAAAAAAATGCTTTTGGGCCTAATTACAGATTCCGATGTGAGTCCGACAACTGTTCTGCAAGTGTTCTGCATCAGAGAGTGATATCGCGCGACGATTGGCCGCTCCGTATCTATCTATCACCCAGTTGAGTTCTGTCATAAAGACTGTGCGTGCGTTTTCCTTTAATGCTATACAGAAATGTGTCGTGTGTGTTTACTGAGTTAGTAGTAGACGATTCGGAAATGATCAAATATCAATGGCCTTGGCACAAACATAATATGCCCAGACACATGTGCAAGTGTCAAAACAACCATTTAAAACCGCCGCTGTTAGAGAATGTGTTATTCAAAGGCAGTAATGCTTTTGATATATGATTCTATTAGGACTGGTGCAACCAAGTCAAACAATTTTGCAGTGTAACTATAAATAGTACAGTGGCATTGCGGCTCAGTGGTGTGTTAGGCCCACTGGAGTTTTTACTACCAAACCAGTGGGTTGCAGGCTCATTTATCTTTCTAACATTTGGGACCATTGCGCCCTTGCTACATCATTATTGGCACCTCTTGGTGTCTTGTGTATACTTCCAAAAATGAGGGTAGGAATGTGAAGTGGATGGGGGATTAGATTTAGCAAATTGTAACTTTTGACTTTGAAGCCAGAATAAAGGGATATGTATAAAAAGCAATGGTTATGTGAACATGCTTTTGTCATAGTTAATTAATTCCTTAATATAAATTGTTGATTTTGTGCAATGTGTTATACAGTGCCTACTCACAAGTCATGCCTTGGTTGCAAATACTAGACACACTAAATACTAGGACATTCCCCTCCCCGTCACCTCTCACCCCTCTTAAAGATCATGGAGGTATGCAGAGCGAAAAACAAGGACATGTGGTAGGGAGGGAATTATACATTTTATAATCAGGAGAGGACGTGGATAGGGATATTCCTCCCCCTTGAGTCTCAACATGACTTTTTCTAGCTGGTTGTCGAGGCACTGCTTAGCTTCAATAGGGCTTAAGGTTTGACCTTGTTGTAGGGAATTTGAGACTTCCCTATATATCACGCCAAAAGGTTGTAAACGTTAGAATTATTACTCATAATGACATTCATATTAGGGGTAATACAGATCCTATGCAGAACAAGGGAGAATGCCAGATCAGACTCCAGAGCTACTGTCTAAAAGCCCTTTGGAAAGAGCATACGTTTCTTCACAAGCACCTACGAAATGGGTGTTGTTTTCAATGTCCCGTATTTCTGGTCCACCAGCCATGTGGTTGATCATTTTGACCTACATCAACTTGCCATTTCATTCACATGATTTCTTGCCTTTTTTCTTGCAACGTGACGTGAACCGATCACCTTGAGATGCATCAGGGCTCATTGTGCCTATTGAGGCCTATAAGGTGTTATGTTAGGGTATGCTATGCCATTTCATGGTATGCTATGTTGATTTGGGTTAATTTGCTTTTAATTAATCGCTCGGTCACCCTAAGGCTTCTTGGCGCTGCTGATGTGTGTCTTCCCCTTTGAACGAAATCTAACTCGACTGGCGTTCTCAAGCTCTCCAAAACAATGCCAATAAAACTCAGCTGGAGGGGTGCACATATTTTTGTACTAAAGTTTTTTTAACCATTTATTGAACATTCTATATTCTTGCAAATAAGCTTTCACTTTAAAACTGTGTTTCATACCATATCAAGGAGACACAACGTTTTGCAACGTTTTGTGCAATTTTGTTTTTTTTGAATTGCGGTCATTACACAGAATGCCCAAAATTAAACTGTGTAATTACGTGCCGTTCGCTGCAAAAAATAATGCGAGCGCACAGGAGAAAGCTAAAACCTCCAGAAGGCACTGACCAGTTTAGTGAAACCCAGCAATGAAAACATAGCGCAGGTCTGCCCTATGTGGATCAATATTGGACACCACTGATCTACATTTACTGTGATCAATACATTTTATTTTTACTACTGCTCCTGAGAATTTTAAAAGGTGTCTTACACTTCTGATTCCGTGGCTCTAAACTCCAATTTATGGAGATAAAACAGAGGAAAGTGAGACAGGCAATACCCTCCCTAGACAACACAATAAAAATGTTAGCATTGTATACCTACGTTTGGAAACTGCAAAGAGGAGTTCGGAGTTTGATAAACTACACAAAAATGTGTAGTAAGACATACCTTGAGATCTCAGCACTAATTTACGTGACAAGATGAACATTGGTAGTGCACTGGTGACTTGTGATGTAAACAATGACAAGCCGATCAACCAGTTGTAGTTGGCCATACAAATTAGTTTGATTTCTGCCTGCAAAGAACATTCTGGAAGCGTCTTCCCTCCTCCTCGCTAATGCCTCCTAATGTTTCACCCCCTCATTTCTCACACTGCTCTTCTTTCCTTCCTGACTCTTTTGCCCTCTTGTTTACTCCTTACCTCTCAGACCCCTTCTGTGACTTGTGGGACTGTCTGTTTTCACTGCTTACTCCATTCCTTTTCCACACTTGGAGTGTAAGACTAGCTTCTTCTAGAAATTGTAAAATAACCGTCACCAGGGCCTTATGTGGAAGCTTTTTCATTGTTATATACAAGCCACAGTTGCTGCTTATTTTTCTTTTGCAACTAACAACCACCCACAAAGCCAGTAGTCCTGACTTCTTGTAAGTATGATGTTACTTGTTGTATCATATATCTGGATGCAATGCCAAAAACAACAACATACCAGTTTTCAGTCTTCCTTTGAATTTGTATTTGTTGCATATTTTCCATAGTGCATGTATTGTTTCAAAGGAAGATTAATTTTCACTGGAGAAGATTTTACCTCTATAATTTATAGATCAACCGCTAACTACGTGCTACAGGAGGGGCTCATTTTGCGTTATACCACTGTACATGCCTGCCCATATTTTACAGTTTGAATGCTTTTGTTAAAAGTCTGTGTGTTTGGTTGACACAACTACATTTTGTTGTATTTGCTTTTCAGCATTTGGTAAAGCCTCAGGCAGCCGAACTAATTTTTGGGCAAATCAAGCAAAGAAGAAGAGACGCCAACCTCCTTTTCCGCTACAACACAGCCAACAACCCCAGTGTTTAAGGTAAGGAAACTGCTGCTATATTTTACATTCTAGTAGTCAAGGGCTATGTAAGTTGTGTACATGGTGGGTGGCGTCAAATACCAGTGTTCAGTCTTCCTTTGAATTTGTATTTCTTGCATATTTTCCATAGTGCATGTATTGTTTCAAAGGAAGATTAATTTTCACTGGAGAAGATTTTACCTCTATAATTTATAGATCAACCGCTAACTACGTGCTACAGGGGGGGCTCATTTTGCGTTATACCACTGTACATGCCTGCCCATATTTTACAGTTTGAATGCTTTTGTTAAAAGTCTGTGTGTTTGGTTGACACAACTACATTTTGTTGTATTTGCTTTTCAGCATTTGGTAAAGCCTCAGGCTGCCGAACTAATTTTTGGGCAAATCAAGCAAAGAAGAAGAGACGCCAACCTCCTTTTCCGCTACAACACAGCCAACAACCCCAGTGTTTAAGGTAAGGAAATTGCTGCTATATTTTACATTCTAGTAGTCAAGGGCTATGTAAGTTGTGTACATGGTGGGTGGCGTCAAATACCAGTGTTCAGTCTTCCTTTGAATTTGTATTTCTTGCATATTTTCCATAGTGCATGTATTGTTTGAAAGGAAGATTAATTTTCACTGGAGAAGATTTTACCTCTATAATTTATAGATCAACCGCTAACTACGTGCTACAGGGGGGGCTCATTTTGCGTTATACCACTGTACATGCCTGCCCATATTTGACAGTTTGAATGCTTTTGTTAAAAGTCTGTGTGTTTGGTTGACACAACTACATTTTGTTGTATTTGCTTTTCAGCATTTGGTAAAGCCTCAGGCTGGCGAACTAATTTTTGGGCAAATCAAGCAAAGAAGATGAGACGCCAACCTCCTTTTCCGCTACAACACAGCCAACAACCCCAGTGTTTAAGGTAAGGAAACTGCTGCTATATTTGACATTCTAGTAGTCCAGGGATATGTAAGTTGTGTACATGGTGGGTGGCGTCTAAATACATGCACCAAACCTCATACGTTGTACTTTGATTATTGACAGGTAACACTAACATTGGTAACACCATGAATACAGTAAAGCATCTACTTGCAAAGCCGTTCCTTGGACTGAAACGTGAAGACAAACTAATTGTAAAACAATTAGGACCTCACCGGCCAACCCTAAACCTACAACAAAGTTCCCTAGACAGAGGGAAGCTTTACACACGTTCTTTCACAAACACCTGGTACACAAAAGTTGATTGGCTTACAGGATGTTCTTCAACAAATACTCTGTTCTGCTTCCCCTACCTGGTGTTTGGTGGTGAAACTCCTTGGACCAAAAAAGGAGTTAAAGACTTGAAGCATTTGTCAGATAAAGTAAAGAAGCATGCACACACGAAAACACATATGGAAAATCTGACAAGACTGGGAATGTTGGGAGATAAACCGATTGAAGCCCACATAAGCGAGGCCTACCAAACAAATATACGGAAGCACAATTAAGCAGTTGATAGGAATAGACACGTGCTATCAAAAATCATTGACTGCATTCGTTTCTGTGGTGATTTTGAACTGGCTTTACGAGGGCATGACGAATTGGAAGGCTCTGCAAATCCTGGTATATTCTTAGGGCTTGTGGACTTAATAGCAAGCATAGACCATGTATTCGAAGACCATCTATCAAGTGCTACAGTCTTCAAGGGCACCTCGAAAATCATACAAAATGAACTGCTTGAGTGCATGCTAGAGATTGTAAAAAGCACTATCGTACAACAGCTGAAAAACACAGACTTTGTGGCCATTCAGGCTGATGACACCACTGATGTGGCCACGAATACACAGTCAGTATTGGTCTTTCGGTACCTTGACAGTGACAACAAAGTTGTGGAACGCTTCTATGGATTCACCCATTTAAAAGACGCTTGTGCAGAAACCATTTCTTCAGTTATTCTACAGGAACTGAATGTAATTTTTCCAGAGCAGCCTCAAAAACTAAAACTGATTGCACAAAGCTACGATGGTGCTGCAGTAATGAGTGGAACCTCCGGTGGAGTACAAAAAAAAATTAAAGATGTGTACCCTAATGCCCATTACGTGCACTTTTATGCCCACCAACTAAATCTGATTATGCAACAATCAGTAACAAAGATCTCTGAGGCAAAGATATTCTTCTTGGATGTAGGAGGAATGGCAGCATTCTTCTCACGCTCCCCCAAAAGAACGGAGGTACTTCATACCATTGTTAACAGAAGGATTCCAAAGGGAGGCCCAACTCGTTGGAATTTTCACATCCGTATAATCCGCCTAATATACCAATCTAGGGTTGATCTTGAGAAATGTTTTGACACCATAGAAGCCAATCAAGAGTTTGACTACAAAAGCCGGAATGAGGCCCGTGGCTTTGCTAGAACACTGCAAGACAGGGAGTTTCAGTTTTTGCTGTTTTTGTTTTTTGATATAATGTTAAAAGTTGAAACACTGTATGAAACGTTACAAAAACGTGAAATAGATACTATCCATGTGGAAACAGCTATCAACGGCTTTGTCACAAGCATAACGAAAATCAGAGAAGAGGTTGACAATTTAGACAGCAAACTGCCAAATGATTCTACTTTCTCTAACCGCAGAAAAGACATCAGCAGTCTAGTCCGAATTTCCAAAGAGATATGTGACACTATAATTATGCAGGCAAAGGAACGCTTTTCTTTTAAAAAGCATTTGGTGAGTGCCACATTACTAAAAAGTGATCTGTTTGCTAAATATGATATTTCCTTCCCTGAGCAAGCACTGAATACCGCTGTGGATGCTTACCCTATGCTCAACAAAAAGGATCTGAGAACAGAATTAACTGTACTGTATGGAATGCATGTATACCGGCAGGCCACTAATGCAATTTCTTTGCTTGCTTTAATTCTGAACCTTAACATGCAAAACACACTAACAGAAACAGTGACTTTATTAAAAATACTCATCACCACACCGATGACAACAGCAGAGGCGGAACGTTCCTTTTCCGCTTTGAATAGAATTAAAACATTCCTGAGAAATACCATGATTCAGGAAAGGCTGAATGCCTTAGCAATGCTTTCCATAGAGAGTGAGTTAGTTAAAAGAATACCAGACTCCAATGTTCAAGTCATTGAGAAATTTGCTTCCATGAAAAACAGACGTGCAGATTTTCATTACAAAAAGTGAACACTCTATTTAAATGCTGCTAGTTTGCGTCCTGTTTATTTGTTTGTTATTAAAATACATCTGTGAGGTACTCAGCAATGCATTGTGTTTCAAAGTCTGTTATGAAGCTCTGTGGTTATTATGAAGATGAATAAGCAGCTACCTATGTTATATGACACCACTTTATTAATGTAATAACTGCACTTTCACAATTGCTTTATTAACCTTCCTGCTTTCACAAATTTGCATGAAAATGCACCATTTGTCCACTCTTTTTTCAAAATTTTCTCGGGGGGAATTTCCCCCGAACCCTCCTTAAGGGGTTCGGGGTCGCTCGCTACGCTCGCTCGCTACGGTGCAGTACGATTTTTTTTACGCCTCACCAGTTTCAAATGTCACCAGCCGCCACTGCCAACCGTCCACCAAGCCCAGCGCATCCAGGAAGTCGGGCAACCATTTTTGCAACCGCCCAAGCGCACGGGGTGGGTGATGGCCCGTCTCACCATCCAACACTGAGTTGAAATCGCCACCCAATACTAGATCTCCGAGAGGCAATGAGAGGAAGATATTACCCAGATCCCGATAAGACTCAGTCTGGAGGCCGGGTGCCACGTAGATAGACAAAAGAGTAACAGTTTGGCCCCCCACCCGTCCCGAAACCCCTGCGTATCTGCCCCTCTGATCAATCCAGGTATCCTGCACAGACAAAGGGAAGGAATTCTTAACCAGGATCCCGACTCCCCTGGACCCGGATGTGAATCCAGCATGCACCACTAACTTATACCCTCCCTTGTGTAGGGCCAAGCATCTATTACCGACTAAGTGCGTCTCTTGCAATAGTATCACGTCTGGGGAATGACGTCTAAGAAGCTGACTAACCATCCCTCTCTTGATCTTGTCACCTAGGCCATTCACGTTCCAACTCAACACTTTCATCCCTGACCCTCTGCTATTACGTGCCACAGTACCCATGCAAAACGAATATAGCTACGCTCTCCTCACCGAGACAAAAAAGAAAGAAAACGCACCACAATCACACCCCAAATCGTCCCACAACACACCCATCCCCCCCTCCCTACACTTCTGCTCACGGCATTCGCCAATCCCCAACTCGCAGTGTGCCTGTCGCCCTATACTCTATCTAATCGTCTTTCTAAAGGTAGATCCGAGGAGGAGTACAGCGCCCCCATTCCCACCCCGTCTCCAGGACATTACACCGGTATCAATTCTCTACTTAGGAAAGCGTGCGTGTGAAGAGAAGTTTCATGTACGCCCCCCCATAGTCCAATCCCACATCACAGTCAATGGCAGTACTCATCATTCCTGTTCCTGCGGGACTCCTCCATCTTTGCCACTCCGTCTCTGCGACTCTGCTTGTGCAGGAAGGCCGTCAACCAAGTCTGAGGCGATTTCGGGATTGTCAAAAAAACAGACCTTTCCTTGAGCCTCAACTCGCAGCTTGGCAGGGAACATCATGGCATATTTATATCCTTTGTCCCGGAGTCGCTGCTTGACTTCAAGGAAACTTTGCCGCTGTTTCTGAACCCTCTGGGTGAAGTCCGGATAGAAGTTGAGGGTTGAGTTTTCATACTTTAAAGGACCGTCCAACCTAGAGGTTTGCAGGATAGCGTCTCTATCTCTAAAGTTGAGGACTCTCGCGATCTCACCATCAAATTTTAAATTTGAAGCTATTTTTCTCAAACTCGTCACAAACTCTTACACTGATCGGTGGACCATGCTGAGGAAAGAGTAGCTTCGAGAGAGGCTGAACCGACTGAGCTAACACAAGACAGCTAATCGAGGCCTGATCCAGGGTTTCGGGCGCTGACGGGTAACAGCCGGAGCACGGAGCCCGGTCGGAGTAAATGTAAATGTAAATGTACAGGAATTTATATAGCGCAAATCACCGAGCGGTTTCTAAGCGCTTGCTTAGGGAACCCGTCCTGGTATTCCCCTGTGAGATAACCCCGGCAGGGTATCCGCAAGGTGAAAGCCAGGCATCCCGCCGCGAGGGGCCGTTGTGGAGATTAAGCAAGCTATTGCCCAGAGTCGCAGAGTGTGAACCCGTGAATCGAGTAGGCACCGGAGCGAGAATTGTCAAGTCCATGGACATTTTAGGACTCAAGACCCCACCGAGCCGGGAATTGAACCCTGGTCCCGGGCTGACCTCTGCTTCCAGGTCTGCCTCCTCTAACCAGTGAGCCACACTTCTCCACAGAAGAAGTGCAGCTGTAGTGGAAAATGAGCCGATGCCTGATCCTTAAGCCATTTCTATTATTCATTGAAGTTGTGCTATTTCGGGCCAGTGTGTGGAGAGAGGATTGAAACCTGTGAGAGAGGCTGCAAGAAAAAGGCTTTAACCTTTGATATGTGTTGTGCGGGTGGGGGTGAGCAAGATCATAGTGTTTGTGCACTGCGGCGGTAGCCTGCTGCAGTAGAGAGTGAGCCCAGGCCCCCTCAGAAGCGGCACAGCTAGGTCTGGGTGCAGCTTGTGGGGGACCTGATAATCCTGTGCTTAAGTACCAAAACTGCCTCAGGCTATGGCCACCATTCCACACAGGAAGACGCTGTTCTTTTAATACAAGCTTTTGCTGATGCTGGGGGGCCACCAACCTTGTTCTTTTGTGCTGTGCACAACCTGGTGGGACTTCCAGTCACAGGGTGCAACACTGCTGCTGCTGAGGTCACGGGGGAGGTGTGGTCAATGCGCCTAAAGCGCTGCCTCTTCCGTCGTGGCGTGGACCGCTTTTGCTGCTGCTGGTGGCCACTGACTTTGTTTTCCTGTACCCTGTGCACCCTTGTGGGACTTTCAGTCCCAGGGTGCAACCACCGTTGCCCCTGATGTCACAGGGGACATCTCTTGGTCTTCTGATTCGGGTGGTAGCTGCCCAGAGTCACCCATTGCGCCGCCGCAGAAAAAGCAGCCCATCAAGGGTTCTTAGGCCATGAATGTAGTACACCAATATAAGAGGTGGAGTAGAGGGCCACCACCACTGCCAGGAACTCTCGCGGTAGACACAATTTCGCTGTTTGTATCTCGTCTGGATGAAAGGCGCATAGTCCATTGCTAGAGCTCCTGAGATTGGAATTATCTGGTTTGGGCCATCACTGTGCTCTCTGACATTGTGGTAGGTACATTTTATTTAACTTTTTTGTCAGCCAATCATTGTCTACCTACAAGATGGTGAAAAGGAAGACCTAGGGGAGAAAGAGGGCTCCCCCAAGAGACCTCAAGGCACCACTCTTGATTCTATCTTGTTGCGCACCGCAAGGGTTCTTGACAATGAAATCACATTTGCCCAACGACGTTTATCAATGGACAGGGGAGAACACCATCTATTACATGCAGACAATAACTCTTGCTCCGCAACTGTGCATAGGGACTCGACACATCAAGTTGAAACGGTTATTTGGGACTGAACAACAGCCCAAACTGCTCTAACTTCACCTAACATCTCCCTGACAAATGTTAGTGGGCCTCCAACGAAGAGCAAGAGAAAAACTAAACATACTGGCCAAATCCAAATGGCTTGCACTAGAGCAAAGAAGATCCCACATGTATGTCATTATGGGGGGGAACATGGCAAACTCTCCCCACTAAACTACACAGATAAGACTCAGCGATTTAATTCCAACTCCGACTCTGCACTTAGGTTGAATCTGGATACAATTTTTTACCAAACTCGAGTCAGGTCTGATTGCTAATCTCTCACCTCTTTTGGAGAGATTTAGCAATCTGCAGGCCTCTGTGACAAAGCTAAAAAATGCAACAGATCGTATTCGAAAGCATGACAACACAATGAGGCTGGCAATGCGGAGTTGCAGCACTGACGCAGGTGATTGTGGGGCAATTAGATCTAATAAACAGTCTCAAAGTAAGCAACGTTAATTCGCCTCAACCACCTGCCTTGCCACTAAATGCATAAGGGTCCCGGTCTCATGGTTTGGGGTGACCGGGGGTTATAGTACTACAAACAACAGTGTTCCCAGAGCTGACACCCACCACACAGTGCCCCCCCATTCCCCCGGGAATCTGAGGTCTGTGCAAAGCAAAGTAGTAGCAGCAGCAAAGTAAGACCCAACCTAGAAGAATCCCCTTGCTGGATATAGAATATGTGGGACTCCTAATTGCGAAAAGCTGGATCTCCCACCAGAGGACTGCCCCATGTGGCAATCTTAGCCAATGTTCCCCACCTACTCACTAACAAATTTGAGTCCTCAGCCAACTGAAAAATAGTCTGTCATTTGTTATCATGTAACACAGACTTCACTAATTCCAGCTACCAAGACATTTTATTTGGAAGAATATTGGGTTGGATAGTTCCACAGAGGAAAGATACAGGGGGATGCATTGTGGTAAATTGTAGGTCCCCTGATTTAGCTAATCAATTGATTAAGTATGGAGAGAAGTTATCATGGTAGGGCACAGGTTACTGAAGAACCGGGTTTTAGAACCCAGCGGCGCCAGGGGCACGCCCAAAGTCTTCGGGTTTACCTGTCTTAGAATACAGAGACACGGGATACTTCTGAGTGGCGTCAAAGATCAAATTTATTGGCTGCAGCCGGTAACAGAAGTCCTAGAAATCATCACGGTATGAGTTCTCAGGAGACTGCTCAACTTTACAAAGCAAGTCATCCCTTTTTATGCCAAACATTATGCTTCAGGCAAGCATTCCTTGTTTACAGTTTAACCAATCACATGTTTCCACAATGAAAGTATTGCATGACGACAAACCCATTTTACAGTTGTCCGGCCCATAATCAATCATTGAACAAACCCAACATTCTTCTTTTAGACAAGCCGGACAAACCCATAATAAAAAGGACCACAACCCATATCGTAATTAGACCATAAAAGAAGAAACAGAAACAGATAGGAGTAGGATAACGCATGTTTGTGTGCAGTAAAACTTTATGATGTCCTGTGCTCTGATCCTTAATCTTGATCAGCTAAAGGGCAGGAACTGGTTTAACAAGGTCAGCTTCAGGCAACAGGGTCAGTTGACTCAGGTCAAACAGGAGTCAGCACGAACTCGAGCTAAGGTGTACATGTCCTTAAAAGACTAGTTCAGCCACAGTCATCGGCCTATGTGAGGGCAACCACAAAATGGCTGCCATACACAAAATGGAACCCACGGGTTCAGAATTCACAGAACCTCAGACCCTCCTTTTGCCCTTACATAGGCAATCACTCAGTCTGTATCTGAATCGATGTCAATATTCATCAGATCATTTAGGTGCTGCTGGAGCATCATTCTATCTCTCTGTACTTTTCTCGAGACAGGCGGTCTCCTTACACACATAGTAGCACAAAGGCCACATATGGCAGGACCACACTGTACACAAAGACAACACAGAAAAATAATCGCTAAAGTCGTACCAATGACCATCAGAATCTTCCATCCCCAAGTGGATAACAGTCCCCAAAACCATCCAGTCAACGACCAATCTCCTTTGTCCACATGTATAGACTCGGAGATCTTATGCAGTCTGGAAATAGCCTCATATACTGTAGGAGCATTATCTGGAATGAAAACGCAGCAACTCGATTGGATCACTTTACATACTCCACCTCGATCTGCAAGTATGACATCTAAAACCATACGGTTCTGTAACGTCATAAGACAATCCGCTTGAAGCTCAGCCGTCAAATTACTAAGGGCACCGGCAGTTTCATTTACGGTGGACTCAACCACTCTTGTTAATTGGCGTATGTTCCTACTGTTAACCATAGGTCCCCAAAACGGCAGGAAACCCTTAAAGAAGTCTCCCACTTCTTGTCCAGCGGTATCTACCTGATCGAAGGCACCTCTAACAACTCTCATTCTGTGGTAATCTGCAGCAGCAGTGTACGTAGGGGGCAACAAATACGCCACATTACATGTGCCCGAAAAATCAGGGGGCAACCATGTATATGCTCTGTTGAAGCAAACAAAATACGTGCCCTTAGTTGCTAAAAACGGTGGGGAAGATTGAGACGCAAAAACGTATGTCTGAATACATACACTCTTCCCTAACTGAGCTCTCGGATTCTTGTCATTACCTTGCAAACAAAAATGACCTCGGTGGGGTACGATCCAAATCGGAGGTGACCTCTTCCGTCTCTGCTTCTCACCCAGACTAATACTATTTCCGGTTGCATTCCAACCAACATATGCTAGTAACTCATCCTTGGGAATAGTCCTATACGTTTCGATATCTCTGCTCATATTCGTAATTCCCTTCACCAAGGCTTTATTACTTGAGTTCTCTCATGGAACGCAGGGGATAGACTTCGATGGCATAAATAAACATCGTTTGGAAAGCCCATAGAGACCCATTCTGAATAAACGGTAGAACCAAATAGGGAATACCTCTATCCGTAGTATGCGGCATAAGACCACACACCCAACAATTAGTGGCGTTCACTACCAACTGGTGTTGATGCAGAAGCTGTACAAAACAATTATTCACAAATTCCGACCTTCTAATCTGCTCGTGTTCAGGTAAGATATGAAAAGAATGCAAAGAAGTAGTAGTAGGAAAAGACATAGGTTGGGAGGTGGGTGCAGAAGTCAATTGGGTAGTGAAAACAATCCAACCCACCAATGCTAACGTCATGCTTAAAAACATCAGAACACATGTTATTAGAAAACATTTGCTATGGATTAATTTACACAGTTTCATTTTAAAGTTCATTTCCTCGGCAGCTCTCTCCATCACAAAAGACTCCATCCTCTAACCGTGCTGTTCGCGGCAGTTGGTTTTCTTCCGCTAAGGAATGCGTCTGTCAGTCCAGGGAACGCCCTAGGACCAACCAGAACCGTCAACCTTGTTGCTGCAATCCCAAGTCTTCATACCGCGACCCTACAGCTGAGCTCGGATGGCAGCTCGAAAAAGAAAAATAGGCCAAAACAGTTTCCTGGATGAGAGAGTGCTGTTCTCCAAAAACAAAAGGAAAAATTATATTTTTATTTGTCCATTGTTTCTCAGTCGTAAATTATAACGGCCTTTACCAGGCACTGTCTGATCTTTGAACAGAAGTTCAGGCTCAGTGGTGTCCAATCTCTGATGCAGAGGTACAGCTGCTTGCAAAATGTCGTCATCCTCTCGTTCGGACTTTGTCCATACTAGATGTGCATCGCTAAACGGCATGAACTTCGGCATCCGTTCTGTCTCTGAGTCACCAATACCTTCACGGATCCACTGGTCATACGGCAGAGGTAAAGGCACCCTCTTACAATGTACGCCGTGGACCCAATTCCGCTTCCCGAAGACCTTCACCGAGGTTCTTGTCGACAGGAGCACCTGGTGGTGGCCGGTCCAGCGGGGCTGCTCGTTTTTGGTCCGCTGAAAGTTTTTCACAAGGACCCAGTCACCGGGATTGATGGTGTGACCTGGGTCCACAGATGCTGGTGGCAAGTTATTGTGAACCTGTTGATGCAAGACACGCAATTTAGCCGTCAGGTCATACAAATAGTCCACCAACACAGGATACTCGATGTCACTAAACTTCACTGGCCTCGGCACTCCCCACACATTCGCCGGGCGTCCAAAGACTATTTCATACGGACTAAGTCCGATTCGGGAATGCACTGTAGTTATAGTTGACAAAAGTGCCAACGGCAAAGCATCGGGCCATTGGAGACCAGAACTTGCCTGAATTTTGGCTAACTTTAGCTTCAAAGTGCCATTGTAACACTCCACTAATCCAGCTGATTGGGGATGATTTGCAGCATGGAACTTCTGTTTGATGCCCAAACCCTCACACACTCTCTTCATAATCTTCCCCACAAACTCACTTCCATTATCACTCCACACCATCTTTGGCAATCCGAACCTAGGGAAATATTCTTTGAGCAAGACTTTAGCTGTGGATGAGGCAGTATTATCTTTGAGGGGGTATGCCTCTACCCATCTAGAAAAGGCACAAACAACTACGAGGACGTATTTCAGATTGTTGCATCTTTCCATGTGGATAAAATCCAATTGCAGAACCTCGAACGGATACGTCAGAGGCGCAAAGTGACCAGCTGGAGTTGGAGTTCCCTTACCAGGATTATACATCAAACACACCATACAATTCTTGACCACATTCTCAGCACATTTAGGAATTCCAGCATTCTGCCATACTGGAGCCAACAACTTACAAATTCCTTTCACACTAATGTGAGACAACCCATGTGCCATCGTAACCACCGCAAGCATATACGCATCCGGCAACATCCATCTTTGGTGTTCTGATAACTCAACCCAACAACCAGTCGAATCTAATCTACCCATAGTTTCTCTCCACACACTCTTATCATTTTCAGTGGCTTCAGCCTGGATTGATTTCACACTCTCAATCGTATCTTCACACATTCCAACTGCACCAATCCATCTCGCAGGGCCTGCAACATACATTCGACTCATCACATTTTTCGCTGTTTCTTTCGCAACTTCATCCGCAAATGCATTACCTCGACCAACATCATCCGTAACCTTCCGGTGAGCACTACATTTCACAATCGCAACTTGCTTCGGCAAAGTAAGTGACTCAAGAAGCTCATTCACCAACTGCCCATGTTGAATCTTAGTCCCATGGGATGTAAGAAATCCCCTTTCTTTCCACAAGCGTCCAAAACTGTGTCCAACACCAAACGTGTACTGGCTATCGGTATACACATTCACTCTCTTTCCCTCAGACAGAATACACGCTCTCGTTAATGCAATCAATTCCGCTGCTTGTGCCGAATTATAGCTCACTCGTGCAGTTTCAACAATCGTGCATAATGTCGTCACGGCATATGCTGCAGTCGTATCACCATTTGGGAGCTTGTAGCATGACCCATCAACCCATAGCGTACCATCAGGATCCAAAAGAGGAGTGTCTTTTAAATCGACTCTACCCTTCGTTTCCTCTTCCGTCCTCAAAAAACAATCATGCTGTTCCTGACCATCTGTATCCACAGAAATCGGCAACAATGTTGCTGGATTCAATACATTACACCGCTTGATGTGCACATGACTAGCCAAAGCGTCAACTCATAACCCGACAACCTCGCACTAGTAAGGTGCTGAGTCTTGGTTTAATTTAATAAAGTATCCACTGCATGTGGAACCATCACAACCAACGTATTATCCATCACCAATCCAGCAGACTGTCGGAAGGAAACAGCCGCTGCCGCTGTAGCTCTCAAACAGCTTGGCAACGCTCTAGCTACTGGATCTAAAGTTGACGAGAAATACGCACATGGACACTGCTTATCACCAAACTGTTGAGTCAAAACCGACAATGCACAACCCTCCCTCTCGTGAACATAGAGTGTAAAAGGCTTGCTGTAGTCAGGAGTACCCAACACTGGAGCAGAACACAACGCATCACGCAATGCAGAAAAACTTTTCTGACAATCGTCAGACCACGGAAGAGGATTCGGTGTATCTTTACAAGTCAAAGCCAACAGAGGTTTCGCCAATAGAGAGAAATTTGGAATCCACTGTCTACAATACGACGTGATACCCAAGAAAGCACACACTTCTCTCTGTGTGCTTGGTACAGTCATTTGCGCAATCGCTTGAATTCGTTCTGGGGTCAACCTTCTTCCCTCCTTTGACAAGAGATGACCTAAGTAGGTCACTTCTTGGTGACAATACTGCAACTTAGAAGGTAACACTTTATGATGCAAGTCCGACAAATGTCTCAACAAAGAAAGAGTAGCTTCTTTACAAGTTTTCTCATCATCAGCGGCCACTAACAGATCATCCACATACTGTATAAGAGCAGCACCAGCAGGAAACACAAGAGTATCAAGCTGAGTTTTCAAAGCCTGACTATAAATGGAGGGACTTTCACAATAGCCTTGAGGAGCTCTCTTAAACCGGAAGCTTCGGCCTCCTAAAGAGAAGCCAAAAATATCTCTACTCTCCTCAGCAATTGGAATACTGAAGAAAGCATTTTTCAAGTCTATGACTGAAAACCAGGCAGCTGAAGCAGGAATCAAAGTCAACAAAGCAGTAATATCCGGAACAACTGGAAACTGTGGCACAACAATCTTGTTAACCTCTCTAAGATCGATCACAAACCTGTAAACAGGTGGCTTAGAAGAGTCAGTGCGTTTCAGGACAGGCAAAACAGGACTGTTACACACATTACCTCTCGTTTCTTCAATCACACCTTTCTCAATCAAATCATAGATAATCGCTAAAAGCGCTCTTTCACCATCACTCGAAATCCGATATTGGTGAATACGTGGCAATTTGACATTCGAATTGAGCGTAACAACATAGGGTGGAATCTCCAAAAGACCCACATCATTAGGACCAGTAGCCCAAAGAGTATCAGGGAGAGAACGCAATTCCAGTGGAAGTCGATCTTTAGATAAATACATTGGAGAGATCACTTTCTTACCCAATGTAAGATGTACTCCCGAAGGAGAACAAGACAATGTCGCATGCAATCTTTTTAACAAATCCAAACCCAACAAATTTTCACCACAACCTGTCGTTAGAATAAGGGGTGCTTCCAATTCACAAGGCCCAATGGTAAGAGACAAAGGACTAGAAACTGGATTACGTACCGGGGTGCCAGAAAATCCTACCGAAACATTCGTTAAGCCAGACAAAGGTGCGCCAGGGAGTTTAGAGTGCATGATAGAACTCTTTGCTGCACCAGTATCCAAAAGAAAAGGCGCTACCACACCTGATGTAACTACTGCAACATAAGGCCCACTCTGATCTACTGGAACCAACACTACTCCCTCTCTTTGTCCATGGCTGTCCTAGCAATCATTATAGTCAGCATTCTCACTCTCAACATAATAGTCATCAGCATAGTACTGAGTCGACTGACCAGACGCAATTTTCTGTTGATCAAAACAATTCATAGAATTCTGCGGAGGAAAGGAACGTTCGTTCTGGGGAAACGCACCACGTCCTCTATCCCTTGACACTTGATGGAAACCACCACGACCCCTTGGGGCCGGTATACCACTCGCGCGTTGTCGTAAAACAGGGCACTCATTTTTATAATGACCTTCCTCCCTACAATACGCACACTGATTTAAACCCAAAGGTGGTCTTGGAGGAAAATACCCAACGTTCTGTTGCGGTCTCCGAAATGGTGGAGGTTGCTGAAACTGTGGACGTTGCTGTGACTCTTGCTGATTCGAGCGAGGCGGATACGCCTGCTGCAAAAGAACTTTTGTCTTCAAGTCTTTAGTCTTCTTCTCAACTCTATCTTTCTCATCCTTATCCCTATTCTCGTAGTACTGTGCAGTCGCCAATATCTGAGCCGACGAAGAAACAGCCCATGAACTCTCAGAGTCCTTCAACTTGTTACAAAGTTCTGGAAGTAAATTAAAGACAAACTTATCTACGAACAATCTTTGGCCACCTTCCGTACTCATGTCCTGACCACTATGATCTATGAATGTTTCTTCAAACCTAGTGAAGAAATCTGACACACTTTCATCTTTCTTCTGTTTGCATGCTGCTAACTTGTCCCAATTCACTCGTAAAGCCGGCATCATTGTCTTCATAAGGTTGATAATTCTGCCAGGTAAATCTGCAACTAGAGGCTCAGGCTTAGCTCCACCAACTTGTCTAGCGTCTGCAGCAGCAATATTGAGCCATGAGTCACCTAATTCAACCGCATGATCCTCATGACGAATCTTTTCCCATAGAGGTTGAGGTACTACATTACCCAACAGCATATCTATGTCGGCTAAATTCATGATGCATGCGTCAACTGTCTGGGACAATTCTTTGTAATAGCCAGCTGTATTCTTACGGGGATCAGGTAAAGACTGTTTAAGGGCCAAAACTTCTACTCTCTTCCATGGCACATGTACCCATACTCTCTGAAAATGAGGCAGAACAGGTGGATTAGCGTTTGCGTCCCCTTCTCTCCAAGCTGGGGGAACCTCTCTCATTGGATATTGTCGTACCTTTCTCCTGACTGCGGGATCAGGCTCAAACAATCGCTGAGAGGGGAAATCGCTCCTAAACGCAAGTACTATCGCAACTGCTTCCTCAACTCCGGGACCCACTATCGTTCCTTACGCAAACTCGGACTGTATATTTAGCAACTCTACGGGAACTGAACCCAAATCATTATCTGCCCATTCCTCACGGAGGAAAGTACACATTTCATCAAACACATATCTTTGCTTGGGTGCTTCCCACTGCAGGAAAACATCCATACTGACTCTAAATTATACCTCGAAACATTCGAAATCCACCTGCGAGCCAAGAGATCCAACACTGCCTGTTCTTCGGGACCAGGTAGCTGACTACGCATTTGTTTACGTGCAGAAACAGGGGTCATACTCAATGACCCAAAGAAAGGAGACAAAAGACCAGTAACAGTATCAGTCATTCGTTGTCGAGCAGAAGGAGAAGCTGTCATAAGGACAGGAGACAAAGTATTTTGAGGTGATAGGAGCGTAGGGTTAGTAGCAAAAGAAGTGGAAGGTACAGGAGAATAAGGCAAAGTAGTTCCAGACAAAACCGATAGCAAAGTCTGCGGCCCCAGAGGAGGCTGCGCCGTAGGAGGAAGAACCAGCTGAGGAGGAGCCAGTGGCTGAACAGCAACAAGAGGTTGTGCAACTGGAGGTTGCGGAGGTGCCGTAGCACTCTGTGCATAAGAGGGTGGTAATCTCAACAAATGTGACATCAAAGGATCCTTCTCAGGGTCCTTCGTTGCATTCTCAAGAAGAGATGGCAAAGCTGGATAACATTTATCAATAGCCATATTATGTTGCCTATCTGACACCTCAATTGCTTTATCTTCTTCGTTTTCTTTAAACTGCCTAGCAGCTTGCATTATTGATACATCCTTTTCTCTTTTATCTCTTTTAGCTTGTTTAATTTCTCGTTGTCTGGCTTCTTTACGCCAAAGGTGAAAGGAGTCAAACATTGCCGGCCGGGCTTTCTTCCTAAATAATTTAGTTTCCAAATTGTCTAAAATCTCTGTATCAAAGCTACCATGTTGGGGCCATTGTAAGACACCATCTCCTCTAGTATAGTGGACCCATACTTCATTAAACGTAATGGGGCCCACACCATGTTTAGAATAGAGCTCATAAGTCGGAGTTCCAACTGGAGGTATCGGACATGAATCCTCCAATCTGGAATCCCTGTTACAACCACAACAGAATATCCTCCTTATTTTGCTAAGACTAGGCATCTTCGCTCACTAATCTAGCTTCAAACTTCAAGGGATTATCTACAACGATAGTCTCGCAAATATACGAGTCCCTCGGCTTTGGAAATTGCAAGTTTCAAATCAAAACTAAAGACCAAACAAACTAAGAACCTAACAACCAAAAACTAAGGACTGGGAGCGACCCACTTATACTTAACTGAGGTATCAGTCATGCCACCAGAAGACCCGTCTATCGTCTCGCCGTACAAAGCCTCACAAATGGGTCCAAGACAGGGCGACAGTCAGGGCAGCAGTCCTTCGTAGCCTTCAGGAAAGCGGGAAGCCTCGCAGCAAAGACCTTCAGTCCACATTTGACATGCCGGGGTCAATGAAGTGGTCGCCGTCCTCCAGAATTTTCTCACGAAGCTCCTCACGATCTTCAGGCTTGGACCGGTACCGCTGAAGTAGCCCTACGTTGGGCGCCAACTGAAGAACCGGGTTTTAGAACCCAGCGGCGCCAGGGGCACGCCCAAAGTCTTCGGGGTTCACCTGTATTAGAATACAGAGACACGGGATACTTCTGAGTGGCGTCAAAGATCAAATTTATTGGCTGCATCCAGTAACAGAAGTCCTAGAAATCATCACGGTATGAGTTCTCAGGAGACTGCTCAACTTTACAAAGCAAGTCATCCCTTTTTATGCCAAACATTATGCTTCAGGCAAACATTCCTTGTTTACAGTTTAACCAATCACATGTTTCCACAATGAAAGTATTGCATGACGACAAACCCATTTTACAGTTGTCCGGCCCATAATCAATCATTGAACAAACCCAACATTCTTCTTTTAGACAAGCCGGACAAACCCATAATAAAAAGGACCACAACCCATATCGTAAATAGACCATAAAAGAAGAAACAGAAACAGATAGGAGTAGGATAAAGCATGTTTGTGTGCAGTAAAACTTTATGATGTCCTGTGCTCTGATCCTTAATCTTGATCAGCTAAAGGGCAGGAACTGGTTTAACAAGGTCAGCTTCAGGCAACAGGGTCAGTTCACTCAGGTCAAGCAGGAGTCAGCACAAACTCGAGCTAAGGTGTACATGTCCTTAAAAGACTAGTTCAGCCACAGTCATCGGCCTATGTGAGGGCAACCACAAAATGGCTGCCATACACAAAATGGAACCCACGGGTTCAGAATTCACAGAACCTCATTACCTGATCAGTATTCTACCCCTGGGGTATTTTTAAAGACCATTATGTATACCCGTGTAATTTCACCAGACAACAGTTGCTCGACCCAGTACCAGGGCCAGCACACTTATGCTCTAACAACTAATAATAGGTTCCAGCCTTGATAATCTAGATTGACTCACAAGGGGTCTCACTGCATGTAAAAAGAATACAGCCAAAGGATTAACAAGTCATCCACAAAGGGCTAGATCACACAGAGTTAACACCTTAATTAACACAAAAAATACTCTGCCCCAAGGCCAGGCTCACACAGAACAAGATCCAAAGCCAGGTGGATAAAAGGCAATAGAGGGCCCTATGACACAGGAGTTATTAACCCCCAAAAATCAATTAAAAGTAAGGTCTTGGAACGTTGCAGGGCTAAGGTCCAAACTGCCAGATTCTAATTGGTCTAATCAAATAGATCAATGCCATATATGCATGTTCCAAGAAACTTGATCTCCTGAACTAATCTTCAGAGTAGGGTTCACCAACTTTAGCATTCAAGCCAGACAATCCTCAGCAGGCCAACCGTCCGGAGACCTACTTATTTGGTTTAAGACAAATCTGCCTGCAAAGTTAGTAGACTAAATATTGAGTCAGCTGACATACTAGGCATTGACCTCAAGTCCCTTAAAGGGGAGCTTGCTTTAAGGTTAATGAATATATATATAATCGCTTCAACAACAAAAACCAGGAATCTCCCACAATAACAGCTCTGACCAATTTTTTAGATAGCTCAGAAAGAGGGAACTTTTTAATTGTAGCAGGAGATTTCAATGTAACATATGAGTCTGTGGATTATGTTCAATACCTCGTACAAGAGGAAGAATCAGCAAGGGGCATTAAAAAATTGCAGGTACCCTGCTTAATATGAGCACTAAGTTGGGGCAGCAAGTCTTATCTTTTACCCTAACCCAGGGAGTACTTGGATGCAACTGGCAGAGGCAATCTTACCCAGAGGAACTTTTACTTTTCATAGGTTGAATGCTAGAAGTAGGATTGACTATATAATGGTCGATCTAGATATGTGGCACAAAGTACATGAGATGTCCATCATACCCAGACTTGATAGCGATCACAATGCATTGGCTATGGGATAAGTTGATATTCCTTATTTGTCAAAAAGCTCCACTAGAGTGATTCCGCCCATGATCACCACAAATAATGACAGACAGATTAAATGAAGCTCTATTACTTCAGATAAGAACTTCCCAGCTACCGTATATGTCGAGGTAGCATCTGCCCTCTTTAACCTGCGCAACCCGGGCTGCGATTACCTAAGTACCATGCTTACCTGCTCCCATCCTCTCTAGGCAATTAAGAGTCACCTCCAGACAATCAAAAAGCATTACCTCCAGACGGAAAGACATGCCCTGGTTTAACGGGAACTGTAAACAGTATAAGTCAACCCTAATTACTGTAGTAAAGGATGGGAGCAGTACTCTTATAGCCGAGAGAAGAAGAGCATATAACAAGACACAGTCAGAGGCCAAGAAAAGTTGGGAGGAAGAAAATTGGCGCACTCTAGTAGAAACATCAAGGATGAAAAACTGCAAATTATTTTGGCACTTATTGACCAGATGAACAGTTGATATGGTAACAGAAGATTTCTTTATCCAGCCACACTTCTGGGAGGAGCACTTCTCTCAGTTCAGTTGTATGCCAGGGAGGACCGAGACAAAGCCTCTGAGACTTCAAGGGCCGGCCCCAGTCTGCCAATAGAGACAGAAGCAGCTGAAGTAGTCTCTTTCACACTAGAAGAAACTGCGTCTGCAATTAGTAGCTTGGGAAAAGGCAAAGCTCCGGGACTAGAGAAGATACCTGGGGATCTCTATCTCTCAAAACCCACCAAATGGGGACCTGTACTTCACTTAGTACTTCACTTAACATTTAATGCAATAGCGCAAGGAGGGGACATCCCAAGCAGTTGTAAGGGCGCTAAAATTATCCCGATATTTAAAAAGGGGACCCGTCCAATTACAGACAGATCAGCCTCATAGATACGGCTCAGAAAGTTTTGTGAAAATGTATCCGGATGCACCAAAATACTTGGATCGAGGAAAACGATATACTGTGTCACCTGCAAGCAGGTTTTAGGGAGTCCACTAGTACCTTGGATGAGGTGTTCCACTTCTTATTGCTCATCTGGAAGGAAGTCCTCATCGGAGAGGGCCACCTGTATGCCGTGTTCGTAGAGCTCAAGCAAGCGTTTGCCACCATAAACCGCACTAAATTATTTGTTACTTTGAGGGATGTTGTTCTGACCAATGGGCTGTTACAACTCATAGTGCGCACGCCCCAAGATAACAACGCCCAGGTTCAATGGAATCAAGGGGACAAGTTCACTCAAAAGATAAGGGCACAAAAAGGAGTACACCAAGGATGCGTTCTACCTCCAACCTTATTTCATATATATATATATATATATATATATATATATATATATATATATATATATATACATATACACATACACATACATATACACACACACATAGACCCTCCAAATCAAGAAAAGGTCTCTAAAACACGACACTGGCAGATGTGAAAACATGCAAAAAGCCCCTCCAAATCAAGAAAAGGTAGAGGCCACACGGGGAATCTCTTTGGAAACCTTTTATTTCACAGCATGAGGCATGATGCATTTCAGCTTAAACAGCCTTCTTCGGATGCTGTTGTTCAACAGGATGCTGCCCCACACACGTTTTAAATAGCCCTGTGCCACCCTATTGGTGGAAGCACTTACAGTCCCCTATCACGTAACCGCACATCAGAGGCAGTGTGGTGGACACTGCAACTCCCAGAGTTCACCTTGCCAGAACAGATGCTGTGTGGGGATGGACTTGGTGCTGACGGTCCAAATGGAAAGATGCTTCACAGGACTGAAAGTGGTGTGTCCGATTGTAAGAGTCCTGATAGATTAAATACACAAAAGTGCTTCCTTGGGTCCCCTTGATGTCCCAGACTTGAGACCTGTTTATCCGCCGGGTCGTGAACTGGAAAGCAATGTATCCAGCTCCTCATGAAGTCACGAGCTGTACATCACAGCGTCCCTTGCATTGCTCACTCGTCGAGGCGGGCTGCAGCAATCCAATACCTTGGAGAAAATAAACTGCACCAGCAGAAGCCAGTAATGCTGCAGCCAACTTTGCGGGGCCTCTAAAACACGCCACTGGCAGACGTGAAAACATGCACAAAGCCCCACCACATCAAGAAAAGGTAGAGGCCACACGGGGAATCTCTTTGGAAACCTTTTACTTCACAGCATGAGGCATGCTGCATTTCAGATTAAACAGCCTTCTTCGGATGCCGCTGTTCAACAGGATGCTGCTCCACTCACGTTTTAAATAGCCCTTTGCCACCCCATTGGTGGAAGCACTTACAGTCCTCTATCACGTAACCGCACATCAGAGGCAGTGTGGTGGACACTGCAACTCCCAGAGTTCACCTTGCCGGGACAGATGCTGCGTGGGGATGGACTTGGTGATGACGGTCCAAATGGAAAAGTGCTTCACAGGACTGAACGTTGTGTGTCCGATTGTAGTAGTCCTGATAGATGAAATACACAAAAGTGCTCCCTTGGGTCGCCTTGACGTCCCAGCCTTGAGATCTGATTATCTGCCGGGTCGTAAACTGGAAAGCAATGTATCCAGCTCCTCGTGAAGTCACAAGTTGTACATCACAGCGCCCCTTGCATTGCTCACTCGTCGAGGCGGGCTGCAGCAGTCCAATACCTTGGAGAAAACAAACTGCACCAGCAGAATCCAGTAATGCTGCAGCCAACTTTGCGGGGCGGGGCCTCTAAAACACGCCACTGGCAGATGAGAAAACATGCACAAAGCCCGTCCAAATCAAGAAAAGGTAGAGGCCACACAGGGGAATCTCTTTGGAAAACTTTTATTTCACAGCATGAGGCATGATGTATTTTGGCTTAAACAACCTTCTTCGGATGCCGCTGTTCAACAGGATGCTGCCCCACCCACATTTTAAATAGCCCTATGCCACCCCATTGGTGGAAGCACTTACAGTCCCCTATCACGTAACCGCACATCAGAGGCAGTGTGGTGGACACTGCAACTCCCAGAGTTCACCTTGCCGGGACAGATGCTGCGTGGGGATAGACTTGGTGATGACGGCCCAAATGGAAAAGTGCTTCACAGGACTGAACGTTGTGTCCGATTGTAGTAGTGCTGATAGATGAAATACACAAAAGTGCTTCCTTGGGTTGCCTTGACATCCCAGCCTTGAGACGTTATTATCCGCCGGGTCGTGAACTGGAAAGCAATGTATCCAGCTCCTCCTGAGGTCATTAGCTGTACATCACAGCGTCCCTTGCATTGCTCACTTGTCGAGGCGGGCTGCAGCAATCCAATACCTTGGAGAAAACAAACTGCACCAGCAGAAACCAGTAATGCTGCAGCCAACTTTGCGGGGCAGGGCCTCTAAAACACGCCACTGGCAGGCGTGAAAACATGCACAAAGCCCCTCCAAATCAAGAAAAGGTAGAGGCCACACGGGGAGTCTCTTCGGAAACCTTTTATTTCACAGCATGAAGCATGAAGCATGCTGCATTTAGGCATAAACAGCCTTCTTCGGATACCGCTGTTCAACAGGATGCTGCCCCATCCAGGTTTTAAATAGCCCTGTGCCACCCCATTGGTGGAAGCACTTACAGTCCCCTATCACGTAACCGCATATCAGAGGCAGTGTGGTGGACACTGCAACTCCCAGAGTTCACCTTGCCGGGACAGATGCTGCGTGGGGATCGACTTGGTGATGACGGTCCAAATGGAAAAGTGCTTCACAGGACTGAACGTTGTGTGTCCGATTGTAGTAGTCCTGATAGATGAAATACACAAAAGTGCTTCCTTGGGTCGCCTTGACGTCCCAGCCTTGAGACCTGATTATCTGCCGGGTCGTGAACTGGAAAGCAATGTATCCAGCTCCTCGTGAAGTCATTAGCTGTACATCACAGCATCCCTTGCATTGCTCACTTGTCGAGGCGGGCTGCAGCAATTCAATACCTTGAAGAAAGCAAACAGCACCAGCAGAAACCAGTAATGCTGCAGCCAACTTTGCGGGGCGAGGCCTCTAAAACACGCCACTGGCAGATGTGAAAACATGCACAAAGCCCCTCCAAATCAAGAAAAGGTAGAGGCCACACGGGGAATCTCTTTGGAAACCTTTTACTTCACAGCATGAGGCATGATGCATTTCGGATTAAACATCCTTCTTCGGATGCCGCTGTTCAACAGGATGCTGCTCCACTCACGTTTTAAATAGCCCTTTGCCACCCCATTGGTGGAAGCACTTACAGTCCTCTATCACGTAACCGCACATCAGAGGCAGTGTGGTGGAAACTGCAACTCCCAGAGTTCACCTTGCCGGGACAGATGCTGCGTGGGGATGGACTTGGTGATGATGGTCCAAATGGAAAAGTGCTTCACAAGACTGAACGTGGTGTGTCCGATTGTAGTAGTCCTGATAGATGAAATATACAAAAGTGCTTCCTTGGGTCCCCTTGACGTCCCAGCCTTGAGACCTGAGTATCCGCCGGGTCGTGAACTGGAAAGCAATGTATCAAGCTCCTCGTGAAGTCACAAGTTGTACATCACAGCGTCTTGCATTGCTCACTCGTCGAGGCGGGCTGCAGCAGTCCAATACATTGGAGAAAACAAACTGCACCAGCAGAAACCAGTAATGCTGCAGCCAACTTTGAGGGGCGGGGCCTCTAAAAAACGCCACTGGCAGACGTGAAAACATGCACAAAGCCCCTCCAAGTCAAGAAAAGGTAGAGGCCACAAGGGGAGTCTCTTCGGAAAGCTTTTATTTCACAGCATGAAGCATGAAGCATGCTGCATTTCAGCTTAAACAGCCTTCTTCGGATGCCGCTGTTCAACAGGATGCTGCCCCATCCAGGTTTTAAATAGCCCTGTGCCACCCCATTGGTGGAAGCACTTACAGTCCCCTATCACGTAACCGCATATCAGAGGCAGTGTGGTGGACACTGCAACTCCCAGAGTTCACCTTGCCGGGACAGATGCTGCGTGGGGATGGACTTGGTGATGACGGTCCAAATGGAAAAGTGCTTCACAGGACTGAACGTTGTGTGTCCGATTGTAGTAGTCCTGATAGATGAAATACACAAAAGTGCTTCCTTGGGTCGCCTTGACGTCCCAGCCTTGAGACCTGATTATCTGCCGGGTCGTGAACTGGAAAGCAATGTATCCAGCTCCTCGTGAAGTCATTAGCTGTACATCACAGCATCCCTTGCATTGCTCACTTGTCGAGGCGGGCTGCAGCAATTCAATACCTTGAAGAAAGCAAACGGCACCAGCAGAAACCAGTAATGCTGCAGCCAACTTTGCGGGGCGAGGCCTCTAAAACACGCCACTGGCAGATGTGAAAACATGCACAAAGCCCCTCCAAATCAAGAAAAGGTAGAGGCCACACGGGGAATCTCTTTGGAAACCTTTTACTTCACAGCATGAGGCATGATGCATTTCGGATTAAACATCCTTCTTCGGATGCCGCTGTTCAACAGGATGCTGCTCCACTCACGTTTTAAATAGCCCTTTGCCATCCCATTGGTGGAAGCACTTACAGTCCTCTATCACGTAACCGCACATCAGAGGCAGTGTGGTGGACACTGCAACTCCCAGAGTTCACCTTGCCGGGACAGATGCTGCGTGGGGATGGACTTGGTGATGATGGTCCAAATGGAAAAGTGCTTCACAAGACTGAACGTGGTGTGTCCGATTGTAGTAGTCCTGATAGATGAAATATACAAAAGTGCTTCCTTGGGTCCCCTTGACGTCCCAGCCTTGAGACCTGAGTATCCGCCGGGTCGTGAACTGGAAAGCAATGTATCAAGCTCCTCGTGAAGTCACAAGTTGTACATCACAGCGTCTTGCATTGCTCACTCGTCGAGGCGGGCTGCAGCAGTCCAATACATTGGAGAAAACAAACTGCACCAGCAGAAACCAGTAATGCTGCAGCCAACTTTGAGGGGCGGGGCCTCTAAAAAACGCCACTGGCAGACGTGAAAACATGCACAAAGCCCCTCCAAGTCAAGAAAAGGTAGAGGCCACAAGGGGAGTCTCTTCGGAAAGCTTTTATTTCACAGCATGAAGCATGAAGCATGCTGCATTTCAGCTTAAACAGCCTTCTTCGGATGCCGCTGTTCAACAGGATGCTGCCCCATCCAGGTTTTAAATAGCCCTGTGCCACCCCATTGGTGGAAGCACTTACAGTCCCCTATCACGTAACCGCACATCAGAGGCAGTGTGGTGGACACTGCAACTCCCAGAGTTCACCTTGCCGGGATAGATGCTGCGTGGGGATGGACTTTGTTGATGACAGACCAAATGGAAAAGTGCTTCACAGGACTGAACGTTGTGTGTCCGATTGTAGTAGTCCTGATAGATGAAATACACAAAAGTGCTTCCTTGGGTCGCCTTGACGTCCCAGCCTTGAGACCTGATTATTTGCCGGGTCGTGAACTGGAAAGCAATGTATCCTGCTCCTCGTGAAGTCATTAGCTGTACATCACAGCGTCCCTTGCATTGCTCACTTGTCGAGGCGGGCTGCAGCAATCCAATACCTTGGAGAAACCAAACTGCACCAGCAGAAACCAGTAATGCTGCAGCCAACTTTGCGGGGCGAGGTCTCTAAAAGACGCCACTGGCAGATGTGAAAACATGCAAAAAGCCCCTCCAAATAAAGAAAAGGTAGAGGCCACACGGGGAATCTCTTTGGAAACCTTTTACTTCACAGCATGAGGCATGATGCATTTCGGATTAAACAGCCTTCTTCGGATGCCGCTGTTCAACAGGATGCTGCTCCACTCACGTTTTAAATAGCCCTTTGCCATCCCATTGGTGGAAACACTTACAGTCCTCTATCACGTAACCGCACATCAGAGGCAGTGTGGTGGACACTGCAACTCCCAGAGTTCACCTTGCCGGGACAGATGCTGCGTGGGGATGGACTTGGTGATGATGGTCCAAATGAAAAAGTGCTTCACAGGACTGAACGTGGTGTGTCCGATTGTAGTAGTCCTGATAGATGAAATATACAAAAGTGCTTCCTTGGGTCCCCTTGACGTCCCAGCCTCGAGACCTGAGTATCCGCCGGGTCGTGAACTGGAAAGCAATGTATCCAGTTCCTCGTGAAGTCACAAGTTGTACATCACAGCGTCTCTTGCATTGCTCACTCGTCGAGGCGGGCTGCAGCAGTCCAATACCTTGGAGAAAACAAACTGCACCAGCAGAATCCAGTAATGCAGCAGCCAACTTTGCGGGGGGTGGCCTCTAAAACACGCCACTGGCAGATGAGAAAACATGCACAAAGCCCCTCCAAATCAAGAAAAGGTAGAGGCCACACAGGGGAATCTCTTCGGAAAGCATTTATTTCACAGCATGAGGCATGATGCATTTTGGCTTAAACAATCTTCTTCGGATGCCGCTGTTCAACAGGATGCTGCCCCACCCACGTTTTAAATAGCCCTATGCCACCCCATTGGTGGAAGCACTTACAGTCCCCTATCACGTAACCGCACATCAGAGGCAGTGTGGTGGAAACTGCAACTCCCAGTGTTCACCTTGCCGGGACAGATGCTGCCTGGGGATGGACTTGGTGATGACGGTCCAAATGGAAAAGTGCTTCACAGGACTGAACGTGGTGTGTCCGATGGTAGTATTCCTGATAGATGAAATACACAAAAGTGCTTCCTTGGGTCCCCTTGACTTCCCAGCCTTGAGACCTGAGTATCCGCCGGGTCGTGAACTGGAAAGCAATGTATCCAACTCCTCGTGAAGTCACGAGCTGTACAACACAGCTTCCCTTGCATTGCTCACTCTTCGAGGTGGGCTGCAACAATCCAATACCTTGGAGAAAACAAACTGCACCAGCAGAAACCAGTAATGCTTCAGCCAACTTTGCGGGGCCTCTAAAACACGCCACTGGCAGACGTGAAAACATGCACAAAGCCCCTCCACATCAAGAAAAGGTAGAGGCCACACGGGGAATCTCTTTGGAAATCTTTCATTTCACAGCATGAGGTATGATGCATTTCGGCTTAAACAGCCTTCTTCGGATGCCGCTGTTCAACAGGATGCTGCTCCACCCACGTTTTAAACAGCCCTGTGCCACCCCATTGGTGGAAGCACTTACAGTCCCCTATAACGTAACCGCACATCAGAGGCAGTGTGGTGGACACTGCAACTTCCAGAGTTCACCTTGCCGGGACAGATGCTGCGTGGGGATGGACTTGGTGATGACGGTCCAAATGGAAAAGTGCTTCACAGGACTGAAAGTGGTGTGTCCGATTGTAGTAGTCCTAATAGATGAAATACACAAAAGTGCTTCCTTGGGTCCCCTTGACGTTCTAGCCTTGAGACCTGAGTATCTGCCGGGTCGTGAACTGGAAAGCAATGTATTCAGCTCCTCGTGAAGTCACGCGCTGTACATCACTGCGTCTCTTGCATTGCTCAATCGTCGAGGCGGGCTGCAGCAATCCAATACCTTGGAGAAAACAAATTGCAGCAGCAGAAACCATTAATGCTGCAGCCAACTTTCGGGGCGTGGCCTTTAAAACACGCCACTGGCAGACGTGAAAACATGCACAAAGCCCTTCCAAATCAAGAAAAGGTAGAGCCCACACTGGGAATCTCTTCGGAAACCTTTTATTTCACAGCATGAGGCATGATGCATTTCAGCTTAAACAGCCTTCTTCGGATGCTGTTGTTCAACAGGATGCTGCCCCACACCCGTTTTAAATAGCCCTGTGCCACCCTATTGGTGGAAGCACTTACAGTCCCCTATCACGTAACCGCACATCAGAGGCAGTGTGGTGGACACTGCAACTCCCAGAGTTCTCCTTGCCAGAACAGATGCTGCGTGGGGATGGACTTGGTGATGACGGTCCAAATTGAAAGATGCTTCACAGGACTGAAAGTGGTGTGTCCGATTGTAAGAGTCCTGATAGATTAAATACACAAAAGTGCTTCCTTGGGTCCCCTTGATGTCCCAGACTTGAGACCTGATTATCCGCCGGGTCGTGAACTGGAAAGCAATGTATCCAGCTCCTCATGAAGTCACGAGCTGTACATCACAGCGTCCCTTGCATTGCTCACTCGTCGAGGCGGGCTGGAGCAATCCAATACCTTGGAGAAAATAAACTGTACCAGCAGAAGCCAGTAATGCTGCAGCCAACTTTGCGGGGCCGCTAAAACACGCCACTGGCAGACGTGAAAACATGCACAAAGCCCCACCACATCAAGAAAAGGTAGAGGCCACACGGGGAATCTCTTTGGAAACCTTTTACTTCACAGCATGAGGCATGCTGCATTTCAGATTAAACAGCCTTCTTCGGATGCCGCTGTTAAACAGGATGCTGCTCCACTCATGTTTTAAATAGCCCTTTGCCACCCCATTGGTGGAAGCACTTACAGTCCTCTATCACGTAACCGCACATCAGAGGCAGTGTGGTGGACACTGCAACTCCCAGAGTTCACCTTGCCGGGACAGATGCTGCGTGGGGATGGACTTGGTGATGATTGTCCAAATGGAAAAGTGCTTCACAGGACTGAACGTGGTGTGTCCGATTGTAGTACTCCTGATAGATGAAATATACAAAAGTGCTTCCTTGGGTCCCCTTGACGTCCCAGCCTTGAGACCTGAGTATCCGCCGGGTCGTGAACTGGAAAGCAATGTATCCAGCTCCTCGTAAAGTCACAAGTTGTACATCACAGCGTCCCTTGCATTGCTCACTCGTCGAGGCGGGCTGCAGCAGTCCAATACCTTGGAGAAAACAAACTGCACCAGCAGAATCCAGTAATGCTGCAGCCAACTTTGCGGGGGGTGGCCTCGAAAACACGCCACTGGCAGATGAGAAAACATGCACAAAGCCCCTCCAAATCAAGAAAAGTTAGAGGCTACACAGGGGAATCTCTTCGGAAACCTTTTATTTCACAGCATGAGGCATGATGCATTTTGGCATAAACAACCTTCTTCGGATGCCGGTGTTCAACAGGATGCTGCCCCACCCACGTTTTAAATAGCCCTATGCCACCCCATTGGTGGAAGCACTTACAGTCCCCTATCACGTAACCGCACATCAGAGGCAGTGTGGTGGAAACTGCAACTCCCAGTGTTCACCTTGCCGGGACAGATGCTGCGTGGGGATGGACTTAGTGATGACGGTCCAAATGGAAAAGTGCTTCACAGGACTGAACGTGGTGTGTCCGATGGTAGTATTCCTGATAGATGAAATACACAAACGTGCTTCCTTGGGTCCCCTTGACTTCCCAGCCTTGAGACCTGAGTATCCGCCGGGTCGTGAACTGGAAAGCAATGTATCCAGCTCCTCGTGAAGTCACAAGTTGTACATCACAGCGTCCCTTGCATTGCTCACTCGTCGAGGCGGGCTGCAGCAGCCCAATACCTTGGAGAAAACAAACTGCACCAGCAGAATCCAGTAATGCAGCAGCCAACTTTGTGGGGGGTGGCCTCTAAAACACGCCACTGGCAGATGAGAAAACATGCACAAAGCCCCTCCAAATCAAGAAAAGGTAGAGGCCACACAGGGGAATCTCTTCGGAAACCTTTTATTTCACAGCATGAGGCATGATGCATTTTGGCTTAAACAACCTTCTTCGGATGCCGCTGTTCAACAGGATGCTGCCCCACCCACGTTTTAAATAGCCCTATGCCACCCCATTGGTGGAAGCACTTAGAGTCCCCTATCACCTAACCGCACATCAGAGGCAGTGTGGTGGAAACTGCAACTCCCAGTGTTCACCTTGCCGGGACAGATGCTGCGTGGGGATGGACTTGGTGATGACGGTCCAAATGGAAAAGTGCTTCACAGGACTGAACGTGGTGTGTCCGATGGTAGGATTCCTGATAGATGAAATACACAAAAGTGCTTCCTTGGGTCCCCTTGACTTCCCAGCCTTGAGACCTGAGTATCCGCCGGGTCGTGAACTGGAAAGCAATGTATCCAACTCCTCGGGGAGTCACGAGCTGTACAACACAGCTTCCCTTGCATTGCTCACTCTTCGAGGTGGGCTGCAGCAATCCAATACCTTGGAGAAAACAAACTGCACCAGCAGAAGCCAGTAATGCTGCAGCCAACTTTGCGGGGCCTCTAAAACACGCCACTGGCAGACGTGAAAACATGCACAAAGCCTCTCCACATCAAGAAAAGGTCGAGGCCACACGGGGAATCTCTTTGGAAATCTTTCATTTCACAGCATGAGGTATGATGCATTTCGGCTTAAACAGCCTTCTTCGGATGCCGCTGTTCAACAGGATGCTGCCCCACACCCGTTTTAAATAGCCCTGTGCCACCCTATTGGTGGAAGCACTTACAGTCCCCTATCACGTAACCGCACATCAGAGGCAGTGTGGTGGACACTGCAACTCCCAGAGTTCACCTTGCCAGAACAGATGCTGCGTGGGGATGGACTTGGTGATGACGGTCCAAATTGAAAGATGCTTCACAGGACTGAAAGTGGTGTGTCCGATTGTAAGAGTCCTGATAGATTAAATACACAAAAGTGCTTCCTTGGGTCCCCTTGATGTCCCAGACTTGAGACCTGATTATCCGCCGGGTCGTGAACTGGAAAGCAATGTATCCAGCTCCTCATGAAGTCACGAGCTGTACATCACAGCGTCCCTTGCATTGCTCACTCGTCGAGGCGGGCTGGAGCAATCCAATACCTTGGAGAAAATAAACTGCACCAGCAGAAGCCAGTAATGCTGCAGCCAACTTTGCGGGGCCTCTAAAACACGCCACTGGCAGACGTGAAAACATGCACAAAGCCCCACCACATCAAGAAAAGGTAGAGGCCACACGGGGAATCTCTTTGGAAACCTTTTACTTCACAGCATGAGGCATGCTGCATTTCAGATTAAACAGCCTTCTTCGGATGCCGCTGTTAAACAGGATGCTGCTCCACTCACGTTTTAAATAGCCCTTTGCCACCCCATTGGTGGAAGCACTTACAGTCCTCTATCACGTAACTGCACATCAGAGGCAGTGTGGTGGACACTGCAACTCCCAGAGTTCACCTTGCCGGGACAGATGCTGCGTGGGGATGGACTTGGTGATGATGGTCCAAATGGAAAAGTGCTTCACAGGACTGAACGTGGTGTGTCCGATTGTAGTAGTCCTGATAGATGAAATATACAAAAGTGCTTCCTTGGGTCCCCTTGACGTCCTAGCCTTGAGACCTGAGTATCCGCCGGGTCGTGAACTGGAAAGCAATGTATCCAGCTCCTCGTGAAGTCAAGAGTTGTACATCACAGCGTCCCTTGCGTTGCTCACTCGTCGAGGCGGGCTGCAGCAGTCCAATACCTTGGAGAAAACAAACTGCACCAGCAGAATCCAGTAATGCTGCAGCCAACTTTGCGGGGGGTGGCCTCTAAAACACGCCACTGGCAGATGAGAAAAGATGCACAAAGCCCCTCCAAATCAAGAAAAGGTAGAGGCCACACAGGGGAATCTCTTCGGAAACCTTTTATTTCACAGCATGAGGCATGATGCATTTTGGCATAAACAACCTTCTTCGGATGCCGGTGTTCAACAGAATGCTGCCCCACCCACGTTTTAAATAGCCCTATGCCACCCCATTGGTGGAAGCACTTACAGTCCCCTATCACGTAACCGCACATCAGAAGCAGTGTGGTGGAAACTGCAACTCCCAGTGTTCACCTTGCCAGGACAGATGCTGCGTGGGGATGGACTTGGTGATGACGGTCCAAATGGAAAAGTGCTTCACAGGACTGAACGTGGTGTGTCCGATGGTAGTATTCCTGATAGATGAAATACACAAACGTGCTTCCTTGGGTCCCCTTGACTTCCCAGCCTTGAGACCTGAGTATCCGCCGGGTCGTGAACTGGAAAGCAATGTATCCAGCTCCTCGTGAAGTCACAAGTTGTACATCACAGCGTCCCTTGCATTGCTCACTCGTCGAGGCGGGCTGCAGCAGTCCAATACCTTGGAGAAAACAAACTGCACCAGCAGAATCCAGTAATGCAGCAGCCAACTTTGCGGGGGGTGGCCTCTAAAACACGCCACTGGCAGATGAGAAAACATGCACAAAGCCCCTCCAAATGAAGAAAAGGTAGAGGCCACACAGGGGAATCTCTTCGGAAACCTTTTATTTCACAGCATGAGGCATGATGCATTTTGGCTTAAACAACCTTCTTCTGATGCCGCTGTTCAACAGGATGCTGCCCCACCCACGTTTTAAATAGCCCTATGCCACCCCATTGGTGGAAGCACTTACAGTCCCCTATCACCTAACCGCACATCAGAGGCAGTGTGGTGGAAACTGCAACTCCCAGTGTTCACCTTGCCGGGACAGATGCTGCGTGGGGATGGACTTGGTGATGACGGTCCAAATGGAAAAGTGCTTCACAGGACTGAACGTGGTGTGTCCGATGGTAGTATTCCTGATAGATGAAATACACAAAAGTGCTTCCTTGGGTCCCCTTGACTTCCCAGCCTTGAGACCTGAGTATCCGCCGGGTCGTGAACTGGAAAGCAATGTATCCAGCGCCTTGTGAAGTCACGAGCTGTACAACACAGCTTCCCTTGCATTGCTCACTCTTCGAGGTGGGCTGCAGCAATCCAATTCCTTGGAGAAAACAAACTGCACCAGCAGAATCCAGTAATGCTGCAGCCAACTTTGCGGGCCTCTAAAACACGCCACTGGCAGACGTGAAAACATGCACAAAGCCCCTCCACATCAAGAAAAGGTAGAGGCCACACAGGGAATCTCTTTGGAAATCTTTCATTTCACAGCATGAGGTATGATGCATTTCGGCTTAAACAGCCTTCTTCGGATGGCGCTGTTCAACAGGATGCTGCTCCACCCATGTTTTAAACAGCCCTGTGCCACCCCATTGGTGGAAGCACTTACAGTCCCCTATAACGTAACCACACATCAGAGGCAGTGTGGTGGACACTGCAACTTCCAGAGTTCACCTTGCCGGGACAGATGCTGCGTGGGGATGGACTTGGTGATGACGGTCCAAATGGAAAAGTGCTTCACAGGACTGAAAGTGGTGTGTCCGATTGTAGTAGTCCTAATAGATGATATACACAAAAGTGCTTCCTTGGGTCCCATTGACGTTCTAGCCTTGAGACCTGAGTATCCGCCGGGTCGTGAACTGGAAAGCAATGTATCCAGCTCCTCGTGAAGTCACGCGCTGTACATCACTGCGTCTCTTGCATTGCTCACTCGTCGAGGCGGGCTGCAGCAATCCAATACCTTGGAGAAAACAAATTGCAGCAGCAGAAACCATTAATGCTGCAGCCAACTTTCGGGGCGGGGCCTTTAAAACACGCCACTGGCAGACGTGAAAACATGCACAAAGCCCCACCACATCAAGAAAAGGTAGAGGCCACACGGGGAATCTCTTTGGAAACCTTTTACTTCACAGCATGAGACATGCTGCATTTCAGATTAAACAGCCTTCTTCGGATGCCGCTGTTAAACAGGATGCTGCTCCACTCACGTTTTAAATAGCCCTTTGCCACCCCATTGGTGGAAGCACTTACAGTCCTCTATCACGTAACCGCACATCAGAGGCAGTGTGGTGGACACTGCAACTCCCAGAGTTCACCTTGCCGGGACAGATGCTGCGTGGGGATGGACTTGGTGATGATGGTCCAAATGGAAAAGTGCTTCACAGGACTGAACGTGGTGTGTCCGATTGTAGTAGTCCTGATAGATGAAATATACAAAAGTGCTTCCTTGGGTCCCCTTGACGTCCCAGCCTTGAGACCTGAGTATCCGCCGGGTCGTGAACTGGAAAGCAATGTATCCAGCTCCTCGTGAAGTCACAAGTTGTACATCACAGCGTCCCTTGCATTGCTCACTCGTCGAGGCGGGCTGCAGCAGTCCAATACCTTGGAGAAAAAAAACTGCACCAGCAGAATCCAGTAATGCTGCAGCCAACTTTGCGGGGGGTGGCCTCTAAAACACGCCACTGGCAGATGAGAAAACATGCACAAAGCCTCTCCAAATCAAGAAAAGGTAGAGGCCACACAGGGGAATCTCTTCGGAAACCTTTTATTTCACAGCATGAGGCATGATGCATTTTGGCATATACAACCTTCTTCGGATGCCGGTGTTCAACAGGATGCTGCCCCACCCACGTTTTAAATAGCCCTATGCCACCCCATTGGTGGAAGCACTTACAGTCCCCTATCACGTAACCGCACATCAGAGGCAGTGTGGTGGAAACTGCAACTCCCAGTGTTCACCTTGCCGGGACAGATGCTGCGTGGGGATGGACTTGGTGATGACGGTCCAAATGGAAAAGTGCTTCACAGGACTGAACGTGGTGTGTCCGATGGTAGTATTCCTGATAGATGAAATACACAAACGTGCTTCCTTGGGTCCCCTTGACTTCCCAGCCTTGAGACCTGAGTATCCGCCGGGTCGTGAACTGGAAAGCATGTATCCAGCTCCTCGTGAAGTCACAAGTTGTACATCACAGCGTCCCTTGCATTGCTCACTCGTCGAGGCGGGCTGCAGCAGTCCAATACCTTGGAGAAAACAAACTGCACCAGCAGAATCCAGTAATGCAGCAGCCAACTTTGCGGGGGGTGGCCTCTAAAACACGCCACTGGCAGATGAGAAAACATGCACAAAGCCCCTCCAAATCAATAAAAGGTAGAGGCCACACAGGGGAATCTCTTCGGAAACCTTTTATTTCACAGCATGAGGCATGATGCATTTTGGCTTAAACAACCTTCTTCGGATGCCGCTGTTCAACAGGATGCTGCCCCACTCACGTTTTAAATAGCCCTATCCCACCCCATTGGTGGAAGCACTTACAGTCCCCTATCACCTGACCGCACATCAGAGGCAGTGTGGTGGAAACTGCAACTCCCAGTGTTCACCTTGCCGGGACAGATGCTGCGTGGGGATGGACTTGGTGATGACGGTCCAAATGGAAAAGTGCTTCACAGGACTGAACGTGGTGTGTCCGATGGTAGTATTCCTGATAGATGAAATACACAAAAGTGCTTCCTTGGGTCCCCTTGACTTCCCAGCCTTGAGACCTGAGTATCCGCCGGGTCGTGAACTGGAAAGCAATGTATCCAGCTCCTCGTGAAGTCACGAGCTGTACAACACAGCTTCCCTTGCATTGCTCACTCTTCGAGGTGGGCTGCAGCAATCCAATACCTTGGAGAAAACAAACTGCACCAGCAGAAGCCAGTAATGCTGCAGCCAACTTTGCGGGCCTCTAAAACACGCCACTGGCAGACGTGAAAACATGCACAAAGCCCCTCCACATCAAGAAAAGGTAGAGGCCACACAGGGAATCTCTTTGGAAATCTTTCATTTCACAGCATGAGGTATGATGCATTTCGGCTTAAACAGCCTTCTTCGGATGGCGCTGTTCAACAGGATGCTGCTCCACCCATGTTTTAAACAGCCCTGTGCCACCCCATTGGTGGAAGCACTTACAGTCCCCTATAACGTAACCGCACATCAGAGGCAGTGTGGTGGACACTGCAACTTCCAGAGTTCACCTTGCCGGGACAGATGCTGCGTGGGGATGGACTTGGTGATGACGGTCCAAATGGAAAAGTGCTTCACAGGACTGAAAGTGGTGTGTCCGATTGTAGTAGTCCTAATAGATGATATACACAAAAGTGCTTCCTTGGGTCCCCTTGACGTTCTAGCCTTGAGACCTGAGTATCCGCCGGGTCGTGAACTGGAAAGCAATGTATCTAGCTCCTCGTGAAGTCACGCGCTGTACATCACTGCGTCTCTTGCATTGCTCACTCGTCGAGGCGGGCTGCAGCAATCCAATACCTTGGTGAAAACAAATTGCAGCAGCAGAAACCATTAATGCTGCAGCCAACTTTCGGGGCGGGGCCTTTAAAACACGCCACTGGCAGACGTGAAAACATGCACAAAGCCCCACCACATCAAGAAAAGGTAGAGGCCACACGGGGAATCTCTTTGGAAACCTTTTACTTCACAGCATGAGACATGCTGCATTTCAGATTAAACAGCCTTCTTCGGATGCCGCTGTTAAACAGGATGCTGCTCCACTCACGTTTTAAATAGCCCTTTGCCACCCCATTGGTGGAAGCACTTACAGTCCTCTATCACGTAACCGCACATCAGAGGCAGTGTGGTGGACACTGCAACTCCCAGAGTTCCCCTTGCCGGGACAGATGCTGCGTGGGGATGGACTTGGTGATGATGGTCCAAATGGAAAAGTGCTTCACAGGACTGAACGTGGTGTGTCCGATCGTAGTAGTCCTGATAGATGAAATATACAAAAGTGCTTCCTTGGGTCCCCTTGACGTCCCAGCCTTGAGACCTGAGTATCCGCCGGGTCGTGAACTGGAAAGCAATGTATCCAGCTCCTCATGAAGTCACAAGTTGTACATCACAGCGTCCCTTGCATTGCTCACTCGTCGAGGCGGGCTGCAGCAGTCCAATACCTTGGAGAAAACAAACTGCACCAGCAGAATCCAGTAATGCTGCAGCCAACTTTGCGGGGGGTGGCCTCTAAAACACGCCACTGGCAGATGAGAAAACATGCACAAAGCCTCTCCAAATCAAGAAAAGGTAGAGGCCACACAGGGGAATCTCTTCGGAAACCTTTTATTTCACAGCATGAGGCATGATGCATTTTGGCATAAACAACCTTCTTCGGATGCCGGTGTTCAACAGGATGCTGCCCCACCCATGTTTTAAATAGCCCTATGCCACCCCATTGGTGGAAGCACTTACAGTCACCTATCACGTAACCGCACATCAGAGGCAGTGTGGTGGACACTGCAACACCCAGAGTTCACCTTGCCGGGACAGATGCTGCGTGGGGATGGACTTGGTGATGACGGTCCAAATGGAAAAGTGCTTCACAGGACTGAACGTTGTGTGTCCGATTGTAGTAGTCCTGATAGATGAAATACACAAAAGTGCTTCCTTGGGTCGCCTTGACGTCCCAGCCTTGAGACCTGATTATCCGCCGGGTCGTGAACTGGAAAGCAATGTATCCAGCTCCTCGTGAAGTCATGAGCTGTACATCACAGCGTTCCTTGCATTGCTCACTTGTCAAGGCGGGCTGCAGCAATCCAATGCCTTGGAGAAAACAAACTGCACCAGCAGAAACCAGTAATGCTGCAGCCAACTTTGCGGGGTGAGGCCTCTAAAACACGCCACTGGCAGATGTGAAAACATGCACCACAAAGCCCCTCCAAATCAAGAAAAGGTAGAGGCCACACGGGGAATCTCTTTGGAAACCTTTTACTTCACAGCATGAGGCATGATGCATTTCGGCTTAAACAGCCTTCTTCGGATGCCGCTGTTCAACAGGATGCTGCTCCACTCACGTTTTAACCACATTGGTGGTAAGGCAATTCCCGCTGGGTGCTGATTGATTGAAAATCCCATTGTTCATGACAAGGTCAGCTCGTCATAAGCACAGCTCCAGTGCACTGCATGACGAGCTGACCTTGTCATTAGCATGGAAGGGGTTAAATAGCCCTGTGCCACCCCATTGGTGGAAGCACTTACAGTCCCCTATCACGTAACCGCACATCAGAGGCAGTGTGGTGGACACTGCAACTCCCAGAGTTCACCTTGCCGGGACAGATGCTGCGTGGGGATGGACTTGGTGATGATGGTCCAAATGGAAAAATGCTTCACAGGGCTGAACGTGGTGTGTCCGATTGTAGTAGTCCTGATAGATGAAATACACAAAAGTGCTTCCTTGGGTCCCCTTGACGTCCCAGCCTTGAGACCTGAGTATCCGCCGGGTCGTGAACTGGAAAGCCAAGTATCCAGCTCCTCGTGAAGTCACAAGCTGTACATCACTGCGTCCCTTGCATTGCTCACTCTTCGAGGCGGGCTGCAGCAATCCAATACCTTGGAGAAAATAAATAGCACCAGCAGAAACCAGTAATGCTGCAGCCAACTTTTCGGGGCGGGGCCTCTAAAACACGCCACTGGCAGACGTGAAAACATGCAAAAAGCCCCTCCAAATCAAGAAAAGGTAGAGGCCACACGAGGAATCTCTTCGGAAACCTCTTATTTCACAGCATGAGGCATGATGCATTTTGGCTTAAACAGCCTTCTTCGGATGCCGCTGTTCAACAGGATGCTGCTCTACCCACGTTTTAAATAGCCCTGTGCCACCCCATTGGTGGAAGCACTTACAGTCCCATATCACGTAACCGCACATCAGAAGCAGTGTGGTGGACACTGCAACTCCCAGAGTTCACCTTGCCGGGACAGATGCTGCGTGGGGATGGACTTGGTGATGACGGTACAAATTGAAAAGTGCATCACAGGACTGAACTTTGTGTGTCCGATTGTAGTAGTCCTGATAGATGAAATACACAAAAGTGCTTCCTTGGGTCCCCTTGACGTCCCAGCCTTGAGACCTGAGTATCCGCCGGGTCGTGAACTGGAAAGCCAAGTATCCAGCTCCTTGTGAAGTCACAAGCTGTACATCACTGCGTCCCTTGCATTGCTCACTCGTCGAGGCGGGCCGCAGCAATCCAATACCTTGGAGAAAATAAATAGCACCAGCAGAAACCAGTAATGCTGCAGCCAACTTTGCGGGGCGGGGCCTCTAAAACACGCCACTGGCAGACGTGAAAACATGCACAAAGCCCCACCACATCAAGAAAAGGTAGAGGCCACACGGGGAATCTCTTTGGAAACCTTTTACTTCACAGCATGAGACATGCTGCATTTCAGATTAAACAGCCTTCTTCGGATGCCGCTGTTAAACAGGATGCTGCTCCACTCACGTTTTAAATAGCCCTTTGCCACCCCATTGGTGGAAGCACTTACAGTCCTCTATCACGTAACCGCACATCAGAGGCAGTGTGGTGGACACTGCAACTCCCAGAGTTCCCCTTGCCGGGACAGATGCTGCGTGGGGATGGACTTGGTGATGATGGTCCAAATGGAAAAGTGCTTCACAGGACTGAACGTGGTGTGTCCGATCGTAGTAGTCCTGATAGATGAAATATACAAAAGTGCTTCCTTGGGTCCCCTTGACGTCCCAGCCTTGAGACCTGAGTATCCGCCGGGTCGTGAACTGGAAAGCAATGTATCCAGCTCCTCATGAAGTCACAAGTTGTACATCACAGCGTCCCTTGCATTGCTCACTCGTCGAGGCGGGCTGCAGCAGTCCAATACCTTGGAGAAAACAAACTGCACCAGCAGAATCCAGTAATGCTGCAGCCAACTTTGCGGGGGGTGGCCTCTAAAACACGCCACTGGCAGATGAGAAAACATGCACAAAGCCTCTCCAAATCAAGAAAAGGTAGAGGCCACACAGGGGAATCTCTTCGGAAACCTTTTATTTCACAGCATGAGGCATGATGCATTTTGGCATAAACAACCTTCTTCGGATGCCGGTGTTCAACAGGATGCTGCCCCACCCATGTTTTAAATAGCCCTATGCCACCCCATTGGTGGAAGCACTTACAGTCACCTATCACGTAACCGCACATCAGAGGCAGTGTGGTGGACACTGCAACACCCAGAGTTCACCTTGCCGGGACAGATGCTGCGTGGGGATGGACTTGGTGATGACGGTCCAAATGGAAAAGTGCTTCACAGGACTGAACGTTGTGTGTCCGATTGTAGTAGTCCTGATAGATGAAATACACAAAAGTGCTTCCTTGGGTCGCCTTGACGTCCCAGCCTTGAGACCTGATTATCCGCCGGGTCGTGAACTGGAAAGCAATGTATCCAGCTCCTCGTGAAGTCATGAGCTGTACATCACAGCGTTCCTTGCATTGCTCACTTGTCAAGGCGGGCTGCAGCAATCCAATGCCTTGGAGAAAACAAACTGCACCAGCAGAAACCAGTAATGCTGCAGCCAACTTTGCGGGGTGAGGCCTCTAAAACACGCCACTGGCAGATGTGAAAACATGCACCACAAAGCCCCTCCAAATCAAGAAAAGGTAGAGGCCACACGGGGAATCTCTTTGGAAACCTTTTACTTCACAGCATGAGGCATGATGCATTTCGGCTTAAACAGCCTTCTTCGGATGCCGCTGTTCAACAGGATGCTGCTCCACTCACGTTTTAACCACATTGGTGGTAAGGCAATTCCCGCTGGGTGCTGATTGATTGAAAATCCCATTGTTCATGACAAGGTCAGCTCGTCATAAGCACAGCTCCAGTGCACTGCATGACGAGCTGACCTTGTCATTAGCATGGAAGGGGTTAAATAGCCCTGTGCCACCCCATTGGTGGAAGCACTTACAGTCCCCTATCACGTAACCGCACATCAGAGGCAGTGTGGTGGACACTGCAACTCCCAGAGTTCACCTTGCCGGGACAGATGCTGCGTGGGGATGGACTTGGTGATGATGGTCCAAATGGAAAAATGCTTCACAGGGCTGAACGTGGTGTGTCCGATTGTAGTAGTCCTGATAGATGAAATACACAAAAGTGCTTCCTTGGGTCCCCTTGACGTCCCAGCCTTGAGACCTGAGTATCCGCCGGGTCGTGAACTGGAAAGCCAAGTATCCAGCTCCTCGTGAAGTCACAAGCTGTACATCACTGCGTCCCTTGCATTGCTCACTCTTCGAGGCGGGCTGCAGCAATCCAATACCTTGGAGAAAATAAATAGCACCAGCAGAAACCAGTAATGCTGCAGCCAACTTTTCGGGGCGGGGCCTCTAAAACACGCCACTGGCAGACGTGAAAACATGCAAAAAGCCCCTCCAAATCAAGAAAAGGTAGAGGCCACACGAGGAATCTCTTCGGAAACCTCTTATTTCACAGCATGAGGCATGATGCATTTTGGCTTAAACAGCCTTCTTCGGATGCCGCTGTTCAACAGGATGCTGCTCTACCCACGTTTTAAATAGCCCTGTGCCACCCCATTGGTGGAAGCACTTACAGTCCCATATCACGTAACCGCACATCAGAAGCAGTGTGGTGGACACTGCAACTCCCAGAGTTCACCTTGCCGGGACAGATGCTGCGTGGGGATGGACTTGGTGATGACGGTACAAATTGAAAAGTGCATCACAGGACTGAACTTTGTGTGTCCGATTGTAGTAGTCCTGATAGATGAAATACACAAAAGTGCTTCCTTGGGTCCCCTTGACGTCCCAGCCTTGAGACCTGAGTATCCGCCGGGTCGTGAACTGGAAAGCCAAGTATCCAGCTCCTTGTGAAGTCACAAGCTGTACATCACTGCGTCCCTTGCATTGCTCACTCGTCGAGGCGGGCCGCAGCAATCCAATACCTTGGAGAAAATAAATAGCACCAGCAGAAACCAGTAATGCTGCAGCCAACTTTGCGGGGCGGGGCCTCTAAAACACGCCACTGGCAGACGTGAAAACATGCACAAAGCCCCTCCAAATCAGAAAAAGGTAGAGGCCACACGGGGAATCTCTTCGGAAACCTCTTATTTCACAGCATGATGCATGATGCATTTTGGCTAAAACAGCCTTTTTCGGATGCCGCTGTTCAACAGGATGCTGCCCTACCAACGTTTTAAATAGCCCTGTGCCACCCCATTGGTGGAAGCACTTACAGTCCCATATCACGTAACCGCACATCAGAGGGAGTGTGGTGGAAACTGCAACTCCCAGAGTTCACCTTGCCGGGACAGATGCTGCATGGGGATGGACTTGGTGATGACGGTACAAATGGAAAAGTGCATCACAGGACTGAACTTTGTGTGTCCGATTGTAGTAGTCCTGATAGATGAAATACACAAAAGTGCTTCCTTGGGTCACCTTGACGTCCCAGCCTTGAGACCTGATTATTCGCCTGGTCGTGAACTGGAAAGCAATGTATCCAGCTCCTCGTGAAGTCATGAGCTGTACATCACAGCGTCCCTTGCATTGCTCACTTGTCGAGGCGGGCTGCTGCATTACAATACCTTGGAGAAAACAAACTGCACCAGCAGAAACCAGTAATGCTGCAGCCAACTTTGCGGGGCGAGGCCTCTAAAACACGCCACTGGCAGATGTGAAAACATGCACAAAGCCCCTCCAAATCAAGAAAAGGTAGAGGCCACACGGGGAATCTCTTTGGAAACCTTTTACTTCACAGCATGAGGCATGATGCATTTTGGCTTAAACAGTCATCTTCGGATGCCGCTGTTCAACAGGATGCTGCTCCACTCACGTTTTAAATAGCCCTGTGCCACCCTATTGGTGGAAGTTCTTACAATCCCCTATCACGTAACCGCACATCAGAGGCAGTGTGGTGGACACTGCAACTCCCAGAGTTCACCTTGCTGGGACAGATGCTGCGTGGGGATGGACTTGGTGATGATGGTCCAAATGGAAAAGTGCTTCACAGGACTGAACGTGGTGTGTCCGATTGTAGCAGTCCTGATAGATGAAATACACAAAAGTGCTTCCTTGGGTCCCCTTGACGTCCCAGCCTTGAGACCTGAGTATCTGCCGGGTTGTGAACTGGAAAGCCATGTATACAGCTCCTCGTGAAGTCACAAGCTGTACATCACTGCGTCCCTTGCATTGCTCACTCGTCGAGGCGGGCTGCAGCAATCCAATACCTTGGAGAAAATAAACGGCACCAGCAGAAACCAGTAATGCTGCAGCCAACTTTTCGGGGCGGGGCCTCTAAAACACGCCACTGGCAGACGTGAAAACATGCACAAAGCCCCTCCAAATCAAGAAAAGGTAGAGGCCACACGAGGAATCTCTTCGGAAACCTCTTATTTCACAGCATGAGGCATGATGCATTTTGGCTTAAACAGCCTTCTTCGGATGCCGCTGTTCAACAGGATGCTGCCCTACCCACGTTTTAAATAGCCCTGTGCCACCCCATTGGTGGAAGCACTTACCGTCCCATATCACATAACCGCACATCAGAAGCAGTGTGGTGGACACTGCAACTCCCAGAGTTCACCTTGCCGGGACATATGCTGCGTGGGGATGGACTTGGTGATGACGGTACAAATGGAAAAGTGCATCACAGGACTGAACTTTGTGTGTCCGATTGTAGTAGTCCTGATAGATGAAATACACAAAAGTGCTTCCTTGGGTCCCCTTGACGTCCCAGCCTTGAGACCTGAGTATCCGCCGGGTCGTGAACTGGAAAGCCAAGTATCCAGCTCCTCGTGAAGTCACAAGCTGTACATCACTGCGTCCCTTGCATTGCTCACTCGTCGAGGCGGGCTGCAGCAATCCAATACCTTGGAGAAAATAAATAGCACCAGCAGAAACCACTAATGCTGCAGCCAACTTTGCGGGGCGGGGACTCTAAAACACGCCACTGGCAGACGTGAAAACATGCACAAAGCCCCTCCAAATCAGAAAAAGGTAGAGGCCACACGGGGAATCTCTTCGGAAACCTCTTATTTCACAGCATGATGCATGATGCATTTTGGCTAAAACAACCTTCTTCGGATGTCGCTGTTCAACAGGATGCTGCCCTACCCACGTTTTAAATAGCCCTGTGCCACCCCATTGGTGGAAGCACTTACAGTCCCATATCACCTAACCGCACATCAGAGGGAGTGTGGTGGAAACTGCAACTCCCAGAGTTCACCTTGCCGGGACAGATGCTGCATGGGGATGGACTTGGTGATGACGGTACAAATGTAAAAGTGCATCACAGGGCTGAACTTTGTGTGTCCGATTGTAGTAGTCCTGATAGATGAAATACACAAAAGTGCTTCCTTGGGTCGCCTTGACGTCCCAGCCTTGAGACCTGATTATCCGCCTGGTCGTGAACTGGAAAGCAATGTATCCAGCTCCTCGTGAAGTCATGAGCTGTACATCACAGCGTCCCTTGCATTGCTCACTTGTCGAGGCGGGCTGCAGCAATCCAGTACCTTGGAGAAAACAAACTGCACCAGCAGAAACCAGTAATGCCGCAGCCAACTTTGCGGCGCGAGGCCTCTAAAACACGCCACTGGCAGATGTGAAAACATGCACAGAGCCCCTCCAAATCAAGAAAAGGTAGAGGCCACACGGGGAATCTCTTTGGAAACCTTTTACTTCACAGCATGAGGCATGATGCATTTCGGCTTAAACAGTCTTCTTCGGATGCCGCTATTCAACAGGTTGCTGCTCCACTCACGTTTTAAATAGCCCTGTGCCACCCTATTGGTGGTAGTACTTACAGTCCCCTATCACGTAACCGCACATCAGAGGCAGTGTGGTGGACACTGCAACTCCCAGAGTTCACCTTGCTGGGACAGATGCTGCGTGGGGATGGACTTGGTGATGATGGTCCAAATGGAAAAGTGCTTCACAGGACTGAACGTGGTGTGTCCGATTGTAGCAGTCCTGATAGATGAAATACACAAAAGTGCTTCCTTGGGTCCCCTTGACGTCCCAGCCTTGAGACCTGAGTATCTGCCGGGTTGTGAACTGGAAAGCCATGTATACAGCTCCTCGTGAAGTCACAAGCTGTACATCACTGCGTCCCTTGCATTGCTCACTCGTCAAGGCGGGCTGCAGCAATCCAATACCTTGGAGAAAATAAACTGCACCAGCAGAAACCAGTAATGCTGCAGCCAACTTTTCGGGGCGGGGCCTCTAAAACACGCCACTGGCAGACGTGAAAACATGCACAAAGCCCCTCCAAATCAAGAAAGGTAGAGGCCACACGAGGAATCTCTTCGGAAACCTCTTATTTCACAGCATGAGGCATGATGCATTTTGGCTTAAACAGCCTTCTTCGGATGCTGCTGTTCAACAGGATGCTGCCCTACCCACGTTGTAAATAGCCCTGTGCCACCCCATTGGTGGAAGCACTTACAGTCCCATATCACGTAACCGCACATCAGAGGGAGTGTGGTGGAAACTGCAACTCCCAGAGTTCACCTTGCCGGGACAGATGCTGCATGGGGATGGACTTGGTGATGACGGTACAAATGGAAAAGTGCATCACAGGGCTGAACTTTGTGTGTCCGATTGTAGTAGTCCTGATAGATGAAATACACAAAAGTGCTTCCTTGGGTCGCCTTGACGTCCCAGCCTTGAGACCTGATTATCCGCCTGGTCGTGAACTGGAAAGCAATGTATCCAGCTCCTCGTGAAGTCATGAGCTGTACATCACAGCGTCCCTTGCATTGCTCACTTGTCGAGGCGGGCTGCAGCAATCCAATACCTTGGAGAAAATAAACTGCACCAGCAGAAACCAGTAATGCTGCAGCCAACTTTTCGGGGCGGGGCCTCTAAAACACGCCACTTGCAGACGTGAAAACATGCACAAAGCCCCTCCAAATCAAGAAAAGGTAGAGGCCACACGAGGAATCTCTTCGGAAACCTCTTATTTCACAGCATGAGGCATGATGCATTTTGGCTTAAACAGCCTTCTTCGGATGCCGCTGTTCAACAGGATGCTGCCCTACCCACGTTTTAAATAGCCCTGTGCCACCCCATTGGTGGAAGCACTTACAGTCCCATATCACGTAACCGCACATCAGAAGCAGTGTGGTGGACACTGCAACTCCCAGGGTTCACCTTGCCGGGACAGATGCTGCGTGGGGATGGACTTGGTGATGACGGTACAAATGGAAAAGTGCATCACAGGACTGAACTTTGTGTGTCCGATTGTAGTAGTCCTGATAGATGAAATACACAAAAGTGCTTCCTTGGGTCCCCTTGACTACCCAGCCTTGAGACCTGAGTATCCGCCGGGTCGTGAACCGGAAAGCCAAGTATCCAGCTCCTCGTGAAGTCACAAGCTGTACATCACTGGTCCCTTGCATTGCTCACTCGTCGAGGCGGGCTGCAGCAATCCAATACCTTGGAGAAAATAAATAGCACCAGCAGAAACCAGTAATGCTGCAGCCAACTTTGCAGGGCGGGGCCTCTAAAACACGCCACTGGCAGACGTGAAAACATGCACAAAGCCCCTCCAAATCAGAAAAAGGTAGAGGCCACACGGGGAATCTCTTCGGAAACCTCTTATTTCACAGCATGATGCATGATGCATTTTGGCTAAAACAGCCTTCTTCGGATGCCGCTGTTCAACAGGATGCTGCCCTACCCACGTTTTAAATAGCCCTGTGCCACCCCATTGGTGGAAGCACTTACAGTCCCATATCACGTAACCGCACATCAGAGGGAGTGTGGTGGAAACTGCAACTCCCAGAGTTCACCTTGCCGGGACAGATGCTGCATGGGGATGGACTTGGTGATGACGGTACAAATGGAAAAGTGCATCACAGGACTGAACTTTGTGTGTCCGATTGTAGTAGTCCTGATAGATGAAATACACAAAAGTGCTTCCTTGGGTCGCCTTGACGTCCCAGCCTTGAGACCTGATTATTCGCCTGGTCGTGAACTGGAAAGCAATGTATCCAGCTCCTCGTGAAGTCATGAGCTGTACATCACAGCGTCCCTTGCATTGCTCACTTGTCGAGGCGGGCTGCTGCAATCCAAAACCTTGGAGAAAACAAACTGCACCAGCAGAAACCAGTAATGCTGCAGCCAACTTTGCGGGGCGAGGCCTCTAAAACACGCCACTGGCAGATGTGAAAACATGCACAAAGCCCCTCCAAATCAAGAAAAGGTAGAGGCCACACGGGGAATCTCTTTGGAAACCTTTTACTTCACAGCATGAGGCATGATGCATTTTGGCTTAAACAGTCTTCTTCGGATGCCGCTGTTCAATAGGATGCTGCTCCACTCACGTTTTAAATAGCCCTGTGCCACCCTATTGGTGGAAGTACTTACAGTCCCCTATCACGTAACCGCACATCAGAGGCAGTGTGGTGGACACTGCAACTCCCAGAGTTCACCTTGCTGGGACAGATGCTGCGTGGGGATGGACTTGGTGATGATGGTCCAAATGGAAAAGTGCTTCACAGGACTGAACGTGGTGTGTCCGATTGTAGTAGTCTGATAGATGAAATACACAAAAGTGCTTCCTTGGGTCGCCTTGACGTCCCAGCCTTGAGACCTGAGTTTTCGCCTGGTCGTGAACTGGAAAGCAATGGAGCCAGCTCCTCGTGAAGTCACGAGCTGTACATCACAGCATCCCTTGCATTGCTCACTCGTCGAGGCGGGCTGCAGCAATCTAAAACCTATAAGATATATATATATGAATAGCATATGGTCTGGCAAATGAGACTAATGAGGACAATGTATCGGATTCACAAAATCTACAAGAAATTGGTGTTAGAACGTATGTACACCTAATAACTCATTTCAGAGACAAATCAAAATTCTGTCCCACTTTAAATCCAGGGAATCGACTGGACACATTTTATGATCTAGTATCTGCCGATTTGGAAAAACGAAATAATGTAAAACAGAGGCATATGAAGGAAAACCTTAGTAAACAAGAATGGCGAGCATCGGATTCACTCACTAAGAACACATCAATAGAAATAAAACCCGCCGACAAAAGGGAAACATATTTATTCTAGACAAAGGAGATTACACCGCAGAGGCCATGTGGCAATTAAATGATGAGAATAACTATGAGAAATTGAAGAAAAATCTAGTGAATGATCTAGTGAAAGACGTGAATGAAAAATTGAATCAATGGCAGGACAAAGGTCTCCTCAGCGAACAAGAGGTACAATTTCTAAGGAATGATGCGCCTATAATTTCAACTATATACTTTTTTTCAAAGGTGCACAAAACCTTGAACAAACCTCCGGGAAGACCGATTATTTCCAGCTGTGAATCCCTCTATCAAAATGTCTCTCTATATCTGGATCATGTCTTGGCACCATTGGTACCCACTTTAACATCATACGTAAAGGTCACAGGGACTTTCTTAGAATACTTATGAATACACAGTGTCAGAAAGACTATCTACTAGTGACCATCAATGTCGTATCTTTGTACACTTCAATTGACCACGACATAGGTCTTCAAGCGATAACATACGTCTTGAAGCAGATGCCAGTGGAACAACTTCAACACTGCGTGATGGTCCCAGATATGATCGAAATGTGTCTAAGAAACAATATATTCCTGTTTAACAAAGATATATACTCCCAAAAGTGTGGTACCGCCATGGGAGTTTCTTTCTCTCCAAGCTATGCTAACCTTGTGATGGGTTGGTGGGAAAAAACCATAGATTGGAGAGAAGAAAACGACCAATACGTAGCCAAAGTAGTTCTTTGGCTATGTTTTATTGATTATCTTTTCCTTCTTTGGAATGGAACTGAAGCAGAATTCACAGCATTCCTAGAGGTATTAAATAATAACAATGTTGGATTGAAGTTTACGTATAACATCAGTGCAAAAGAAATCATGTTTCTTGACAGCAAGGTATATGTAAAATCTAATAAGATAGTAACTCCGGTGTTTAGGAAAAGTACAGCTACCAACAGGGTGCTCCATGGGAAGAGCTTCCATCCAGAGAGTGTTAAAAAGTATATACCATATGGAGAATTCATTCGAATGAAGAGGAATTGCTCCAATACAAAGGAAATTAATTTGAAATTTTGTGAAACGAAACATCGCTTTCTACAAAGAGGATATCGCTAAAATGATATAAAAGATGGAGAGATGAAAGCAAGATCAATTTCAAGAGCTGAAACTTTGATAAGAAGGAAAGATAAAAATCAAGACAATAAGACCAAGGAGCCAATAAGAATGGTAATGACTTACAATAAAGAGAGTTTTAAAATCCGTAACTCCTTAAAAAAGTACTGGAACATCTTATCGAAAGACCCGGATATTGGAAAATAATTGGTAAACTGGCCTCAAATATCGTACAGGAAAGCACCATCGATATCAGACACATTGGTTAATAGCCACTTTGTAAACAAACGCCAGGAAACATGGTTGCAAGGACTACAAAAAGGGTTCAGCAAATGCAGTCATTGCAAAGCCTGCAAAATTGGCAGAAATATGAAAACCATCTTGGACCCACGGGGAAAGATCTTCAATATCAATGATACCATCACATGTAACACCACGTATGTTGAATATTGTTTGGAGTGTTACTTCGGGAAACGCTATATTGGAAGTACCATCTGTCCGCTCAAAAAACAGATTCTTGAACACACCAAGGCAATCCAGAATAGGGATTTAACATATGCCATGTCGAAACATGTGTTAACTCATACAGGTAAAACATGGCAAGATATGACCTATTTTGGATTAGCAACGGTTCCTGTACATGGGAGAGGGGGAAATCGAACCCTCAAATTGCGACGATTAGAATAAAAATTAATCATCAGATTTAAAACCAAGTTCCCAACAGGGTTGAATGGAGATAAAGAGATATATGTACATCTGTGAAAGATATTTTATATTGATGGCAAAAAAAGATAGTTTGAACTCCAGGAATGAGAAATGTGGTACAATCAGGGGAGTGTCATTGTGCAAACAGAATGGGGTGAACAGTGGGCCACTGGGCACTGGGCACCAGGCACTGATCCCTATCAAAATGGACTAGAGGTACATTTGGAAAGACACACTTAGTCTTTGTTAATAAAATACTCTTTGGGACACGAACATCAAACTAAATTGAATGATTATAAATGTCAATTGAGTCACTAAGACATAATTGTGCCCATGAAAGTGCCTAAACCAATTAGTAATTAAGAGTCACCCCTAAAACATCTGGTATCAATGCTAAAAATACCCTGTAATAACGAATCTGTGGTTGTCAATAGCAACTTGTACACATAAAGTTTAAAGTTTTAATTGCACAATTTGGGTTAAAAAAACAGTTTGAACTACCAACCGTAGAATACATCATAATGTGTAAACTGGGTGTTTGGTATAAAAAATTGAACTGTAGAGGGACTACTGTTTGTTGTACCGTAATCAAGCCCAGCAGGGTGAAATGCGTAGGTGAGGCAGGAGTAATGACTTGCTAATGTAAAAGAAATAAACTGTGTATTTTCACAAACCTGGGAGAGTGCTGCGTGTCTCTACATTAGGTGAAGAATTGGAAGTCGAGGCTTGTCCAGCCTTGTCACGCGCACCAGCTGTGAGAAGTGCGCCCGTCACCCGTCATGTTGTACAAATTTGGTGATTAATATATATATATATATATATATATATATATATATATATATATATATATATATATATATATACGGGCTAATTAAAGCTTTGTTTAACTGTGTGGGTGACCCTCCCAAACTTACGGGCAGACAAATTCCATCAATCCTGTTTGCGGATGACACGCTATTGATTGCAAAAACACCAATGGGATTGCAAAATTTACTTAACAGGTTCGCCACAGCCTGTAGAGACTTTGGCCTAGAGATAAATTGCTCCAAGACTAAATTCATGGCCTTCAACCCCCACCATTGCTTCAAAGGGAAAATCAGGTTGGGCTCAAATATCCTTGAACAAGTCAAGGGTTTTGACTACCTGGGGGTTAGACTGGATAGTAACTTGAGTTGATCTGACCAAATTCCCTCACACTACAGCATGTTGATATGGTAGTGGTAAAAGAAAACTCCATCAATCTGTCTATCGCCCTGTTTTTCCAGCTTTAGAAATACATCGAGCTAGAGGTCCTGGGGCAGCTCCCTATGGTGCTGAACTGTGGGTCCTGGAACAGAAAAAGAATCTGGTGCTGGCAAAAATACATTTATATGGTCACTATTAAAACTTCCTATTATCACTCCATTATTACAGGCTGTGTTTGATCTTGGCCTAAAAAATGTTAGGCACCTAGCCGAACTGAAAGCCCTAGTGTTTTGGATTAGAATATGGACCTGCAAAAACCCAGATCCCAGTAAATGAAGCTGGAGAGGAAATACAAAACCTTGATAGAGCAGTAGGACAGGTGAAGCAGTTTAGAGAGGTGAGGAAATGGTTCTCGAGTTTGGGGCTGAAGGTTATGTGGGAAGGCTCCAAGTCCCTGACGAAAGATGCTGTTCCTCTTTTAAAGGCAAAGTTCTGGGCCCGCATTCTGGACTCTTGTTATGTATCTGCAGTACAGGCACCCTAACTGGAAGGCTTCTAGATTTTAAATGCACATTTTCATTTGAGGCGATCATGGATGAAATTGAACCCCACATGCACGTGCACTTTATGTACAATTCAGGTACGGAACCTTGCCCTTGAATTACAATAGAAGTAAATGGAAACAGGCTAATGTTATACCGCCATGTTCTGCATGTACTCTAAGTGCTGAATCATTAGATCATTATATGTTCTTCTGACCCTGCTATGCACAGGCTAATATCCGCATGCATGCTATTATCGTTCAGGCGACCAGCAGATGCTTTGCGAGTACCTAGATCAGATACAACAAAATGGCTAGTATTTGCTCTATCACAGTACTTGCTTTACACCAAGCGCATTAGGACTAAGTTACTATCCATAAGGTAAAATATAGGACGACACAGGCTAAGGGTTGCCCATGCAAATCAACACCTTTATTTTATTAGTAACTTTTTTAATGTCGATGGTATTATATTTTAAAATATTTTTACTATTTCAATTTCACTCTTGTATTTTTTTTTGAGCTAGGACTATGTATTTTACCATTGTTTGAATGTACTTTAATAAGGAAGTTTGCTGTTCATACATTTTGTGAATGATCATTATTTGGTCGAATAAAGAAAGAATTCTTCCACTGATTCATTCTGACCTTGACATCTCAACCCAAAATAATATCTCTCAAAAATAGTAGTTACTCGTGTTAAGTAATGAGGGTCTAACCTGGCTATGGCTATCTCAAATTCATTCAACTCATGCATGTGGAAGTTCCAGTAAATTTTCTAATACATTCTGCCCCTCTGCCCCTAAACAATGTAATAATAAGGCATGTTTCCTCTCCGCACTCAAATTTGTGTGACACACACATGCATAATTACTGAAACCTTGTTTTCACTTAGCCCACCCAATCAATGGTGAACCAGGAGAGGGTAAAAAAACTGAGGTGATGTGACATTCTGCACATTGTGTAACCTCCCCCGTTAATTGAGTTAGTGTAAAAAATACCTACAGGCAAAAAAATATATATTGAGCTCCAATTCACAGTATACCTGTAAAAACTACAAGGATTATAATGTATATTCAGAGTTAACTTATTGACACAATACTCCAGATGTGCACATTATTGTATGACGTGCAAAGGCGAGACCTATTGGCTATGCCAATGCTTGGTGTGGTTGTGTGTGTGTGGCTGTGTGTGTGGTTGTGTGTGTGTTGGTGTGGTTGTGTGTGTGTGTGGTTATGGTTGTGGGCGTGGGTGTAGTTGTGTGTGTGTAGTTGTGTGTGTGGTTGTGTGTGTGTGGTTGTGTGTGGTTGTGTGTGTGTGTGGTTGTGTGTGTCTATGGCTGAGAGGGGAGTGCAGCCTGGGAAACGAAGGTATGGCTCTGCGTCAGAGGCACGAGCCTGCAAAACCAGCATTACCAAGCCTAATGTGGCCTACATCTTCCTTCTTGGGCTATGCTTAAATTTGCTAGTTTCCTATTTTCCTTGCCTCTATGCCAACCAGGAATCTTACATGTAGTCGGAGTAGAGATGTCTCGTGGGTTCAGAGTAACTGGATGTGTGCCACTTGAGCTGTGAGCAATATTTCCAGTGCAACTTGCAGAAACTAGACATATGTGGGCAGCCCGAGCAAAAGGTGCAAAATCACTTTTACTTGCCAACTGCTGCTGAAAGGCTGTCACGATAAAAAGAAAGCATTGCTAGCGTCCTGAGGTAAACCTAGAGAACGTAACATGCGTAAAACCTGTAGCCCTCGTGGGTATTGTGCATCACTTACCCACTCCCCCATTCTGGGCTCAGGCACTCCTAGCGCCTGCAGTAGTAGAAGCTGGCAAGGAGGAGCCTTGTAAAAGCAGTGGCATTGCACAGCTGGCTGAGAACTTGTTCAGGCAGCTGGCAGCAGCATTTGGCACCCATCAGCCAACCTGTACCACAGCCTTCAGCAAACATTACACCCAGAGAATAGGGAGGGAGGAGGACGGGCGAAGGAGACGGAGGAAGAGAAGAAGGAGAGCCGCTGTGGATGGGTTAGACAGAGGAGTAGAAATTGGGATGGGGACCAATAAGAAATTGGGCAAAGAATAAGTAAGAGCGGGAGACAGAAATAATCACTGGAAGAGCTATACATGATGGCCAGAGGACATGATAGGGAGAGATTTGGGACGTAAAAGAAGAGGAGACTGAGATGTGAAAAAAATAAGAGCGGGAAAAAAAATAATCACTGGAAGAGCTATACATGATGGCCAGAGGACATGATAGGGAGAGATTTGGGACATAAAAGAAGAGGAGACTGAGATGTAAAAAAAAAGGAGAAACTGAGGAAACAAGCATTGGCCGCGCAGCAGTAATAGTAACGCCGCGCAGACGTGAAAGAGAAAGTCAATGTGATCACGATCGCTGTGAAAGCGAAAGTGATCACGATGATGCGCTAAAGCACGCAATGAATGCGCCCGCAGCAGCACGCATGCTTGTGCGCGTGAGCGCAAGCTGGTGGCTGCTTTGGGAGCACTTCTAAAAGCTGCTACTAAATGTCTCTCCGAGGCGCATGTGCGCTGACTCAGCGAGACCTAAAAAACACAGTCAGATCGCCAACGTTAACCGACCTGGCTGAGTAACTTAGCCTGCTGAGAGCTGTCCAGACTGTCAGTTCGCTCAAATGAACGTTGTCCCTGCCAACGAAGCACTGGTCACCCCACGCTGGTTGCTCAGAACCAGGAACTGTTTCCTACCACCGGTGTCACCTTGGTAAGGTGCATTTCCAGTTCCCGATTTCGGATTTCAACGATTGTCATCAAAATTGTGATGTCCCCCATAAAAGATGCACAGGAGACAGATGAAGGGTAAGTGAGGCTTTATTCATGCACCTTCACTAACGACGACACACCAACTGTCGACACTCGCTCAAAGTTCTCACCCTCAACAATCTCCTCTGACTTCACTACATTCCGAGAGTCATGGTTCATATTATCTGGCTCCATGTCCCAGTACCACCACCTCTAGTAAAGGTGATGCACTTGCTGCTTTCGTTGGTAATATAATATCCCTTGAAGGATGACTCCTAAGCACCCACCTGTCATCCTCTTCCCCGCCCCCCTCCCCAAAATGCCCATCCACTCTCCTCTTTCTCACAAATAATCCTCTCTTTTTTGGCATCTCCTCTTCAATCAACATTGATTTACTCTCCTCCTTACACAGTTTCACCACACTGTCACCGTTCTCACCCTCCTCATCCGCTTTCTCTGTCTCGCATATTCTCCGCTTAGCCTTATATCTAATTTTTTTCTCACACTACATCTTTTTCAGTCTTCCATCATCTGATAGCACTGATCGTCCTTCCTCTATCTTACTGCAAACACATTCCTCACTCTGTTCCTCACTCTGGTCACTTTCAGAAAGCTCTCAAATTGTTCTTAAAATTCAATTTCCACATCATCTAATACTGCTTTTCACTCTCTTCTATGTTTCTCATATCACCACATGTTCTCTTCCTGTCTGTCGCACACACACTCGGATGATGACATCCTCCCACCTGCCTCTCACTAAATCTTCCCCTCTCTCACACATCCTTCCTTCTCTTAAATCCAGCCTTCTGATACACCCTGTTCCTCCTGACTCTCTGGGGCCATAACCTCCCTCAAACTCTGCCTTCCCTGTTTCATGCATCCTCTATTTGTTTTGGTCAGCCCTTTTTTCTCTTGGGGACTATCACGCTTTTGGTATATCAGACGCCCGCTTTCCTACAAAAGCTTCACTTCTCATGCTGTCTATTACCAGGGCACATATTGAATATTCTGTTTACAAATTTACACAGGTGAAGCATCTGCTACACAATTTATACAACTGACCAAGTGGCCTTGCTTTTGATGTCAGTTGTCCAAATCAAGTATGTGTCTGTATGTGTAAGTCAATGAATTGGTGATTTAACAGTAAAAAATGGCTACTTGTAGAAATGTAAGCAAAAAAATGTATGCCATTTTGAAACTGCTAGACTTGTGTTTGCTCTTCTATGTTGAGGTGTTCACAGGTTTTGCTTCTGCAGATGGAGGCATTTTGGGATAATGTTAATTGGAGCACCTCAGCCACCTCCTAAATAATCACCCTTAAGTCAGCTAAATACCTGGCAGCCTCTTCATAAACATTTCAAATGGACGTGCACAGCTCCCACTCTTGTTCTGGTACCTTCTTGAAGTGTTGGGCATTACCATTCAGATCGAAGGCTTCATCTTGATAACACTTGGGTAACTGTCAACAGAAATAGCCATGGGAACTAAGGAAGGCAAACATAGCGCGCTCCCTTTAAAAAGAAGTATCTCACAGGGTGGTGACATCATTTCGTGTGATGTCATGTGATCCCACTTCGCATAGCGTATGCTAATTAGTTCCCCCACTTTATTTTTCAGGACTTGTGCCCTGCTCATTTGCCAAGAGAGGAGTATTAATATTAAAGTGTGGTTGATAAAAGCCTTCACATTTTTAAGTCCCAGAGGAATCTTTGCTTGACTACAGGGAAAAAACAAGGTTCAGAAATAAACACATCTCATTATAGAACTAGAACTTTAATGAAGTTACTGGCACATGCATCAATATTGCATTTTGCGATTCCTTAATTGCGAAAAATAAGGAATCGCAATTAAGGAATTGCAAACTGCAATGCATCAAGAAATTGCTAAAAAAATAGCGATTTCTTAAAATTCCTTAATTGCGATTCTCTAATTGAGAATCACAATTAAGGAATACCTCCCCATCCATTCCTATGGGCCTAGAGGCCTATAGGAATGAATGGAAAGACATTCTTAATTTGCAATTCACCATTAGAAATTCGCCAATTAAGAATGCAATTTCAAGGGTGCAGGGGTGTCCAAAGGACACCCTGTTGCACCCCTGAAATCTGCTGAGAAGTACATTTTGCACACTCACATGCCCCAAGGGCATGTGTGTGTGTGAAATGGAACTTTGAAAAATGCACTTTAGTGCATTTTTCGAAGTTTTCGCAAATTACCATGAAGGTCAACTTCATGGTAATTTGCTCCCCTTATTTGCAAATTCGCAAATTTTTAGAGTTTGATGCATTGCAATTAGGGAATCTCAATTTGAGATTCCTTAAATGCAATCGCAATTTAAGAAATCGCAATTTTGCGATTTCTTAAATTGCGAAAAATGCAAAAATGTTAATGCATCCCAAAAATGGAAATTGCATTCGCAAACGGCCAAATTTTGCGATTTGCACCATTTGCAAATGCAATATCCTTTGATGCATGTGCCCCTAAGTGCCTTTGCTTGGTTTGATGTAAACACGTCCTAAACCTTTTAACCTCTTCCATGCTCATGACGAGCTGACCTCGTCATGAGCCACGGCGCTCCGGTGCTCATGACGACCTCAGCTCGTCATGAGCCATGGAACGCTCACACGCGGGGATAATTCCCCTGCTGTGCTGAGTGTTCCACAGCAGGTAATGCACCTGTGACGAGCTGAGCTCGTCATGAGCACCAGAGCGCCGTAGCTCATGATGAGCTCAGCTCGTCATGAGCATGGGGGCGCTGTGCGCGCCCCCCCTCCCCCAGCACAGCGGGGGATTAACCCCCGCAGCGAAGGGGTTAAGAAGCATAGTTGGAAATGTCTGGTGGCTTGAAAGGGCTAAAAGGTAGTGGGGATTGTTAATCGACACATTCCCTGGACCCAGGTTTACAGGCTGTCCACATACCAGTATTGGCATTCAAATTTGAGTTCAAAGACTAGAAATCTCAGATAAGATGGCCGCCACAGAATTTTATTATAATCGCCCTTAGAGCACAGTAAGCTCAGGCCCGGGTCCTACTTAAAAATAAATAATTTTAGAAGATGCAAAAGAGAACTAGGAAAGCATCGCCTAACCACTTGACTAATTTTCGGTGGTCCCAAATCAACTACAAGAAGTATGCTTTTTTTTATTATACAAAAAAAATAATGTGTGTATTTTTAGCTTTTTGATGATGGTATTTTCCATGGTGTGTATTAGGTCCTCCAATCTTTGAAGAGTTACTGCAGTCCTATCTGATAGAACTAATTGAAAATATTGCTCCTGAAGCTTTTCTCTGATACAATTTAGATCTGAATCCAGCAAAACAAAATCACAGATTCAGTGTAGGTTGCATGGTAATCGAACCGCTTTCCAAAACCAAGGCGAATGAGCAGACTTTCCATTCGGATTGAGAGCACCCATTAAAATAAAAAGAAAACCAAAAAAGAATAACCTCTATGGCTCCTCTCAAACCAATGTGACTCACAAAAGAGATTCGGGATACCATCTGTTCACATGAAAATATTAGTTATCAACATCTCCTCTACCCACCCCCAAAAAAAGAATGGCACCCATACGTGTTCAGAAATAAAAAACAAAACGGTCGTGGTTATGAAACAAGTTGAAAATCACCTTTTACTTATTTTTTAGCATTGCGGTTAGACATCCTAGTTGGGTGTGTGTGCCTCTGAAAGTAATGCCCTTAGATGCATCTCATGTAGTATTGGTAATTATTCTATCAAAGGAAATATCAAATCTGTGGGACCCTCTGGTTGTAAACTGGCCCTTTAGAGTGTCATGGAGCCACTTCTCATGCTCGCAAGTTGTGGTCTAGGAGGCGTCAGTGATAACCTACTGTTGTAACTTGGTAGGCCCCTCCTCGCTCCCCTCTCCCTTTCCCCTCTGTTTGGTTTCATCTACCTTAGAATGTTGGAGTGTAGCTCGCCTTGGAATGTTGGTGAGCTCACTCTAGTGGTTGGCACTGAAGAATCCGGTTCGTATTAAACTCCTTCTCACCTCATATCGTGTGGAGTCTCTTCTTAACAATTTGGCGACGAATACCGTGCTGGGGACGGTTGGATTCTTTCCCCTGTTATCATTGCCAACTACGAAGGTCAAGAAAATCCTAAAGAAGGTTAAGCTGTAATTTTCGAAGATCATTGGACGGAGTCGGCATCCTTTTTCTTGTTTTCGGTGGTTGTCTTCTGCTGCAACGTGGCGTTCTAGGGAGGCGAAAGAAATTGATGCATCACAACGTCTTCCCGGATATAATTGCCTCAAAACGAGCAGTCGAGCAGTCCCGCCTTCTTCTATCAGGAAGCCGAGTTGGTGCTTGCGAAGGAGTTCCTGGGTAACGGGACGCTTCCTTCAGCTCCGCCTGGTTGCTAAGAGAGAAATCCACGTCGGAGTGTCTGCTCCGCCCTCATCGTACTCTTTTTCGTCAGTTCCTCCTTGACGGACCGCCTTTGGAGGAGAAACGTGACGAGGTAGGAGCGGGTTCCGCTTTTCCGTCATTGTTTAACCTGACTGTGGTGCCGTCCTTTGGACTTCCTGCGCAGTTCGTGTCAAAAAGAAACTGTGCAGAACGGGCAAGCGTGGAAGAGGTAGGAAGCTTCGTTGATTATATTCTCTTCATTCGACAAGCTGGGTTGTTGGGCCTATCCTGTCGTCGAGGGATTTAATACATGACTGGTGCTCGTGGATAATTTCTGTTAAAGAAGCTGCGATTTGTTTTAAAACCTAGCGCACTACTTCTACGTGGAGTGTTTTCCAGTTGCCTTCGAGGGATTAAGTGACTGACATTTGTCGTCAATAGTTTTGCCTTCTTTGCCTGCTCCATAGCTTGTCGCTTCCACAAGGATTTCACAATCCACGGCTTTCAGCTTTGACTACAAGAGTGTAATTCACCTTACTCATTCAATCTTCCATATACTCATGAAGGAATATTACTACAGTGTATTGGGAGTTAATTCTTAGCTTTAATAGTGTTTGTCAAGGTTTTTCTCTTGATTGTCAACGTAATAGAATGTATAACATGTTCAAAATATAGAAATTTGCATTCTGGTGTTTCCACTATTAATGAACATTTAGGTTTAAGATTTTTCTCCACAGGAGCGATCAAGCGTTTTCTTCGCTGATTGGCACAGCTATGGACTCTCTACTTACTTCAGAATTTCATTATCGTGTTCTCTAGGATAACTATTTACAACTAGGTGATTTGTTTGATAATCACAATTTTGAAGAAACTGTGATAGCTATTCCTGCTTTTCTCCTTGTTTTCTACTCCTCTCACTGTTCTCCTCTACTCTTTTCTCCAGCTTCTAAATATTTCACTCTACTCTCTCTACCTTTTCTTTCCTCAAACATGACTGCTTTAAATATGTCCCAGCCACCGCCATTTTTGGATGAGGCTGGTGATCCTCTTATTTCTTGGAAAAAATGGTTTCATTTGTTTGAGTCATACTTGATTGCAATTGGTGGAAACAGATTTTCATCCTTAAGGAAGCAACACATTATACTTCATAATTTGGGTAAATATGGAAGGGATGTGTTTGAGGATTTGCCTGAGATAGCTGATGGAGGTGCTAACGTCAATGTGGGGGGAGATGGAGTAGTTTAACCAGATGTGTATGAGGCTACGGTTAAAAAATTGGCGGAGCAATTTGGCGACAGAATTAATATAGTCCTTGAGCGTCATAAATTTTTCTTACGTGTTCAAGGGAAAAATGAAAAAGTAAAGAATTACATTGCTGTTTTGAGGGGTTTGGCAGCCACGTTTGATTTTGGTTTGCTCACAGAGTCCTTAATCAGGGACTAATTAGTTAGGTGCACATGTGAAAAGAAAATTCAGGAGAGACTTTTAGCAGAAGCTCCTGATTTACAAAGAGCTATTGATATTGCTATTAGCATAGAGCACACAAGCTACTGTATGAATGAAATGAAGGAAGCTAATGATGTAAAACAGGGTAGTGACAACTGTGTGCACAAAGTAGTTCAAAAAGATATCAAATCTAAATCTACCCAACCCGAGGTGAATAAACAAAGCACACAGTCTAACAAGCCCAAATGCTATAGATGTGGTAACCCAAACCATTTGGCTAATGATGTAAAGTGTCCAGCAAGGGGTGTCACTTGCAGTAATTGCAAAAAAAGGGGTCACTTTTTGGGAGTGTGCCATGAAAAGAAAAATACTACTCACATGGTGGTACAACCATTGCAAGGGGACATTATTTTCCAAGTGTTGAACATTGGAGAACAGAATGGGAATTCTTATCCTGAATGTGAGATATTCCTGGACAATGTTGCATATGAGGTTTTTGCGGATCCATGTTCACCTTACACACTGATAAATGAGACTTCTTTCAAGCAAAATTCAGGCCATAAAAACTATAATCTTTTACCTCCTGATATTAAACCAGGTGGATACGATTACAATCCCATTCCCCTGGTTGGTATGTTGTTGATGCAGATTAATTTTAAAGATAGATCAACATTGGGAAAAGTGTATATCACGGAAAAGGGATCTAATTTGTTAGGGTGGAAGCACCAAAAAGACCTGGGTATCAAATTAGACCCAAATGCCCCTGAACCAGTGTTACTAATTGATAGGCCTACTGTTGGAAAGGAAGTGTGTGAAAAATTTCCAGAGGTGTTTACAGATAAGTTGGGGCAGCTTAAAGGGTTCCTCCACAAAATCAAACTTAAGTCAAATTCAAAGCCTGTAGTACACAAAGCTAGGTCTATCCCTTTGCTTTTAAGAGAACCCCTACAAAATGAATTGAACAGACTGGAAGAAAACAGGATAATAGAGCGTATTGAAAGCTCTGAGTGGTTGGCCCCCATTGTGGTAGCGGCAAAAGGGGGGGGGGAAGGGCATCCGCCTCTGTGTTGACCTCAGGGATTTGAATGCTAACATCTGGGTGGATAGACACCCTCTCCCCAACATTAATGAAATGTTAATGGCCATTCAAGGTGCTAAGTATTTCTCAGTCTTAGATCTGTCTTAGGCTTACCACCAGGTCGTTCTCCATCCAGAATCTAAGCACCTCACGTCTTTTATAACCCCGTTTGGTGCATATCAGTTCTCAAGATTACCTTTTGGGCTCGCATCTGCGGCCGCTGTCTTTCAGCGTATTATGCAAAACATCCTGCATGGTCTTGATAAAGTACTCTGCTTCCAAGACGATATCTTACTCTATAGAGCATCAGAAAGTGAGCACAACAAAATCTTGGAGGAAGTATTGTCTAAACTCAGCAAAGCTGGTGTCACGACTCAGAAAGATAAATGCAAGATTGGTGTGGAGTCGGTGGTGTATTTGGGGCACACGATTTCAAGTGAAGGTATCAAACCCAAGGCCAGCCTGATAGACGCTGTTAAACTTGCACCTGCTCCCTTAAATAAAGACGATCTGAAATCCTTTTTGGGCCTGGTTGAGTATATGTCGAAATTTGTGAAGAACTTCGCCGACCAAGTTCAACCTCTCAGAGAACTACTCAAACAGGGAACCAAATTCGAATGGAGCATGGAGCATCAACAAACATTTCAACACATCAAAGAAGCTATTTTGGAAGCTCCAATCTTGCACACTTTTGATCCGAATGCTAAGACCACACTCTCTACTGATGCAAGTAATAAAGGTCTGGGTGCTTCATTGACTCAAATGGTAAATGGCGAAGAAAGAGTGATAGCCTTCGCTTCAAGAACCTTGAAGACCGCTGAAGTTAATTATTCCACGATTGAAAAAGAAGCACTTGCGTGTTACTGGGCTATTCACCATTTCAAGTACTTCCTGTGGGGAATTCCGTTCTGCTTGAGAACGGATCACAAACCATTAATTCCGTTATTTGCTACCAAACTTTTAGAAAATACCACTCCACGCATCTCCAAGTGGGTTTTAGGACTGCAAGGGTTCAACTATTCCATTGTGCATGTCCCTGGCTCAAAAAATTCTTTGGCGGATTGCCTTTCGCGTATGCCGCTATTGGAAAATGAACCTGAAGGAAACAAAGAGGAGGAAACCATCCTGGCTATCGATATTCCGGCCATTAAGAAAGACGAGAGGGAGAAATCACTTCTGGAAGATGATGTAATGCGCAAATTGAAAGAAATGATTTCTAACAGCTGGCCAGAAAAAAATAATGAAGTGCCAGAGGATCTCCAGGAGTTTTGGAGCGTGAAGGACGAGTTGTCCATAATTGAAGACCTGGGGGTCCATTAGGATGTCGGGCGGATTTCCTCCGCCAGGCTGGCGGTGGCTACCGCCAGCCTGGCGGAGGAAATCCGCCCGACATCCACAGCCCAAATCCCCCCGCCATATTAGTATGGCGGGGTGGACCGCGGCGGTGAGAAACACCGCCCGCATGTTTACCGCCCCGGTCGCCTGGCGGCCGGGGCGGAAAACGAGTAACAAGGTGGCGGTGTCTGTTAGACACCGCCCGCCATATTACAATGGGCTTACACCAATGCATTTCTGTGGCGGCAATGCCGCCACGGAAAGGCATGCGGAGACTCCCTGCGGGGGCCCGTTGCGGGCCCCCTGGGAGTCCCTGGCTTGGGGGGTTGCACATGGGGGGTACCTATGGTACCCCCCCGCATTTCAAAGTGCATCATGGCAGGCACCGCGCGGTGCCTGTCATGTTGCACTTAGAAATGCACAACGTGCACGTTTAACAAGGCGGCGGGCGGAGATTACTGCTCCGCCCGCCGCAATGGCAACAATACAGGATGCGCCCGCCTGTGTGGCGGGCGCATCCTAATGCACATTTCGGGACCCCCGCCCTCGAGGCGGGCGGTCCCGTTTCCCGATAGGGTGGCGGGCGGGCAAAGCCCGCCCGCCATCCTAATGGCCCCCCTGGTCTGGAGAGGTAACAAATTTATCCCCCCGACTGGAATGAGAGATCGCATCATTCAAATTGAACATGAAGGTCACCCCGGACAAAGTTTGACTACAAGCAAAATTCGACAAAGCTATTGGTTTCCTAAAATGGACACACTAATTGAATGTCCGAAAGGCTCCTCTTATTCCTGTCACCGTTCCCACCAAACCTTGGGATAAACAGGGGATGGACATTATTGGTCCTTTGAATCTATTAAGTCAATCTCAAAAATGTATGTTCGTTCTGATTGATTATCATTCTCATTGGATAACGACTAAGTTTGTCCCTTCCATTTCTACAGTCTATCTCATTGAATTTCTTAAGGAGACTTTTTCGAAAGAGGGCATTCCCAGTGAGTTGATAACGGAAAATGGTGTACAATTCACTTCTGATGAGATGAGGGACTTCCTGAACAGTTTATCTATTGTTCACATCAAATCTCCACTGTACTCCCCTAAATCCAATGGATTAGTGGAAAGGGCAAATAGAATGCTTAAGGACACTATTCAACTTGCTATGTCGACCAAAGAATCAGTTGTAGACAGCTTAAGGAAAATGTTGTGGTCATATCACATCACTCCAAATTCAGTGTCAAGTGTCTCCCCGTTTACTTCTCTGAAAGGAAGAAACCCAGGTTCAAAACTTACTCCCAACTGGTTGAATGGTGGGTCCCCTCTGTGGGTAGACAGGAACACTGTTTCAGAGAAAGTGAAAGAAAATCAAGTCAAGTATAAAAATAGTTATGACTCTAAATGGGGCACAACTGACAGAGAGTGGTTGGTTGGGGATTGGGTGGTAGTCAAAAAACCCACTTTGTTAAAGTCCAAATCGTCTGCCTTCTCTAGACCCCTTAGAATCAGGAAGGTCCATAATAACTCTGTTTTGTTAGAAGATGGTAATTTATGGAGCATGGATAGATTGGCTCGTTGCACTAATGTTCATGTTTCCGAACTTCCTAGCAACGAGGACTCTGGAGAAGTGTCAGGTGATCCTACTATGGGAAGAGTTGCACGTCAACGTAGGTGTCCGGCATGGCAAGCTGACTACAGTATGTAAAGTCTATATATATTTCAGATGTTTGCACCTCTGTTCTCTCTCTTATGTGCACCCCTAGGCCAGCTAGTTTCAGTATGTATATGTATCTTTGTTCATTTTTAATGCACATAATTGGTTGTCTCCATTGCAAGGTAAACCTATCTGTGCTTTGGTCATGCTGTTTTTCTTTGCCTACTCTCCTCATATGTATGCTCGACTGTATGCATTTACTCATTGGTGCTGCTGTTACATAGGGAGGTGTGTTGTAACTTGGTACGCCCCTCCTCGCTCCCCTCTCCCTTTCCCCTCTGTTTGGTTTCATCTACCTTAGAATGTTGGAGTGAAGCTCGCCTTGGAATGTTGGTGAGCTCACTCTAGTGGTTGGCACTGAAGAATCCGGTTCGTATTAAACTCCTTCTCACCTCATATCATGTGGAGTCTCTTCTTAACACCTACCCTGCTTGCAAGAACTCTCCAAGGCTCACACAGACACACCTCACTAGCATTTCCAAATCATAAGTAGATTAAGGCATATAGATATGATCCTGAAGAATTGCCATTGACTTTTTTTCAGCATACTATGCAAGAAGCACGAAGAACTCATGAGAACCTAGGGTTCATCCGTTTCCTTACAGGTTCTGATTGTTTTAACCTTGGCATAGGTTTGCTGTTACAGTAAAACTTACTAACACCTGACAACCTATAGCAAGGGCCACTGGACTGATACAATTGTGTGGCTGCTGTAATGTTAGCATAATTGTAGATTTGCCACATTTGCTATATAATCCATCATCTGTTTTTGATTTTTGTTTTGACATTACATTCCGACCAACATGGCCCTGCAAATCATGCAGTGCAGTAATAACCCAGTGCCCATTCCCAGTGACACTATTGGAAAATGTATTAAGCAATTTCACCATCCCACCCACAATTGCCATGCAAATGTTGACGTGGACACCCAGAGGCCTTACAATCCACCATTATATTGTTGTATTTCAGTATTAATTAGAGAATCCATCATGGAGACCGAGGCCAAGTCTGTGCCTCTATGATTCGCCAACCGCTGCCATAGCTTTGTGTGTTTTTGCAGGCACCCCCTAGTTCGATAGACAGAGATTTCTGTAGCCATACAATGATCCATTCCATTCTTCCAAGTGTCCACCATTGGTGGCGATATATCTTTCTATAGCTTTGCAATATCCCATTTTGCCAAAGTTAAGCTGAGGAACAGTAGGTGTTTTTTGTATCTTTTACCTCCAATCCCTTCCGTACTGTGGAGTAGAATCCATTTCGGGTGAAGTGGCATCTCCCAGGACTGGACTCGCTCCGCTAACCCAGCGGTCAGTAACCCAGTTGAAAGCCTGACAGCACTGTGCATTCCCACTCCCTGTGCAGAAAGGTACCATTGGTCACACCACATCTTAATCTACAGATTTTAGCAAAAACAAATTTGTTTCCAGCTCAAACGGATCAAAAGTTACTAAAAAGACAGCAACACATGTTGCCGCTCAGTGGAAGGAGCTTTGCGTTGCTGGACTGGTCACCTTTCTGTTGCTTATTGCTATATTTGGATGTTAAACTGGTACTAATGAGGTGCAACCAATGCCCAGACAGTGTTTCCAAGTGTATAAATGATGAAATAATGAAGTAATACTATTACAAAGTGTGCTGCATTATGCCGCATAATTTCCCCTTTCTTGCCACATAGTTTGCTTGACCCAGCTGCATAATTTGGCCCTCTCCTGCCACATAATTCCAGTGGCCCTGCCTATAGCCAATATTAGTCTCCCTTTTCTCAATCTACCTTATCCCCTCAGAAGCTAGCCTCATGGTGTCCCACCACCACCTTACTACCAACAGTGTGAGTCAAAAGATCTCTGGCATAGAGCCCACATTTGAAGGGCCCGCTGGGCATTGCTGCACCCACCAGCCAAATGATGAATCATTACAGAAACTGGTCAACCCAAGCACTCAGGCTCTATTAAAACAGTTTAGAAGTTCAAACACATAGGAAATTGCAGTGGAACCAAATTTAATACAATAAATGAAGTCAAACGATGTTCATTTGTACAATCCCTTCCTTAATAGGTTCTTGCTGGTGAGAAACAGATTATAAGTTTTTCATCACCAACGTGACTTTTTCAAGGCTTGCCAGGTATAGGGTACTCTCCTCTCATTAACGATCTTTTCCCACAAAGTTGTTGAGAATAACTGAAATGCACACAATAGAATGTTGTCCTCCTCGCCACCTGAGTAAGGCGCTAGCTTGCAGCAAGTGCGGCGCTTGTTTTTATCTTCTTTATTTTAATAAATTAGAGATTTGTTCCTACCTGCACTTTTTAGGCTCCCCGCACTCCTGCACCCACTTCCTGGTCTGAGCCTCGGTCCACCACGGCCTGTGCCGGTTGAGTGGAGGGCGTCAGCAGACCTGTGTCCGGCCCCCTGAGGGTGACTCACCTCCGGGTTGCGGTGAAGGCGGGCCCTCCAAGGCTACATAGCCTGCATGTCAGCACCAAAGCGCAGCGGACGCGCAAGTTGAGTAAGGCGCTAGCTTGCAGCAAGTGCGGCGCTTGTTTGTAGCAAATAGATATTTGTTCCTACCTGCACTATTTAGGCTCCCCGCACTCCCGCACCCACTTCCTGGTCTGAGCCCCGGTCCACCACGGCCTGAGCCGGTTGAGTGGAAGGCGTCAGCAGAGCTGTGTCCGGCCCCCTAAGGGTGACACACTTCCGGGATGCGGAGAAGACGGGCCCTCCAAGGCTACATAACCTGCATGTCAGCACCAACGCGCAGCGGACGCGCCAGTTGAGTAAGGCGCTAACTTGCAGCAAGTGCGGCGCTTGTTTTTATCTTCTTTATTTTAAAAAATTAGAGATTTGTTCCTATCTGCACTTTTTAGGCTTCCCGCTCTCCCGCACCCACTTCCTGGTCTGAGCCCCGGTCCACCACGACCTGTGCCGGTTGATTGGAGGGCGTCAGCAGACCTGTGTCCGGCCCCCTGAGGGTGACACATTTCCGGGTTGCGGCGAAGGCGGGCCCTCCAAGGCTACATAGCCTGCATGTCAGCACCAACGCGCAGCCCGTCTGCGCCCGTCCGCGCCAGTACGCCGCCAGACGCCAGGACCCTTGGTCCTAGGCCGCCACAGAGGCCCTTCTCCCCCCGGGAGTACCTGCTTGCCCTTCGAGCCAAAGAACCTTGTGCTGACCATCTCTGGCACCCAGACACCCCACATATCCAATGTATCAAATGTGGGTTCCGAGCCAAAGCGACTCCGAGGCATCTTCAGAGACTCTCAACCCCACAACTCTCAACATATATAGCCTTATATGTAGGTCTCTAGTAAGGCACCATGAAGAAATATTCGATCTTCTTCTGGACCGGTCACCGGACCTACTTTTCTTAACTGAAACATGGCTAACCAATGACTCGGTACCTATTCCTGCCCTGGCCCTCCCGACAGGCTACTTGATGCTTACTCAGAATAGAACCAGCGGCAGGGGAGGTGGGCTAGCTGTGATATTTAAATCTGCCTACTCCTGCACTCTCTCTCCTCTGACTATACCTGACTGTGAATGTGCCCTATTTAAGATCAAGATATCGGACAATTTTACTCTTACCGGGCTTCTTATTTATTGCCCCCCGGGGCCAGCGGGAGTCTTCCAGGAACCCAAGGCCCTTACCGTTTCCACACTTGCCCTGCAGACAGCCAACTTCAGTATCTTAGGAGACCTGAATCTACACCTGGAGCGCCTTGACTCCCATGAGATCACTAACTTCCTGGGAGACATGGAAGCCTGTCAGTTAATTCAGCTAGTAGAGGGTCCGTCACATCTTGCAGGCCACCTACTGCATCCTGTATTTTCCAATATTCGGGCATTCAAAGTCCAGGCCCCCCTTCCATTAATTTGGACGGACCACTTTCTTAACCATATGTGCCTTAGCACATCTGCTGGCTTCTGGCAGAATCTTCCCCCACCTTTTTGGAAACGCCCCTGGCACAAACTGGACGCTCACAGCCTCAAGTCCAGCCTAAAATCTTCTCGCCCAGATTGGCCCATCGATCTTGAGGAAGCAGACAAAGCCTATAGGGGGTGGATTCATAATTCGCTGGACCACTGTATCCCCAAAAAACTGTCTTGGGCCAAACGCGAGCAGTCGCACCCCTGGTACAACGAGATATTAGCGTCAGAAAAAAGACTAAATCGCCAACAGGAACTAACAATATAATATCCTCCAACTCGGAATGCAAATCCCTGGCACGATACTTTATCAACAAAGTTGAGTGTATCTACAACTCACTGGACATTAGAAGATCCACCTCTAATTCATGGTCACCTACCTGCCCATCTGACCTCTCCTATTCCCTACAAACCCTCCCATCCTTGTCTTTTAAAGATCTAGAATCCCTGGCTCCTTCAAGGTGAAGTCTGGTTCTCCCGACGATCCGGTTAAACCAGACACCTTCAGGAAATTCCAGGACTCCATCTTGCTTGAGGGATGGGAACTGATCAATAGATCACTCCAGTCATCAATAATCCCTACATCGTGGGAGGGTTGTCCCCTTACTGAAGAAGCCTGCTCTGGATGCATCCTTGCCAGAGAACTTCCGGCCTATCTCTCTTCTCCCATATTTGGCCATGGTGATGGAATCACATGTCAATTCCACACTGACCAAGTATCTGGAAGCCAATGAGATCTTGGACAAGTCACCAAACGGATTACGGTCTAAGCATAGCACGGAGTCCGCCCTGCTGTCAGTCACTGAACATCTGAGGGCATCACAGGACCTAGGCAACACCTCAGCATTGATCCTGCTCGACCTTAGCGCGGATTTCGATACGGTCTCCCACGAGATTCTGCTCCATCGCCTCAGGGAGATCCGGGTCAGTGGTGGGGCCCTGGCCTGGTTTGCGTCTTTTTTATCTGACCGCTCCTTCCAGATTCATGCCCCGCCATATCTGTCCGGCATGCACCCCCTCAACTGAGGTGTCCCCCAGGGCTCCGCTCTCAGCCCTACGTTGTTTAACGTGTACGTCCGCCCTCTTGGCTAAAGAGCGGAAGATCAATATGATCTCATACGCGGACGACACGCAGCTGATCTTCACCTTTTCTAAGAACACCGTGTGAGACCAGCTAAAATTATGTGAAGATGTCTGGCCATCTCAGATTGGATAGCGGAGAACTATCTTCAACTCAACTCCTCAAAGACGGAGGTGCTCTTGATTGGCCGTGACTCGTATAAATGGGACCATCAGTGGTGGCCTTCGACATTGGGTCCTTCCCCTAAACCTAAAGAGGCAGTCAAGAACCTGGGGTCCTAATGGACAACTCCCTCTCTTCCGAGCTACATGCAAAAAAAGTTGCAGGAACCTACTTCGGCCGCCTACGTGGCCTCAAACCCATTTTGGGATTTTTTGAGCCCCCTACCCGCCAAGTAATCATTCAATCAGGGGTTTTATCTCATCTTGACTACTGCAACAGGCTACTACTAGGCACTAATAAAACGGTCATTAAAAGACTCCAAAGGGCTCAAAATGCGTTCGCCCGCACTCTTTTTGTCCTACCCAAATACTGTTGCACCTCCCATCTTCTGCACCGTCTGCATTGGCTACCCATGAAACAGAGAATACAATTTAAGACCCTTTGCCTAATCCATAAGATCCTACCCGGCCAGGGCCCCCAGATAATGCAGGTACTTTGTACTTTCTATGTTCCTACACGTGCCTTGCGCTCCGCAGACCTGCATCTGGCCTGCATCCCTAGGGTGCGCAAGAGCAGAGCGGGAGGCCGCTCTTTCAGGTCTTTGGCCCAGGCCCTATGGAACTCTATCCCATTTGAGGCACGTAGCACACAAGATCATTGGCTCTTTCGGAAACAGATTAAAACCTGGCTGTTCGCCTCCATCTAGGGAGGCTGCCGTACCTGCCTACCCCTGAAAGTGACTATATACTTCTGTCCCTTTTGCTGTGTCTTGTCTCCCTGGTCCTGTCCGCGAGCGCTGGGACGCCCTGTTGCTGGGATAGCCATGCGCTATACAAGATAGTTTAACATAACATAACATAACATAACATATGTAATAAACCACCAAGTATGCGGTAAGAATATGTTGTTGAGTGTGGCCGGAATCATAAAAAGAAGAAACGTATTCCAATTGCTGTGGTGAATCGTAAACAGTCGAAATGATTCCAGGTCCAATGTTTCCAAAGTATTCCTGTAGTCTACTTCCCCACGTACAATACTCAGTGGACGGAGTCCATGATAAGCTCCCATCAGGTACGGTCTTATCCTGCGTATACGGAAGTGTTTCCACTGCAATTACCTATGTGTTCGAACTTCTAAACTATTTTAGTACAACCTTGTGAGTGCTTGGGTTGACCAGTTTTTCAAATCTTTTTAATGGTTGTGGTCTTTTGGCCCATGACTGTGACTAACACCTTTGGTTGTAGGGTGTTGTCAAGCCCGTGAGCACCAACATTTATAAGACATATTCTACTTGTACCCACTAGTGACTTTGTTTATCTTTGTGTATCTTTTAAAGGTGTGGATCAGCTACCACTACTATCATTTTTCCAATAATGAATCATGCCACCTAGGTGGGCGAGGCCTCATGCATCCTAAAAGGGATGCTCCACTGTCTGACTTCTCTATTAAAAAAAAACAACCACAACAACACACCAGTGAGGTGCTGAACGTATACCGAAACAACAAAACTTAATTGATGATTGTTCATTTAGAAAGGAGGCCATGTGCTGAACCACCCATCCATAGTTCTTAAATGCCAGATTTATACCCAACATTAGCTCATGGGTGGGAATGACTCCTTGACACACCCTAACCAATAGGGTAAATGTTCCAAGGGCCAACTCTACCTGCTTTGGGCATTGGGCATTGGGCATTTTTAGGATGGCGAAAGTTTTCGGCATAGACCTCATTTGGGGCTCGACAGGGATCACAAATGCGACTCCTGGCACTGCCCATGCAACCCTTGGCACTGCCTGTGTGACCCCTGGCCTCAGAGGGGCAAACACAGCATCAGAAAACAGGGCATTTTGCTGTACAAAATGCTTCTGAGTTTAAAAAAAGCTGCTCTCCCACAGCACTGTTTAAAATTGTAACAGGTAAAACGTGCAACTGTTGCAACTCATATTGCCTAGCAAAGGTGTCTCCTAGCAGCACAGACACTAGTATGCCTGCCAGGCCCAGGCCAACCCTCGAGCATTAATTTGCCTGACCTGAAGGCTTTCGGTATTGTGTGGTATTTCACTTTGATTTGCACAGTAGGAGTTAATTAAAAAATTAATTAATTGTGGGTTTCTAAAGCGCTAGAATCGACTCCCGAAGGAGTATCTCTGCGCTGTAGACCGCTGGGGAACCCGTCCTGGCTTTCCCTGTGAGATGGTCCCTACTGGGTATCTCCAAGGTGAAACCAGGCATCCCCGGCATATGTGGGGGGCCATTGTGGAGATGAGGCAAGCTAATGCCCAGAGTTGCCGAGTGTGATCCCTGGTTAGAGTAGGCACCGAGGCTAGAATTATCGAGTCCGCTGACCCTGGTCCTCGACCCTGCCGCGTCGGGAATAGAACCCTGGTCCCGGGCCGTCCTCTGCTTCCGGGTCTGCCGCCTCTAACCAGTGAGCCACACCACTCCACATGTTGTGTCATTGAGTTGTGTCATTAAGTGTTTCAGTGTTTCCAAAATGCCTGCTTGTCTATGTGCAGGCTGCTGCAATGACCAGTGCTTAATTTGTTAAAAGAAAAAAAAAAGTGCCCATGCCCAAAAATCAAAATTTGGTTTGAGAAGCTGCAGTTCACTTGCGCCCTGAGGCGGCTCGCATCTACCAGTTGCACTGACCACATCCCTGAGAGACCCAACCACTTCCACCACTTGCACTGCCTACTGCCTGTGTTGAGGCTGCCTAAAGCCTTTGGCCAAATGTTTGAATGGGGCAGGAGGGGCAACCCAGGGTTTGTGCAGGAAGGGATAATCTTGCACCATTGCTCAGCCTGGGCTGTTTAATCCGGGAAGATAGTTCAGTGAGCTTTTCGCCCATTCAGAAAACGAATATATGATGTTACAATGCATACCATTACAACGCATACTTTTACATCGCAGTTTTACACAGCAAATACCATTACAACGCATGTTTTCACACTGCAAGCCATTCCAGCGCAAATTCATAGGGTTGTATTAAAAGTTCCATTACATCGCAAACCATTTCAACGTATACTAATACAACGCATACCATTGCAACGCATTATAAGTCTGCAATATAAAATTTAAAAAATATGGTTACGTTTTTTTTTCATCCATACTTTGGGGTAGGATGCAAGGGAAACAGGAGTTTTGGGTGGGGGAGTACATTAATACCCAAGTATTAATTTTAATAATCCAGTATTAATTCAAATACCGAAATATTCGAATACATAGGTATTAATAATTTTGCAAAAATTGGTTTGACAATTTAAAAAAAAAAAAAAAAAAGAATTTAAAGCATATATACAAATACATTTTTCAAAGATACGCTCTACAGTTTGTCATAAACAGATGTAAATACAAAGCACAGACACCAAAGAAAACAGGTGTCCTTCAATTATTTCCATTACAGCATCTGACCCATCATCTACTCAAAATGGCTGACATTCTGAAACGGAACATATAAACCGACATTTCACACTACACATAATAAATATACATTCTGTCAGGTTCTGATTCACAAGAAAAAATCGTTTCCAAAAACTATTTTCGTTCAAATTCTCGTTACCCCTAAAAAACGAATAAAAGAAGCTGTCCAACATTTTGGACTCACTGGTGCACTGAATTCCATGGTGACCACATGCAGCAGAAGTAAGAGGAGACTTGATGAGACTTTCAAGTCGTACACTGCCATCTACTGACAGAAGTGTACAAGTGTACGTTTAACACAAAACACCTTCAGAATGAAAACAAATATATCAAGGACTTAAATAATGTTTTTAAATTATTTGCAGCACTTCAAAATTCAGCCCCAAGTTGACTACACACATTCCGTAATCTATATTTCCGTTTAAAAGTAAGTGAATATCAAACTACGTTTTTTAATGACATAAAAAGCCCAAAAACGAAAATATCATACATTTTTAATTGTTTAATTTACTACACAGATTGAAGAAACACCAATTGCAAATCGAAGAAATCATTCTTTTGGCAAATCAACTGTAAGTAAACATTATAATATTTTGTTTCACCACAAAAAAGGTTATAAATTTCCAAAATAAAATGGCAAGTAATAGTCCGTTAAAGAGGTCAAAAATTTAAAGCAAAATCCACCAAGTGTTTGCGTCAGGGAATGTGCTGGACAGTGGTGGCGGGCAAAATTAGTATTCTAACTCCGACAGCTTTTGCCGCAGGGAAAGTGCTAGGCAGTGGTGGCCCGGCAAAATAACTATTCTAACTCAACCAGGTAATTGACTCAGGGAAGAGGCTGGGCAGTGGTAAGGGGCAAAATTACTAATCTAACCCCGCCAAGTGATTGCCACAAGGAAGGTGCTGGACAGTGGTGGGGGGCAAAATTACTATTCTAACTCAGCCAAGTGAATGCCTCAGGGAAGATATTGGACAGTATTGTGGGGCACAATTACTATTCTAACTCCTCCAGGTAACTGACTCAGGAAAGGTGCTGGACAGTGGTGGGGGGCAAAGTTACTATTCTGACTCCACCACGTGATTGCCTCAGGGAAGGTGCTGGGCAGTGGTGGGGGCAAAATTACTATTCTAACATGCAAAGGGGCTTGACTCTTGGAGTGTTGAAAAGTGATGATGTACAAAATGCAAGCTAATTGACATTTGCTTCTTCTAACAACCTATTCATTTTAAAGATGAACATGTAATCAATAGCCTTTTTCACCAGTTTACTTATACAGCAAAATCAATCATCCAAGAATAACCAGCAGCTGATCTTCAACCAAATTTCTCCAGCATTAACTGAAAAATCAAAAGGCCTTACACAGGTAAATTATTTGGAAAATTCACAAAACAGCCAAAACTAACTAGCCCAATTTGGATAAAGTTAAACAAAAATCACTTTTAAATCCAAATAACCAATTGCAAAAGCAGACTAACTAGAGACAATTTGCAGAAAAGTCAGTAAATCTTATCTTTAGCTTTCAGACAAACCCAACAACAACCACAACCAAAATCAACCCAACCACCAGCAAAAAGTCCAAAACCATCAAAAAGACGAGCAGATAAAGAAGAAAAACCTTGAAAAGGTGATTAATATAAAAAAGACAATAAAAGCCTAATATTCTTTTTGCAGTACTCAACTACAAAATAAAACCACAAAGTCTTAGCATGCATAATAAAAGAAAACAATCTAAAAAACAACATGTTATTTCAAAATTCAATAGGCAATCAATGAACAATTAACCTACATTTTTTATTTCACAGGATGCAATCAATAAAAAAAGTCAAAATTCTAATGGGGATCCTCTGATCGGCGGAAGAGGGAGGATTGAGACCGAGACTGAGAACTGAGCACAGCATCAAGCTGCAGCCCTCACCGTCCCTCGCGGGAGGGGGGGTTTTGAATCCGCCCGGCTTTGATCGGCATAGGGTGAAACGTGAAGCAGTCGGCAGCCCCTCACAGCCCCCCCACCGTTCCTCACCAGGGGGGCCTGAATCGGCTCGGTAAAGCGGAGCCAGGACCGGGAACTGCGGCTCACGAAGGTAACCTGCGAGGCGGGTGTTGCCCAGGTCTGCCCAGGTCAGCAAGCTGCACTTTCAACCCTCCACCCTCACCTCACTTTCATCAGCCAGGATTTTCTCTGGATCATCAGCTAATGCCCAAGATCCAATAGGGCAGCAGCTGAGTGCAATGTTCCATTTCTAACTGACCAACTGGAATTTCCATCTGGATATCATTCAGTTGCGTGCTGGCGGTCAGTTTGTAGGGGCTGGCTTTTAGTCCCTTGCGGATGATCCAAATCATGAAAATTCTGAACAAGATATGCTGAACTGAAGAGAATGGGAGGATTACATTATCATTGTAAAATCTACTTCAGGCACTCTGGGGAGAGCTGAACGCGAGCTTCGCAGCCACCGGTTCTGATGATCACTCTGATTTGGTGTGCCTACGCCTACGTCCTACGTCCACCTTCATCCTTGCCCTGGCCAACGGCCGTCTTGCACCAGCATGCCGGGAACGGGGACGCTGACTGCAACCGAAGCACCGGATTTGCTTTGGAAGCGGAAACCGAGTGGAGTAAAGTCAACTGCATCAAGAACAGGAAAACAGTAAGGAGGACGTGAAGACGGAAGGAAGGAGCGTGTAAGTGTGGAAAAAGCAACCTATTAAGCAACATCATAAGGCCCAAACTTGGTGAGAGAGTATGCCTCCCTTGAAGAAAAAAATGTCAGTAAAAGGAAAGATGGAAGTAGAGAAAAGGGAGAAAGAACTGAGTAAAGGAGAACGTGCGCCTTCACCCTCTCCTGACGGGTTCCCAGGATGGTCCTTGAGAACACCAGGGTCAGTTAAAGCTCATCCTTCAGCCAAATCATTGGCAGTTTCGATTAAAGACTTTTTTGGGGAAGCATATTTAGTCTGTGGTAGTAGACTGAATAAATATGGGACAGAGTCTGAACTGATTGGGACCTTGGGGGGGATCCATCAAAGGCTCTCCTCCTCGCCCTGCTTGTTTCGGCCCTCAGAGCTGAGTTTTGAGTGTGCTGGAGAAAAGTCGGGGTCAGGAGTGGAGGGCACCATAGAATGATTAACATCAGAAGGATATTAGATGAGGGAGCTACTAGAAGACCCTAAAATAACTAAAGGAGGTTCCTGTGGAGGAAACCAAGGTACTCTGGGGATCTCCGGTGAAAGTTTAGAGACTCTACTGTCAGGACCTGTCCCGATGTTGGATGTCCTTTTGCTGATGCAGAAAATGCTACATGGGCTATTTGAAGCATCATTAGCCGAAAATGATACACTGAGAGTGAAGGCTGGAGTTTTAAAGGATATTTTGTTGGAATTAAAAGAAATCAATGCTTGTATGTCCTCATTGGTCAGACCAATAATTGCCCAACCAGCATCTAATAAGCAGTTGTTAGCTCAAGATGAATGTGAACAAAGGACAGTTTATGTGTTTAAAAGGCCCATGCTGGTGAGGAGGAGGAGAAGTGGGTGGGCAATGTGTTGGTAGTTGGATAAATTGAAACGGAGGAAAAGGAGGCAGGGTTTAAAAGTTAGACCATTAGTACAAAAGTGCAGACCGAACCAAGTTCGTGTGCCAGCTACACCATCTGCGCCCACTATGTCAATGCAACATCAAGGTTTAAGAGGGGCGGGGCCAAAAAGAAGGGATTGTTAAAAGGGAGCGAAGATGAGGGCCAAGTTAGTCTAGCCAATTTTCGGGATGGCACTAGGCCAAAAAGAAGTGTATATTCCAACAGAAGCCCAAAGAAATGTAGACAGTGTGACGAGAGAAAAAAGAACCCAGAGGCATGAAGGAATTTAAGAACTGTTGTAAAGTCAGACCAGGCATATATTATTCTAGACCATCACGGACAAAATATGTGTATCTGTAAAGACCCGTAGGGGGAAAAAAGCAAATGAGTGGAAGCCCCTGAATAGGTCAAGCATCCTGTCACTATTCTCACACTGCAAGGTACTGCAGACAAGTGATAAAGAATATATAGCGTTTACTCAGTCCAAAGCAGAGAGAGGTAACAAAAGTTTGTTTTTACATATCCAGTGTTTGTTGACCTGGTCTTAGAAGCTAGTGACGAGTTAAATAACTTAGGTCTAAGATTAGTACAGGAAGCAGAAGTGGAAACTTCTCGCTTGAAGCTACCCATGTTGTCAAATCATGCAGGCCTAAGCCAAGCACAGCTAGATTTGGTGACCCGGAGAGAAATAATCCAGACTCAGCTGGTGGGCACAAACTGCAGAACCCTAAAAATTACTATCTCGTCCAAGGAAATAGAGTGTTCGACAGATGCGATCCCAGTACGCAATAGGTTTGCGAGTCTAAACGTTAATGGGGAGTCAACTTGCTCATGGGAGGAAAAGATAGATTAGGGAACCGACACACCCACCGGCTTTGGGGTTGTCTCTTGGAATGTACACGTGTTAAAGAATTTAATAAGAACAACAGAGCTTGCAGAGATATGGGAGGGGTATAAGATAATTTGCTTCCAGGAGACATGATTGGTGGGTGACGATTTTCATCAAAATGGTTTCATGCATTTTAGGAAAGATGGAAACAAATCGGGCACGGGCCGGGTGAAAGGAAGAATAATGACTCTGATATCTACTAAAACTAGAACTGGGGGCAAAACAAATTGAAACAAGTAGTGATTGGGTCTTAGCTTGCTTACTGGATCTCTATGAGGGTGATCTGCAACAAAAAAAGCTGATGGTTTTGAATGTTTACATAAATCAGGAGGACTCTAAGTAAGAGGCATGGGAAATGTTTCAGAGAGACCTGGTAAAACTAATAGAGCTTGCGGGGGAATATCCTATTTTGTTATTAGGGGGTTTTAATCTTTTTTTAGATCCAAGGAAGGCTGAATCTGTAATCTCAGATATGCTAGAGTGTTACAGTATTCCTATCGTAAATCTTCCAAAACGTGTTCAGTCGAAGTATGATAGGATTATGGTGAGCTTTCTGGCAGAATTAGGTTTGTATGCCTAAATGGCCGTTTCCAGGAGGACGACCCAGCAGACCAAACGTTCTTGTATGGGGAACAACAGTGCCTCATTGAATACATGTTCATACAGGCATGGCACTTTAATCACTGTACAGTATTTATGGTGCTAAGACTAAAGGGAAGCAATCATTGGGGGCTAAAATTAGATATAGAGGTAGCGCCAATATTGAGGGAATGAGCTATTCCAATGGCACTAGATTTGCCTAAACACTTAACAACAAGAAATGATGGTAGATAGTTAATGCAATATCAATCAATTAATGATATGATCCAGGATAGGGCCACAGGAGAGCCTAATGGTGCATGGTATGCAACTATCATTGCAGAGGTAGTAAAGCGATTGATACCAGTAGTAAGGGTATGCAATAAGATAATAAAAAGAGACCAGTTATGCCAAACTTCAAACCAATAATGGTTTGATAAGACGTGTGCCTTTGCTAGGAAGGGGCAAAGGAAAATAGGAAGGGCAAGACGAGCAGATGGTCAAGCAGAGCTAGTTGATTTCTACCGCTGTAAGAAAAGGGAATATGAAGCTTTGTTGATGAGAAAGAAGCAGGCTTTATCTCAGTTGAATTGGAACATGATGATTAGGTTACTTCAGGAAAAGGATATGAGGAAATTCTGGAAGTTGGTCCAGAAGGGATGTGGTATGGCTGTCCCTCCAGCAAGATTGTAGTTTCAGAAACAGATTGGGTACCCTTCTTAACTAATATTTATAAGTCAAGTGAGACAGGCGTGAAGAAGGGCTGACCAATTGTGGGTGTGGAGGCTTTGGAGTCATTCGCTATCCAATCCATAGACAAGTTGATCTCTTCCATAAATGTAACAAAGGCAGCGGGACCAGATAACCTGCCAGCAATTGTAATGAAGTCAAATCCTTTGTGGTGGGCAGGATTCTTCTCCAAAGATTTTATTCACATAACTAAGACCACAATAATACCTCCGAGTTGGAAGGGTGCAATATTTAGACCTATACATAAAAAAGTGCTAAGGACGACCCAGAGAATTATCAGTTGATAAGTCTGTTAGATATTGGTGCAAAAGTTACTCCAAGGTAATATTAAGGGCTTTCAAGAACTGGATAGAAGGAAACAGAATGAATCCAATGGAGCAGGGAGGCTTTAAAGCTGGGCACTCCACAATAGACCATTGTTTCAGTCTATGGACTTAGGGGAAGAAGGCAAAAGAAATAACAGGGAACGTATTCTGTTGCATTGTTGATTTTAGCTCAGCGTTCGAGCTGGTCGATCGTAGCATACTTTGGGCAAAATTAATACGTCAGGGAATTCCAACTTGCTTAATAGCAATTCTGCAGGAATTGCCTACCGGGAATTGGGCCCAAGTAGAACTTGACTTAGGTGGGGCCCTCTCTGGGAGAATTCCCTCGGGAAATGGGTTAAGGCAGGGCTGTGTCCTGGCTTCCACATTGTTCTCCCTATTTTTAGCTGACCTTCCGGGAGAGTTGGCAGCGACTCATTTGTTTTCTCTGATAATGGGAGGCAGACATGTGTTGTGCCTATTCTATGCAGATGATTTGGCAATTCTGGACGTGACCCAAATAGGCCTGCAGAGGAAGTTAACTAAGTTTAATCATTATTGAGAGGCTAATAATTTGAAGGTAAACATGGGAAAAACAAAGATAATCATGTTTGGGATAAAAAGTAAACCGTATAACTGGCAGTTAGGCAATAGTAGGGTCAAGCTCGTGTCCTTCTATAAGTACTTGGGCATGACATTTACCAGGCAGTTGAGCGGGACATTGCATAAAGAATTGGTGGAGTTGAGGGCATTAGTCACGATAGGGGGACTTGTTTGCTTTAAAAAGACTTATGGTGGCCCCTCTTGGTCTCCCCTTATAAACGCTTATAATGCAATGGTCCCATGCAATGCCTCTATGGGGCAGAGATATTAGCAATTAGTATAGAGGGAAGTTGGGAGAGGTGTGAAAGCAAATATTTGAAAAAATGTTGGCCCTCCCCAAAGGTGCAATGTCTCAGTCAATAAGATTAGAAGCTAATTTGCAAGGCTGGAACTTCCAGCCTATAAATCAAACCTGCGGTCTGGGATTACCTTTTGGTCCCAAATACACAGAAGGTATCAGCCTACTGTGTTACTGAAATAGAAATAAGTGAATTACAGTGGGCAAAGAAGATAAAGAAAAGATTGGAAGACATTGCAGTTATTTTAAAATTAGAATTAAAAATACCTGCAGCCTCACTCTCTAAAGCAGAATTAAATATAGCCTGCAAAAACGAATCTAGGTTGGCGGACTTGAAATATGTAAGGAATAAACCCTCCGCCAAATACATGGTAGAGTCATGGGAAAATATTAATGTATTTCCGTTCTTATCTGCATTCTCAGATGCCCGATCATCGTTACTAAAGTTCCGGGTTACATTAAATGTGTGTTACGTAAGAGCTGAGAAATTTGAAGCCCTTCTAGATCAAGAGAATAACTGCACATGTGGACTGCCATCTCATAATTTCAATGTTCATGTTATAATTGATTGTCACCACTTTTATAGGCTTTGTTGTTTGATTTTAAAACCTCTTTTTAAAAATATAATATATATTGTCAAGTGCACTAGCACTTTTGTTAAGTATGAAATTCTTTGATGTAGTATGTGCACTGGCTAAATTTCTTTAAAAATGTTTGGATTAGTGTCTTATAGTAGGGGTTCAGGGATTTTAGTTGAAGAATAATGAGTTGGTATTTATACAGTGTAATTATACACATAATTGATATTGATTTTAAGGAATGTATGTTTTAAAGTCGATGTCTAAACATTAATAAAGTATGAATTGAACTGAACTAACTTTTTTTAAAATATTTGTTTTTTCCGGACAAAAATCAAGATGGCAACTGGAATACAAGCACCATACCTGAAATCCAACGGAGGCAATAGGTTAATAAAGGACAGTGGCTATGTCTATTGTGAGGAGAGATTATCTGAGCCCAGGTATCATTGGCGGTGTGGCAATATTAATCATCCCATTGCAGAGGCAGAGCGGTTACTCTAGGGGACACTGTTGAAAGGACCACAAAGCATAACCACTCTGCCTCTGCAATGGAGATTGAGGTTAGAGAAAACATAAATCAAATGAAAGAACTTGCATCCACCTCCAATAAACCCTGTGGCTCAGTTTTGAGGGAGGTATCCCAAAACATCCCTATGCATGTAGCAAGTTGTATGACCACAATCCCAAACTTAGGCAGAATTATACAGCGTAAAAACAGGCAAGTAATCCCCTATGTGTAACACCCCAAACATACTCATATTAAAATTTCTCCTGAACTAACTGTCATGGTTACTAATGAAACCTTTCTTTTGCATGATAACAAAAACCCTCAGAAAAGAATACTAATATTTAGTACAACCCATAACCTCGTAAAATTAGAGACTAATGATATTTGGATGATGGATGGCACTTTTAAATCTACACCCCATCCATTCACCCAAATTTACACTATTCACGCCTACATTAATAACACCATAGTACCTTTAGTGTACAGTTTACTCCCTGGTAAGCAAACCTCAACATATACAGAATTTTTATAAGTGGTAAAAGATAAAACCTTGAACAAAAGTCCTAGAAAAGTGTTAATTGACTTTGAATTACTCATGATTAACACCATCACCAAAATGTGGCATATTGGAGAAAAATTATTAAAACATCCATTGTTGAGGTTTACATATCCGACAGTAAACTCCAATTCAAATTTAAAAAAAAACTAACAGCCCTTTGCTTTGTTCCTCCAGACTGTGTAGATGAATACTACACATATATTACTGAATCTGAATATTTTCCTACAAACAATGAAAAATTGGCACCCCTTCTAAATTATTTTGAGGACACAAGTATTGGCCATCTAAGTAGGTCAGGTCGCTGGAGGAAGCCACAATTTCATGTGGAGTGGTGGAACTGCTACACGACCTGCGTAGAGGGAGGAGCAAAAACAAACAATGCCATAGAGGGATGGCATAACTCCTTCAACAAATCTATTATAAAACCTCACCCAAACTTGTATCATGTTTTGGAAATTATAAAGAAGGAGCAAAGTTTCCAAGAAATGAGAATAGCGCAATCATTGAATGGTAGTCTAAACCTACAAAGTTCAAAAAGAACAAAAGACATGTCTGAGCGACTATTGAGTCAAATGTAACAATTTTCATTGATGGTGGCTTCAGACTACCTAGACAATATTGCACACATCCTACATTTCTAATCTACACTAACCCCTATTTAACCTTACGTGCCTGTTTTGAAAATAATTTTTACAAATTCAATTGCCATTTTTCAAAAATACACTTTAAATTTAAAATAAAAATCGGGTTTCCTACCTTAAGTTGTCTTCTTTATAGGCTCTTGGACTTAGGTAAAATCCCACATTTCACCAAGAGTCTTGTGCAGTCCGCAAATCCAGAAAAAGTAATCCAAAAACCATGTTGAAATCCAAAACCTGAGTCAAACATTTGAAAAAAGACCACAGTTTGGCATTGCCATAATGTACAGCAAATTAGTGCTGCAAACAATACTGTGTCCACCTAAAAAAAAAGCATCCCCCCCAAAAAATACTGAAAAAATAAAGTTTTGGGGCCAAATTCGCAACAAGTAATCTATTGATTCAATCCTCTAGCCACAGTAATCGGGCATATCGCAAAATCTATTCAGCAAATCTTTTAAAATATCCAAAAATCGATTATGCCATCTGTGTTCTAAAACCTTCCATCTAGATGAAAAAACATGACAACGCAATACTTTTTTTAGAAAAACCAGAAGCTTTAAAAATATTTTTAAAAGATTACATTCTTTACACTTTGTTTTAAAAAAAAAAAATTCTTTAAAAAAAAATTCTTAAACCAAAAGTGTCAAGAAAGCAATCAACCCGATGAGGGCCTACAACTGCTATTGCGTAGGAATGAAAATGTGGGTTAAAACATTCAAAAAAACACTATCCTAGTTCTATCTACCACCTTCCTCTCTCCTTACAATAACCTAAGCCATGTACAATCTATTTTTTAAAATGTTAAATTGCCTTACCTGAGCGCAGCTCTTTCTTCCATCAATCCTGATCGCGATGTTTCACCAACTGTAGAAAGTTACATACAACCGGCAACGTCATCTATATTAGTAAAAATGAAAAAACGCAATTTTCTCCCATTGATTTCAGTGGGAAACCGTGGGAAAACCATTTTTTAAAAAAATATGTTGGAGTACAGTACAGTTGTTTTTTTTAAAATAATAAAACATTTAAATTGACTCATATTTTTTTTAAAGAAAACCACTGTAAAAAATGCATTTCGATTTGTCTTTACTATTTAATATCTATATTTCATATTTCTAATAATCAAAAATAATTAACTACATTAACTCTGATTTAACCATGTTTACATATTATTATTTTATTAACTTTATTTTGCTTTTAATTCTTTAACAATTATACTAAAAATTCGTTATAAATGAATACCCAAGTATTAAAATTAATACCCCCCATAACCCCTGATTCCCTTGAATCCCTTCCAAGGGGTTTAGTGTCAATCCCTTCTATTTTCCTTTTTTTAAATTATATTAGAAATTACTTTAAAAAAAATGATATCAGTAAAAATGAATTCAGATGAATTAATATAAATACCTGGGTATTAATAATACTACCCCACCAAAAACCCTTGTTTCCCTTGTATCCAGTCCCATGGGTTGGTTGTCAAACCCACTTCAAAAATAATTAAATTGTGTTTTTAATTAGATACATTTTTCTATATTATTTAATTTTTAAATTCCTCAAATTATAATATAAATGATTACACAATTATTTAAATTAATACCTGTGGATGAATACCCCCCACCCATAACCCCTGATAGCCAAGCATCCCGTCATAGGGGATGGGTGTCAATCCCAATTATATTTAATTTTAATTTAAAAAAAAATTTAAAAACTTTAAATAAGTTTAAAAGTTCTAATATTATACAAAAATAATACATAATTATTAAATGTAATACCTGGGTATTAAAACACTACCCCAGCAAAAAACCCTGTTACCCTATCATCCCGTCCCAGGGGATTTGTGTCAATCCCTCTTAAAAATAAATTAAAATATTTAAATAAGAAATATATATTGTTTAAATCAACTATTTTTAACAATAAATATCCAAGTATTAAAATGAATACCTGGGTATTAAAACTCCACCCAAACCAAAAATGTAAGACTTCCAAAAAATAATATTTATAAAAATAAAAAAACCTTAAAATGCAATGTAAAGGTAGATGCGTTGTAATGTCTTGAGTTGTAATGGCATGCGTTGTAATGGCACTTACGTAGTAATGGCTGTGTTGTGCGTTGTAATGGATGTTTTTCTCCGAAAACTGATATTCAACTGAAAACAAAGCATTTCCTTTCCCTTTAGCGCTACAAATATTTTACGCAGTGTTTACTCCTTTACACACTTTCACATAAAATGGTATTTGAAAAGTGGCACTGTGCTCTGTGCAGTTTGCGGAGAGGCCAAGGATTGTATGAGCATGGATTCTGAGCACATAATGTCTGACAGACACTGTGAGAAGCCTGTACCATCTACGGCCTTACCTCCTTTGCTTTCAATCATGCACCGTCATTAGTGCCCTCTCACACTTTGATATCACAAAGTTATCTAACGGTGACTCAGTTCACAGTATGTGTTACACAAAAATCCTATTTCAGATTCTTTGTGTACACATGGGACTGAAAACACCGTCCCTGTTTTCACTCAGTATTCCATTGAATTGAAGCTTTTTTGTTTCATTTCTTACACTGGGTGTGTCTAACAGGTTCACAAGGGCTTGACCCTAGCCTCATTTCAGAATAGCCACATCATAGAAATCCACACAATTAATGGAAATGGAGCTAATTTACTAAGTCTGTGGACATCCTAAAAAACTGATCTAGGTCTAACCTGACACTTCACGTGGCAGATGCTCTCCTGTGGGATGAGGGACAGAGGACAAGACTCTTCAAGTTAAGAGATTTCCCCTGAAGTTCATTCCCCGAGTTGAGCTTCCAGCATTCACTCAATTCCTCATTGTGGTCCAAGGCTGCTGAAATTAAAGCTACTGTTTGTCTTAAAGGCTACTGAAGTCAGATTTGAATCCAACCCTTTGCACCTAGATTCAAAGACCCTAGTCCTACTATGACCGGGCACCCTGTGCCAGGTCACCGTAGAGCTTCTGAGAGTCCCCTCCTTCGCACATACGGCTTTCAGGCATATCCTGCGCCCCAGAAGCCCCCTGTAGAGTACACAGTTATTATGACAGTTTCGTGTCTTCAAACACAAACAGGTAATTACAATTTGTGACCATCACTCTGTAGAGAGGCTAAGGACTGAATGAGAATGTAGACTGAATAGTGTTATAAGCCAATTTCAAGCACTGTCAGAAACTCGCACTGCCTTCAGCCAAAATTTCTGGACCCTCTGAATGGTACCCCATCGTGAACACCCACCCACAACCTGAAATCACTTGGCCTCACCAAGCACCGTACGGTTAATAGTGTATCTTATACAAGGGACATATTTTGCATTTTTTTTTTTTAAAAAGCATATCTGTAAAAAAAAAAAACACTCTTATGGAATGCAAGAAGAAGTTAAATAATGAGGATGTAAAATCCAAACAAGTACTACACCAGTAACGTAGATTACCCTGAGGGCTTTGACAATCATTATTGAGAAATTGATCAGTCATGTTGCTTATCTACATGACTATAGGTCTAGCAGTCGGTTTTTAATGGCCGTGCTGCCCCACTTAGGGCCTGATTCACAAAGGTAAACTTACACTTTTGCTATTCACAAACTACATGTTAATAGTAAGTTTACCACTGCGGAAACCAGTCCTATATTTTTACCTCCGGAGTTCTCCATCCCGACTGCTGAGTCTCCGCAGTCGTAAACTTACTATTAACTCGTAGTTTGTGAATTGCAAAAAATTGTGAACTTACACAAAAGTGTAAGTGTCTCTTTGTGAATAAGACTAAGACAGTCCAGCAGATCAGTTTGGCAGGGCAGGATGATGTGGCCTATCAGGTCAGGTGTTGGGATTAAGATGGCAAAGGGGACGGCCTCCATCTCCCACTACTTACCTCACCACTGTGGCATGGTACCGGTTCCAGACATTGGCACCCTCTGTGTCAACTGGTGCATTCTGCAGCACCATCCGTGGGTCCCTGAGCATGGACTGGTAGCAGGAGAAGAGAACCAAACAGGCTTGCCGCCAAGTCTGTCAGCGATACATAGAGCGATGATAAGGGGGAATCAGGCCAAGCTGCATGGATGAGCCATTTATTATAATAAAGCTGAACACACAATATTTAATTGAAAGGAGCAAACATGACTTCCCTATTCCGGAAGTGAATGAAGCATGCATAATCCTTTAGTTCAATAAATTAATTCGATATAGGTTATCCTGGCTTAAATCACCTTAAGAAACAAATATGCTAAAGAGCCACTGCCATACAGACAGGTGAACAAAACTTAATGCATTCTATTCTTTTGCTATGAAGACATGCACCCTCCTTAGCCCGGTTACTAAACTCTGTGGTTGGTGAGGCTGAATACTGAGGAAGTAGAACTAAAGTTGTTGGGAGTCTCACCACCTCCCCCTTACCCACCCTCACCCCTGTTAAAGCCTAAAGAGAGGTTCATTTCAGTGGTCCCTCATGGTTCACATGCAGAGAAGGCTAGATCCCTTAGTTATAAGACACTCAGCACAGCTGAGAACAGTGTCAGCATGTTGCATTCTGTAGTATTTTCTTTCTGCCTTGTTCTGTCCCGTTGCCACGCAAGACGGTAGGGTATGGAACGTCCGCAGAGTAGCTAAGTTTTGCAATCCTGAAAATGTACGTTTCTCTCCTTCCTCCACTCAGGGTATTTGCCTGAGGAGACCTGATGTTTTTCCTCTTTTACCCTCTCCCAGTTCTGTTCATCTAGATTCCTCAGTTGCCTCTAGAGTTAAAGTTTCCAATAGGCAAAAGTGTGTTCCCAGCAGATATCTGGATTAATGTTTTTTTTTAGGGGTAAGATGTGTTGCATTCTGTAGTATTTTCTTTCTGCCTTGTTCTGTCCCATTGCCTTTCCCTGTCTGGATCTGCTGCCTGGAATGTATGATGCGTGCCTGCATCTTACATCCTGGGTTCCAGATTCCAGGCCAACTGATTTTATGATACCTGTACCTGAACCTGTTATGATGTGCTGTGCTTCAACTCTGATTCATGCATTAAACTCTTCATGAAAAGCTACTTTAAGTTTCCTTGGATCTTTTTACAGCAGGTAAGAGTGCAAAATGCAATGCAAAACTACTGTAGGCTATTGAGTTAAAAAACAAAGCTATTATCAGGAAGATGCAGTATTTAATATATTCTCTAGTGTTGCTGGTAAATTAAAAAATAAGTTCACTGTTGGCCATAATGCACCAAAGTCGTGCAAGTTGGAGAAGTCTGAAACATCAGGACAGTAGTGTCTTATTAGTCAACTGCACTTTGCATTCTGAGTCTTACAGTTTCATGTTCTCTGTTTCTAAGCATGTGTTTAACAGTCGCATCGTACAAAATGTATGGGATGAAAAGAAGTGCTTGCTAAATATGTCAATCATACCATGAAGCCACTTCATAGCTGTGTATTTGGTACATATTTCAATTGTGAAGATTTTTCCTATCTCTAAAGATTATTGCATAGTTCCTAAAACGTTAGCACAATTCACATCTGTTCAGTGGCTGCACAGATTTTAATATAACTGGAATCTGAGACTCCAAGACATATGTAAACTGAGAGGTAGCTCTGCTGGCAAAATACTGAACAGGCAAAATGCATGTGACTTGGAAAACAGTACTGCTGTCTGAAACTTAACCCTTCATTATCTCTGAGAGTATTTAAAATCTGTGTAAGCTGACCGAAACCACTTCAATCTACGACTGAGCACATAAGATCTGTTTTATCTTAAGGTTATATTTACTATCTTATTCCTGAGACATTATGAATTGGCAACCCTAGCACCTAGTCTGCTGCCCAAAGCTCACATCTGTTTAACCTAACGGATAGCAAGGTTCTCTGCAGGCTCTAAAGTCTGCTTAACCCTATAAATATCCATGATTCTCTGACTGCAACACACTGAGTTGGACCTGGGCATTTGAGACTGTTTGGACATTTGGATCAATACATTTCTATATCATGACTGTGCTGAGGCATTACAGAATATAACTGTGTGTGTGTATATATAGTTGTACTTGTGTATAGAATTTCTGTAATGATGGATATGATGGCTGAATCCGGAGCATATTCTGGCATCCCACTAGTTGATATATGGTTGCCAACTGAAGTACACTTTTACGAGGTTTCATATATTGCTAGTTATTTTACTGATCTTGCACTAGTAATTTATTTCACTTGAGTGTCCACAAGTGCAGGGTCATGTGACAGCACTTCCTGTGATATAAAGGGGGGGGGGGAGGGGTGAACCATGTGATGTCGCTTCTGGTAATGTCATCAGGGAATGAAAGCACATGTGATGTCACTTCTGGTACCCCTGGCATTTTTTTGAATCGTCACTGTGCCCACAATATCCCCAAAAGAGAAGGCTGGTTGCTGAATGACTGCTTTTGTCCTACGAGACAGTGGATCCACAAGAATTGTCTTAGCATCCTGTTCTCTCCCTTTTCAAGTGTCCCCCAAGGGTTCTCTGGAAACCTACTGTCGTATGGTTTATGGGCCTCTTTTGCGTGTATGTTAAGTTAGCATGGCTTATTCGAAGTTTAAACGCCATTTTTCCCTTTTGCTGCTTTTGCACACGACACTGCTTAGCTGTTATCGCTGACTTAGCTTTAATGAAGGTCTATACATGGGAAAAATGTTGTTTTTCGACATCTCTAGACATACATCATATCCCCAGTCTGTACAGTGAGTGCTAACCTGCCAAGGTTATCACAACGAGAGCATGTTTATTGGCTTGTCCGTGTAACACATTCTAGACACAACAATTTGGCAGCTGCAAGCCGAGTAGGATTCTGGCGCCTTTATCATAGCACACTTGCCAGAATTGCACACACTTGGAAGATTCCAGGCATGCAGAGAGACTAAACGATCCTGATGTAATTTACACTTACTGAGCGGACAGGTACATGGGGTTCTCCTAAGATAACTCCAGAGACCTTCTATAGTTTTATAATACATAGTTCCTAGATAGGGAGGGTGTTTTAAATAGGCATTTTGTTTTTGATAATCATATTTTTATTGAAGTTTTTGGTACAAGAAATTTCATTGGCAACAAGTCACACATCACAGTTAAAACAAACCCCCGTCCCTCCCTGATGACAGCACAAATCATATTAGTCCTTCCGGATTAAGGAAATAGTCCCCTCACATCACACTGACATATCGAGTCAGGGCCCATCAAGATGGAAGCAGGCCGAACCATTTGCCCCACACTTTGCTGAACATCTCTGGACATCCCCGAGCCTCAAAGAGGGATTCCTCCTGCACCCTGCACCAGACCACACCCCTCCTCCACTTCTGCAGTACTGGCGCTTCAGCCTGGGACCATCTAGCCGCTATATTTAGCTTCGCCACTGCCAACGCTGTTCCCAGGAAGCGCTTGTCGGCCCACGAGCCATCCAGGCCATCGAACACTCCCAGTAGCAAGTGCCTCGGGTCGTGGAGAACCACCCATCCCAAGGCCCGTGTGAGCTTTTGTTCCACCCCCCCCAGAACGGATCCAAGGCCGGACATAGCCATACCATGAGATAGAAGTCAGCTTGGACACCAGCGCAGCGCGCACAGGTCGGGCGAGGCTCTCAAGCCGGCTCAAAAGAGACACGCTGGGGTGAGAGATGCCGTGTGGAGATAGTAAAGCTGGACCAGGCGCAGCTTTGAAGATGTGGTAAGGGTTTTGGGTGCCATAAGGGCATGACACCAGCCTGCTTCGTCCAAGGGGCCCACCCACCCTTCCCATCGCTCCCTAAGCCTGTCCAGGGATGTGGGACAGTTATTTACCAGAGCTCGGTGTATACGGGACACCCCCCCTCTCCCCAGGTTACCCATCATGACTTGGGCTTCTAGAGGACTAAATTCCGGGAGGGAGGTGGGTGTTGGGAGGTGTATGTGAAGGGCGAGACGGAGTTGCAAATATTTGTAGAACTGGGAGTGTAGGAGAGTGTGTCTGTGCTACCCACACGTCCCCAAGTTGTGATATCCCCACCAAGTCCCAACGGCGGAAACCCTCCAGGGATGAGACCTCTCTCAACCAGGCGCCATGCCAAAGGGGCGTCTGTCTAGTCAGCTTCCAGTCCCAGGTCACCAGGCGTAGGGCAGCTTGCCAGGCCATGAGCACCGGCCTGGTGATTGGGGGCAGGGTTTGTGGCACCGGGGAGCCGTATAGGTAGCCCTGAATCTGTGCAAAGTCTAGGACAGTAAGCTTTACCCGGTAAGCTGGGTCGGACCAGCCGCCCGCAAACCAATCATGGATCACAATGAGTCTTGTAGCTAAGTAATAAAAATGGAGGTTGGTGACTCCCATACCGCCGTCAAAGGGGGGAATCCAGCAATGGGACAGGGACATCCGCGATCGCCCGCCACCCCACAGAAACCGGGTGAGTGTGCGGTCCAGTTCCCTAAACCAGCTGCTCGAGAGGTGGATCGAGGTGTTCCTGCAGAATGTAGAGAAAGCGGGGAAGGATCATCATTTTGAAAAGGGCACTCCTGCCCAGCGGGTTAAGGGGAAGGGACTGCCAGTTCCTAAGATCGATTTTCATCCGGGTGACCAGGGGGGCAACGTTGAGGGCCCAGTCCAGTTCCAGCAGGAGGGTCACCCGCACTCCCAGATACTTGAATGATTGCCTCTGGAGGGGGATCACCACCTGTCAGTCGAAGCACGCCTGGGTGGGGTGAAGAGGAACTGAGACGAAGACCCGAGACCTGTTCAAACTCTGACAAGGCTGCTAGAGATCTAGGGCTGGAATGTTCCGGGTCGGCCAAGTAGAGCAGAACATCATCTGCGTATAGGGCAATTTTATCCACTTGGCTCTGATCCCATACCCAACCCTGGATAAGGAAGTCTTGTCGAATTAGCGCCGCCAGGAGCTCCATCGCCAGCGTGAATAGGAGGGGTGAGAGAGGGCAGCCCTGGCGGGTGCCTCTCTGGTTCGGGAATGGTTCAGAAATCGCACCGTTGACGAGTACACGGGCTCTAGGGCTGTTGTAAAGAACCTGGACCAGGCAGCGGAAGGGAAGGCCGAAACCCATTCGTTCCAGAACATCCCTTAAATACCCCCAGTCCACCGTGTCAAAGGCCTTTTCAAAGTCAATAAGGAGAAGCGCCAAGTACGGGGACAGCCGGTGTCGGTGGGCCAACGCCAGGTGGAGACGACAGATGCAATGGCGGGTGCCCCTGGCCGGCATGAACCCTCTTTGGTCAGGGTGGACCAGCTCTGGTAGGAGGGGCCGGAGTCGTTGGGCTATCGCAGTAGCGAAGATTTTAATTCGGTGTTTCCACCTGGCGGAAAAGCGCCGTCAAATGGGTTACCAGGTCATCACGGAACATAGAGTAATACTCCTGGGGGAATCCATCGGGTCCGGGCATTTTGCCGGAGTGCAGCAGGGTGATAGCCCCATGAATTTCTTCCGGGGTGAGAGGACCATCCAGGGTGTCTGCGGTTTCTCGGGGGAGACTGGGAAGGCAAGTTCCAGATCCCTCCATCAATTCAGCGAGGGAGGCTCTGGGGGGACGTGCCGAGTATAGGGCCGCGTAATATTGAGCGAAGGTTTGCGCAATAGCCAGCGATGTCACCTGGTGACTCCCACTGACTGTTCGGATCTCCGGAATGATGCGATGGGCCCTAGGGTAGGATATCAGGTTGTGGAGCAATTTGCCATTCTTGTCACCCCAGCCGTAAATACGGGCCACGGAGGAACGCCATAGCATTTTGGCTGACTCCAGCGAAAGCCGACGAATCTCGTCTCGGACCAGCGCCAGCTGCCTAGAGGAGTCAGCGTTATCATTGGCCAGTTGAACCTGTTCCAGGCGAACCGCTCGGGATTCCAGCTGAACCAATTGGATAACTTGGGCTTCACGTTTGGCGTGCACTAACCCCCTGGCCACCCCCCGAACCACTGCCTTGCCCGCTTCCCAGAGCGTCCCCTGCGAAGGGTCTGATCCTATATTAGCGGAGAAGTAATGGCGGAGCTCCTGGCCAAGGGACTCCACCAATGCTGAGTCTTGCAAAAACTATGCATTTAATCGCCAGGTTGTCTTGGGGCCTGTTGAGGGAGACCCGATGTGGAGGGAAATGGGGGAGTGGTCGGAGATTCCCCTGGGGAGGATCCCTACCCCTGACACCAGCTGGCAGTCCAAGGCGGGCATCAGAATTAGGTCTATGCAGGAATGGGTATGGTCGGCGGCTGACGTGTGTGTATATTGTTCCCTTCGGGGATTCCACACTCTCCATACATCGCAAAAACCCATAGCTGAGGTCCATCCTACGAGGCCCTTCGCGGAGGTCAACCGGTGTACCGAAGGAGGGCCCGTCACGTCCCTGGAGGGCTGTAGGACAGCATTAAAGCCCCCCCCCGACGACAGTAAGGCCCTGGGAAAGGGAGGAGACCACCTGCGTGAGACACCGAAGGGTGGATGACAAGAGCCCCGGGGGAACATAGGTGCAAAGGAGGTTCACGGGATTACCTTCAACCATCCCCGACACGACCACAAACGTCCCTAGTGTATCAGCGGCGACGTCAACTACGGTGAAGGGGAGCCCTTGTATCAGAAGAATGGCCACCCCCGGGAACCTCTGACAAAGCTTGAGTGCCAGACCCGGTCAAACCAGTGGCGAGCCAGGAAGGTGCGTCTCCTGGAGAAGCAGGGCATCAGGCATGTGTCGGCGGGCTTCTCGGAGCATTACGGTACGTTTAATGTGGTCCAGGAGACCATTCACATTCCAGGAGAGGATGTGGAGGGGCTTATTATTAGTGTGGATCATGTGTGAAGGTGAGGTCCGGCGTGAAGCAAGTAGACAAGAAGGACCCCTTGCAGTCAGGGGGAAGGCTGTGGCCGGATCTGGGTCACCAGGGCATAGTTGATGGAGACAGGGGTATGTGTGACAGCTGAAGAAGATAGCAGGACATGTGACTACCAATAGGAACAGAACACCGCGGCCCGTGGGTGGCCAAAAACAACAAACTCCTTAGAGACAACGGTCTCTCCCCCTTCCCTCTCCCCCCAACTCCCCCCACCCTATACTTCAGAATGGGAAGCATCTGTCGCCCTAACAAGCCACTAACACCTCACAGGGAGGCAAACAGCTAAACTAAAACGGTTAGCAACCACAAGATTGGGACATGGCTGAGTCGGACCCCCCTCCATGCGTTCGGATGAAATGCTAACAGCAAGTTAGATGAAAAGAGAATAAACGTGCATCTGTGGGTTAAAGTGTTAGAACCCAGGATTACATCAATGTGAGTACCCCAACAGACCAGACTGGCGAGCTCCGTACGAGCTTGTTCACGGAGTCAGAGGTATGTTCGTTGATGATGCACCCCGGGTTGCAGCCCCAGGCGCAGGTGGCAGCGTCAATCATGGCTCGGTGTCCACATCAGAGCCGCGGATCACAGTGCTCCGGGACAAGTCGGAGTACGACATGGCCCGTCTCAGAGTTTCACTGGGTCCGGGGATGCTGCCCAGAGCGATCAAGGAGGAAGCCAATGGCGGGGGAGCGGGGCCCCGCTTCTGGGTCTGGACCGAAGAGTGTTGGGGCCGTGCCCCCGGTGACTTGGAGCCACCACCCTGGCGACCAGCCCTCCTCCGGGATCCGGTCCTACATCGCCTGGGCTTCGGCGCGGTCTGGTTCGCTCGCTCCGGGGCTCTCTGAGAAGGAGAAAGAGTCACCTTCTGCCGTAGGGGCCGCTCCTCCGTGAGCTGGTCCATGCGGCTTGGGGAGAATCGAAGAAGAAGGTCTTGTTCAGAAGATCACTTTAAGCCGGGCCGGGAAAAGGAGCCTGTAGCGAAGGCCCAGCGCCCTAAGTTTTTGTTTAACTTCGTCTTATGAGCAACGCTGTGACTGAACCTCCTTAGAGTAGTCCGGAAACACCATTATCTCAGATCTCTGGCCGCCCCAGGATGGCGTCCCTGTAGCGGAAGTTTAGAACATGGAAGATGATGGGACGGGCAGGGGCACCAGGCGGCAGCTTTGGGGCAAAGGAGCGATGAGCTCGTTCCATCGCGAACCAGGGGGAGAGTTTCTCCTTGGGCATCCAGGAGCGGATCCAGGTCTCTATAAAGGCGGCGGTGCTGTCCTTCTCCACCCCTTCCAGGAAGCCCAGGAGGCGCAGGTTTTTTCGGTGCGCCCTGTTTTCAGCATCTTCAGCTCGGCGGTGGAGCTCCGAGGTCTGCGACTGGAGACGGGCCATCTGAGACTTGAGGATACTGACATCATCTTCCACTGTGGAGATACGGGATTCAGTCTCGGTGGTACGTTCCGTGGCCATGCGAAGGTCCTGGCGGATTAGGGCCACGTCGACCTGTACCTCCCCTATCTTGCTTTCAACTGACGCTTGAGACGCGTTGATCGCTTGAAGGATGGTCGAGAGATCCCCTCCGACTGGGCCTGAGCCGGACGCCGCCCCGCCACCGGGTCCCTGATCCGATTTCGCGAACTGCTCCATCGTTGTTTGGGTGGTGGGGCCGGAGGCCGAGGGGGCACGGGATTTGCCCATAGTTGCGGACAGCCAACCAACACGAGCTAGGGAGGGTGGGGTGCAGTTCCAGGCAGCGCCCCAGCCACCCGATATGATGGCCGAACCTCTCCCCAACACCCGGCCCGTCTATAACAAAGTCCTCCTGGCGGGGCGCTCGGGGGGAGGTGGGGGAGAGCCATGCAATGCGTTGGTCAGTCTTCCCGGGGTCAGACTGCACCCCGATACTCCACACCAGGTACGATGGCGCTCCCAGACAGGCCCCGAATAGGCAGGTCACCAGGTCCAGCCGCCCCCAGGCTCAGTGGTGGGTACTGGTCCCGCCGCACCCCTCCACGGGCACACTGCTCCGGGCAAACCAAGGCCCCGGTGGTCCTCCCCGGGGAGCCCACTTATGTCTCAGCTCCACGTGTCCCGGTCAGGATGTCAAGATGCAGGCGATCTCCGCCGCCCGGGAGGAGGATGGCTCACACAGCCGCCACCCACGGCCTCCCAGTGGTGCCCAGTTCACTACAGGGGTGGGCCCTTGGGGCACGGTCCACCCGAGCCAGAGCCTGGGGATCGGAGGGCCGCCCCGCGGGGAGTCACAGCAGCGGAATCAGCGCGGGCCCAGGCTCCAGGGTAGATCTTGCGGGCCCAGTCTCACTTCCCGTGGGCACCCCCTGCCGCTGCGTCACCCCCAGCCAGTGGGCCCAGACCTCGGAGGAACAGCCTCACCCCGGTGCAGCTCGACCTCAAGCCGGCAACCTTCACTGCCCCTCGACGTCTCGGGAGAGCCAGCCACTGCCACGCACAGGCGGCAGGGGGGGGTCGATGGTACCTCTGCTAAGGGGGATAAGGAGCCACAGGGCCGCCGCCCACAGGCCTCCCAATGGGCCACAGTCCTCCACAGGGGGTCCCAGGGTCCAGGCGGACAGCGGCAGGGCCAGCGGGCCGAAGGGATTGCCTCGCAGGGGGGTGCACCGGCGCGGCCAATAATAGTTCAAGGCCCTGAGGCGGAAAGCATGGGCCCGGCCGTCCCTCATCCCCCGGGAGCTCCTCACCACAGTGACGCCCCTCTCGCAGGTCCGTAGTTCCTCCTCGCCTGCAGCACACACAGTCCCTCCGCCTTCTCCGCCAGGCCAGCCGCCGCCGTCTCCACGCCGCAGACCCGATCAGCCACTTCAGGATGGGCCCCCAGCCCAGCCGCCCCTCGTGTGCAGCCCAGGCCCCGGGGATTGCAGGCGACATCTCTCCACACCGGCCCCTAGCTCTCTCGGGCAGTGCAAGTCACAGTGACAGCCAATGGCCCCTCCGATCCGCCGCCCCGGCCCCCAGCCGTGGGGGGGAGGACCCAGAACCACAGGAAAACAAGCACCCGGTCTCCGGCCCGCGCTACCTGGGGGCCGCCTTTTTGGTAAAGCGGGCCTCTGGCAGCAAGGAGCAAAACAGGGGGAAGAGAGCTCCGGAGCGGCCCCCAAAGGACAATGGGGGACAGCAGACCACACGGGGATCCGTGCTCGGAACGTAGATGATATGTAGGTAGGCTGTTAGAGGTGGATGTCGGGGGGATGATGGAGGGGGTCCAGGAGCACTCTCAGAGTGCGACCGCCATCTTGATGCCGCAGGCCATGCCCCTTAAATAGGCGTTTTTATCACCTGTTTGCACTATCATTGTAACATGATTCATCCTTTTGTATTTTGTGGAAATGTAACCATGCTGTCTGTATTATTATTATCCATATGTATGCTGATGTTGATTAAAATACTGCACTTGAGATCACGTCGTTAAAATAAACATTTTAACCTTACCGTGTCTCTATTTTAGTCCTATTGTGGACTGGTATGAGCGTATAACAAAAGAGTGTTCTCACTTCCCACCATTCCTGAGATGGTTCTAGGTCGCATGTTCTAGGTTGTCTAATCATTGGTTTCTTTGCTATAGGAGCTAATGTGACACTGATTGCTAGTCTGGTAGGGGATTTTGGGTACTAAGGTGAGTTTTGGCACACCCTAATTCACTGAGGTCCTAAGTCTCTGTGCACAGTTCTGTGTTTGCGCAGAATCCCTGTTACATGGCGCCGCCAACGAGTGTGGTCTTAATGTGAGACACTTGAGTAGTGCTTATATCAGTCTACAGCCCCCTCACTAGCGTTTCCGGTTGATGCTGGTGACGGATAAAAACCTACCTATATTTACATAGGTTCTTTCAAGCTTGATATTTCTCAAAGGATTCTACTTTGAATTACAAAACAGTGGTGCGTTTTAGGATTGTCTAGAGCTTCTCTATTGCTGTTTCGATATGGCTGCGGTTGATATCCTGGCTCACAGTCGTATTGCTGTGCGTAATCATTTGCAGGAATACCTCGTTTCCCTTGAGGGACAGGCCGTGATTTTTGTAGTCTCTGCTGACGTGGCATACCCGTTTGAGTTATATTACTCATGGGTCACATTTCCAGCAGTAGATGCTGTTTCTGGTGTTTATCACTCGTATACCCCCGCTGATGCTCCTGCAGTGTACGCTCCATATCAGACAGTAGAAATTCCAATTTCTGTTTGGCCGCATGCCGTTTGGTTTAATGGTGCCCTCTGACACGTTGTTACAGTGGTCAGACAAGGACCTTTGTCGATTCCAGGCGCTACTTGGCCTGTGTTGGCTGCTTACACTCCGCATCCTCAAGCGGGTGCTTTGACAGCCGTACAACTGCGACCCCGGTATGCTTCTTCGGTAGCAGTTATCAGGGGTCTGGTTCACTACATTAGTCGCAACATCCCGGGTGGGGCCCCAGCTAGTGCAGCGCATCCAGTTGGCGGTGGCGGACTTAAACTTAGTCCGGTCATGGTTAATGCGGTCATGGACAAGCGCCCCCAGGATAAGGAAGAAATGCCTTTTTGGCCTGCCGAGAAATTTGACCAACTAGAAGCAGTATTCCCGAATACGAGTCCTGTTGAGAAACACAGGATTCTCACCGTGAGTTTGCAGAAAGACTTAGTGCCTGACGTAACTGAGTGTACAACTTGGGGGGTGATTTTTGCAGCAGTCTACACTCGGTGCTTTGGCACCCTGTCAATGACTGTTTTGCCCACTGTGATCAAGCGTGTTCACGATGAGCACGGACCAGAGGCAGCAGTAGAGTTGGGAATGCGCCTCGTGGGAGCGTTTGATATGGTACGTGATCTCGTCCTTGCTAATGTCAAGGGGGATGCTGTAAGTTTCCAAGTCTCTAATGCTCTGCGCGAGGTTCCCGACGCCGACAAACCCCGTCAGTTGCCGAACATTATTACTGAGGCTTATAAGACCGTGGGCCGTAATAGTTTAGGCATTAAGCCGCTCACGAAGAAAGAAAAGCAGCAGCAAGCTCAGCAAGGATCATCTGATAAGGATGACCGCCCGAAAGTTCGAAACAAAATTGGAGTAAGAACAAAAAACAGGGGAGGCAGCAGCAGCAGAGACAGGGTTCCCATCCTGCTTCGCCTACACCTGCCCCTGTTGAGCGTAAATATGATTTGCGCGACCGCAGTGCTATTAAGTCGCCTGATAGGTTTCAAGTTCCTGAACAACGTTCGCCTCACACTTTGCAGGAAGCATCGGTTACAACCACCGGTGGAGGAGGCGGTGGCAGAGGTCAAGGTGCCCAACAGAGCCGTGAACAGCCTCGTAAGGCTGACGGAAAAGGCAAACAGGATGAGACACCGCGTCAGAGACCCCAGTTTCAGAAGAAGATAGTTGCTGCTGTAACAGCGAGATATGCCACAGATAGTGAGAACGCAGCTTCGGAATTTGACATGGGCTCTGACCCTGCTGGACAGCGCGGCGGAGATTACCATAATTCGAGAGGCACTGCCTCCACTACTGAAGGGGACAGCGACTGACACCTTCGTTGTTGTTGAGACAGCAGACACCAGAGTGGCTCCCCCTGACAGACTTTATGAAATAGTCCTTGTGATTGAAGGTGACATAGAACGTACCATAAAAGGGGTCTTTTGGGAAAATATAACAACTACTTATGACATTTTGTTGGCGGAGGTCGACTGGCCCCCACCGTTTGTCTTAGCTGCTCTGCAAGGGGAGGAGGTGATCCTCCCCGCTTTCGCGCACACTGTGCCGAAGGAGCAGGCACTGCAGTTTGCAGAAGATTGGGCTAAGGCGCTTGCGCCTGCGTTGTACCGTACTCATTGTGGATGGGACAACTTATCCCCTCGACATGAGATCCCTTTGCGGTCAATGCCACAGCCACAACCCTAATACGGGAAACAACCTTTACAAGGCAAGTTTTACAACGCACTACCATTACAACAAAACATTTACAACGCAACATCCATTACATCGCATGCCATTACAACGCAACCATTACAACACATGACACTACAACGCATGTCATTACAACGCAGTCATTACAACGCATACCATTACAACTCATACCATAGTACCCTTACACTATCCAACACTTACCCTACTGTTTCACCCCCTGGAGTTGGAATAGTAATTTTTACCCCTACACTATCCAACACTTACCCTACTGTTGCACCCCCTGGAGTTAGAATAGTATTTTTTACCCCTACACTATCCAACACTTACCCTACTGTTGCACCCCCTTGGAGTTAGAATAGTAATTTTTACCCCTGCACTATCCAATACTTAGCATACATACAATGTAATGGTATGTGTTGTAATGGTATGCGTTGTAAAGGTAGTATGCGTTATAATGGAATGCGTTGTAAAGGTAGTTTTTAAAAATTCGTTGTAATGTCATGCATTGTAATGGAATGCGTTGTAATGGATGTTGCGTTATAAAAAATGCGTTGTAAAGGTATGCTTTGTAAAAGTATGCGTTGTAACGTCATACATCCCCCCAATACCCCATACGGCGTGAGGCGAAAGCCTCGGTGTCTGAAATCCTTGAACAATTGGAATATCAAGGTGTAATTGAAACGTCTGTGTCTCCGATGAATAACCCAGTTTTTACTGTGACCAAGCCGGATGGCTTGTACCGTTTGGTATTGGATTACCCCCACTTAAACTCACATTGTCATACGTGCACGGTGCAGAATACTCACAGCTCTGCTCTAGTGGATAGTTTTGTGCGTAAAAGGTTCAAAACTACACTTGACATTTCCAATGGCTTCTATGCCCATAACTTGTACCCCTTTAGTAGTGAGTGGATGAGTTTTACCTGTGGCGGCAAACAGTGCCAGTTTCTTCGTTTGCCCACGGGCTACAAGAACAGTCCAGGCGTTTTTGCTGCTCATGTTGTCTCTCTACATTGTGGTTGTTACTCCGTATCTTGCCTTGGAGGCAGTGACGAAGGCCAGTGTACCAAATTCCAAGGCTTTGCACCCTCGGTGGATACAATGGGCTACATCCTTGACATCTCCGGATGTAACATTCGTTGTCGATTCCTCTTTGCAGACTCAGGAGTTTTTACACTATGAGTTTGTTCATCCTGCTCCTCTGACTATGCGCCCACTGGAGGATTTTCGTTGTATCATTTACACTGATGGAAGTGCTGAAGCGGCTATAGGTTCTAGACACGCGTATTCCGCGGCCTGGGCAATTGTGGTTGGTACAATGGTGGATGGTGAATTTAAGTCAGATGTCGTGCATACACAGACATTAAGTGACTGTACCGCCCAAGTAGCTGAACTACATGCTCTGATGCTTGCATTGGAGTACGCTGACCCCAGTGTGACTACTCTTATTGTGAGTGATTCGTACTACTGTGTACAGTCTTTCAATGACAATCTACCCTTTTGGACTCAAAATGATTATCGTATCTCCAAAGGTTGCACAATAAAATATAAAATGATCTGCGTTCGAGTGGCGGAACTTAAAGAACGTCTCCCACTCAGTTTTGTAATTCATTCTCTGGGTCCAGTGCGTGGGAGTTCACGCTGTTGGCAAATGTCTCGCCGATGAAGCTGTGAAGACAGCAGTAGCAACATTTGCAGTGGCAGCGGTTACACGTTCCAAAACTAAGATTGATGATGAAATCTTGGCAGCTGTTGCCGCTACTGAGAAGGGAGGTAATTATCCTAAGGGTTTCCCTTCAAAGTACACTTAGCACTTAAGTCGCGATAAAGTTCCTTATGTGAGAATTAACAACGATTTTGGTGACAGACTGATTCCCAACGCGGACCGCAGACAGGCTTTGATTACAGCAGCCAATGCGGGGATGGCTTCGGCGCATGCCGGCATGTCAGCTACTGTACTCTCTCCTCCAACAACGATACTGGTGGCGGGGTCTGAACAAACAGACACGTGATTTTGTCCTTCAATGTGGCATTTGTCAGCAAATTAAGCCTTCTTCTGCTGCGCGCCCGCCCCAGACTAAGTTGTACATATCTAATAAGCCACTTGCATGTGTTTATTTGGATCACTGCGGTCCTTTTTTCTCTGATACTGCATATAAGTACATCTTAGTGGCAGTTGACTCTTGCACGCGCTTTGTGTGGCTGTGGCCTCAAAGGAGCACTGATGGCAGAACTGTCATAAGGGGGGACTTGGGCTGACACTGACCTGGGAGGTCTTCATTTGGGCTCCTCGACCACCGCAGCCCCAGCGCTGCATTGCTGCAACACTCACCAGGCTCTCTACTTCCCTGCTGCCTGCCGCTTCTCAACCACCGCGGCGAGGCGGCAGACCGGGGACTACATCCCCCAGCACCGCTTGCGCCTAGGAAGGCGTGCATCCTGTCCCGCCCCCGGAGGTGCGCTTAAGGTCAGCGCGAGCCCCGGAGGAGCGGGGGACTTGGGCTGACACTGACCTGGGAGGTCTTCATTTGGGCTCCTCGACCACCGCAGCCCCACCGCTGCATTGCTGCAACACTCACCAGGCTCTCTACTTCCCTGCTGCCTGCTGCTTCTCAACCACCGCGGCGAGGCGGCAGACCGGGGACTACATCCCCCAGCACCGCTTGAGCCTAGGAAGGCGTGCATCCTGTCCCGCCCCCGGAGGTGCGCTTAAGGTCAGCGCGAGCCCCGGGGGAGCGGGGGACTTGGGCTGACACTGACCTGGGAGGTCTTCATTTGGGCTCCTCGACCACCGCAGCCCCAGCGCTGCATTGCTGCAACACTCACCAGGCTCTCTACTTCCCTGCTGCCTGCCGCTTCTCAACCACCGCGGCGAGGCGGCAGACCGGGGACTACATCCCCCAGCACCGCTTGCGCCTAGGAAGGCGTGCATCCTGTCCCGCCCCCGGAGGTGCGCTTAAGGTCAGCGCGAGCCCCGGGGGAGCGGGGGACTTGGGCTGACACTGACCTGGGAGGTCTTCATTTGGGCTCCTCGACCACCGCAGCCCCAGCGCTGCATTGCTGCAACACTCACCAGGCTCTCTACTTCCCTGCTGCCTGCCGCTTCTCAACCACCGCGGCGAGGCGGCAGACCGGGGACCACATCCCCCAGCACCGCTTGCGCCTAGGAAGGCGTGCATCCTGTCCCACCCCCGGAGGTGCGCTTAAGGTTAGCGCGAGCCCCCGCGTCGCGGGATCGCGTGCGGGTCAGCGCCCGGGGCTAAGCCCGGGCAAAGGGCGGGCCCTCTGAGGCCCTCAGAGGCACGAGGAGAACGGGACGGGCAACCCCACTTGATCCCATCACAGGAGGAGGTATTGTGCTGCTTCAATTTAATTGACCGTTCTGGCGTATTCATTACTATCATAAACACTATGTCCATTTGGGAAGAGCTCAACGCCCTGTGTGGCACAAAGTATGTCCCTGATGCTATAACCTCCCCTACTGTGGGCACATTTTGTGTAAATTCTAATGGCTCCCCACGGGTCCTTGCTCCTCCCGTAAATAAAGACTACAACCAAGTAAATGCTGCGCCCCTGGGTTTCAACATTAGAGGGAAGCACGACAGCGAAATTGACAATGGGATCTATGCAAGTACACAAAATCTGTGCACCAGCGCAATATTATCTCCCGCTAACCCAACAGCATTTATGGAGGACCCGGCCGCAGACAAATTAGAGGACCCTCTCTTGTCTCCCCAATTGACTTTATTGGCTCAAATTGAGCAACTGTTGGTAGCTGTCATCTCTCCCTTGGTCATAAAAATCAACGATTTAGGGGAAAGGCTGATTAACATTGAGACAGTAATCAGAAAGTATCCTCCTTCAACTAATACAATGGCCACATCCGTCTGCCCTAACCCTCCCATCGCCCCCGAAAAGTATAAGTCTGGTACTTGTAAGAACGGTGTCACTCAAACACAGCCTCCCTGTACACCTACTCCAACAGGCCCCAAAGTAATCTTAAAACCTGCATTAAAAACTCATACAGTGGCTAGACCCGCTCTGGTAAGAATGCTACGTATCAACCTGCCCCCTGAAGCCGCCCCATATGTGTCTGTCCTCTCTGGGGTCCCTGCCCTCACCCAGGGAACACGCGAATCCCAGCAGGACCTGCTTAATAAGGCCATTTTCTGGCTACAAAACAATAGACCTTTGCCACCTGAGTTAGATGGTGGTATCTTGAGTGTCAGGAGGGTGGGATGGTTAGGCACGTTGCCCAAAGACATCGCTGGGGACCTGGTACTAATCAAATTCAAAAACAGGAATGTTGTCCCCTTTTTACGATTTTGCCCCCCCAAAGAAAGACATGGCACCATTCGCATTTGGGATCTGTACGATTTCTACCCGAGCTCCCCACATATTACATAGAACCAACTTTTTAGCCTTTAATGGTTTTTGAACTTTTGTCCAAAAAATTGTATTTTTAAGACTCCACTATTAAGAGGCGACTCATAAGTTTGAGCTAAACTGACAGGGTAGGATGTAACTGATAAGTATATTGTTTTATAGTTGTTTCATTGATAACGAAACCCTTACATATTGATTAGCTGATTCGTTATATTTATTTAATCTTGTTTTAATAATCCTGTAATGATCTTTTACTGTGCCTATGAAATGTTTACGGTTTTTATTTATGTATTGTTGATGCTTTTATGATTTTTAAACTAAAATCGAATAAAGCTTATCTGAATCTGAATCTGAATCTGTCATAAGAGATTTGCGTGTCTTTATGGGAATTTTTGCATGTGGCACCTTCCATTTGGACCAGGGTCCAGCGTTCGCCTCTAAGGCGTACAAGGATGCCATGTGTTCATTGCGGGTCCAGGTAAAATTTTCGTCTCCATACAGGCCTGAGGGCAATAGTGTTGTGGAGCGGATGAACCGTGACGTAAAGCAATCATTGACAGCAAAGGTGTTAGGTGCTGGCAGAGAATGGCTCGCCCACTTGCATAGCATACAACGTGCACTTAATAATCTCCCTAGAAGGTCTCTGGATGGGCGGACCCCACACAAAATGCTCTTTGGCATCAAGATGTTTGTTCCGGACCTTGACGGTCTAGACATGGCGGCGGGAGCCGCATCCTTTGACGTAGACGAACATTCTAATGTTTTACAGGATCTACAAAAGACCAGAGACAGTCTTGCAAAGGAGCACTTGCCCTCCACGTCTGAAGCTGTGTTGCAGATTCTGGTAGTCGGCCGGCTACCCCAGGTTGGAGAACTGGTCCGAGAGAAGATCGACAACAAGAAAGAATTTAGTCCTTCCTATTGAGCTCCAGTTGCCGTACTTGGTGTGCAGGGTACAAGAACAGTAATTTTACCTCCTCTTCCTGGGCGAAAATGGAACAGGTACCTTTCAATTGACCATGTCAAACCACATAGGGTGGCCGATACTGTATAGTATGACGCCTGCGGTTTCGTGTCCAGCAATGGTGCGACACTCTGTTTTGGCCCCGGATCATGCTGTCGGGCCTGATGTTGCCATTGAAATGAGTCCACTTACGAATCCCATAATGAATCTACCTGCTGGTGATCCTCTTAATGACACTGAATATACTTATCCAACTGACTTGTCCATGCCTGATTTGGAAACCCGTGTGGCTAATCAATCCCATTTTTCATTTGACACTGGCTCATCCACATCAAAGACCCCTTCAAAAGTTTCACTTTTTGTTGCCTGGTTTAAAAAACATTTTTTGATCCCACCTTGGATTTACATTCGGCTGGTGCTGATTGCAATTATTTTGTTCATGTCCATAGAATTTATGGTATATTTTTTTCGTTTTATCAATGGACATTATGTTGAAGAAAGAACGTCAATTCGAGTGATTGATGGAACTTTGGCTCCCACTCCCACTCTCACATCATGAAGAGGGACCAGACTTATGTTACTATATAACTGCTTGGCCCGTTTTAGATGGGATTGTATGGGATGCTGTGAAGTTCCAGATTCATGGTCCCACAGAGGTTATTAATGTTCCCAATGTACTCCGTGTTTCTATGGGGGATGTGGTTAAACAGAATATTCGCTCTGATGATTGGGATGTTAAAGCGGTTGAAGCTTTATTTACTGATTTGAAATATTATGCTGCCTTCGATGCTGAAGATTTATACTTAGAATCTGCAAATAATGGCGATTTGTACTGTTATCAACATTTTGCCCATCACTTTCTACATAAGACTAGCTCATTCAGAAGCATGGTTAATTTCACACAGTGGGAACATTGTCCCGCACCAGTGGAAGGCAGCTCCAAAACATTTTTGAAAAAGTTTTCATATTTTACTGGTTTTGATCAATCCAACCCTAATGCATTTTATATTAAATTGACTGAAGAGTCATTTTCCAAGGTTAGACTTACCCACACCAAATTACTTCATTCGAAGTCCTTTATAGATCAGTTGGCTGTTGGGGGCTATGAACTGTGGAGAGATACTATTGATCTTAAATCTGTTTGGGGTTCTAAAAGTTGGCAAGTGCAAGGCACTGAGGCTATGCATCATGCTTGTCTCATCCCGAACCATATGCTGTTTCTGAATGACACTATTTCACAGACGACATGCTTTGGATTGGCTACTTCTAAACAATTGAATATTCCTTCTTTTCCAGATTTGGGTACATATCCCGATTGGAATAATTTTACCAGTACAGCCTAGGTGAAATACAGGCTTTGCTTAGTAATTCCTCTTTTAATGTTTCCAGCATTAATCCCGGAGGCTGGTTGCTATGGCAACAGAGTGCAGATTCCTGCCAGCACCGCTTTCTGGGTCTGACCCCTGGCTACACGGCGGTTAGAGTTGATCCTCGTTTTCCAACTCACCATTCAGTAACGACCTATTCTGTTGGGAAGTTGTGCCAGAATTGGCTCAGACATTCATCCTTAGCGGCTGTCAAGTCATATTTGTCCAAACTCACTGACTCTGTCGATTTAAATGGTTTTGTTAAGGGCCCTGCGGGTGGCAGATCGAAAAGATGGATATATGCTGCTTACAATGAAGTTTGGAAACTGTCTCAGATTGAAGCTGCTTCTAGGCTTAGAGCTATAGATCAAGCTAATTTAGAAAAAGTGCTAGCTGTGGTAGACAATAGCATTAACACCCTTTCTTCCCGAATTTACACTTTGGATAATATTGTGTCGTCTGTGGTCGATATTGTGCAAGAAGATGTTGCAGTGTTATAGCATGGGCAAAATCAATTGCGTTCTGTCATGCAGTTTGCCTGGACTTTGCAAACACTTAAGAATGGTCGCGTTCCATGGGATTACAGGAACTCGAGCTTGTTATTTCTGCCTTTGAATTTGACTTTGAAACAGCAATTTATGTCAATGAAAGATACCTTGTTTTCCCTGTTGCATATTAAAAAATTAGAACCATTGCCTTTTTCTGTGGCAGTGGCAAATTAGTCTGTTTGGCTAATCCACGGGTTAATAGCCTTACCGTTCTCTCTTTTCAAATTCGAGAATTGCATGAAACACTATGCTATAGGCAGGTTTGAGCCCCTGAGTGGAGCATTCCTTCATGAAGTTTGGAACCTCCCATTCACTTACAGGTGTTTAAGGGATGGTAAGGAAGTGTTTTTAAATGGTGAAGATTGTGTCTCTACATCCGATCATTCATTGACATGCAGAAATCTTCAATTGCACGGCTCTTGTAATGTACTTGCACCAAATTTGGCGTGTGTTTTAAAAGGCACCCCAGTCCCAGCCATTACACCTACGTTAACACTGCTTGCTAATGGTAGTTATTTATTATTAAATAATGAAGAGTGTTGTGGGTTAGCTGCCAGTATTGCTTATATTGTTACTGTTTCCCAGGGTGTTACATGTTGCAAGAATGTGTTGTTCCCTCCTCCGCATGGCAGGCTTGATGCTTCCATCTGGCCCTCGATTCCGACCTTCAAAGCAGAGTTCAACAAGATGAGCAGAATAAGAGCTCTATTGTCCCAAAAGGAAGTTCCCCTTACATCTGCGCGTGAGACATTCGTCCCTCATGTTGCAAATACTCGTACAGAAGTAAATGCTTTATTAAACACGGACATGCCCTTGCACTTCGGTGCTTTGATCCACGAGATTCTGAATGCCTCGTCGACTACTGGCTTGGCTCATTTTTAGGGCTCGGCCTACGTCCCACGAAGTGGGCGTGGCTTAAGAGTCCTTTTCTGAGCAGTTCGAAAATCTAACCTACGAATTCCAGAAAAGCTCGTGATTTTTGCTATTTATTTATGGCAGCTGCATGGCAATTGGGCCTCGCATGCCTGTGTGTTTAAAAGCCAGCACGTAATAGGCCATAGGCGTTAGAGTTGCTCCGCCTAGCGCATATTCCGTGCGGACACGCGCACAGAAGAGCATCTGTCTTTAATTATCGCGGCTGTCAGGGGCCACAGTAATTGAAGACAGAAGCTGGGCGCACGTTTCTTTTTTTTTTTTTATCCATTTCACGGAGCTCTCCCTGTCAGCGCCTCTTCTCTGTGAACAGCGATGCACAAAAGAACTGTCCGCTTACATGCTTCATCTCTCAATATTTATTTTTTTTACAATACGATCACCGCAAAGAAAGCCTGTGCGGTTTCCTTTTAGTATAATGATCCCACCTTCTGAGTTATTTGCGTTGCGCCAATACCACGAAGAAAACCTTAGCCCTCTTGAGGGGACGTAGCTATGTAGGTTCTGGTAGACCGAACGGTGGATCGTGTCATTATGGCGGCATTTTTTCCATTGTCCGTGTATTGTGAATCAGCCTTTATCGGTACCGGGGCGGCCCCGAGAAGACGCAGCTATGCTTGTTGATCGGGGATCGGTGTGATTAGGGCAGCGCGTTTACAATTCACTACGATGTCATATTGGTTTTCCTAGGAGTGGTTCAGGGGTGACCAGCTGTTCTTACGTTTTGTGGTCAGTGCCATGATTACAAGGTATGCAGAGATTGAACTAGGGAGTGGTTCATCAATATTAAACTGGCAAGGCAATGCAGGGACGGGGCTGGGCAGAGTGCAGCCACGTGACAGGCAAGTTGGGTGCCGGGAGAACCAGATGTCTTAGTGAATGTCTTACTGAATCGGGGTGGACGCTTCAGTTCTGTCTGTGTTTCCAGCAGACGGTGACTGGCTTGCACGTAGTGCAGCCACCTAGCCGGGGCACTGGTGTACTTTATTTCATAAATTGGCAAGATTTCCTCACAGCTGCTTGTGTTTCTTGAGAATGCTGCACGTTACTTAAATATTGCTTGGGAAACTCTATCTTACGACTGTGAATGGAAGGGCAGGGAACCCTGACGTAGTGAAAATATTGATAGGCTGAAAACTGCTGTTTATGCTAATTGGTGGTAACAACTGCAGGCAGCAAGAACTAGGCAGTTCGAGATTGGTGTAGACAGAGCACAGAGGTAGTCATTTGCAAAGGTTCGAAAGGCGGACAGTAGGGCCTTCGGCTGTAGCGGTCGTCAGCGTTGCTGAGGAGCAGGGTTTAAATTTCGGTGGGAATGCTCGACATTGTGCGACTCTGGGCAAATCACTTAATCCCACAATGTTGGTGTGCCGTTGTGTAACATACTGGAGCTTGTGCGAGGGGCTCTGATACCACATGGCTAACCGGTTGGTGGTAATATTGTGACGGGGCGCGCAACATCTTGCAAATCTGGGGAAATCACTTCATTCCTGCATGGTGACGTTGCTAGTGAAGCCATCAGGTTTGGCACACCAATGAAATAGGGGTAAACCCGTTTATGGGGGTCGAGTTTGGCTGGGTCACTCAGCATGTTGGCTTGGGCCAAAGCACTTGATTATCGCTGGTGTTGTGTCGGTCGATAACGCAAGGGACGGAGGCTGGTGCTCTGATACTCCCATTGCCAATCAGTTGTAATCTAACAATTGGGGCGAAGTGGTTGGTGCTAAATTCATCTGAAGACTTTTAGTGCAATAAGTGGCCCTAGTGCGCGCTTCGAAGGGATGGTGGTGCAATTTGTATCTTAAGCCTCGGTGCAATTTGTATCTTAGGCCTCGCTGAGGGGGCGTCAGCAGCATCGGGATGGCATCTATTACATGAGGTGGGAGGAAAGGCTCTTATCTCATCCGCGCTGTATCTTCCAGGGCTGCAGCCCTCCTTCCCTCTCGCCCCCTTCTATCCCTTCTACCCCTCTGCTTCTCTTACCTCAATCCTACCCCTCCCTAACCGCCTGTCCCACCCCAGCCCCCGCACCGGTCACCACCACCCTTCTCCTTCTCTCTTCAGCACCTTCTCTGCAACCCGTTCCCTCACCACTGATTTAGCTTAACCTCCCTCCCCCGCTTTCTGTGCAATCTACACTGCCCCTTTCCTCTCACCAGTTCCACGTCCCTGTCTTCCGCCTGCCCTGCTCTTCACCACAAGCGGTATCTTATTCCTCTTGTTCTACCCCTCTCTTCTCCAGGATACAAGAGACCATCTACCCTATTGCACATTTTCCGCCTCGCACCACCTTTTCTTTCGTATTCTGCCTGTCTGTCCCTCCCCGCCCGTTTATATTTCTCCGCATGTTTTTCTCCCTATTATAGGCCTGCTCTGCCCATTCCCGTCCTGTTCCTCCCTGTCCCCTACCCTCACTTCCCTATTTGGCCTTCTCTGCTCTCCTGAATGCACAATTTCAGCTCTATCAGGTTCTTTCCCCGCGTGCCGCTCTCCCTTCTAGTTTTCCTTGCCCTCTCCCGCTCTGTAAAAGGCACCCACCTTTCTGAGTCACTGCTTCTCCACCAGTTATCGTGTTCTTCCTTCCCTTTCCACGCCTCAAACACCCCCTCTCATTCCGATAGCACACCTCTATCTTTCTCGTATGTTTCCTCTCTCCACCATTTCTCTAATTTCACGTAATTTTTTTTATTCTACCTTCTTAATTCCCTTTTATGTTGCTAATGTCCCCATTAGCCCCCGCCCCATTTCAAAGGAGCTCGTGTCCCTGCCCTTTCCCCTAGTTAACTCTCCCCTCCAGATGCCTCTCCTCTCTGCACCTGCGTTGTCCTGCCTCTCCTCACTGCCCCTGCATTGTCCTGCCTCTCCTCACTGCCCCTGCGTTGTCTTGCCTCACCTCTCCCCCCTTGCTTTGTGTCCTGCCTCTCCTCTCCCCCTTGCGTTGTGTCCTGCCTCTCCTCTCTGCCCCTGCATTGTCTTGCCTCTTCTCTCTGCCCCTGCGTTGTCCTGCCTCTCCTCTCTGCCCCTGCGGTGTCCTGCCTCTCCGCCCCTGCGTTGTCCTGCCTCTCCTCTCTGCCCCTGCGTTGTCCTGCCTCTCCTCTCTGCCCCTGCGTTGTCCTGCCTCACCTGCCCCCCTTGCGTTGTGTCCTGCCTCTCCTCGCGTTGTGTCCTGCCTCTCCTCTCTGCCCCTGCGATGTCTTGCCTCTCCACTCTGCCCCTGCGTTGTCCTGCCTCTCCTCCCCTGCGTTGTCCTGTCTCTCCGCCCCTGCGTTGTCCTGTCTCTCCGCCCCTGCGTTGTCCTGTCTCTCCGCCCCTGCGTTGTCCTGTCTCTCCGCCCCTGCGTTGTCCTGTCTCTCCGCCCCTGCGTTGTCCTGTCTCTCTGCCCCTGCGTTGTCCTGTCTCTCTGCCCCTGCGTTGTCCTGTCTCTCTGGCCCTGCGTTCTTCTGCCTCTCCTCTCTGCCCCTGCGTTGTCCTGCCTCTCCTCTCCTCTCCTCTCTGCCCCTGCGTTGTCACCCGCCTCTCCTCTCTGCCCCTGCGTTGTCCTGCCTCTTCCCTCTGCCCCTGCGTTGTCCTGCCTCTCCTCTTCTCCCCTGCGTTGTAGAAGACCTGGCACATGTTACTTGAGGCACACTGGTGTGGTGGTGTTAAAGATAGGGGCACTGCTTTCAGAGTCTTTGGCTCCTAAGGGGGACCCCAATCACCTACCAGCTCTTTCACAGGAGATCAACATTTCCATGCTCCCCCATCTGACCAAAGCTTCCATTCCAGATGACAGACCCCGGTGTCTCACAAAGGATCACACAACACCACAGAGACACACACCACACACACACACACACACACTCCTACCACACACACTCACACCACACACACACTCACACCACACACACACACACACACACACACTCACACCACACACACCACACACACCACACACACCACACACACACCACACACACACACACTCACACCACACACACACATTCACACCACACACACACCACACACACACCACACACACACACACTCACACCACACACACACACTCACACCACACACACACACTCACACCACACACACACACACTCACACCACACACACTCCACACACACACACACACACACACACACTCACACCACACACACTCACACCACACACACTCACACCACACACACTCACACCACCACACACTCACACCACCACACACTCACACCACCACACACTTTCACACCACCACACACTCACCACAACACACGCAACCACACACACACACACCACCAGCAGTCAGTGCACGCTTTCACCAGGCACAAACACCACCAGCCGTCAGTGCACGCTTTCACCGGGTACAAACACCACCAGCCGGCAGTGCACGCTTTCACCGGGCACAAACACCACCAGCCGTCAGTGCAGGCTTCCACCGGGCACAAACACCACCAGCCGTCAGTGCAGGCTTCCACCGGGCACAAACACCACCAGCCGTCAGTGCAGGTTTCCACCAGGCACACACCACCAGACGTCAGTGCACACTTTCACCAAACACACACACACCACCAGCCATCAGTGCACGCTTTCACCAGGCACACACATCACCAGCCGGCAGTGCACGCTTCCACCAGGCACACACACCACCAGCAATCAGTGCACAATTTCTACAGGCACACACACCACCAGCCATCAGTGCACACATCAACTGTTAATGCATCCACAGTTAACTATTGTAGCAATCACAATATGGTGCACTTTACTTTTACGCATATTCATCTAAAGCGCAGCATGCCACCATTGCTACAATTCCAATCCAACCCACATAATTCCACTACACACCACATGCATACACTCCATAACACATGGATAAAAGACATTGCAATTTACAATGCCATTAGCTCTCACTCAAATAAATCCGAGACCTATTGCATTTCCAATGCTTGTTTAAAAGTAGTATGCTCTGACCTTGTTACCTCGTTTCAGACTATATTCGGTGTGATCCCTGCATTTTTTCATTCAATTTTTTTTATGGTCTTTGGAGGTTTCCCCTTGCTCCTGGCTTTGGGCGCTGGCATTCTGCTTTTGTTTTGTTTATTGCCGAATGGATGCACTTTATGTGCCCCTATACATTCAGTCCCGGCTGCTCCACCTGCGTGACCGGATGCTAGAATACTATGGAGCGCTGCCTTTGGCGACTCTAAGTGTAGCATATGGATTATCCTTCCGGTTCTCTTTCTTCACTTGCGTGCAATCTGTTTTTCATTGCCTGGATTTGTGGATTTGTGTCTCTGCAACACGTTGTCTCCTGATCTGGATTTTGATCTACTAATGAGTCCCTTAGTTGCTCATGAAATAGACTGTTCTGGTACCGGGATTATGGCCTGCGCAACGGCACATGGGTTCTAGGCAATTGGAACATTTGGACTGCGGCCAATGACTTTCTGGATCGCAGTTACCTTGAAGTAAGCCTGAGTTGTCCTCTGATGATGCTAGAGGCTCCGGCAATCGAGGAACATGTATGTTCTTTCCCTTTGCTTGATTGGATGGCTGAAATGCTCACGGATGAGAACAACGACTTCTTGTTGGAAGCAGTTGCAACATTTGGTGCTTACACATTGTTGGACTGAAGTATTGCTTTTTTTTACTTCATAGACACGTGCTGGACTAGTGGATATTTTTACTTTTTATCTTGTTTTTTCCTTACGAGGCTTAGGTGTTTTCCCACTGATTCAAATATATTTTGGGTTTTGACTCCTACATTTTCAAATTCGGCAAACATTCTGAACTTGGTTCTGTCCTCCTCAAACATGAACTCTGCGTTCTAGCATGTTTGCCCTGAGGGCTGTGTGTTCCCCGAACATGGGGGGTGTAGTATGGTTTATGGGCCTCTTTTGCGTGTATGTTAAGTTAGCATTGCTTATTCAAAGTTTAAATGCCATTTTCCCTTTTGCTGCTTTTGCACACGACACTGCTTAGCTGTTTTCGCTGATTTAGCTTGGATGAAGGTCTATACATGGGAAAAAGGTTGTTTTTCGGCATCTCTAGACATACATCGTATCCCCAGTCTGTACAGTGAGTGCTAAGCCGCCAAGGTTATCGTAACGCGAGCCTGTTTATTGGCTTGTCCGTGTAACACATTCTAGACACAACAATTTGGCAGCTGCAAGCCTAGTAGGATTCTGGTGCCTTAATCATAGCACACTTGCCAGAACTGCACACACTTGGAAGATTCCAGGCATTCAGAGAGACTAACCGATCCTGATGTAATTTACACTTACTGAGCGGACAGGTAAATGGGGTCCCCCTAAGATAACTCCAGAGACCTTCTATAGTTTTATAATACATAGTTCCTAGATAGGGAGGGTGTTTTAAATAGGCGTTTTTATCACCTGTTTGCACTATCATTGTAACATGATTCCTCCTTTTGTATTTTATGGAATTGTAACCATGCTGTCCGTATTATTATTATCCATATGTATGCTGATGTTAATTAAAATACTGCGCTTGAGATCCCGTCGTTAAAATAAACATTTGAACCTTACCGTGTCTCTATTTTACTCCTATTGTGGACTGGTATGAGCGTATAACAAAAGAGTGTTCTCCCTTACTGCCATTCCTGAGATGGTTCTAGGTTGCATGTTCTAGGTTGTCTAATCATTAGTTGCTTTGCTATAGGAGCTAATGTGACACTGATTGCTAGTCTGGTAGGGGATTTGGGGTACTAAGGTGAGTTTTGGCACACCCTAATTCACTGAGGTCCTAAGTCTCTGTGAACAGTTCTGTGTTTGCGCAGAATCCCTGTTACACTACCAAACCTGTTGAGCAGGTTTTGACACTGTAGTGAAAAAGGATGCATGCTCACAAAACCCATTTATTGTGATTGAAGATGTAGTCAAATAAGGATACCACAGCTGCCACCATGCATATTCTGCAGAGTTCAGAGGAGTCATCTGTCTCCATTCAGGTTGGCCTATTATTTGCTTGGGTGGGCATTTCACACTTATTGAAGGCTAATTACTGGCTTGCAGAGGCTTCTGACAGTGCAGGCTGGTAAAGGGTATCTCTAAAAGATAAAGGTCCTTAATATTTATTACAACTCAATTTCACTATTGACATGGAATTTTAGTAACTGTTTAAAATAGTTATTTAATTGTTTTTCTAGCTGGTCCCTTTCCCAAGATGCAGCTGTGTGTAGCATGTTTCGTCTAGGTAATAGGGACTGACCAGAACAGAATAACTAGGGGCATGTTTTTCAACCTTGCACATCGTGTTCAGGCTAAACTCCAAGAACAGCAGAGAATGCAGAAAGTAGACCGTTCTCATGTGAAAGACACAAACAGACTTGCAAAATAAAGTCATGTAGTAACATGCGCAAAAGCAGCATCATAGCAGCAGAGCTCATGCTAACTTAGCAATGTCTAGAATGACCATAAGGGCCACATAACAATATCTATCTATCTATCTATCTCTCTCTGTATATATATTACCTACTGGCGGTCGCCAGTAGGTATATATAGTTAGGATTTTTTCTCTATGGGTTTTTTGAAAATTCTATGTCTAATAACTTTGGCGTTTGTGGACGGAATTGGCTGAAATTTTCAGGAAAATGGCACATTTTGTTTCTGAGCAGCCCCTGAAAATTTTGGGGGGGGTTCGTCAAGGGGGGGCCGAGAAAAAAGGGGGGTCCCAAAACGCGTTTTTCCCATGTTAATTTCCATAGGGCGGTTGGCCTCACTTTTAGCCCGAACGGCTGAATGGATTTGCACGAAACTTGGCAAAATTGTAGGGACTGGTAGCCCGATGTGCCTTTTGTAGGTCTCAATATATGTGCTGCAGTGGATTTTGAGAAATTAACGTTTAAAAAAAGATATATATCTGTAACAGCGGACTGGGCAGCGGCCCAGGACGCGGACTTTTCGCGCAACGGAGCTTTGTGAAGCGAAGCTGATTGGTTCTCCGGCGTCTGTCAACATTCCAAATAGTCCGTAGCGTCCGCCATCTTGTCTCTCGGTAGGATCGAGAGACAAGAGGAGGCGAAAGCGAAGGGGCAAATGACCATAAGGGGGAATAGTAGATCCTCGCTGACCCCCTAGGTTTGATGTGGAGGTTTTAAAAGGGCCCCGCGGGGCAAAAAAAATAATAATAATAATAATCGAACGGCTGAATGGATTTGCACGAAACTTGGTAAAATATTAGGGACTGGTAGCCCGATGTGCCTTTGCTAGGTCTCAATATATGTGCTCCAGTGGATTTTGAGAAATTAACGTTAAAAAAAAGATATATATCTGTAACAGCGCTCCGCTTCGCGTACTTTTCGCGTTACGGAGCTTTGCGAAGCTGATTGGTTCTCCGGCGTCTGTCAACATTCCAAACAGTCCGTAGCGGCCGCCATCTTGTCTCTCGGTAGGATTGAGAGACAAGAGGAGGCCAAAGCGAAGGGGGAAATGACCATAAGGGGGCATAGTAGATCCTTCCTGACCTCTTAGGTTTGATGTACCATTTTGCCAAGTTTGGTGTAATTCCGTTCAGCCATTCAGGCTGTAGACGTATGTAAATGTCCTATGGAAAATTGCATGGGGAAAACACATTTGAAAGTGTTGAAATTTAGAACCAATTAAAATGTTACTTTGGTTTTGTATTTGTGTGTGATGAAAGTTAATTGGTTATGTATATATGTCAAATGAGAGGAAACCACAGCCATTTTGTGATACTACTGTCTGAGGTACATTTGTGAGGAATTTTTGGTGGTGAATTTCTGGTGTTTGATTTACACAGTACTAACACTTTTCCTACTTTTGAAAAGGTGAGTTGTTAATTTGTAAGGGGAACTATGTTGTACACTTGAAGATAATTTGAAAAATGTTTTCTGTTATTTATTTGCAGTCCTTCTGTTATACTAAATACTTGATAAAGTTAGTTTTATATTATGTATTACTAAAAACGATAAATGAAAGTGATTATTTTTTTCTGCAATTTACAGCAAGCAATTTCAAAATAAAATGGCTCACAATGAAGAGACCGTGGCAATTTCTTTTGAATTGTCCACTACATTGATTGAAATTGAGAGCACCAATAATGAAACATTGTCACAAGGAGGACATGACTTGTATGATTCCATTAGATTGATTGAAATGGACAGCACCAAGAATGAAATATTGTCACAAGGAGATGACTTGAATGATTCCACTACGTTGATTGAAATTGAGAGCAGCAATAATGAAATATTGTCACAAGGAGGAGATGACTTGTATGATTCCATTAGATTGATTGAAATGGACAGCACCAATAATGAAATATTGTCACAAGGAGGAGATGACTTGAATGATTCCACTACATTGATTGAAATTGAGAGCACCAATAATGAAATATTGTCACGAGGAGATGACTTGAATGATTCCACTACATTGATTGAAATTGACAGCACCAATAATGAAATATTGTCAGAAGGAGGAGATGACTTGAATGATTTTTTTGATCAATCTCTTGATGGCGAATTTATCGAGTGTTTGGAGACGATAGAGTTACAAGAATCATTATTGCAGACTTTTCATGAGGACATTGCTGATGAGGACATGTTACTAGTTCTTTCAAATTTAGAAAATTCTGAAGAATAAATTTATATTTAGAAATCAAAAATTGTTTGAGACATTATTCATTTTTATTTTTAATTTATGAGGTTGTAGCGAAGTGATTGTAGTATAAAATGAGACTTATAGTATAGAGTGCAACATTTTTATGTTACATGGTAAGTTTACTCATATTTACTTCCCTTCTGCCACTATATTATCTCCAATGTGTATTTGACATCTCTTCTTCATCTCCGGCCTCCTTTCTCTCACTGTGTGTCTCCGATGCATCTTATCGGTGCTATTTTGTGTAATTACAGAAGAGAGTAAAATAAAATAGTTCGGAACGTGAAAAGGGGGCAAAGTAGAGTACTCCTCACCCCCTAGGCCTTTTTAGGCGGTCCCAAAAGGATCAGTTTCTGCTTTCCTGAGAGATTATGGTATGAGTTCCATATACCACAATAACTTGCATTACAACATGCAAGATATCTATCTCCTATTACCAACTTTTGGAGATATTCGCGCTAAGCGCGAATATCTCCAAAAAGTAACACCTGCCCTGAGCAGTTCTTAGCCATGTTATCCAATGGGAGGTGGATAACATGGCTAAGAGCATTAGCTCGGTAATGTATGAATATCGCTGAGTTTTTAGCGATATTCATGCATTGCGGCCATTTATTATCGCATTTGTGATAAACCTTGATAATAGCAAGGTTTATCTTTGATAATTTCTGACGATGCTTAGCGGTAAAAAATTCGTTGGTAAGCATCGTTAGCGATAAATATCGCTTAACTTTGGTAATATGCCCCAACGTCTGTTAACGTTCGATTCGAAGGAAATGAGGAAGTGTTGAAAAACATTGTCTGCGCCATCTTGCCTTTTTTGAAATGCCACACTTTTGTCGTGCACGGCAGCCATTTTAGATGTCTTGACCAGACCCACTCTCTGCACGCTGTCGATTCGTAGCATGGCTCCTCACCCTCGCAAGCATCTTCCCCAGGCACTGGTCACCCCCGCTCTCTGTCTTATGCATGGGCAATAAACCTCCCCCCATCTGCGCTGCTCTTCCCTGAGAATCACACTCTGTGCCCGCCCGACACCTCCCTTTCGCCCTATTCACTACCGCACCCTCTGACACTCCTCTTCCTCTGTGTCCGATTGTCCAGGCTATCAGCTAGCCCTGCAGATGTAGTTTATGGCCTCAGCTGTAAAGAATCACCCCTCTTCAAAGGAGTTATAGTAGATCAAGGCCCACACCCGATGAGATCCGTCACACCACACGTGTTCCTACTATCTGAAAACTATCCTGTATTGTGATTGGGGAGGGGATCGAGCCTGAAGCGGAAGATTCCAGGAATGACTCTTTGTACATCAAAGTTTTTACAATTATGTCTCACATTAAAAATATATAGCACTCCAACAAAGTAGTAGGAATATAAAACTTTAATAACATATAAATATATACAACAAAACAAAAACAGTAAAAACATTTAAACAACGAAGAGACCGTGGCAATTTCTTTTGAATTATCCAATAGATTTATTGAAATTGACAGCACCAATAATGAAATATTCTTGTCAGTAGCGGTCTGTTGTGCGAATAGTTCCAAGGCAGCAGAACGCGCTGAAATCTAGATGGCACTAAAGTGATGTCTAGCAAGTTGCCGCCCAGCACATAACGGCGTGGGGCGCCGCGGGGGTGAGTGAGTCCAGTAGGCACCACAGCTATTCTTACCGGCATTGCAGAATTACTGCTGGGGACAATGCCTGTGCTGTAGCAGGGTCACAGCAGAAACAAAAAGGATTCTGTTGAAGATGTTGTTGGTTTTCAATTTGAAAACAGTTCTGGTGTCAACTGCTATGCTAATGTAGTGGTTAATGTTTTGTTTTCTCTAGAAAATGTAAAAGAGGGGGAGGCAGTCCAAAGTTCCGTTAAAAGGGCAAAGGAAAGGATCGGTGGTTTGAACTATCAGTCAAAAAGGGGAGGGGGTGCAACAATTTTTCCTACCGGGTCACACTGTGCTTTTACCGGAAGTGAGGTCTGCAGGATTCTAGTAATTCAAAGTGAGGCTGGCGCCGACGTCCCGCGAATACAGTTTCGTCACTCCACGGGTGATCATGGCAGTCATTCCCCATCGGGGGTCGGAGACTCCCGCGGCTCCTCTAGAATCTTCAAGGTCGTGGAGGACTACGGTGGTGGAGTCAACCAGTGACCGGGCCATTTCTTTATGCTGGGCCCGCTCTTGCCAGGTCGACCGCCATTTTGAGAGTTCGGTAGCTACTGGCGATCGCGGGGTCAAATGAGCGGACGGGCTCCACCCTGCCGGGCGAGACGTTGCAGCATGGCCACAGTGGAAGAACTCTTTTCCGGGCGCCTGGAGCGCTGAGGGTGCAGCTGGGAAGCCTCCACTGGGGAGGCGGGAGAGGCCTGTTCGCACCGTCTCTTCCTCCCAGTGCACCCCACGGCGTCTCGCTTGATATTTGTTATGGCCGGACCAGGCGATGAGGACGAGGGGGGGGGGGTCGGAGGCATGTGCAAGACATCCCCCCCCAGGGTTGTTGCAGCAATTATACAAGAAAGAAGAAGTGTCCCGTCCGTCTTCGGGCCGGGCTTCCGGTAGATGTCGGCCGGACGCCCCTGGCTCTGGCCCCATGAACGGGTTTCTTGGTTTATCGGCTGCAGCCGGATCCCGTCGGCCTCGGCCCCCCGACCGTTGGTGGCCGGACCGGAAGAGCATGTGGCGGGACTACCTGCAACTCTCAAGGGCCACCGCGGCCGGACTGGGAGAGAAAGGGGAGGGTCGAGGAGACATTCCCCCCCCCTGCAACTGTTCAGCGTTGTAAAGGCAATCCCCTGGCCGGGTCCCGCTGGTCTCGGCCTCTCCTCCGGCTACACCCTACGTTAGGATCTCCTGGCCGAGGCGTGGCAGCAGGACCTGCCTTATATGGGCTGCTCCCGGCTGGGCGTAGCCGGAACCCTGCTCCACCTTGGAAGTTTCCAGAGTGGGGGCGGATGTTCTACTGACTTGCATTTTCCCTAGTCTATCGATTTTTTTGGCGTGGCAGGCGGTGGGACAGCGAGGGGTGATTTGGTTTCTCTTACTGTTTTTCTGGTCTCTCACCAATGGCATATTTTAACGTTTTCTTGTTTCTAGGACATTAACAGGTTTTATCATTACGTTATGTTATCGTTTCTTTGTTCGTTGTTTAATAAAAGTTCATGTTCATCAGTGGCCTACTGATTTTCGTTTTCCTATTCTTTTCTTTCCAGGTTGTTTCATGCTAAAGTTTCTGTTAACAGGATACAGTGATCACTTCGTTATTATTGCATATGTCCTTTTCACTAGGGGTGCTCTCTGGTCGGGCCAGATGACGTATGTCTAGTAAATGGTCCGGGTGAAACAGGTGCATCAATCAGTGGGGAGTAGATAGGCATGACAGATTACAACGGGGGAGAAAGGTCCGCATTACGTACCCTTTCACTACTTGCAAAGATTTTCCTACGTTTATTTGCAAACAGGGAATACCTCCAAAAAGAACTAATTCCCAAACAGTCAATGTTCGGACAATCAATCAATCAATGAGGAATGAAATAGGTACGACGTGTTAAAGGCTTGCGTTACCTACCCTTCACTATCTGCAAAGGGAGAGAGAATATTCCTATTCTTCCTCGTTTGCAGGCAGAGAAGATCCTTAAGAGAACCAACTTCGAACAATTCAATGCTCGATTCAAACAATCAACAAGGGGTACTGTGAACACAAATGAACGCCGCTTATGTACATACGCATTGCTATTTTCAACAGGTTGTTCCTAATGTTTCTATTTTAGCGAGGTCAAAAAGAGATCCCATTAGTGGCCTACTGATTTTGCTCGATTCCTTTTGTTTTTTTACACGGTTTTTCGCTATCTGCAAAGACTAAACAGAGTATTGCGACTCTGTGCTTGTTTGTAAATAGAGAATGAACCAAAGAGAACAATCAATCAAATGGAGAGAGAAGCAGGCACGACGGATTACAAAGGGGGCAAAGGGCTGCGTTAACTACCCTTCACTATCTGCAAAGAGAGAGTACTCCTAATAGAAATGAGGGGTGGGGGGCAGCATTCAAAGCAGATCAGTGTGCATAAACACGAAAATGTTTTTACTTACCACGTACTTGACATTCGACAGCTTATGATATTTGCTATTAAAAAACCATTGAAATTCACTGAAAAAACCATAGGTTATAGACCATATATAGTTAGGAATTAGCATTTACAAAACCTTGAAAATTCACTGAAAAAACCATAGGTTATAGACCATATATAGTTAGGAATTAGCATTTACAAAACCTTGAAAATTCACTGAAAAAACCATAGGTTAGAGACCATATATAGTTAGCTGGACATTTTATTGACATAAAACCAATGAAATTCCATATATAGTTAGTTGCACTAACTATATATCGCGCACCCGCAATCCACTGCTGATGATGTCACATATTACATCATTCATGACATGGTCAGTGACATCACTGATGACATCACTGATGACATCTCAAATGACATCACTGATGACATCACTGATGACATCTCATTTGACATCAATGACCACATCACTGATGATATCATTCATGTGACAATACAATGCATCTCCTCACATTTTAATATAACCTCTGTTTCACCCAGTGTTAAAAAGAGTATAATTTTTGAAACCATTGACACACCAATACTAGTTACTACATACGCACTCACTGATTGCTACGTCTACACACACCTTCACTCATTCACCCATACAATCATTCATACATACAATCACTCATCTTTACAACACTATCATATGCACTCATACACCTATACAGACACTCACAGTCTGCCACTCATCCATGGAGTTACTTACACACCTAGTCAGTCCTGTAAAGAATCAATGAGACTTCCATTTTCTTGTCTATACAGTTAAACATAGAGCACCTTACATTTTCAAACATGTACTAACACATACTTAGTTTCTTATACAATCATTGATACAAGTACAGATTGATCTGCACAGAGTCACACACCTCCCAGCTAGCCACACACACACTCAGTCTCCCATACAAATACTTGGGCAATCAATCAATAACCCATATAGTTACTCATATAGCTACTGATCAACACATGCAGCAGTTTACAGAACAACAGACATAATGATGCACAAATTAAGACAGTTTAGTCACTAACCCATGCACTCAGTGAGACACATTTAATCACTCACTCATACATTCAGTCATGCACCTACTAAATCCTTCGTCCAGACACTTATACATCCACTAATTCTTCAATATGTAAGACATATTTTAACTTTACAGACTTATACAGTCACTGGATGTAGTCATCAGTGATGTCATTTGAGATGTCATCAGTGATGTCATCAGTGATGTCATTTGAGATGTCATCAGTGATGTCATCAGTGATGTCACTGACCATGTCATGAATGATGTAATATGTGACATCATCAGCAGTGGATTGCGGGTGCGCGATATATAGTTAGTGCAACTAACTATATATGGAATTTCATTGGTTTTATGTCAATAAAATGTCCAGCTAACTATATATGGTCTCTAACCTATGGTTTTTTCAGTGAATTTTCAAGGTTTTGTAAATGCTAATTCCTAACTATATATGGTCTATAACCTATGGTTTTTTCAGTGAATTTTCAAGGTTTTGTAAATGCTAATTCCTAACTATATATGGTCTATAACCTATGGTTTTTTCAGTGAATATATATATATATATATATATATATATATATATATATATATATATATATATATATATATATATATATATATATATATATGTGTAACTCTGGCTGGACATTTTTCATTTGTTGCTATGCTTTAATTTGATATCACAACTATACTGGACCTAGTCTCAGCCTTGACACTACTGTCTTTGAACTAGGCCTTGCCTGTGCAACAAAGTCACACAGGAGAGACATAGAGGATTGGGAGCTAATAGCCAACACTTATAATGCCACCTTTGATTGCTAGGTTGTTCCTTCGACTGCATTGATTCCGGGGGAATTCCTGAAGAGCCACTTTGGAACCAAGAAAAACAGTTATGTTGTAGGTCATGTGTTATCACCAAAATACTTTGTGTGATGCATTGCATTCACAATCTTCTTGGTGGGGTGGTTTGTATATGCTTTGCCACCTGTACTGCTAATCCCCAAGTTCCTGGAGAAAATGCCACCGGACCCCTGCACAGTATTAATAAGTGTACTGACACTTGTAAGGCCACACTCTATCTCTTAGTCATGTAGTGAACAATACTACACCTCTACTTGACCTTACTCAGCTTGCTATCAAGTCAGTGCAAGATCTCTAAAATGTGCTGACAACCTACTTCAAAGGCCAAAAAGGATATCACTATTGTACTTGTAACCCCACAATTTTAGAACATTTCTAGACTGAAGACGCTGCCAAAAAGAAGAGTTGTCAGGAGTACTGCCCCTTTGCTCTGCGTTGCTTTGCTGGGTTTGCCAGCTGCTTCTCTCTGTGACCATCGAAAGAACTGGACTTTGCTTTCTTGTATCCTGCTTTTCCAAGGTTCTCCAAGGACTTGTGTGCGCTTTCCTCCTGTTGGAAGTCTCAGAGCCATCAAATACTTCTGCTGGGAGTTCAGACCTGCCAAGTGGTACAAATTCCAGTTCTGGGCCCTTGGAGGTGATTCTGCTGCTTTAAGATTTTAACATCCACACATCGCCCTTCCTGCTGCACGTTTGCCGTGAACTGAAAAAAGAACGCATTGCTGCGGTGCGGCTGAAAAATCAACGCCGCGCCTGTTCGCGGCCCAAAGAACCGCCACAGCCTGAGTCCAGAACACTGAGCCTTCGACATCTGAGACACCCGCTCTCGCTTATACGCAGGCCCTGAAGTGAGGCTGAAGGAAACAATGCATCACCCATCTGCAGCTGTGATAATTGACGCAGAGCCTGTTTCACTGCTGCATCAACCCGCATCACCTGGATTTTCATACGCATTGCACCTGGGTGCCAAGTTTCCATAACATCACCCTGCGTAAAGGAGTCCCCTCTGGAAATTGACACATCACTTCTCCTCACAGTGAGGATTCACTGCAACACTTCTCCTGCGTGCATCAGTACTGATGCCTCCATTCCCGTGGGACTCAAGAACCTACATTTTGCTGTGTTTTCTGACACTCTCCTCCTTTGTGGCTGTTTTTTGTCTTGGATTTTTACGCATCAAAGGCACTTTGTGCAAAAATCAATGCTTCCATAGAGTCTAGGGACATAATTGCTTAAGCCTTTTAAAAGTGATATCTTGAGTTATGTATGTTGGAGTTTTGTCGTTTTGGTCTTGTTTGGTTTAGATAAAGATTGGTTATTTTTCTAAACTGGTGTGGTGTCCATTTGCAGTATTTTCACTGTGTTACTGTGTGTTATGTACAAATACTTTACACATTGCCTCTGCGGTAAGCCTGACTGTTCATGTCAAGCTACCAAGGGGGTGAGCAGGGGTTATCTTGGGTGTGTAACTCCCTTACCCTGACTAGAAGGAAGGGTCCCTACTTGGACAGGGTGCATACCAATGCTAACTAAAGACCCCCATTTATAACAGCTTCCATTTGAGTCAAGGATTCATTTGAAAATTGTCTGCATGACCCATAAAGCCCTGCATTTCAACACTCTGAGATACCTTGCACAAAAGCGAGAGCTATCCGGTCGTGACAGGGCATCTAGAGGCACTAGCATCCTACTGCTGAAACCAGCAAAAGTTTATAAAAACAAAACTTATAACCAAGCCTTCTCAGGAGTGTCCCTGAGAATGTGGAATGCCCTTCTCCCGATATCAGAATGAATTCCTCAACTGCTTAATTCAAGAGAGAAGTTAGAAGGATACTGATGAACAAATTTGTGTCATAGAACGCATTAACTATACTCTAGGACATGATTTATCCCATAGATTGCACACATGCTTTTTTCACACAGACTATGGGCCACAAGTAAGACCACTAAATAGGTCTGTGACATGTACAAACCCTCTATTGTGAGTCGGTAACCTATTATTGACTAGCAAAATAGGGTTTGTGGATCGTTATTAGGAAGGGTCGTGCCAAGGGCATCCCTTCCTGATAGCGACTCACAGTGCCATGTAGGAATGTTATGCAACCAAACTGTGGTCCCAAATCATTATCCATTTACCACCAATGGAAAGTTGGTGGTAGACCATTCTCAAATGGGAAGGGATCCCCAAGGAACACCTTCCCCTTTGTGAATGTGGGCGCAAATATTTTTTAAGAGCAGGCAATGGTCCCACAGACCACTGCCTGATCTTAAAAAATTAAACTGAAACGTTTCATTTTTCTTTTTGAGCGACATTTGTTTTCCTTTAAGGAGAACAGGCTGCATTTTAAAAAAACTGCTTTATTGAAAAAGCTGTCACAGACATAGTGGTCTGCTGACCCCAGGAGGCCACCATTCCTGTGAGTTCCGGCCATTCCCAATGGGTCGCAAATTGCAACCTGCTTCATGAATATTAATGAGGCAGGTCCCTTTTGACCCATATGGGAATCATAAACAATGTCTCAGCCACTATTGTACATTCCATTTTGCGAGTTGCAAAAAATTGCAATACGCAACTCGCAAAATGTAATGTTTTACATCTGGCCCTATGTTCTTATATTGTTCTATGGGTTTTTGTCTGCCTTAAAACCTGTTGTTTTCTCTCTAGGGGATTCTCACATACGCTATCCCTCCTTGATGAGGTTTTTATTTTTGTACGTCGCCTTGATTATAGTAAAGCACTGTAATGCCCACAAGGGTCATGTTCGTGCTATAAAAAACCTTATTAATAAATAAAATAAGATGGCATGTAGTTGCATCTCTTTCAGTCCTGCCACATTAAGTTGTCATGGTCTGGTTTGACAGAGCAGCTGTCGCCTGAAAATTATGTGAAAATCACCAAGAGAGGGCTCTGGCTCCGCCCATATGTTGTGAGCCAGGCACACGTTTTCATTGGGCAGACGGCGCACTGACGGCATCTCGAAAAGCCCTTTTAAAAAAAACGAAGTGGAGACACCGGAGTAATCGGGCCCGGCTAAGCCATAGAGCCAACTGAGACGTGCTCTGATTAATTGACGCAAAGAGGTATCGGGGGCCCTCTTCTTTCGCTGGTTGTGTTTCTAACAAAGCGCAAGGACAACTGAGACGTGCTCCAGTTTGCCCTATGTAGGGAATTGCTGCCATTTCCTCAAGATTATCAATAAATCGAGGAAGGCACTTAATCAAAATATTATCTATCCAACTGAATTGGTTGTGAAAAACCGCCTAAAGAGGAAAGAATGAAAGCCACAAATTGAAGAAAGTGATATATATATCTCCTTAATCACATGGGAGCTACCCTGACCTGAGTGCTGTTGTACCGGTTAAACAATTGTACCATGAAATAATTTGGATGAGGAAAGAAAATTAGTAGTCCTGAAGAAGTTGGCCTAATTAACACTTTACCACCGAAATGCATCGACGCAGAGGTTTTGTTAAATTTGATGTGAAGCAGCAGCCGTAAAGACAGGGTAGTTTTTCACTCTGCTGGTTGTTCCTGAGTTCAAACTCAAATTAACGATCTAATAGACACAATTTTCTGCCTTGTGTAACTTTTTCCTTTCCAGGGGGCTTTGTTTTTTTATGAATTTGTACTTATTGAATTTGTTAGGAGTTTTTTTTAATGAATTTAATGTATTTTTTATGATGTCATATATTAATTATTGTATTTTTATTGGAATTTATTGTGATTTGAATTATTTAAACTTGTGCATAAGTATTGTCACATCCTGAGTAGAGCGCTTCAATTGTGTATTTAGATGTGAGTTGTTGTCCTGGTATGAAGCTGTATGATTGATTGGGATAAAAAGAGCCACAATAGTTCATAATAAGAATATCCAAGCTGTTCCAAAGGGAAATTTTGTGTTGTACTATTCAGTCACTGTTGTGCATTCCATTTTGCGAGTTGCAAAAAAATTGCAATGCACAACTCGCAAAATGGAATGTTGTACATCTGGCCCTATGTTCTTATATTGATCTATGGGTTTTGTGTACATGAAAACCTGTTGTTTTCTCTGCAGTGGATTCTCACATACCCTATCCCTCCTTTATTTTTGTACGTCGCCTTGATTATAGTAAAGCACTTTGATGCCCAGAAGGGTCAAGTTCGCGGTATATAAAACTTTATAAATAAATAAAATAAGATGGCATGGAGTTGTATCACTTTCAGTCCTGCCACATTAAGTTGTCGTGGTCTGGTTTGACAGAGCAGCTGTCGCCAGAAAATTATGTGAAAATCACCAAGAGAGGGCTTTGGCTCCGCCCACATGTTGTGAGCCAGGGGTACGTTTTCATTGGCCAGAAATTATGAGCTCCCACAAAAAAGTGCTTCCCCTCCACACGTCTGTGATCATTTTGTTTATTTATCCAGTTGATGAGCTGAACGTTCAAAGGGGAACACATGACTTGTGATGCTATTAAAGTGTCTTAGATAGCTAGATAATTTATGTTGTTTTTCTCTGGCCGCAGCACAGGTGGGAGCTGGGCAGTCAATACTTGTTATATTATTTACTCCACCTTGCACATTCTAGATTAAGTTCTCACTCCATTAAAGTTTATCTAGCAACCATCTCCCGGTTCCGAAAACAGGAACGCTCTCTTTGCTGAAAGTCATAAAATATTTTATGAAAGGCTTATTTAGAAAATCCCCCTGAATAAGTAAACATTTACATCCTTAGTGGTAAGTCGGGTTTTCTAAGCTGCCAATTGGAGCTGTTTCTTACAAGGGGGGGGAGGAATAAATATTCCTCAACATGCAACTGTAGCATCTTCTTGTGGCAGAAATCAAAGCTGATTCTCAGAGATTTAAGAGCGTTTTCTACAAATGGTAGCACACATAGGGCCTTAGGTGGGCAGGAGTTGCTAAAAGGAGTTGGAAACTTGCCAGGAAAATTAGTCGGAATTTGGGGAAAATTTGCAGAAACCCATGTGTTGACTCCAGTCCAATGACATCATTTTATTGGCCATTCTTCATGTTACAACATGTAACCATTACTGCTGCTATCTGTAACACTGTGGCACTCACAATTACAAGATCTTTAGTAACTGCATGAATCTGTGGTGTTTAAACCCAGAGTTTCACCAGCAGGTCGAGTCTCCGTGTAAACTGCTGGGGAAAATGGTGAATTACCAAGAAAATCAGAACTGAAATACTAATTCCTGATATCTACTCCTTTATTAGGGGTATCTCAGGGTTCCACTTGTAATCCCCGCTTCCACCCATTACACTATTGTCCAAGTCGTCCTTTCACATAGCATGTGGGCCTAGCACCCAGGACACTACAAACAAGGGACCCAGGCCAGGTGCTTCTTGCTCCAATAGGGGTTTTGGGGGCAGTCGACAGTAGGGAAGTCTGCCCCCCGGGCAGATTGGGAGGGTGGTGCAGTCCGACGGTCTGCCATTTTGTATGGTTTGGGCTACATTCGCATAGCCCAATGTAGCCCAAGGGCTTTGAGCACCCTGCCACCATTGTAGGTTGTAGGTTTGGTGACCTGGTGGCGGGTGGCAGGTAGTATGGTTAGCAGTAGTTTTTTCAAAATGTTGGTGTAAGTGCAGCAGTAGTAGTTTTTCTATCAGGTTAAAGAGTTTGGATAGCGTAATTATTCAACTATCCTATCTGGAAATGGAGAACGATCGAGTCGGGAGGCGATGCAACTCTTGAAGGAGGTGGAGTGGCTCAACTTAGTGTTGCCGGAGGCCGCAAGATTGGCGCGCCCAGCGCGTCAGGCATCGGCAGGGGTGACCACTGCAATCGCTGAGTGCTCCCCGAGGTGAAAATGGAAGGCCTCCAGCGTGGAACCTGTGCTTAGGGTAAGTGAAAGGGGCTGCTCGTATGCCAGGAGAGTGGCCCCTCAGGGCACCCAGCAGGAGGGGGGCGGCTCACTGCCTACGGCGCCGGCTGTGTGTGTGGAGGCAGGTCAGCTCGTCACAAGGGTTGACGGAGGCAGCACCTTATGGCGGAGCTGGGGAGACAGGCAACACAGCCCCAGGTGCAAGGCTTGCGAGTGTCGTACGGGGAGGGGCTCGCTGAGCAAATACAAAGGCAACAGGAGGAGGGTTGGTAGGGGGTTTTGGCCTCTGCTGGGTTTTCAGGGGAAAAGGTAATCCGAGTGTAGAGTTCGGGAAATGTGAAAAAAGAGGAGTATGGGACATGAGCCCAGAGGAGGGGCCAGTCCATGAATTGTGGCAGGGGCATGGTTGTAGTGGGGATACAGGGAACAAGGGGAGCTGGAGCCAGCATAGGGCCCCCAGGCTTGGGAGGGCTTAGATGTATTCCAGTCTTGGGGTGAAGAGGTGGAAGGGGTAGACAGGTAGCGCAACTCAATGCTTATTTAGCGAAAGGGGAGTTGCCACAAAGAGACAGAGGAGCAATGGGACAGCGAATGGGGTGTGGGGAGGGGCAGGTATTGGAGGTTCTAAGCCACAGTCAAGGGATAGGACAGACTTAGTCCAGGGGCCAGCATCTGCGTTTGTCGCAGCAATGCTGGAATGGAGTGGGGGGAAGGGGAGGAGGAAGAGGAACAGGTGATGGAGATGGGGGAGTGGGTAATGGCGCAAGAGGATAAAGGGCAGAGTAGGAAGAGAAGGGCAGAGCAGGTAGGTTGGTGGCAGGGACCCAGCACACCATACCCGCCGTTTGATTTACAGGGCGAAAAGTGGTGTGGCGCAGCTGACTCAGGAGATGTGGGAGCGACTTGGTTGTGCCGAGTAGAAGAGAGGGCTGGGCCCAGAATGGCACGCACGATACCGGCGGGGGAGCCCATCGCAGCCAGCAAAAGTAGGCCCAGAACGATCTTGCTGGCCCCAACACCCGGTGTGTCTCACTTGACCTCCGAGACAAAGGTGAAGAACACTCGACATTGGGGGATGCCGGAGGAGCACCAACGGGTAGAGTAGCCCGACCCAGATAACCAGAGGGACGCCCAAGGTGGGATGGTCACTGGAGCCCTGCCAAGGGTAATGTGTAGGGGCCAAGAAGTGCCACAGGAGTTTTTTCAGGATGACGAAGTTTTGGATTTTAATGAAGAGTGACTAGGCAAGCTAAGGAAGGAAGATGAGAGGGACAGAGGGGGGCATCTATTTTTTTGTCTAGTGTGTTACAGGTGCCGGCAGAGAAGCCTTCAAAGGTGTCGTGGTCTGCGGTGGGGCCAGCAAGAGCTGAAAGGACGGGCCTACTGGCAGGGCGGCTGCAACATCACGGGCACCCTCTTTGGAGCCAGGTAAGGCAGAAAGCATGAAGGGGAAACCTATCATAGTCTCCATTGGGATAGGCGCTGGGGACATGCAAGTGGAAGGGGGGGGCAGGTTACGAAATGGGGAATATGTCATGGACATGGGGTGGGCACCAGTTAGGCAAGGTGCTTAGGCATCGCACATGTAGTGAGTAGTACAAACACAGAGAGGGAAGCAGGAGAGGGAAATAGCAAGGAGGGCAAGAAAGAAGGCTCACAGTGTAAGGAATTGAAGTTTAAGAAACTTCCTTACACGGGGGTCACAAAACCATTGGGTGCAACCTTATGCTGGCAACTAAAGAGCACATTTGGAAAGGGGAATATATGGAGAAGCTTATGTTGCTATATAGGGAGGTGAGGTCAAAAGAAGGATCCAAGGAGGAGGAATATGAACTGGCCAAATGGACTAAGGTGTCATTGACAATTGAGAATTGGACAGTAGAGTTCTTGTTCTAAGCAAGCATGTGTTGCGAAAAGTTCCCAGAGCGCTGTGTGGCCGTGTTTAAATACATGGATGTCATTAGGAAGGCACAAATCACAGGAGGGGGATATGCAGTGGCCCAATACGATGAAGAGTTCAGAGCATGCATGACATGGTGGCTCCTGTCTCCAAGGATGAATTAAGGCATGGGCAAAGTGGGTTCTGGCCCAGGGGCCCAGGCTTTCATGGGGCCCCTTGATAGAACCAACCCTGTTCTACAAAGTCTTTCCCTGATGACCTTGAATCATTCTTAAACAGATTGGTTTAAATACTGTTTTTATTGTGAGGTGCTGTGTGAGAATCTAAACAGAAATATTGTGTTTATGGTCTATGTGTTTATGTTTTATGATACATCCATAAAAAAAATCTTTTAGATCAAAGCAGGACCTTTCATATGAGAAATGGGAGGGTGTCACAGAGATTATTTGCAGTAACATTAATGAGCTACTGCTGTGTTACAATATTGTCGTTAGCCCTGAATATTAGATGAAAACACATTTAGAATTTGGGCAAGGGCGCAGGTGCACTCAGTTAACTGGCCATGAAAGAGCTGAAATCGGATTATAAATTAAAAGTTGTTCGAACAGGGGCCCCCAAAATACGTTTAGCCGAGGTCCCTCAAAATCCTTAAGATGTTCCTGCGTAGTACGAGTGGCAGTCTTAGCAACAATGCCCATCCCGTGGCAGTCTTAGCAATCAATACCCATCCCTCTTGGCTAGCAGGGCACCCAGTCTCACCAGGTTTAAGAGGTTTCTAAACCTTTATTCACAGCAGCAGAACCATGTAAAGAGCTCACAGAGGACCATGCAAGCTCAGAAAGGGAATACATATCCCACACACCTCATGCCAACACGTTGCTGCAGGCTGTGCCTTGATTGGTGCCGGGCCCCTCTGATGCTAAATGTGCTGCAGCCTTTCTGTGCCCACAGAGACCTGGAGAGTTTTCTCATAGGTTATGAATAGCGTGGAGCACAGGCGGCAAAAGTGGAGTTGTAGAATACTACAAGGCAGTACCATTTTATCAGGTTGGATTATTCTGTGTAGATTGTCAGGCCTTGAATCTGTTGCTTCGCATGGACCCTTTCTCTCCTGATGTCAAGATAGTTTGGTGCCTTGCTCCTATCATTAAGGCTATCAACATCTCCAATCAAGAATCACAAATACTGGAGCCATGCGCCACCCTTCATGTATATTATTCTCTGCAAGGTGGTATTGAGTCTACTGGGAGGAGTTGCTCTTTCCTCAGCCAATTTAACAAGCATTTACAATGCAAGAGGTCTCGCATTTGCGAGAGTTTATGCTATTGGCATTGTGAATGACAATGCCTTTTATTTATTTGTTTAAAAAACCAACACATTAATAAAAGGCATTGTAATCTACAATGCCAACAGCTCTAACTCTAGTAAATGCGAGACCTATTGCATTGCAAATGCTCGTTATTTTATTTACTGGGCTGGAAAGGTACCAACCAGCCTCCTTTGTCACTGTGAAACTGCTGGGAAATCGGGTGGCTGGTTTGCTTTGCGTGTCTACCTTGGTGTGCTTCCAAGGGACAATATATTGTCGTATAAGGAATTTGGGGGCATATTAGCAAGAACCCCGTTAATATTATCGCAGTTTTAGCGGCAGGAAACTGCCGCTAAATCGGCGATAATGGGCTTGCAAATATGCGTTAGAATTCCAATAGAAGCCCAGGTTAGATGTGCAGGACATCTAACCTGGGCTGAGATTGGAATTCTATAACGCATATTAGCAAGCCCATTATCTCCGTTTTAGCAGCAGTTTCCTGACGCTAAAACGGCGATCATTTTAACGAGGTTCTTGCTAATATGCCCCAGAATTCTCCTTTTATTATTTATATAACTCTATTTGAAATGTAATAAGTCAAAGACAGAACTCCCTTATTCTATGAACAGGTTGTGTGTGTGTGTGTGTGTGTTCTATCAAGAGTGTTTATCTTAGCAATGCAAGTGCTGTATCTACAGCTGTCTCATCTGTAGAATCGTGGAATTGTTTCTGAATGTATGTTACTAAAAGCTCACGTTGTGAACTAGAGGTTTCATTTGCAACTGTTTAAAAAAAAATGCAGGCCAGCTGCCAGTGCAGTTTCTTCTATACGCCAACCCTGCCCCACACACACCGCCCTGTTTACTGGCTCGATTTCTATTGGGCCGGCTGCTGTGGAGTGTTTTGTCTGCTCTCAGTTTTCCCTGCCACTTAACGTCCGAGTGGGTTTTTGATGGGGTGTATTAACATCACTGCTCCCGGTGGACGTTGTTTTCCTGCAGATCCGTAACTAAAGTAATAAGCGTAACTAAACGAATTAAGTCATAAAAGGGACGTGCGCCTTCGCCTGTTGATGTCCAGTCAACGCTGCAGATGGTTCTGCCATTGAACTCCTAACCCCGACTTGAACTTGCCACTTAATTGCCACTGTTTATCTTGGAATGCCAAGACCCTCACGAGAGCTATGTGCTACGCCTCTTTGCTTCCTTCACATAGAAAATGTTTATTGCAGCATGGGTATCTCGAACACGAACTGTTACCAATAGAACTGTATTTATGGTCCGAGGGGGCAAGTTTTAGGAAGATACACATGCCCTCGGATAGACGGTGGCATGCAATTAGGGCAGATATAACACACTCCGCCCCTTGCTGTTTCTCTTCCGCCTGCGGCCAGTCCAGTCTCCAAGCTTCGCTCGTTAGCTGCTCGCCTTAAATCCAGGTTATTATTGCCAGTTGACTTATTAGGGCTTCTCCTATTATCTTCCTCCACTCTTGCATCACTGAGACGACCTGATACCTGAATCTCGGGATCCTTGGTCCTGAGCTACAAACACACCCACCTCAAGCTTCCTGGGCCTCATTTAAGAGGCTGTGTGTCACATTTACGTCGCCGGTGCGTCACTTTTTGTGACGCACCAGTGGCGTAAAAAAAATGCGCCTTGTTGCGTCATATTTATAAAGTGACGCATCTAGGTTGATGCGTCACTTTGTAAACCCCTGCGCAACATTATACCTGCGCCAGGTATAATCTATGCAAGGGGGGCCTATTGACGCAAGAAAGGGTCCTGGAAGTGACGCAGTGAAATCTATGAGGTTTCACTGCGTCACTTCTAGGACGCAAATGCGTCAATATCTTACGCCTGCCTCATGGCAGGAGTAAGACTGACGCAGGCCCTTTCACATGGGGCTTGCCCCATGTGAAAGGACGCATTGCTGGAGTTGCGTCACTTTTGTGACACACTCCAGCAATGCGTCACTTTTGCGCTTACAGATACGTCAGAAATACTGACGTATCTGTAACTCCTTGCGACATGATGCGTGATATTATAAATATGACGCATCAATCATGTCACAAGGATTGCGCACTGAGAAGTGACGCATCTCTGCTTTCACGCAGCGATGCGTCATTTCTCATAAATGAGGCCCCCTGTCATTTTCTTGTTGCTATCCTTTGTCTTCGTCATTGATATAAAGACAAGGGAGGAGTGGATGGGGGAAGCAACTGGGAGAGGGGGCGTGGGGATAAATGAAAAAGATGGGTGATGGGAGAAGTAAAGCAGCACATAAAGGAGAGAACAGCATAGAACACTGTGTTGGGGGGAGAAGCACATGAGAGGGAGTAGCACATGAGGATGAGAGCGACATGGAGCTGGGTTGTCAGGTATTTGGAGTGTAGCGAAGCACATGAGGGAGAGAGATAGAAAATGTCCACTTTATCATTACCTATCTTTGTTTTCCAAAGCATCAAGATGCTACCCTTCTTCTGTCTGAGGTATGAGTGCACATCCACATAAAAAAGTGCACTTTAGTGCCAGGTCTGGTGGGCCTATGCTAACTTTACCAATGCTCATTTCTTTTAATTCTTTATCTTATTTTTTATTCTTTTCATTCTTGTGTGTTTAAACTATTCGTGTATGTTGCAATAATTTAAAGCCGAGAACACTGATGGCGGTGCAAGAAGGATGCCCAACGCAGGTCCAGGAGAGTCGGACCCGGGTCAGATGCCAAGGACAGCTGCCGCCCATGTAAATGAGCACCCATTACATTCACTAAATGCAATATCTCGGGATGTCTCAGTGAGTTGAATGCATGCAGTGATTTGTGGGTCACAGGTGTGATTCCGTCAGTCAGCCCGTAAACTGACTATGTGCATACCGATATCAGGGTGACAATGAGCGTGAGTGTGAGGTGGGGTACAGGGGCTAAGGGTCTCCCCTGGTTTCAAAGACTCACCCTGGACGTTTAGGGCGCTACGTGTAACTGGGTATTTTCGTCGGGCAATGCTCCGACCTCTCACTAGAGGGATGTATGATGCCCCATAAAATAAAGAGGGTGCGTTGGGGTCTCTGAAGGTTTAGGGGGCGGAAGTGACAAGCACCGGATTGCATCAGAATTCATAGCCTTCACATCCAACCATGGGCCACCTAAACTTAGCCCAAGCTCCTGTGAACCTCACCCCAAGACCTGCCCCCCTCTTCAGAAGGAAAAGCTCACACCACCTTCCTATTCTAAACACCTCAATGACCTCCTCTTCCAAGCCGAAAGCGCCTTGAGACGACTTTCTCTGCACCTATGCCCAGTACAAGTACATCCAACCATCCATTCCGGCAGTCGGCAGTTTTGTTAACTGTTAAAAACATGCGGTGTGCTATGTTATTGTTTGTAGTTAATGGAAACCAGCTACTTGGCTGCCGTGTATAATAAGGAGATCCACTTCAGAAAAGGTTCGGGGAACCCCATTTTGCGCAAGGTTACAAAATTGAAACTCCATTCCACGGAGTCAAATGCCTTAGCTGTGTCCAGTAGAGCCGCAGCCGCTCGCACCTCCGGGTCCAGTTGATGATATAGGGAAAATATCGTGGGCAAATTTTGGACAGTGGACCACGTCGGCATAAAGCCTGCTTGGTCTGGTAGTATTAATTGGCAAAGGAGTCGTTGTATTCTATTCGCTAATATTTTTGCCAAAATCTTTGCATCTATGTTGATTAATGATAGGGGTTTATAGGAGTCGCATCTTCGAGGATCTTTACCCGGCTTTGCGAGCGCTATCAATAATGCTTCGGTAAGGGTGGTCGGTAGTGTGCCTTCCTCATACGCTTCCTCCAGCATTTCTGCAAAGTGTGGCACGAGTATATCCCGGTATTCTTTATAGAACTCTCTTGTAAGCCCGTCCTGGCCAGGAGCCTTACTGTTGGGTAGGGAATTAAAGGCCTCTATTATTTCATCCTTAGAGATTGGGAGACAGAAATATTGTCAGTGGGTGTCCGACAACCATGCAAGTCCTATATCGTCTAGGTATTGCCATATGTGCTGAGCGGGGGGCGTTACCCGGGCCGTGTATAGTTGAGTATAGTATTCAGTAAAGCTATTTCAATATGGTCGGAGAGTCATACACGGGGGCATCCTGGGCATTTTTTAGTTCGGTAATGTATGTCGTGGGGTGTGCAGGTCTGATTTTATACGATAGTGACCTTCCCGGCCGACCTCCCTCACCATAATTCCACGCTACAAATTTGCGCAAGATGTATTTGACCTCATCAGCAGCAAATTCGTTATATTTGTCAATGTGCGTCCTTATTTCAGCCAGTATTGAGTCAGATGGCTTCTCCTCATACCAGCGTTCTAACGCCTGAATGTCACTTTCAATGTTCTCCAGCTGTCGCTGTATGTCCCGCAATATGCCCGCGTGTGTGCCTATGCAGTGTCCCCGTATAGAAACCTTGAATGCCTCCCAAAGGGTTCGTGTACTCTGAACAGAGCCAGTATTGTGTTCAAAACAGCTCAGCATGGCCTGCCGCAATCCTTCTCTGAATACCCGGTCTTGTAATGCCGTTTGTCTCAGCCTCCATGTGTATTGTCGTGGCGTATGCGTCGGGATTTCAAGTTTAAGTTTGACCGGTGCATGGTCAGATAATGTCTTAGGCACCTGTGATACCTCCGTAGCCCATGTACATACATCTTGCGTTACTAACCAGTAATCGAGTCTGGACCATGTGAGATGTGTGGATGAAAAGCATGTTCCCTCCAGTTTGTCTGGGTTCCTCTGCCTCCATATATACATTAGATTCCAGTCAGACATCCCATCCCACAGGACCATATCTATCCAGTCCAGTTGAACTATCTAACGCAGGGTCTTAGCAGGTGTTGAAGTCCCCCCCCCCAGATTATGGTGCCTGGTTGCATTTTCCTCAGCGTCACCCAGAGTTTGGCGTAGAAAGAGGGGTCATCCATATTCGGGCCATATACATTCACTATAGTCAACACGGATCCCCGTAATTACCTTGTAATATCACAAAGCGCCCTTGGTCATCTCGGAACGATTTGAGGTGAGTGAAGGGTACAGTGTGCTTTACCCATATTAGGACACCTCTGGCTTATGATGAATAAGAGGATGCCAGACGGAAGGAAGCCCATCTTGTTCCAATGTGTTGTTCCCTAAGATCAGTGAGATGCGTCTCCTGTAGGCAGACCATATCAACTTTATGTCTGTCCAGGTATGCCACCACCCTGCGTATTTTCTGTGGGTTGTGTAGTCCCCTTATGTTCCATGAGAGGAGAGTCAGTGTTCTACAACCATTAAAGGAATCTCCCATTGTGTATGTCAAATTTTGGTATCAACCCCTTACGTTCGCGCCGTCGGAGTGTGTCAGTCTCGTGTATTGCAATCGTCGAGCTGTCGGTCAGAATTTTCTGTTTGCCCAGTACCACCCCCACCCACTCCACCACCCCCAACACGGCGGAGACATCCCTGACAACAATAACGATCCTGCCCCCCACTCATTAAAGAAAAAAGAACGAAGAAAAAGCATAATACAATAAATTGTGCGGTTCACGCGTGGGGGTCAGAGCTGCCTACCCATTACCTGTAACCTAGGTTACATGAGTCTGAGCCCTTCACAATATAACGGCATCACACCCACATACATTAATTCCTTGCCCCATATATAAAGCTATTTGGATAACAGCATTTAACTACATTACATGCCTATTATCCGCCTTATCAGATCTGCAGGCACAATCAGTCCCCATAAAGTATTTGACAATTGTCCACTTATCTGGAGTCGACTTCTGCTGCACACATATGTTTAAATCGCCAGTGTCCATCGTCCACTAAATTCGGGATCTCACCCATATCCTCAACCCTCCAGCGGTCGCTGTACAACCTTAGATCAAAGCTATTCCACATCTGACGTTGCTGGTTTTTCTCCCTGTTCGCTTCGTGGTGATCTTATCCGCTCACTCAGGTTCCCTTTTTGTTTCAGGAATTTCTGCACTTCCGCTGTGTCATTGAAGATCCGTGTTTTGCCCTCCACAGTAATTTTGAGTCTTGCCGGGTATAGCATTGCATAGGGAATGTTGAGCTCACGCAATTTCTGCTTTGCATCCATGAATTTCTTTCGTGCTTCTTGTACCGCTAAGGTGAAGTCTGGTTATAGAGAGATATCCATCCCTTCGTGGGTAAGCGTTCCCGGTTCTCTGGCCTTCCGCAGTGCCGCATCACGATCTCTGTAGTTTAATAGCTTTGCAATGATGGGCCTCGGACTGGACCCTGTAGGTGGCTTCGGAGCCAGCGACCTATGTGCTCTTTCGACAATAAACACTTCCGAAAAGATGTCCCGACCCAGCAAGAAGATTAACAGTTTCTCTACATATTGCTCCATTGGGCCTGTGCTCGTAGTTTCCGAAACGCCCATCAGGCGGATATTGCTTCTTCTGGACCTGGTTTCCAAATCCTCCATCTTCGATGCCATTGCCGCCAGCTGCGTTTGTTTCACTTCCATTTGTACCTGAGAGTCCTCAGCCTCTGATATCATTCTTTCCGCCATATCTAAGCGCTCACTGTGTTTATCTAATCGTTCTGACATTCTATCTACCCTATAAGTTAGGGAATCAATCTTGCTATCTATATTCGTGAGCGAGGTCTGTATGGTGTGAAACATGAATTGTATGGCATCATTAGTAATCACTCTAGCCTCTGATGACGTTAGCGGGATCGGGGCCTGCGTCTCTGCGTTGGTGTCCTGATGTTTCTTCGTCTGGTCGAAGGTTAACTTCGGTTGGTTGCAGTCTGGCTTCCCCATGTTGCAGCAGTTGTAAATTATATAAGACCCGTGCAGATGGACTCTATCTGGGAAGGCACTGGGGGAGTAAATGCGCTTGCTGGGACCGTTTTCGGGCCCACGTCTAGGCCGCGCGCTAGTGCGCCGTTTGAGCAATGCTTACCAGTGGTAGTGGCACCTTTCTATCTGTTTTCAGCGCCAATCTGTAATCGGTCCCACTCCGACCTCCAGTTGACACGCCGGGTCAGCCTCTCTGCCCCTCTCCGCGTAGGCTGCAATTATGTTTACCGTACAGTCTGCCGGCGCGGTCTTTGCATCAGGCCCGGTGTCTCTCAGCTGGCATTTATGGTGTCCTCAAGCGAATATAGATGTCCAGTCCTTCAGCAGTGCCTTAAGTGCAAGTCAGTCTGCGGGACCGTTGACGTATACCCAGTCCTGTAGCCGTGGTCCACTTCACCACTTTGTTAAGGTCAAGGGGAGAGGTGTCGCATATGCTTCAATTGGCCAGTGGTTGATGACCGCCCCTCTGCTCCGTGTGTGTAGGGTCGCTCCGGGCCATGCAGCTCCAGCCAGCACTCCAGGTATTTATACTGCCCACTGACTGCAACCTCGGCCCAGGGGGTCTGAGTCCAGCCGCTGTCGCAGCTCGCCGCCTGCCCGCTCCGATCCCCCGACCTCAGACAGTGACAGACCGGGGTGGGGGGCGCCGCGCCAGCCGCTTACACTGCCGGGCCCAATGGCCGTCCGAAGCAGGCCTCCGCAATGCGGATGCTAAATCCAGGCCCTTCTTCCTGCCCGCACGGCCCCGAGCTCTTGTCCGATGCATGGGGGCCACGCGTCGCCTCCCCCAGGTCTCCCTGTGCTCCCCGCACCTCAGGATAGTGCGGCGCCAGTCCAGCGAACGATGGGCGGGACTCACCAGACAGCGCGGCAGCCGTACGTGACCCACGTCACGGGGCCGTTTCTCACTCGAGCCCGAGGCTTCGGCCTCACAATGGCGCCACTAGGACCGTGACTTCTGGCAGGTATCACAAGGCTCTATGGCCACGGCTGTCCTGCAGTGTCCAGTCGCTTGACACGCTGATGTCCCCAACAGCTCTCGGTTTGAGTCAGCGCAGGTGCAGATGAGGGGAAAGGATGTTTTGAGAGGATTGTATGGGCTCAGGCGAGGAGCTCGCTTAAGCAGCGGCTATCTCGCTTGTTGGCTAGCTCCGCCCCTCAGCCTGAGGGAAAGTTAAAGTGCGCCATGCGCGCTCTGTGTTCACGTGGGGACAGGAGATGTGCATGCGTACTGAGTGCAAATAGCCTGTCTCCCTTCAGAGGAGATGCCAGAGAGGAGATGCCTTGCTCGTGCACATCGCCTGTCTGTGCGCACACATGGTTTGTCCCCCTTCGTGCACTAAACCGACAACAATAGTCTCACCAAGGCGAAGCAGCACATGCGCTACGTTCGCTAGGAGAGACCTAAAAAGGCACTCAAGAGACTGTCTCCAAATCCAGTCCTTGACAGCATGGGAGTATTGACACTAAATACTGCTGTCGAGATGTGACGTCCTACAAAGCTCCCTTATGAATGGCGCCTGTGGAAGTTGTGACAATACCAACACTGTCCCAAGACTACTCCCTCCAACACCTCTTCCATGGGACCGATCATAATATATAAACTCATTTTATGAGGGATTTGGTGACAGTCTGCATCCATGAACAAGCATGGCCTTATACTGTGTGCTCAGGGCTTTGAGGAAGAGCTTTGAGGAGCAAGTTCAGATTCCACTGAGAGGTGGCACAAATTCCATTGTTGGGAGTACAAGAGAGCAACTTGCACAATTTTTTTTAACACAGGTGTTACTTTTATGGGCCAGGTATTTGGAGGTGCAGAGTTCGTGTCTCTTTCTTTTCACACTTTTCTAAAACTAAAAGTAAACTACAGAAATGGCTTAAGCCTGTATTAACTGAATGCCACTGTGGGTATGAATGGAGAGGGTTGGATGAAGACCTAAATGAAGTGAAAATGATTGTAACAGCATTGTATCAAGCACCCCCAAGAATCCTTTGTGCTCCTATATTGAACTGTTCAAGAAACATAACATTTTCTAGATATTTAGAGCTTTTTCTGACTTAATTGCCTTCGCAATGCCGCACTCAGCACTTGTTCCAGTGGTCACTTATCTGAGAAAAGTAGCTCAGGCATCTAATTCATGTAGGGTTCTCTGCTGGCTCTCACTTGTGTAGAATGTACATGTTACATAAAATGCCCCACTCTGGACCAAATGTAAGACAAAATTGTCACTGCTCAATGGTCATTCATTTTTAAAACATGAGCAGATGGGCTAATATATGTGTTGCAAAATATGATCTCTGTGTACGAATCGCTCTGTAGGCATGTTAAAAAGGGCATGGCCCATCCTCCCTTTATTTATACCTGCAGCAGGTAATCACAAGTAGGCTCTAATTTGTAGAGCAAAGGGCTTGGTTGGCAACATGGGGTAAACATTCTTTTCTAGACAGAGCCATCACAAGGGGTTGCAGAGGGGGCGTAATGCCATGGACTTGTGCTTTTTCAGGGCTTCTCAACACAACTTAAGTTGTATTTATAGATTTAGGAAGCAAGCTTCCCATTATTACTATTAATGATGAGGTAGCTAACACACAAACCCCACTAGATGCAGCCAGATGCTGTATTAAGAGGAATATCTTATCTCTTTCCCTAAAGGACCTTTTTATACCATGAAACAGGTGATGGTGCCAACTGGCATAAATGGAAGAAGTACTTCTTAAGTAGACTGAGATAGGGAACTATAACTTCGCTGTGAGAGTACTAACTGCTGGTGGATCCTGTTGGCCAAGGAGAAACTGCATTTGTCATGGTGATTTGCTGCTGGTCAAGATTTCATCTGTGTGCATGTGAGTAAGTGAGAAAGTGTTACTCCAGACAATTTCTTGTGTGAGTGAGTACTTTGAATTCTTTGGTGGAGCAGACAAAAGTTTAGTTTCTTGTGTTTGCTTAGCGTTGTGAGAAGTTACTTTTGGGAAAATTATAAAGGAGGTCAAACCATGAAGCGAGAAGTGTGTCAGTGTGCCGCGCTGGGATTGGACTGTTGGTGTAGGTGCTGCGCTGCTATTGGTTTTTATGTCACTGAGGATCGCAGAAGATACTGAGCTGAGTTTGGCTATCAGTGTCGTATAAAGCTAATTATGTTTAAGAGAAGAGTTATTCTTTTTATTTGAAATAAAAATGTGAAACTGTTATTAAAATGAATTGTTTCAGAGCTACTAGAGATATGATCCGAGCAGATGTGAGGGCTTCTGTTCAAGAGGGTGAAGAAAAGCCCCCAGAAGTAATGTTTAATACCCTTGTATCACAAAATGGTGCTCATTCACAGGAGATAGAATATTTGGTTAGATTCTTTAATGCCTCCCCCAGGGGTTGTGAAGGTTTGGAGGTATGCAGGGAAATCCAGATCCCAGAGAAAGAGAAACCTGTGGATGTGGATAGGTTAAAATTGGAGATGAGATGATATCAGGAAATCTTAATTTTTCCAGCAAAGGTACTTATCAAGAAGAACATCTTGTGTGTACCTGCAAAGATGTTGCTCTCCATACAGGTCAAGCTTATGAAAAGCTTTATGTCAGGACCCCACAAGTCTTACCTGGTATGCTTGCAGAATAATCTCTCAGAGACGACGTGAACAACCTCCACCGTCCCCTGCCTTTCCCTAGTAGGGAATGTATACTTACCAGAAAAAGGATAGGATCGGGGGAAGGGCTCCTAAAAGAGAGATGTCAATGTGAAGACCTGGTGGGATGCTCCTATCGGTGTTGGGGACTCAACACACATATGGCACAGTTCTAACGTGCCATAAGTTCCCATAATGCAAGTTCCTCAAGCCTCAATGCCTCAGCAGAATCTCAATTGTCCCAGGTTAAATACTAACCAAGGTCCCGGATTGATTCAGAATTTCTTCCAAAGTCAGAACCCATTTCAACATTTCCCATGTTTGATTTGCTTGAGAACTACGGCTCTGACCAGATGAATGATGGTGCCTGAGGGGGAGAAGGATTGCATGCTTGGCGCAGGCTTAGAAGTAGACCTAAGTGGTCGATTCATAGAGGTAAGGTGAATGGCCACCCGTGCCAATCCTGATTGACACATGTACTACCCATTCCATTATTAGAAGAGAGAAGGTTCAAAACCTACCCCCCTCATGAAAAAGAATCCAAGTTGTGGGAGTTGCTAATAATGCAAATGGCATACCCTGTCACAAAGGAAGTGACACTAACTACTCAGAGCACTACAGCCACCATGAACTTAATCTACTCTGGAGCACCCATGGACCCCTGCTCCCACCAGTTCTTCAACCTCAGGAGCAAGGAAATCATCACCATGGTTACCTTCCCCTATGGATTGAAACACACAGATGGATGGAAAGACTCCTCCTCAAGAAACCCTCCGCTGACCCCAGTGAATTCAACAACTACCACCCCAACTTCTGCTCCCCTTCCCCACCAGAGTCCTTGACAAGGCCATCAACCTCCAACTCATTGAATACCTAGAGAGAAACAACATACTGGACACCTCTCAATCCAGTTTCCGCACCAACCTACAGCACTGAGACGCCCTGATCACTGCCCCTGATGACATCATAACCCTCTTTGGCCAGGGGAAACAATCTTGATTCTCCTCGACCTCTCAGCAGCATTCAACACTGTATCCCATCATACACTTAACAAGAGACTATACCACATCGGGATCCAGGGAGATTCCCTCAAATGGATCACATTCTTCCTTACAGGATGAACCCAGATAATCCGCCTACCAATCTTCACTTCAGAAGTCTGGGGCTTTTCAGGAAAAGGCGTAGGTCTCATAAAAGGAGTTCAGTCTCTCTGTATAATGCAATGCCGAATGCCGAGTACCCTATTACTCCTCAGCACAATTTAAACTCTGAAACGATAGCTGGGGTTACCCCAGTGCTTGAGTCAATGATACAACAAGGCATTTTGAAAGAGTCTATGTAACTCACCCATTATGGGCCTGCAGATACCTAGAGGTAAATACTATATTGTGCCAGGCCTTGGAAAAATGAATACTATTGTCATCCCTTGTTGTCCTGTGGGACCAAATCCAGCTGTAATCCTATTTCAAATCCCATATGAGGCTCAGTACTTCACTGTGATTTATTAGTATGAGACTTTCTTCTCTATACCTTTGCAGGAGAGCAGTCAGCACCTTTTCGCCTTCCAGTTCCAAAACTGTGTTTTGGCATGGTATTGTACCCCACAAGGCTATACACAGAGCCCTTCAATTTTCAATCAGATCCTCAAAAAGAACTTGATTCCTTGGTAATGTCCTGTAACTCTGTCCTGGTTCAGTATACCAATGATCTGTTAGTGGTGTCGGATACTCAGAAAGCCTGTAAACAGGACACCTTTGCTTTACTGAACCACTAGGCTGAGAATGGCCATAAAGCTACCCAAGCAAGTTACAATACTATCAAAGAGAAGTCCTGTATCTAGGACATCATATAGAGAAGTGAGCGAGGAAGATGTCACTTGAGAATCTCTGTAATTCTAAAAATGAATTCTCCAATGACCCAACAAGAAGTCAGGATGTTTCTGGGAATGATGGGCTACTGTCTACAGTGGATACCCAACTTGTCGCTAGTGACAAACAAACAGAGAGAACGGTAGCGCAAAACTGGTCTAACTGGGTCTAACAGAGTAACAAAACCTTTTAAAATTTGAGCTTGAAAAACCTATAAACATAGGAATACAGGAGGCTGAGCCCACTCACCACGGACATCTCAGGGAAACGGTGAAAGGGTATTGTGGACATGCACAAGCCCTACTCAGGAGTCTTGCAAATAAGAACCAGACCAAACGTTGGTGATGCCATTTTGCAGGGATTCTGAATAAACACAGAACTATGAGCAGGGTTATGGGACCTTGCTGTATAGGGACTGAGTCTTCGTACAACCTTAGTACCCACGAACTAGCTATAGTGTCTCACTTGCTCTCCTGCTCACAGAGTAGCAAATGATTTGACACCCCAGAACACAACACTCCTAGATCTCTTAGGAATCGCAGCAACAAGACACACCCTTTTGCTCGCACTCTTGTACTCATCCACAATATGATCTGACGGAGTCACAAAATAGTTTAAAATATTTATTTTAACTAACATTACATGACCTAACATGCAGTATACGTGCTACAACAAGCATTAACATGCATAGTACAAATATAGTCAGCATAGCAATTAGTCCATAAATCATGAAGGAAGATGTCATCATAAAAAGATATTAAAGCCTATTCTCCCTCCCCTTGATAAGAAGCAGTATTATTATTATATATTAGAAGATCTCTGGACTTTGTCAGCAGACCCCATACCTCAGCCTAGAGATGGTAGATCTACATCACAGGTGCTGTTTCGCTCTTCTCCCTGGAAAGGTCCCTCTCCAAGTGTGTCTCACCTAATTTGTGTACCCCAACAAAAAAACAAAGTATGTTGTCCAAACAACAGCTGCATCGGTATATTTTGTCTAGGGGCTAAAGACTGGCCAGAACAAAATATCAAGGGGCATTGTTGTTCGACCTTGCACATAATGTTCAGTCAAAATCCCAGGAACATGCAGAGTGTGAACGCAACAATGTGTTCTCATGTGAAACTAGTCGTTGAAATATTGCAAAAAATAAAGACATGTAGTTACGTGCGCAAAAGCAGCAGGCAAGCTACAACATGCTCATGTTAAGTTAGTGAAAAACAACAATGTCCTTATGGGCCACGTGACACCCTCCACTTGGCCAGGTTTTTAGCTCAATGCTAAGACAAAAATAGAAAATAAGTAGAGGCAAAGCGGTATTCCAATTAGGATAGTCATGAAGCCAAATCAAAATATTCGTGTAATTGCAGGATGGGAACATTTCGCCAATTGGGCAATCAAAAAATCATCCTTTCATAAGTATTCATCAGAGTTGAGAATGCGGGTGCAAAAGCGGAAAGCCATGCACTCCAGAATGTTGTCTGCTCCATCCATAGTAAAAAGGAATGCCACCCAGTCTAGCAGATCGAACGAACACACATGCTTCTCATATCCAGAGGCTGTCAGGAGCATGCCAGGGCAACCTTTATTAACCTCTATTAAACACCAGTCAATGAGGTGGTGCGCAGAGGGCACAGGTACTCAAGCTTGCCGTTGGTCCAAGCAGAGGATCACACAACAGGCGCCTACCCATGGCACATGTCTGATCATGGGCCTTTAACGGACCCAATAGCAGATCATAATCCAGGTTAGCATGTGTGGTATTTGAGAGGCAGACATCCAGGGCCCATTGAAAAGGGCACCGGAGACAGTGGAACACAGGTTGCACGCTGGTGAAGTAGGCATAATAAAAGGTCAGCCAGTAGTCGATAGCAAATAACGTCACTGGCATAGAACCAAAAAGGTGCCACATTCGATCACAGTAAAGCAGCAACTGGACCGGGTTTTGGCAGATCCACAAATCGAGCATCCATTGCACAGCAACAGTAAGACAACCAGCATGCTGCAAATCAATAGGAGCACCAAGGGAAACCCTCCGCAGGCGCTGGAAAAAATAGAATGGATAAAGGCTGGTATTACTCCAAAAATAGTCTGAAAGGAAGAAACATGGCCCACGAGTTTAAAAAAGTGGGCAAGGCCTACTGTATCAGAAGCACGAAATATTTGGTGTATTAAATCTCTAAAATGGAGTGGGAGATTCATGTTTATTAGCGAGAGTATCTCACTTGCGGTTCTCGTCACCTGCAATTCGAAGGTCTTGCGAGCTGATGTGATAGCCACTTTTTGTTGAAACAATAGCGCTTTTAGTATGCTCAGTTTATTGAAATCAGTTTTAAAAGTTGGAATGGAAGGCCTAAGCGAGCTATCTACAATCCCATGCAGGGGAGGAAACAGGACATTGCTGCAACATGTAACACGTTGTGAAACCATAACTATATTAGGGATGCAGCAATCGTGGTTATTCAAAATAAGATACCTGCCATTAGAAAGCAAAGTTAGTGCTGGAATAATAGCTGGGACTGGTGTACCTTTTAAAAAACATGCCAGATTAGGGGCCGAAACGTTACATGTGCTGTGCAATTTAACTTGTTTACAGACCAGGGAATGTCCTACTGTGGAATCGCAATCCTCCCCTGTAAGCAAAACTTCCTTATCTGCGCACTGACATCTGTATGTGAAAGGCAACGACCATAATTCCCGAACAAATGTACTGCCGAGGGGCTCAAACCGAACAACAGGAAAGTTTTTCATGCAGGCCATGAACTGAAAGAGTGAAATGGGCAGTGAAATAACCCCATGTATTAACCACACAGCGGAATCAGTCTCTGCTAAAGAAAATGGTAACTGTTCTAATTGTTCAATATGTAACAATGTATATGTGGCGTCTTTCATTGACATTCATTTCTGTTTATCAGTCAAATTAAATGGTAAAAACAGTTCAGAAGCATTCAAATAATCCCATGGCACTTTTCCATTTTTGAGTGCTTGCAACGACCAGGCAAATTGCATTACAGAACGTAATTGATTTTGACCGTGATACAAAACAAATATGTCATGTTGAACAATATCAATGAAAGATGACACAATGTTATCCAAAGAATATATACGGGCAGACAGTGTATTAATGCTATTATCTACTACTGCAAGGACTTTTCATAAATTAGCTTGCTCAATTTGGCGCAGACGCACTGCTGCTTCTATCTGCGTCACTTTCCAAAATTCATTGCATGCTTCATAAGTAAATCATTTCGTTCTAGGGGATTTTGGACCTAAAATAAAATCAACCAAATTGATTTCACCTTATAAAAGGGAAAGGTGTTGTTTCACAGACGACAGTGTTGAGTGTTCCAACCATTGATGACACATTTTACCCAACAAATATGTGGTGACTGAATGGGAATGTAGGAAATGTGGATCAGGTCTACTTTATTTAAGCCCTTTTGAGTTATTCAGAAAACGTATTTGACATGCATTGGAACTCTTTGGCCACAATAACCATCCCAAGGGGTCAATGTTGGAAGAGTTAAATGTTCCATTCTGGAACAAGGCAACTAAGTCTTCAATTGTGTAGTTGGTGTGTGCTCGCCATGTATCATACTGAGCCAACATGGGAATGGAGGAAATATTTGGATTTTTGGCCGCTGTGAAAGCAAAACAAGTAGTCTGTTGTACCAAGGCATTTAAAAATAACATTTGAGTTGGTATCAGACATGCACAATGCAAAGCTTCAGTGCCCTGCACCTGCCAATCTTTGGTACCTGAAATGGATTTCCAATCAATTGTGTCCTTCCAATGCTCATAACCCTTCACAGACAAATCATTCCTGAAGGACTTGGAGTAAATCAATTTAGTGTGCGTCAACATAAATTAAGTCTGTGGCAGCATTTTCACTTTATAAAAGTAGGACCGTGGGTATGAAAGATTGTAACCGGAAAAATATATAAATTTACTCTGTTGAGTCTTTAAACTCCCCTGTAATGGTGTAGGACAATGTTCCCACTGTGTACAATTAAAAAACAATCTCAGAGTGTTGGTCTTGTGTAAAAAATGATGGCGGTAGTGTTGATAGCAGAATAAGTCTGCATAATGTGCTGAATTCAAATACAAATCTTCAGTGTCAAAAGCAGCATAATAATTTAAATCAGAAAACAATGAATGAACGGCCTGAACATCTCAGTCATCAGACTGTATGTCCGGCGAAACCACATCTCCTAAAGCAACGCGGAACACGTATGGAATGTTTAAAAGTTTGGTCAGGCCATGGATATCATATGCTACTTTATCCCAAATGATGCCATCAACAACAGAGAATGCCGAAATGTTCACAAGGGCTTGATCTCGTTTCATTATATGTGATGATGTGTGGGGGGCTAGAACTCCATTAACCAAGTTCACAGCAGAGCTTTCAGGCAAATAATGATCACTGATGAGCAGAAAAAACACAATCACAAACCCAATCCACATGAAGAGGAATATCAATGTAAATACCATCCAGGATGGGGCCATGTAAGTCTTTTTGAACCAGGAAATTAAAAGACTGGTATGTGTAGGAGGTGTTGATACAAATGAGGACAAAGAAGAAGAGTCAGAAGAAAAGCTGTTATGGTCCATGTAATAACCACTCGCCCCCAGTTGAAACAACGGAGATTGTGCAGCATCTCATGGATCATGAATGGTACTCTCAGGAATGTCAATTATGACCTCAACTGTTGGAGAAGCATAGTCGATGTCTGCATTAGTGGAAGTAAAAGGTTAAACAGGTAATGAATCAGTGGAATTTTCCATCACCCCCTCCATTAGTCGGGCGCTGTCAAGGAAGCTGAAGCCATCGCACTCAGTGAAAGATCTCGGTGTGGAATACTTACTATTCAGTATCAGCCATATGGTGTAGCTTGACATGTTTGATAGAAATTTAACGATTCTCCTTACGACCAGGTAAAGGAGGCAGGATCACAGTACAGGTGCCTTTTAAGCCAAGGACTCTGACCAGTGCATGGTAAGATAGATCAAATTCTTTTTTGTTCTCCACTTTCTCTCGGACCAGATCTCCAACTTTAGGAAGCCAGCCAGAAACAGGAATCAGTCCACTGGATCCATGGATGATGGAAAATGTGCTTTTGCTTGTGAATCACAAGCTTTTTGTAGATCCTGTAACACAGCACAATGGTTATCTACATCAAAGGTTGTGGCAGCCGCCACAAAGTCTAGACCATCAAAGTCTGGCACAAACATTTTAATGCCAATGAGTATTTCGTATTGGGTTCCCCTACCCAGAGATCTTCTCCAGAGATTATTTAATGCACGTTGCACTCTATAGAGATGAGCCAGCCAACCCCTGCCAGTACCTAAGACTCTAGCTGTAAAAGATTGCTTTACGTCACGGTTCGTTCGCTTCACAACAAAATTGCTCTCAGGCCGGTATGGAGATGAATATTGCACCTGCACCCCTAGTGACTTCATCGCATTCCGGTGAGATTTAAAGGCAAACTCAGGACCTTGGTCAGAATGGAAGGTGCCACAGGCAAACGTCCCAACAAAGTCACGCAAATATTTAATGACAGTTTGAGAGTCAGCACTACGTTGCAGCCAAACCCAAAGGAACCTAGTGCAGAAATCCACTGCAACCAAGATATGTTTGAAAGCAGTGTCAGAAGTCAAAGGACCACAGTGATCAAGATAAATACAGCCAAACGGTTGATTTGAAATGCAAAGTTGAGTATGTGGTGGACGGGCAACAGTGTGGTTAATCTGTTGACAAATGTCACAAGAAAAAACATATTTACGCTTCTGCTGATATAAACCACGTCACCAGAAACGTTGCTGTAAAAGAGACACTGTTTCTGTCACTTCGGCATTTGCAAAAGCTTCATGAGCGGCAATGATCAAAGAAAGTCTGTGGTCCTCATTGGGAATCATCCAATCCCCGACGGACAGAATTGTTGCAAATGGGACTTGATCAGAAGACATGTGAAATGAATAATGTGAAGTAAAACCATGGGGAAGTTCTGTTCCCTCCTTTGTCGCAGTGATAGCCAGCAGAATATCATCATCAATTTAATCATGGACCTAGTGACTGCTGCTACTGAACATGTGGCTAATGCGGATGTGTGACGTTACAACGCAGGCTATTACAACGCCTGCCTTTACAACGCGGTTTTTACATCGCATACCATTACAACGCATAGCGCTTTTGGGTGCTGGATAGTGAATAGTTTAATTTACTATTCCAACTCCAGTCCCCGTGGACACTAGGGAAGGTTATTGGATAGTAAATTAAGCTATTCCCTATCCTAGAGCGCCCCCCAGCGCAATGCGTTGTAATGGTTTGCGTTGTAATGACCGCGTTGTAATGGTAGTGCGTTGTAAAAGTTTCGTTGTAAGTGATGTTTCCCGGCTAATGCAGATTTCGCTGCCTCAACAGCCAGCGAATTACCAACAGCGTGTGCTTCCATGCGCTGATGGCCCAAAGTATGGATAACATGTGTGAGCGGCAAACTTCCTTAAGAGCGGCCACTCGAACCCAAAGCGTTTTATGCTCAATTGTGCTACCTTTAAAATCACGGAAATCATTTTGTGTCCAAAAGAACAAGTTGTCATTGAAGGATTGTACACAGCAAAAATAATTGCATACTATAATTGTAGGAACCTCTGGATCAGCAAATTCAAGAGCCAAAACCAAAGCATTTAGCTCTGTCAATTGAGCCATGCAATCACCAAGAGACTGTGTGTGTACTAAGGAGGACTTAAAATCCCAGTCAACAATAATTTCTGCCACAATTGCGCAGGATGCAGAATAAGCATGTTTATGAGCCACAGCCAGTTGCGCAGAACCGTCAGTGTAAATAATACATTTGTATTGATCCAGAGGAAGCAAAGACAAAGGAGGAGGATGTACGTGTTCATATTGTAAAAACTCCTTTGTCTGCAGAGAGGGATCAAAGACAAAATTGACATCAGCCGATGTCAAAGAAATAGCCCGTTGTATCCAATGAGGATGCAAGGTTTTAGAATTTGGAACACTAGCCTTCGTAAGTGCTTCCAAAGCAGGTACTGTCGAAACCATAAAATGTGTTTACCCTGAGCCAGTTCCTTCAGAATCGCCATCTGGACAGACGTCAAAATGTTTTCTGTAGAAGAGAAACCCATTTCAGCCGAAGTGTACAAATGCGATTTGTAAGCAATGGGGACAGTGTCCCCTTCATTGAACGTCAAGTAAGTAAAACCCAACGCGCCAGGTAAAATCCTTATTACCAGGTTGGTCACAAGCAGATCAGACTTCAGAGACTAAAGAATTGCGGTGTGTTCCCGAAGCCAACAGGAAGCTGAGTAAGTAGGTTGTAACAAAGAGTATAGAGGTTTGATACGCTGGGCATAATCAGGAATGTATGTCCTCCCGAAGTTTAAAAAACCCAGCAAAGATTGTAATTCTTTCAATGTAAACAGAGGTTGCAATTGAGCACATTTCTCCAGAAAGTGTGGGGCTACGCCCCGCTCTTCATTGTTAAGTTCATATCCTAGAAAAAGGACAGCAAAAAGGCAATGTGTGACTTGGCAAGGTTAAATTTGTAGCCCAAGTGAACAAAAGACATTATGATGTGGTCCACCCGCACAAGATTTTGTATCAATTCATCATCCATCAAATAAATGTCAGCGACGTATTAGAAGGCATCAGGGTAAATTTCATGTAAAACTGACACTACACATGCTGCAAAAGTGCTGGGACTATTCTTATATCCCGTAGGCAAGTGTCCCATAGGCAAGTGTGTATACCATTTATGATTGCCGAGGGCGCGGAATGCTGTCAAGTCACGGCTCTCAGGAGCCAAATTCTGACTGTAAAAACCATGAAATATATCAAGAGTCATTTTATATTTTTTACCAACAAGGTTATCAACCAACGCAGAGCTGTGGGTGTTCTGTACAGCAAAGGTACAAACATGACGGTAATCCAAAACTATACAATATGAGCCATCTGGTTTCACTATTGGAAAAAGAGGATTAATGATGAATGAAACACAGGGTTCAATGACACCCTGATATTCCAACTGGGCAAGAATCTCCCTAACGGAGGCTTTTGACTCATGCTTAATTGGGTATTGTGGTTGGGGCTGTGGTGTAGAGTGCACAGGAATTTCCGGTTCCGGGGAATCCTTATCCCAGCCCACCTGATTACGATAAACAGCCGTTGCAAGGGCGAATGCCCACTCCGATGCGTACTCACGTTTAGCCTCCTCCGAGCCATAACGGGAAAAACTTGGGCGAATAACATCTTTCCCGCTAGAAGAAGCTAGAACAAATGGGGGAGGCCAGTCAACCTCCGCTAACAAAATATGATAGGAAGAAGTAATGTTGTCCTAAAAGACCGCCTTAATTATGTGTTTAATATCACCTTCAATTTGGAGGCTTATCTCATAAAGCTTATCGGGGTGGGGGGGCAACTTGTGTGTCCGTTGTTTCTACTGTAATGAACGTGTCAGTTACTTTCGTCTCCAGACATTAGTGGAGTGCTTCCCGCACTATGGTAACCTCTGTCACGCTGTTGAGGAGTGTCACTGCCCATCTCCAATAGGGGAGGAGGGTTCTCACCATCTAAGGCATACTTTGCTGTCAAAGCTGCAACCTTTTTCTTCTCACATGGGTCACGAAATTGAGGTGGTCCCTCCGGCTTGGCTTTTACGTCAAACTGGTGCTGCGGGTCGCGTCTTGCTTGTGCAGACTCGCCTTCTCTGTGATCCTGACGTCCTTCCCATCAAACTGTTGGTCTGACAATTCCTGAAAGGAACGAGGAGAACGAGGATCAGGAACTTGGTACCTCTCTGGTGTTTTAATTTCAGAGCGGTCATGCAAATCATATCTACGTTTAGAAGTATCTGATGGTGGAGAAACAGCATGAGAAGCAGGCTTCTGTTGTTGCTGCTGCTGATTTTTATTCCAAGCCTTCTTACGAAAGACTGGACGACCCGCATTTTCAGGAGGAGGCTTATTTTGTACCTGAGTAAAAGGTCTTATTCCCAAACGATTGCGTCCAAATGATGTGTATATATCCGCAATAATAATCGGCAACTGTCGTTGCTTGTCAAAGCCCGTCACCGCCGATAGATGTTGACACACTTGCAAGCTAACTGCTTCACCTTTGACATTGTCTAGAATATAGTTGGCAGGGTATGCTCAGACGTGAGTCCCTTGCTCACTTTGCCACTGGATTCAAGCAAGCCTGGCTGAAGACTGCTGTAATGCCAGAAACCGGTCCTAGGAAGCTTGAATCTGGTCCAGGGAAGGCATGGCTTGGCAGTTCGGGCTGGACTGTTCCCATGAGGCACAGGGTCAGACTGATTTTCATATGGCCATGTCTGAACTGGGGTGGCAGAGTGGGCTAAAAAACGGTGATGGATTAAACCCAGATCTGTTGACTGGGTGTGAGTGTTTGATTGGTTCAGATGCTCCGTCCATCACCACCCCCTTTTGTACCGCTTTGTTCGCCATAAGTTGGCAGGGTATGCTCAGACATGAGTCCCTTGCTCACTTTGCCACTGGATTCAAGCAAGCCTGGCTGAAGACGGCTGTAATGCCAGAAACCGGTCCTAGGAAGCTTGAATCCGGTCCAGGGAAGGCATGGCTTGGCAGTTCGGGCTGGACTGTTCCCATGAGGCACAGATTCAGACTGATTTGCATATGGCCATGTCTGAACTTGGGTGGCAGAGTGGACTAAAGAACGGTGATGGATTAAACCCAGATCTGTTGACTGGGTGTGAGTGTTTGATTGGTTCAGATGCTCCGTCCATCACCACCCCCTTTTGTACCGCTTTGTTCGCCATAAGTTGGCAGGGTATGCTCAGACGTGAGTCCCTTGCTCACTTTGCCACTGGATTCAAGCAAGCCTGCCTGAAGACGGCTGTAATGCCAGAAACCGGTGCTAGGAAGCTTGAATCCGGTACAGGGAAGGCATGGCTTGGCAGTTCGGGCTGGACTGTTCCCATGAGGCACAGGGTCAGACTGATTTGCATATGGCCATGTCTGAACTTGGGTGGCAGAGTGGGCTAAAGAACGTGATGGATTAAACCCAGATCTGTTGACTGGGTGTCAGTGTTTGATTGGTTCAGATGCTTCGTCCATCACCACCCCCTTTTGTACTGCTTTGTTCGCCATAAGTTGGCAGGGTATGCTTAGACGTGAGTCCCTTGCTCACTTTGCCACTGGTTTCAAGCAAGCCTGGCTGAAGACGGCTGTAATGCCAGAAACCGGTCCTAGGAAGCTTGAATCCGGACCAGGGAAGGCATGGCTTGGCAGTTCGGGCTGGACTGTTCCCATGAGGCACAGGGTCAGACTGATTTGCATATGGCCATGTCTGAACTGGGGTGGCAGAGTGGGCTAAAGAACAGTGATGGATTAAACCCAGATCTGTTGACTGGGTGTGAGTGTTTGATTGGTTCAGATGCTCCGTCCATCACCACTCCCTTTTGTACCGCTTTGTTCGCCATAGGTTGGCAGGGTATGCTCAGACGTGAGTCCCTTGCTCACTTTGCCACTGGATTCAAGCAAGCCTCGCTGCAGACGGCTGTATTGCCAGAAACCGGTCCTAAGAAGCTTGCATCCGGTCCAGGGAAGGCATGGCTTGGCAGTTCGGGCCGGACTGTTCCCATGAGGCACAGGGTCAGACTGATTTGCATATGGCCATGTCTGAACTGGGGTGGCAGAGTGGGCTAAAGAACGGTGATGAATTAAACCCAGATCTGTTGACTGGGTGTGAGCGTTTGATTGGTTCAGATCCTCCGTCCATCACCACCCCATTTTGTACCGCATTGTCTAGAATAATGTCAGGGACAATAGGGCACATGCCCACTTATCTCATCCCCAATTCTAGGGCTGGACCAGCCCCGTGTTCATCTTGAACTTTCTTGAGAACGCTCGGTAGAACAGTCATCCGGGGGGTGCCAAAACACACTGTATACACTGCAGCAAACACCATCCCCCAGGTGGTGCAATCAGCTAAAGCAGGAACAATGCCACTAGGTAAACTCCTTGCAAGGATCCTGTGTTTTTCTACAGGAGTAGTATGTGGGAAAACAGCCTTGAGTTGCTCAAATTTTTCTGCAAGATAATAAGGCAACCCATCTCTATTCTGAGGACGTTTGCCCATCACTGAATTAATCATGATGGGACTTATAACAAGACCACCATCATGGCTTGGTGGCTGAGGAGCGGCTCCAGCCGGAGCCACTTGAATATTACGTGACATAAACTGTATGACACTTCTGTGTATATGAATTAAGGACGTATGTAATTGACATAGCTCTGCGAGTGTAACACCCAGATAATTTGGGTGAGGTGTGAAACCAGCCAATACGGGCCACGTTGCCCTATCGACCAATAACTTCTAAACGGACCACAGAAACAGGGTGAGGAAGGGCGCCATTAAACCATATGGTATTCTCCCAGGCTATCCATGGAGTTCCGAGTAATCGATAACGGCGATAGTTTCGCGGAACCGCAGCTGGTGTATATTTATGGAAGAAATTATCATTCCCATCCACTGCGGAAAATGTAACCCAGGGGTAAAAAGCCTCAAATCGGTAAGCGGCATCTGCTTCGACAACAAAAATTAAATCATCCCACAACAGGGACTCCTCGTTGAGTCACATGAGCAGTAAACGCCACACGATTATGTGCCACAATAGCGACCGCTTGTGCCATATTAGAAATGGAACAAACAAAAAGAGCGAACGGTAGCGTAAAACTGGGTCTAACAGAGAAACAAAACCTTTTAAAATTCAGGATTGAAAAAACCTATAAACATACGAATACCGGAGGCTAAGCCCCCTCACCACGGACGTCTCTGAAAATGGTGAGAGGGAATTGTGAACAAGTACAAGCGCTACTCAGGTGTCTTGCGAATAAGAGCCAGACCAAATGTTGGTGACGCCATGTTGCAGGGACTCTGAACAAACACAGAACTATCCGCATGATTATGGAACCTTGGTGTATAGGGACTGAGTCCTCCTACAACTTTAGTACCCACGAGCCCAGGACCAACTAGTTATAGTGTCTCACTTGCTCTCCTACTCACTTACAGAGAAGCAAATGATTATACGCCCCAGAACACAACACTCCCAGATCTCTCAGGACTTGCCGTAACAAGACAGTGCAGTATATGTGCCACAACAAGCAGAAAAATACATAGTACGAATATAGTCAGCATAGCAGTTAGTCCAAAAATCATGAAGGGAGATGTCATCATAAAAAGACAATGGAGCCTATCCTCCCTCCACTTGCAAAGAAGCAGTATTATTATATATTCGAAGATCTCTGGGCTTTGTCAGCAGACCCCATATCTCAGCCTATAGATGGTAGACCTACATTACAGGTGCTGTTTCGCTCTTCTACCTGGAAAAGTCCCTCTCTAAGTGTGTCTCACTTAATTCATGTATCCCACTAAAAGCCAAAGTACATTGTACAAACAACAGCTGCATCAGTATGTTTTGTCTAAGGGCTAAGGACTGTCCAAAACAAAATAACAAGGGGCATTGTTGTTCGACCTTGCACATAAAAATCAGTCAAAATACCAGGATTGTGCATAGTGTGAACACAACGATGCGTTCTCATGTGAAAGTAGTCATTGACATATATCAGGAAAAAAACGTGTAGTACCGTGCGCAAAACAGCAGGCAAGCTGCAACATGCTCATGTTAAGTTTGTGAAAAACGACAAGGTCCTTATGAGCCACGTGACAAGCCTTTACAGAGGCTGACACACAAGGATGTGTCTGACTCTGTACAATGTGACAATGACGGCATCAACATCAACTACCAGCAATGTGGCTTTTTTATCCCAAGTACAAAATCAAGGGCTTCAACCTACGCAGCAATCAGGAGCAACAGGAGAAACCGTTCGACCAGGAGAGGAAAAGGCAGGAAAATCGTTACGGAGCGGGAAGACAGTGGTTTAGTAATTAATATATCGTCCACAGATCTTTCTCAACAACAACTTAGATTGCTCAACAAAGGGCTGTCGTTTGTGCCGACCACTACAGCTAATGAGATTGAAACTGAAATACAGTTTCATGAGAACTCACCAATATCGTCGACTCTACTCCAGAAAGTGAGTCTGAAGTTAGCAGACGTTTCAGACCGAAGAGCACCTACCAACCACCAGTGTCACACAAAATGCTTGACACCTTCGAAATTATGATAAAAAAGACATACAAGCCTTGGATTTCAAGAGAGTAAGACAACATAATTTGACTAAAACAGAGTACCATATCATTCAAGACATAGCAAACAATAAGGATTTGACAATACAACCTGCGGATAAAGGAGGAGCTACAGTTGTAATGGACACATATTTTTACAATCGTAAGGTTAATTAATACTTCATGGATCCTAATACATATCTTTTATTGGATTCGGAACCCACGGCCCAATTACAGTCATTACTTAATGAAGTACTACAGAATGCCATAGACCAGGAGTGGATTGATGACAACACTCGAGCATATTTGACAACAGCACATCCCAGATGTCCCAAACTGTATATGATACCGAAGGTTCATAAGAGTCTCATGAACCCTCCATTCAGACCTATCGTCTCGGGGTGCGGGTCAATTTTTGACCCCCTCGGGCGATTTTTGGATTATTTCCTTCAAAAATTTGTACAAAGTTGGAGTTCGTATATTAAGGACACAACAGATTTCCTCAATAAATTGTCAATACTGGCACAAGATTTTCAGGAGCATTGGATTTTGTGCACAATAGGCGTGGTAGCCTTCTACACTTCTATTCCACACACATTGGGCTTGGAGTCAGTTGAGTGGGCATTGTTGCAGATGGAAGACTTGTCAACCAATAAGATATTGATACTGCAACTATTGAAGTTTTGTTTACAAAACAGTTACTTTATGTGGAACAAGCTATATTTTGCTCAACTAACCGGTACCTGCACCTGCGTATGCAAATATTTTTATGGCTCAGTTTGAGGCAGAGCATTTGATGAACACGGATTGGTGGGCAAAGATCAGAATGTATTGCCGATTTATCGACGATATTTTTCTGATTTGGCAGGACTCGAGAGTAAATCTGGAGCAAATGATAAGAGAGTTGAATTTGATAAACCCACTTTTCAAGTGACGCATAATATCGATGAACACAAGATAGATTTCTTGGATGTCAGAATCATAAAAACACCCACAGGATTTCACACTGAACTGTTTTCGAAACCAACAGATCGCAATAATGCATTAACATACACTAGCTTTCACCCTAGGAGTTTATTAAAAAAATTACCATTCTCTCAACTCATACGCATCAAACGCATCTGTTCGGATCCTCAAACCGGTTTGATATAAATGGGAGAACATTTGAACAAATATAAGGAGAGAGGATATCCACAAGAGGAACTAGATTTCAGCATGGATAGAGCCAAGAGTACCAATAGGTTGGATTTACTGCAAACAAAAGCTAGACCAGCCAGCAATAAAATGTTTTTTGTGTCCAAGTATACCACTCAGTCCAAAGCAATCAAAAGGATAATCAATCAGAAGTGGGAACTTTTATCAACCGAACCAGACTTCAAAGACTTATTCAGTGAATTACCAACACATGCCTATACACGAGGGAAGAACTTACGGCAAATATTGAAACAGACCAACATTGATCAAATACCTATTACACCTAGAGTTACAGTTCGGTGTCAGAATTGTACCCATTGTAATAATGCTATAGTAGGGAACACGTTCACCCACCCTACAACTGGAAAACAAATAAAACTAAGACACACAAGTGACTGCAACACCCAGAATGTAGTATATGGGATTAAAGGCCCATGTGGCAAGATATACGTGGGCAAAACGGAGCGTAAACTTAAAATCAGAATCACGGAACACAAGAGTAGAATCCGAAATCAGATGATGTCATCACCATTAGCCACACACTGGGTAGAAGCAAAACACACTATCTCTCAGTTATGATTTTTTATCATTGAAAAAGTGACACTTCGCCCAGGGATTGATAATCACCAACAGCTATTGCAACGTGAACTATATTGGATAAAAATGCTGCATACCATGTCTCCTATAGGTCTTAATGATAGGTACGATCTTTCATGTTACCTATAAGTCAGGTTGACTATTATAAGCTTATTTCTTTAAATGTAAAATGTCTCACCAACATATCTGACAGCTGAAGCTTAAAGTTGAAAAAGTCATATGTCTATTATATGAATGTGTTTTAACTATATGTTGTGTGTATTATATATTGCAACATCCGTTCAAATGACAATTTGGAGATAACACAGCAGAACATACATAAGAAACACACTCCCCATTCCAGAGGTCTAGTACATGTCGAGCTCTTTACTTAGCAATACTTTTTCGAAAGCTGCATTCAGCTCTAGGTCTTTCCTTTCTTCCTATTTTTACGCGTTGAATATTCTCCGTTGGATCGGTAACATGGCAGTAAGCAATTATGTAAGTCCTTTTGGACTAGTGAGAGAGTTTACTATGGTACTGGTGCACTGAGTATATATTATCTAAAATAATTCATGAATTTATAATTCCTGCATTTCAGATGCTGTTTTCGTGGAGCGGGGAATATCATTGACGTATTTAACCATGTTTTAAAAATACGACATGGCCGCGTCTAGTATATATTTAGTATTATTAGTCTGTTTTGTATACATTGTAACATGGCGGCTGAATTTCCATCCCAGAGACTATGTTTGTTTACGATGAGTACTTCGTTTATGTCACATCGTGAGATTTCGAAATAATGGCATCTATCACCCGCGTGTGAGGTGGCGTGTTTCAGCGGTTGTTACTATTTCCCAGGCGGTTCATTCCAGCACGGTTTAGGATTTACGAGGTAAGGATGGAGCAGTTAAGTCGATAAGGAGAACAGGCAATAGACTTCATTAATATCAGACTTTATTATTGCCAGAGTGCACTGACACTGTCACGCTTATTTTGTTTCTAGATATGCACGGAGACTAAATTGACAAGGTATGATAGCTTATGAAAGCAAAGACACACTGTCGTTGACGCATTGGGCGTTTTAACATCTTGTGATGATTATCATTATTATTTTTTCCAGGGTGTGACATCAGTACTCGCTCACATCAGGTATGAGGAGTGTTTGTTTATGCAGACGTTATTGTAATACATTTGAGTTCATATTAGTCGGTGATATTAATTGGCATCTGTTTACCGCGTTTTTTCGACAGCTCATCATTGATCACTACTGAGAGTTACTGGGTAAGATTATATCACCCTCAAATGTGTATCTTAGGTAAAGATTCTACACAGGGTTATTTATCAGGATTCCTTTTCTTTCTCTTTTATAGACGACAGAGTTTACTATTAGTTCACCCACAGGTATGAGTTTACCTATTATACACTAGATGACATGAGCACACATGGGCATTAACACTAAGACATCTTTTATCCATTTATTTTTACAGATTGGCCCCTGAGGTGTGGAAAAGTAAATTTTGCCATGTTCTGTGTCCCTACGCGTCATCCATCATATGTTATCTATGCATGATTAATATGCATATGTATTCCCCATGTTCGATTAAAGACGCAATTACAGTTGTGTCCACCTCTAGTATGCCAGTTTCCAGTTCTCGTGAATACTACGAATATCAGGCCTATGTAAAGTTACGTTGCCACGTTTCTCAGTGTGCACGTTATTCCATTGTAAAGTCCCCGTTTCTAGGCCTCAAAAGGGCCTGGACACCAGATTCAGCTCCTGTCTCCTGAAGCCTCGCTGAGGAGCGATACAGCCCCCACCTGTATCCTCGACCCTTCACTTACTTCCTGCCTCACAGTGCCCGGCTCAGCCTGGCTCTGCCTCTGAGTCTGCCAAGAGTATGTTATGATTCCAGTTATCAGTTCAGTCCTCCTTCTCTGCATTCCTAAGCTACTGAATCGCATCAACAGTTTCCGTCATTGTCTAGCCTTTACGTCTCCACGTTAGAGAAATACTGCATTTAATGGTCATTTAATATTCTTCATCACGCACTACATGTAGAATAATGCATGCTCCTGTCTTAGAGTCTGTTAGCCTTTACCCCGATAACTTTTGGATTCTATCAACATGTTCTCTAAACATCAGATACTAGATACTGCTTAGGTACATGTCGCCCTGACTCTCCAGACTTCAGTCTCTGCTCCTAGCACAGAGTTCGTAGCCCCCAGCTTCTCCTAGTAACACGTCATTGCCAGTTTGCGCGCACCATTAGGTCAGAGGTCCCGGCTCCTTAGGTAGCCCCCTCCATGTTTCCGCCCCATTCATGACATATTCTGTTACGTTTGCATCACATGTCTATGTATACGCCTCTGTTACACCTACTTTCACCCTTATCTTTCGCGACTGCTATTGACCACACCCACTGCTCCGCCTATCGTATGTATTGTAATGCAACTGTTTTAGTATATATGATCATGTCTTGTTATTTAATGTTACGCCGATTTCCGACCCTGCCCCCGGCAGCGCTGCCATCCTGTTCCCGTGCAGGTTGTCCTGTTCCTGTCCTTATGCTGTATTAAACCTGAAAAACTCCTACTACCTCGAATCTTGACTCTTATTTATTGAGCTATCTGTTATTCATTTATTCATTCAAAAATAGAGGTATTATTTATTTATTTACCACATAATGGCGCCCGAATAGGGACTTGCCCTTTCCCCACGCGTCGGTGAAGCCACGCCGACCCCCTGACCCTCTGCAGTCGTGACGGAACTCTTCTGCGCACCGGCAGATATTTCTGCTTTAAGTATCCCTCAGGCCCACGGAGGAGACGGAGGAGGCGGTCCAGCATCCAGACAAGACGGTGGAGGAACGCGGCGAGTCCCGACCAGAGCCCAAGCCGAGAGTCCAAGGTCCGAGGTATCCGGAGGCCCACCCGTAACAGAAGTCCGAAGTTCGTCTGTCCGGCGTCGAAGCAGTCCAGTCCAGTCCGAGGCCTTCCGTTCTTGCTGCCCGGTGAGTACCGTTGCTGGGGTAGTATCTAGACAGGGTCAATCTAATTGACTCTGGTCTGTGAGTTGGTGGTACACAGACCCACAAACGAAGTGTCCACTTCGGTGGATGCGGGTCCTGACGTGTCTCTGTATGAGACCGGTAAGTTTCGTACTGTTTCAGCAGTGCATCTAGTTTCTGTTCTAGTCAGTTCTGTTCTCGAGAAAATTCATGTATTCTGTTTTCCGTATTCCAGGTGGTATTCTGTTCAAACCGTTATTCATAATGTTCTTCATGTATTTTAATGTCGTGGTATGAGTGCGAAGTGATTCTCGTGTTTATTGTGTATTGTATTGTGTCCAGATTATAGTTCAGTCATGCCACTCTTTTCAAAACTGCGTCAGTTAAAAACCAGAAAAGGTCTGCTAGAAGCAGCAGTTCCTGTCCCGCCTAGGGACAGTCCAGGTCATTTTATGTATCAGAAGCATGGCATAAGCGCCATATTGTATCTAGATTTATGGGTAGAGTATACCAAACAGTTAGAAGAAAAGTATAGATGACCCGTATCGGGTACATGGGATGCCGAGTGCATCATGAGAGTAGAAGAAGCATTATGGAAAAAGAAAGCCAGACAGTCACAGAAAGATGCCATTGAGTTATGGCGCAAAGAATCTCATAAAAGAACCGAAAAAGAAATCAGAAAGTCAGAACTAAGTAGAGAATCCTTAGAACGAGCCCAAGAAAGGGAATTAATCGAGATTGGTGAACGAGTTAAAACCGAACAGTCAGACAGACAGAGGCATGCTCTTATTAAGGGTATGTACCCTCTTCTTGCCGAGGGCTTGCCAAAAGCGACCCCGGAGGCATCCAGTAATTTCCCGCCACCATTAGTTCCACTCAAGCTACGTCACAAACCGACCGCAGCTGATATTTTTATTTCGTCCTATCTGGACGACACAGTCCCAGAATATGCAAATCCCGCTCCGCCAGTCCCTGTAAATCAGGCACTTCCCGTTCCTCCAGACACCGGAGTACCTGTTACGGTACCCCCGGTCCAGCCCGCCATACAAGTCCAGCCTGCATTTCCATTTCCCACTCTGCCAGGACGAAGAGCATCAGTAGACGACTCTAGTTTAGGGGCCGCAGGGGGAGGTCCTCCTCAAACCCCGCCGCCACACAAGCGTTTAACGTTAGCCGAATTACATGCACAAGCGTCACAGCGTACGCCCAGATATCAGTCTGTTGCAGAAATAAGAAAAGCCCTTACCGAATGTGGCTATGATCCAGTCCCAGGCGAGGATAGTATGGTTTTATATTCATTACGCGTGAGAAAAGTGACCGAGTATCTAGTCACCCTACCAGATATGAAAGAAGATCTAGACAGAATATATCGTTTCATCCGTACAGGGAATGATCCAGAAAGTATTAGTGACGTCATGTGCCAAAGGAAAGTTGAAGTCCAGCTCATGATATTAAAGTTTCTGATTAATTGTCTAATAAGGGAACAAGATTATCCGACCAAAGATCGAGCCGAAATGAAAGTCCTGACAAGGTGGAGTGATAATATAGCCGAGGGTAAGCATAAGACCATCAGTAGTATAGAGAGTATGTACAAGAAGATTCGTAAAGAAATAATAAGGGTACACGAACAACGTAAAGAAGCACAAGTAAGCGAGAAAGAAAATGACTCTTCTACAGAAGAGGTAGAGGACGAGAATCCCGACAGAATAGCGTATGTAGGAAAATCTAGATTTCCAGATCGCCATTTGCGCCCAGAACACAAGTCAATTTTTCATCATCCAGCACCAGAACAAGGTTCTCTGGAACAAGTATTTCAAGCTACCGATCACATTCTGAAATCACGAATCGGTCATAGCGAGTTAAGTACTATGCATGAACAAGAACTAGTCCGATCAGCAGTCCGATGGATTACTGATTCTACCACTTTTCCAGACGAAATAGTGGCACAAATGTTTCTGAAATTGCCCCCAGCCGAGCAACGACTGGCGGGTATGTATATGATCCAGCACCTCATTACATTGTATGAGGGTCAACATTCTGATCCAGGTCCGTTACACGATGTCCTGAACGAGTTACTCCAGTATAAATGGAAAGGTTTAGGTACCGATTTGATTAGTGTCATTCTAGAACAGCGCCACAAATACAGAACGTTTCTGAACCCACATTTTGTTCGTGCCTCACCCCCAGAAAGTAAACCCTTTTACATAGACAGACAGAATCCGTTACGAGAAGTACATCCAGTTAAGACAGACGGTGGGGAAATGCAACGAGTGTTTGTTTACACCCCTATCACAAAGATGGAACTCTTAGAGATGAAAAAGTTAATTCCCTGTCATGATAAAGATCCAGCAGGGTTCCACCGAGAATTAAAAGACATGCTCCGTATGGGAGAATACACGTATCCAGATATCATTAAAATGTTAAAGGTCCTGTTGCCCGCAGGGGTATATGAGAAACTCAAGGAAAAAGAATGGGAGGTGGGAGAGAAAAAGATCGATTGGGCAGTTCTAGAAGCTGAAGATAAGGCACGAGTACCAGGTACCGGTCTTGGAGATAAATGTAAAGAATTACCAGAATTATTAATACAAGTTTTGCCTAGGTTATTGACAACTAGAAAGGAAGACTGGGATGCAATCTCAGCCTGTAAACAGAAACAAGATGAAGATATTAGTGATTATTATTCCAGATTTGAGAAATGTTTTACCATAAACAGTGGCCTCAAGACAAGTAGCGAGTCATACCCTCATCTTTTTGTTACTAAACTAGTCGAGAATTCAAGTCCACAAATTAAGAATCGAGTTTTGAAAGTCGAAAGTACCTGGCAAGCTAATACCCCGTCCCAGATGTTACAGATGCTTCAATATCACCAGAATAGAATCAGAGAAGAGCAAGAACATGAAAGGAAACGTATGAAAGACACGAAAATGAAAGTACTAGTTGCACAATCTGTTCCACAAGACAGTCAGAAGAGGGGACCAAATCAAGCCAGTCATCCTGCAGCTCCCGTTAAAGGAAACTGCAATTATTGTAAACAGCCAGGTCATTTTATAAACGAGTGTGCAGTTCTGAAACACAACATAGCTACCGGTAAGACTAAAGAAAGACCACGTCCGCCGAGACAAGAACAAGTTACACAGACTCCGCAGTCACAGAATGCACCACAGACAGTTACAGCACCGCAGCCTATCGCTGCAACACAGCATGTTACACAGCAGATGTACCAGTATGCACAGTCTGAGTATCCAGAGTATCAGCCATATTCATGAAACAGCCTAGAGAGGGAGGTAGGCTTGCCTCTCATCGAGATACCTGTAGATCAAGAAGGTCCCTATGTTCATAGTCAAGTATTAGGGAAAGACAGAAAGTTTTTGATTGATACAGGGGCAAGTAGGACCACTATAAGTCACGCCGAAGTTCCAGGGGCTCCGCTCTCAGGCTCTAGAAATGTTTCCCTTGGATTTTCAGGAAAACCTATTGTAAATGAAATATCAAAGCCAGTTACTCTAGAAGTAGGTCCATTGTCCCGCACTACTGATCTGTTACTTACTAAGTCATGTCCAGAAAATCTATTAGGCATTAAGACACTGAAAGAGTTAGGTGCAGTTATATGCTGTTCCCCAGAGGGAATACGATTGTTCCTACGTGACTTCAAGGGTCACTATGTATTACGAGATTTTGATCCGAGATTGTCTAATGTTCCACAGCATCTATGGGCGCAAGGTCCAACTGATGTTGGCTTTATGCAAATCACACCCCATCGTGTGACTCTCAAGCCAGGTGTAGTCCTGCCACGAATCAGACAGTACAGATTGCCACCTGAGGCTGTAGCAGCCTTATCCAAAATTATTGACGAGCTCATGGCTCAAGGAGTAGTTGTAGAAACTGACTCCAATGTATGTAATTCTCCGATCATTCCAGTCATGAAACGTACTGATCCAAATGCACCTCCAGTATATCGTTTAGTGATTGATCTCCGAGAGCTTAATAAATGTATTATTCCCCAGTATCCAGTTGTCCCAGATATCTCTTCCCTGTTGACAGCCATTGATTCCGAAGCCTCATTTTTTACAGTCATAGACCTCAAGAACGCATTTTTTAGTGTCCCCATTCATCCAGACAGCCAGTTCCTTTTCGGATTTTGTTTAAATGGAAGGAGCTATATGTTCACACGCGCTCCTCAAGGTTTCACAGAAAGTCCTAGTATTTACAGTCAAGCACTCAAGAGACAACTAGACAACATTCACATGCCAACTGACACTGCCCTGCTCCAGTATGTCGATGATCTACTGATCACAGCCCGTTCTGAACGTGCTTGCGAGCGAGCATCACTTACAGTCTTGTATTTCCTTGCCGAGATGGGGCACAAGGTGTCCCCTTCTAAGCTTCAATTCTGTGTCCAGCAAGTGGTCTACTTAGGACACTTACTGTCCAAGAGGGGTAGACAGTTGACACCAGACCGTATCCAGTTAATAGCGAGTCTTCCTCAGCCCAAGACCCAGAAGGAGGTACGTGCTTTTATCGGCCTTACTTCTTATTGCAGACAATGGATTCCTCAGTATGCATTTCTAGCCAAGCCACTGATACAGTTAACGACACAGGAGGCAGCCGTATCGACTGTCCTCCCTTGGACATCTGAACATACACTTAGTTTCAATGAGTTAAAGAAAGCCCTATGCCAAGCTCCAGTTCTAGCAACACCGAACTACAGTAAGCCTTTTACACTTTTCGTCACTGAACGTGAAGGTACAGCATTATCTGTCCTCACACAAGATCAAGCAGGACAGTACAAGCCCTGTGCTTATTTTTCGAGCACATTAGATCCTGTAGCCCAGGCGCTGCCTGCGTGCCTCAAGTCAGTTGCAGCCACAGCACTAGCTATCAGACAAAGTGATTCCATAGTCTTAGGACATTCCTTGACAGTACAAGTTCCACACTCCGTGGAAGTTCTTTTAAACCGAACACAAACTCAGCACTTGACAATTGCACGTTTAACAGGTTATGAATTGACACTGTTCCAGCCACACATAGAAATCAGACGCTGCAACGTTTTAAATCCTGCTACATTGTTACCATCAGTTACTTCGAATTCTGCCACCCACGACTGTGTGGAAGTAGTTAACATCATGACAAAGCCAAGACAAGATCTGACAGATATTCCATTACCAGATCCAGACCTGACACTTTATGTGGATGGTTCATGTATGAGAACAAGTACAGGAGAACTAGTCGCCGCGTATGCAGTGACTACTGACACTGACGTTATAGAGACACACCGTATTGACACCCTGTCTGCTCAAGCAGCAGAGCTAGTTGCTCTGACACAAGCCTGCATACACGCCAAGAACCTGAAAGTTAATGTTTACACCGATTCACGTTACGCATTTGGAGTTGTACACGACTTCGGAGTGCTCTGGCAGGAGAGAGGTTTCATGACTTCTCATGGAACCAAGATTCAGCATGGTCTCCTCATTCAAGCTCTGTTAGATGCAATACATTTACCGACATCCATTGCTATCATGAAGTGCAAAGCACATACGAAAGTTACTGACATTATTTCCCAAGGTAATGATCTAGCAGATCGCACAGCCAAGCTTACAGCTCAGACTCCAGACATTCCGGTTAATAAGACCCCGACACCTACTCCAGATCCGACTACATGTATGACAGTTAAAGACCCTACTCAAGATGTCATAGATATCCAGTTACATGCTACTCCCGATGAAATCAAGAAATGGTCCGAACAAGGAGGGGTACAGACAGATCAAGGATGGTTAACGAAGGGTAGAGCCACATGGTTTCTCCCCGACTCCATGGTTCAAGTCATTATTAATACCGCACATAGTCCAGCACATTTAGGAGAAAAAGCTATGTTAGGCAGTATCCAGAACATTTGGTTCAACAAGCATTTACGAGCTGCAGCCAAGCAGAAAGTCCGTACCTGTATGATATGTTGTCAGTTTAATCCAGGTAAAAGTGTCCCGGTGGAACAAGGTGGATTCCAGCCCCCTGACCACCCTTTTGAAGTCCTCCAGATGGATTACATTCAGATGGAGCGATGTCGAGGTTTCAAGTATGTCCTTGTAGTTGTATGCGCTTTATCCAGGTGGACGGAGGCATATCCAGTCCCAGATTACACAGCCGCGACCACTGCCAAGCAGTTGGTTCGTGAGTTCTTCCCCCGTTATGGACTCCCTAGAGTCGTATATTCTGACAACGGCCAGCCATTCTCATCTGAACTCATGAAGCATGTTTCCCTTTTGTTAGGGTACCAGTGGAAGTTCCATTGTGTACGCCATCCTGAAGCAGCCGGTCTCGTAGAGAGACATAATCAGACCCTGAAAATCCGAATTGCAAAAGTATGTCAAGAGAAAGGTGTGGACTGGCTAGTAGCTCTGCCAGTTGCTCTGTTCTATATGCGCATGGTCGCACATTCCAGATCAGGACTGTCCCCGTATGAGGTCGTTTTCGTCCGCCCCCCTAACATGTGGGGTACTCCTAGACCCCGAAGTATTACCGATGTTTCAAGTAATATGCTGACAGATTACCTAGCTTCCTTGATGTCTGCCCTCAACTCTTGTCGTTCACAGGTTGCTGCCGCATTTCCAGACAATACCGAGGTGGCACCGCATGAAATCGTTCCCGGATCCATGGTCCTAGTGCGAAATTTCGATCGCTCAAGTCCGCTGGAGCCTCGCTGGAAGGAGCCCCGACAGGTCCTCCTGGCCACCCGTACAGCCGTGAAGTTGGAGGGACGCAAAGGCTGGGTGCATCTTTCGCATATTAAAAATTTTTATGGATTGAAGCCAGTCTCAAAGAACATTTCCCAGGATCCAAAGGACTGCCAAAATACTATTCTTAAGGACTGTCCCGCAAAAGACAATGATACTGCACCCTCCCTGTTAGAGACAACTCCGCAACAGGAGTATAAACTCAAATTAAGGTCTAGTAAAATAAGTCAGCCAGTTTGATTGTCTAAGTCCTCCCCTAGGTGAAACGGTTAGACCGGTTTCTGACATGTATAAAATAGACCCCCATAGTGAGAGAGTTAGTCAAAACTCAATCCGATGTATCGTTTTTCTATGTTTCATATTATTTCTCAGTATTATGATTTCCTGCACCAGTTATGCATTTTACCTGTATTTTCCAGTTTCTCATGTAAATAAGTCTTCCAATGCTACAGTAGAGCACACGTTTAGTGATCTGCCTCCTCATGAACTCTCTTACCGCCTCGCTATGCGTAACAATTCTATCATCCGCATGTTACATTATTCACACCAGACCAGCAACGCCACTAATTGTTGGGTGTGTGGTCGACTCCCCCCTTTCCAGACACCGAAGGGAGTTCTGCCACTCTTTCCTTATCCATTTTCACATAATGGTTCGTGTGGAGCATGGTCCACGTTAACGTCACCCTCAACAGATATGTCTTTTCTTAACAGTACATGTTTTCCAGACAAGCAAGGTCTTCCCCACAGAACAGGGTTAGATCTAGAAAACGAAGTTTACAATTTAGGTAATTATTCTTCGAATTTCATGGTCCTGAATGTTCAGTCTGATTCCACTCCAGACTTACCTGTTATTTCAGTACTACCAGTCAAAGGCGAATTATGTGTCCGAAATAATGGTTCCGTACATGTAGGACATAGCGATTGTACTACTATTGTCAAGTATAGTGACAGTGGGAAATCTATTTTCAAAGCTTCACGTCATTCTTATTTTATTTGTGGTCAGACCGCATATGTTCGTCTGCCCCTCGATTGGGAGGGAACCTGTTACATTGCCTTCCTACTGCCACCTGTTTTCCTAGCCCCATCTGATTATCATAGAAACACACATCTAGTACACATTAGACATAGAAGGGAGTCCCCCATTGTCGATTATACTGAAACTGCTCTAGAACAGTATACAGATTTCAATAGAGGTTTTTTCTTCTTTATAGGACCTATCCAGAATAGTAAGCTAATTCGTAGATTAACCAGAACCCTTGAAGTAGTAGTCAATGAGACTGCCTCTGCTCTAGGTAACTTAACCGAAGAGCAATCTGCTATGAGATTTGTCGTTTTACAGAATCGTCTCGTCCTTGACGTCATATTGGCCGATAGGGGCGGGGCCTGTAGAGTCATCGGATCTAGTTGCTGCATTTTCATTCCAAATAACGCGCCGTCTGTTTATTCAGCTATAACCAGACTCCATAAAATTGCCCATCTGTTACACCAAGATCCAGGCACCTGGACATGGTCCGGTTGGTTCTGGAATATAATTTCCGCTTGGGGATGGAAAGTCTTGTCCTTTCTAGGTATTGCAGTAGCGATCATATTCAGCTGCTGCCTCTGTATACAATGTGGCCCTGCGATTTGCGGCATTTGTGCTACCTCTTGTATTCCTAGTCCCAAGCCCCGTTCTAAATCCCGTTCCAAGAAAATTCGAGACGAGCAAATGATACTGTATGAAATGATAGATGGTATCATGAATATTGATGTTTCCTGATGGAAACGTAGTGACAAGGAGGGAATGTGGAAAAGTAAATTTTGCCATGTTCTGTGTCCCTACGCGTCATCCATCATATGTTATCTATGCATGATTAATATGCATATGTATTCCCCATGTTCGATTAAAGACGCAATTACAGTTGTGTCCACCTCTAGTATGCCAGTTTCCAGTTCTCGTGAATACTACGAATATCAGGCCTATGTAAAGTTACGTTGCCACGTTTCTCAGTGTGCACGTTATTCCATTGTAAAGTCCCCGTTTCTAGGCCTCAAAAGGGCCTGGACACCAGATTCAGCTCCTGTCTCCTGAAGCCTCGCTGAGGAGCGATACAGCCCCCACCTGTATCCTCGACCCTTCACTTACTTCCTGCCTCACAGTGCCCGGCTCAGCCTGGCTCTGCCTCTGAGTCTGCCAAGAGTATGTTATGATTCCAGTTATCAGTTCAGTCCTCCTTCTCTGCATTCCTAAGCTACTGAATCGCATCAACAGTTTCCGTCATTGTCTAGCCTTTACGTCTCCACGTTAGAGAAATACTGCATTTAATGGTCATTTAATATTCTTCATCACGCACTACATGTAGAATAATGCATGCTCCTGTCTTAGAGTCTGTTAGCCTTTACCCCGATAACTTTTGGATTCTATCAACATGTTCTCTAAACATCAGATACTAGATACTGCTTAGGTACATGTCGCCCTGACTCTCCAGACTTCAGTCTCTGCTCCTAGCACAGAGTTCATAGCCCCCAGCTTCTCCTAGTAACACGTCATTGCCAGTTTGCGCGCACCATTAGGTCAGAGGTCCCGGCTCCTTAGGTAGTCCCCTCCATGTTTCCGCCCCATTCATGACATATTCTGTTACGTTTGCATCACATGTCTATGTATACGCCTCTGTTACACCTACTTTCACCCTTATCTTTCGCGACTGCTATTGACCACACCCACTGCTCCGCCTATCGTATGTATTGTAATGCAACTGTTTTAGTATATATGATCATGTCTTGTTATTTAATGTTACGCCGATTTCCGACCCTGCCCCCGGCAGCGCTGCCATCCTGTTCCCGTGCAGGTTGTCCTGTTCCTGTCCTTATGCTGTATTAAACCTGCAAAACTCCTACTACCTCGAATCTTGACTCTTATTTATTGAGCTATCTGTTATTCATTTATTCATTCAAAAATAGAGGTATTATTTATTTATTTACCACAGAGGAAGGTACCGATGGTACCGAAATGCATTGGGCATGAACAAAAAATGTGTTAATACAATGAGAAATGAAGTAGCATGAATGCATGAAGATAATGTAATATCAAAATGCACAATGACTACGTGTTATGATTTATGTATTTAGTCTTGAAATGATCGTTATATGAGATGATATTCAATTGCCAAAGATGAATTCATGAATATTAAATGTTTGATGAACATGAGAAAAAAGGTTTTGGTACAACAGAATTATTGTAATAAGGTGTGCATAATACACCGTGTGAACAGTGCGTGACTAGACGGGTATTTATACTCGTTTTAACTTCCAAGTAGCCTGGAGGGGTGACTACCCTCAACAGCCGCTGCACCGATTGAGTAGACATTATCTGTTTAGATTCACATTTGGAGTGCTCCTCACGACCCCCTAATATTTGCAATGACTGTTTGGCGGCATTTCTAGAGCTGAGAGAAAATCTCTGTTGTGCCCCGGCACTGGGAATGCCGAATTACCACAAAGCTTTTATGCGTTTCTGCAGTGAAAGGAAGGGCTGCACTCTCTCCGTGCTTACACTGTTGCATGGGAATGCAAGAAGACCTGCTTTTGATCCTGTAGCTGCAGAACTACCCTGTTGACTTAAAGCTGTAGTGGCAGTAGGTGTTAGCATTGAAAGAAGTGAGAGTATTGTACTGGGACAGCCTCTTACTGTTATGGTGCCAACTCTGTCGAGATATTGCTGATGCGTACTCACTCAGCACTTGACAAACATCCAGTTGACTAAATATGAGCAGGTTATACTTGCTGCTGAGAACATCACATTCAAATGGTGGGCTTCACTGAATCCTGCTTCTCTGTTGCCATTGCCTGAAGATGAAAATGATGATGGGAAGGTAGAACATGACTGTCTGGATGTCACTTAACTATGCACCAAGCCGAGAACAGACATACGTGATGAGACTCTGGCAGAATCTGATTATATAATGTTTATGGATGGCTCTTGCTCAAGAGGTGATAGAGGACCCCCTAAGAGCTGGTTCTGCAGCCTGTACAGTTGAGGGGAGTAGTGGAAACCTTCTGCTCCGAGGTGTAGCCTCTGCACAAGTGGCTGAGCTATGTGACTTTTTTTATTGAAAGTTAGTCCAGCTTTTATGTGGTCCATAATTTTGGACAGATATGGTCACAGAGGTGATTTATGGTATCATCAGGATCTCGCATTCGTAATGGGAAATATGTCATTAAACTATTGGAAGTGTTGCCGTTGCCTAAAGAAATTGCAGTTGTGTAGTTTTTGACACACAGGAGGGGAAATGACCATATACCAGTCGGCAACCATTATGCTTACAAGGTTGCAGAGTATTGTGCTCATAGGTCCTGAACATTTAATAGAGAATATGTAAGTGATTCTGAAAATGAGACCAACTGCAACCTTTTATTATCAGTTGCTGATATGTGGACAAAGTGAAGAGAGTGCATGAAGAAGTACCAGAGGCAGAACAGCAGATTTGGGTCAGAGCAGGTTGTGTCAAAAGGGATGATGAAATGTGGGTATCAACAGATGAACCGTGCTGCTACCCACATTTCATTATCCCCTTTGACACAACCTGATCTATCTATCTATCTATCTATCTATCTATCTATCTATCTATCTATCTATCTATCTATCTATCTATCTATCTATCTATCTATCTATCTATCTATCTATCTATCTATCTATCTATCTATTTAGGAGTTGGCCTAACGGCTAGGGTGGTCAACCTTGAATCTGGGAAACTGGGTTCTAGTCTCTCCAATGACGCCGAACATCCTGTGAATCTAGGCAAATCACGTAATCTCCCCATGCCTAAGAAAAATGAATTTGTCCACATCTAATGCAACTGGTGCTATGTAAAGCGCTCTGATACCCAATTCGGGTCAAGTTTGTGCTATATAAAACTTTGTAAAAAAAAAAATATATATATCTATGTCTATATCTATCTATCTATATAAATAGATACATCTATTTAATCATACGAATGCACTTTATTCAGATTATATTTGCACATTAGCACACTTTTGCACAGTTATTTGATTGCTGCTATGCTCTATTTTGCACTTTAGTGGGTCCTCCAGACAACAATATACTGTCGTTCCATCATAAAATATGAAATGGTTTTATAAATGAAGCGCAATCTATTCCCAGTGGTTCTTCAACAGGTTTATCCAGTGACTGTATTCTTTAGAAAATACGATACTAATAGCAGTTTTTTATATGCTAGATTGTTGAAGGTAACTTTTAATTACATTGTGCAATCTTTGTAGACTTTGATAATATGTGCTTGTTCCGATAGTGCTGGGCTTTTGCAATGTGCCTTCATGATGAGAATATATTTTCAGGAATTTTCTCTACTAATGTATTTATTCAGATAGACATACTAACAGAACCATTGTTATAATGACAGATAATAATAATGAAACATCTCATACTTTAAGTTATTTGTGAGCCATCAATGACATAAGATTTATATATGTTACTAAATCTAAAAACTCGATGTGGTGCTCTTTTAACAATACGGCTGTATGTTTTCACTTTCTATGATCATGTGATCGGGATGTGATGGAGGTGGGTGTGCACCTTGTAGGATTTAAAAACAATTGATTTAGCTGTGGCCCGAAACGCGTCATGCACTGAAAAGAATGGTCATGAAATAAACATCTCGCCTAAGATTCCAGTGGTCCGTCTCTCCTTCTTCGCCATTCGGAGGATGCGGGAGAATACGCTTGTTGGAGATATATATATATATATATATGCAACACACCTTTCTCCAAACGAAAGAAATATATATATATATATATATATATATCAATGCTCAAAGGTGTCCACCTTTGAGTAGCACGCGAACAGCAGCTTGGTTTATGTATAGGTGAGGACGGGGATCCACTCGTAAACGCCGCTCCGTACGGGATCTGCCCGACGCGTTTCGAAGCTCCATCTGCTTCTCTTCAGGGGCTTTAACGGAAGCGGTGTGCGCAACCACCGACCCACTTCCCCATTTTATATATAACACACCCACCGATGGGAGGCTCAAATGAGACTGTGCATTCTGGGAAGTGTGGTCCGGGAAGCACACAATCAAGTCCTGTATAGACTCCACAAGTGGGCCCGTCCTCGATTCCAAGTACAACTGCTGCTTCACTTTAGTGACCCCCAGGGTACCGGGGTGGTGCATACTCCGCGGCTGGATGGCCGCATATAAATCAATGCTCGAAGGTGTCCACCTTTGAGTAGCACGCGAACAGCAGCTTGGTTTATGTATAGGTGAGGACGGGGATCCACTCATAAACGCCGCTCCGTACGGGATCTGCCCGACGCGTTTCGAAGCTCCATATGCTTCTCTTCAGGGGCTTTAACGGAAGCGGTGTGCGCACCCACCGACCCACTTCCCCATTTTATATATAACACACCCACCGATGGGAGGCTCAAATGAGACTGTGCATTCTGGGAAGTGTGGTCCGGGAAGCACACAATCAAGTCCTGTATGGACTCCACAAGTGGGCCCGTCCTCGATTCCAAGTACAACTGCTGCTTCACTTTAGTGACCCCCAGGGTACCGGGGTGGTGCATACTCCGCGGCATGATGGACGCGTATAAATCAATGCTCGAAGGTGTCCACCTTTGAGTAGCACGCGAACAGCAGCTTGGTTTATGTATAGGTGAGGACGGGGATCCACTCGTAAACGCCGCTCCGTACGGGATCTGCTCGACGCGTTTTGAAGCTCCATATGCTTCTCTTCAGGGGCTTTAACGGAAGCGGTGTGCGCAACCGCCGACCCACTTCCCCATTTTATATATAACACACCCACCGATGGGAGGCTCAAATGAGACTGTGCATTCTGGGAAGTGTGGTCCGGGAAGCACACAATCAAGTCCTGTATGGACTCCACAAGTGGGCCCGTCCTCGATTCCAAGTACAACTGCTGCTTCACTTTAGTGACCCCCAGGGTACCGGGGTGGTGCATACTCCGCGGTTGGATGGCCGCGTATAAATCAATGCTCGAAGGTGTCCACCTTTGAGTAGCACGCGAACAGCAGCTTGGTTTATGTATAGGTGAGGACGGGGATCCACTCGTAAACGCCGCTCCGTACGGGATCTGCCCGACGCGTTTCGAAGCTCCATATGCTTCTCTTCAGGGGCTTTAACGGAAGCGGTGTGCGCAACCACCGACCCACTTCCCCATTTTATATATAACACACCCACCGATGGGAGGCTCAAATGAGACTGTGCATTCTGGGAAGTGTGGTCCGGGAAGCACACAATCAAGTCCTGTATGGACTCCACAAGTGGGCCCGTCCTCGATTCCAAGTACAACTGCTGCTTCACTTTAGTGAGCCCCAGGGTACCGGGGTGGTGCATACTCCGCGGCTGGATGGCCGCGTATAAATCAATGCTCGAAGGTGTCCACCTTTGAGTAGCACGTGAACAGCAGCTTGGTTTATGTATAGGTGAGTACGGGGATCCACTCGTAAACGCCGCTCCGTACGGGATCTGCCCGACGCGTTTCGAAGCTCCATATGCTTCTCTTCAGGGGCTTTAATGGAAGCGGTGTGCGCAACCACCGACCCACTTCCCCATTTTATATATAACACACCCACCGATGGGAGGCTCAAATGAGACTGTGCATTCTGGGAAGTGTGGTCCGGGAAGCATTTCTCTGCATTTCTCTGTTTGTGGCAGCCATATTGGAACACGCGTGTACTATAAATCTTAGTAACATAAACATCATCACATGCATCAAAGCTCATCATTAAGGCCAGTATAACATTATACATTTTAAACAAATGATTTTATATAACATTGGCACATAAGATACACAGTGTTGTTTTGCCGACTTGGGTTTGTGTAACAGTTTACAACCCAGCATTACAATAATCACGTAGTATGTCCATTACATCACATTGGGCAGATGTTACCTGTTAGATTAGGCCCCATTTGGACAGGAATCCTTTTTGGATTACTCACACCCACAACATCAAGTGCAACATTATTCATCTTAGTAGTCATTGTACAACTACAAGTACTGGGCAATGAGATTGAACCTCCCATTGTGCCCCACTGGGCTGAACTACTTATGAGAAACAAAACTGATATTCTCTTCTATAGAGATTTATGACCAAAAGCTCTGTAACAAAAATTCAGAAAAATATGGAAAAACAAAAGAACTAATCTAAGATCACTTTGCTAGATTAAGATATCTTAGCTCTTTCACGTTCCAGGCTGCTGAATATCAATTTTGGATCCACGCTCCTCTATGGATACCTACAAACAAATACTTGCATCAGTGCTTTTAGAAGTGAACAATCAAGTGTTTCATATGTATTCAAAATCTTTAAAAACAATTGAGGCAATAATGTACAGACTTAAAGCCATGTAGGTAGCCCACAATGCAATAAGTGCACCAAGGCTATCAACCCAAAACCTACAAACAAACACTTGCCTACCTGGCATGACAGACACTGTGATGCTGTTACATTCCCCAACCCATGGTTCTCAGTTGCATCATCACCCCTAAAATAGGATCTTCACTCAACTGAGAAATTATTTAATGCAATCCGAATAGTCCCATACACACTCATCAAAGACAATATAGTTACATTTTCCTTTCTTTGTCTTTCATCCCATCAATTGCTAATGGGATTCTTTTTTAATTATAATTAACTTGAAAGTTCCCTCTCCCTTTATTTCCTTTCTTTCTCATTTTCACGCACAAATAAACGGTGGTTGGGCGGGTGGAAGGAGCGTGCTGGGGGGCCGCACAGGGGGTTAGAAATAATAGATATAACAAAAACGTACCTTTTGCTGCCGGCTACGTCCAGCATTGTGCCGTGTTCACTGCCTTTCCTTTTCCTGGATCCCAGCAGCCCCTGAAGCAGAATCCCATCAATACGCGTGCTGCAGATCAGTGCGGGGAGTAGGCCAGAAAGACGCCATGCTCAGACCAGGAAGTTTGTGGAGGTTTCTCAAGCCCGGCTGTGAAATGCAGCCGGACCAGAGAAACCTACGTGCGCAAGTGTGTTTTTGTCAGTCTGAGACGGCAGGCCAAACACACATGAGCACCTAGGTATTTGAGCGTATGTAGCACTCCTTCTCATACCCTCCCATGCCTAGGCCCCGCCCCACCCCTCCCTACAGCGATGGCTAATACCCAGAAAAGACACTTCTGTCAAAAGCAAGATCTCTTTGGGTTCTTTTTAAGCATCCATAGACCCAAACTTATCATTCATACACGTCACCTTCAAGCCTCAACTATTCAGCTTGCCAACACCAAGTCAAAACCAAAACAACAATATAAAAATATACAGTGTGCTTTCTTATTCACAATCCTAATACAATTCAGTTGCTAAAAACAGTTATTAAAAATATAAAAAACGAGGAGGAGCCAGTTCAGCGACCAAGATGGCCGCTTAGGGGCTCGGCTCCGCCGACCCACCTCTCCTAACTCGGCATCCTGGCCACCATCCTGAGCCCCAACCGTACTCCCTTGTGGGGGAGATGCAGCGACACCCGCGGGAGTTTCTTTGAGCCACCTCCGAGCTCCGGCGGTGGAGAAACGTCGTCGCGAAGACTGAGGCCTACATCGTTGCGAAGCCGGGGCCTCGCGTGGTGACGCGGCTGCCCGCCAGTGCAACAACATCGGCCGCCGCGGGCCGGGTGGGGTCTGCCCGATCGCAAAGTGAACCACTGTTGTCCTGAGGTGAGTGGCGGGCCCCCGCAGCAAAGTAGCGTCGGCTGGACGGAGGCGGGGGGGCATTGACACGGAGCTGCCCCCCCCCGGATCTGCCTGACTGTTTGCCAGTGGGAGCCCCGGTGAATCGGGGCTTGGGGGCTGCCCAGTGGGCGCTGTGATTGCGCCGTGTGGATTGGACCCGCGCATGGGTTGGGGTTCTCCCCCCTCCAGAGGAACAGAGAGTGCCTGCTCCCCACCGGCTATTCTTTATAGTACGCCTGGGGGAAAAGGGCTCTGGGCAACGCGGCGACCCGGCCCTGGGGCTCTGAATGGCGGTATGGCTCCAGAGGGCATAGACTGTGTGTCCCACAGAGGAGATCATTGCTGCTGGAGGCGGTGAGAAAGACCACGCTGACGAAACGATAGTGGTACTTTCCCTGGGGGGGCCCTTGCTGGTATCCTGTGTGTGATCGGAGGCGGAGGAACACTGCGGAGGGAGACCCCGAGACCCACCCGGAGTGAGAGACGCCTGAGTGCCAGCAGATGCAGCCGGGGAGAGTGGTGTGGTGCTGAATTATGTATTAGGCGAAGAGCCGCCCGGGAGAGATGTGGGAAATACCGGCTGGACAGTGAGGGTTGTCCCGGTGGGGGTACTAGTCGCAGCAATTACTTTGTGACACGACTTTTGCCTGTGGGGGAGAATCTGAAGCGGTGCAGCGCCCCTGGGTAATGCTGCACATCCCCAGGAGTCGGGCAGTCTAAAGGGAGTGACCTGGACTAGGCGACTGGATTCGGCCTGGCGGAGGCGAGCACGTTGAGATTGGAGTCAGCCCTTTGTTTGATAACTGGAGCAGGCGGTGAAAACACGACTCTAACGACAGGGGTGGAGAAGAAGCATGTATTATTGGAAGGCGATATGGCAGCAAGAACCGACTCAGATAAATCCCTGCCCAAGTCCACGAGAGGTGCCAGAAACATCCAGTCCAACAAATTGGATCGCTACACTTTACCTAAAGGGTCCCCGATGGATTCGAAAAAGGGCCCAGTGGGGGGGCAGAAGACGCTCCTACTGGCTGCGAGCCGACGTTGACGGATCTCATGGCAGCCATCGCTGGAGTTTAGACATCCCTGGGCCAGAAGATGGAGGCCTTGGACAACAAGCTCGATACGTCACAATTGAGGTGGGGCTGATAAGAGCAGATCTCACAAAAGGAAGTGAGAAAGTAAAATCGCTAGAAGTCAACACAGCCAGCCTCATAGACGATGTCAACTTGTTGCAGCAAGAGGTGCGTGATCTTATGGCCTCAGGGGTTCTCACTGATCGCAAGCTCGATGATTATGAAGGAAGGGCACGGCGCAACAACGTTTGTATACTGGGGTGCCAGAGAAGTCGAAGGACAAACTCCGGACCTATTTGTGGAAAATCTCATTCTCAATCACCTCAAACCTAAGGGTCTTAGCAGGTTCATCACGGTCGAACATGCCCACATAGTACCAGGAGGTAGACCTAGAGCGGGGGCTCCCCCCCAGTCCTATGATTGCTAGAGTTCTGAACTTTTGAACAGAGATGTGATCCTTCAGACGGCACGAACCAGAGCTCCGTTGAAATTTGAGAATGCGACTCTCCTTTTTCCCGGATTTCACTCAAACGGTACAAAAGCAAAGACAAGGCTACCTGGCGGTGAAGAAGAAGCTGAGAGACAAGGGTATAAAGTATGCCATGATGTTCCGGCCTGCCTCAGGGTGAAACTCAACGGGAAGGCCTGGTTTTTTGACAATCCTGATGTGGTGACTGACTGGTTGAATAGTACCCACATGCCTGACACGGAGAATCAAGACCGAGCAGAGGCGGAGTAACAGTGAGTTTGTTAATATGGAACTTAATGGGTTTAAATTGTTGTAAGTTGCTGTGGGGTTGAATGGGGCGTGTAAATAGATCCCCTGTTTAGCTAGGTTTTGTATTTAAGTTGGTGAATTATACAGTACAGGGATGGCGATGAGGGGTTGGGGGAAGGGGGTGGCGGGTCTACCCGTTGGCCCTCCTCTGTTTTCTACCTTTAGTTAACACTAGATTAGATTGGGGGCGACAGGCACACTGCTAGTTGGGGATTAGCGTTAGCTACATGCAGGGGTGCAGGGTGGGGGGAGGAGGAGTCAGTTTTGTGAGTCGTTTTCTGTTTTGGTTCCTTTTTTGTTTATTCCTTTTTTCTTTGCATCAGGTGACAGTATCCTATTTCTATGCTAGTGGTGTGGGGTGAATGTCTCATGCTAATCAGGGATCGGAGATGAAAGTGTTGAGTTGGAACGTCAATGGGCTGGGTGACAAGATCAAACGTGGGATGGTGAATCAGCTAATCAGAAGGCACTCCCCGGAGGTAGCGTTGTTGCAGGAGACACATCTTGTTGGAAATCGGTGTATGGCCCTACATAGAGGGGGATACAAACTAGTATCACATGCTGGGTTTATATCTGGTTCTAGAGGGGTTGGTATCCTGCTTAAAAACTCCTTCCGGTTAGATTTACAGGCTGCATGGTCGGACCAGAGGGGCAGATATGTAGGCATTTCGGGGCAGCTAGGGTGGTGGGACCGTTACCTTCTTATCCGTCTATGTGCCGCCGGGCCTTCAATCTGACACCTTTAAAGAATCTGAGCGCTATCTTTCTAACCCTGCCTTTGGGTCTCCTGGTGCTGGGGGGTGATTTCAATGCCGTACTAGATGGTGGAATGGATAGATTCCCGCCACGTCCACATGCGACATTACAGAAGTGGCTCCCTGATTTTTTCGAATCGCTGGGACTGGTAGATAGCTGGAGAGTGCGTAACCCGACTCAGAAATGCTTCAATCATATCTCGGCCACACACAATAGCATGTCTAGATTGGACTACATGTTGGTTCCTCGGCCATGGCACACACAATAAGAGAGACAAGATACCTGGGGAGGGGTATTTCAGACCATTCCCCGATGTGGTTGCAACTCGAGATTGGATAGTTGGCGGTGGGTAGAATCGCTCCGATCAACGCATGGCATTTGAGAGACCCTGCCACAAAGAAGGAGATATGCCAAGTATCGGAAAATTATTTTCTGGAAAATCTGGGCACAGTCGACACAGCACAGTCCCTGCGGGAGGGATATAAGGTAGTACTGCGGGGTGCGGTCCACTCTTTGATTGCGGGTAAAAAGAAGGTGCACCAGGCCGATTTGGTCAAAGTGGAGACGGAAGTAGTAGAGTTGGAGAAAAGGGTGGCCGATACGGCTGCTCAGGCAGACATACATTTGTTGAGATTGAAACAAGATGAATACAAGGGTCTCTCTAGGGAACGGGCAATCGCACATAATAATGATGTGCAAAGTCGAGTGTATGAACACCGGGATAAGGCCGGTAAGTTAATTGCTTGGTTGGAGCATGGAGAACGAGCTTCTCGTCTGGTGCCGGAGCTAGAGGGGTCAAGACCTGAGAACGTCACAGACCCGCAGGCAGTGGCAGACACCTTCTCTGAGTATTATAAAGAAGTGTACACCTCAGCGAATGGTTTTACTGTGATCGAGAATGGAGAGATTATTAGGGGTATAGCCATGCCTAACCTCTCAGAAGAAAATAGGGAATACTTAGACTCACCTTTTACAGATGACGAAATTGCACAAGCAATAAGAAACATCAAGTCTGGGAAGGCGACGGTCCTAATGGATTGCCTATAGAATTATATAAACTAAATGCCAATAAAATCGCTCCCCTTATCCGTGCTATGTTCCTGGAAAGCAGAGACCTGGGACAACTTCCATATGATCAACGGGTGGCAAACATAGTAGGCATTCATAAAGCAGGCAAGGCTAGGACATCCCCTTCCTCATATCGGCCTATTTCACTTCTCAATGCTGAACCCAAGATACTGGAAAAGTTGCTCGCCACTAGATTGGTCAAGGTCATCACAACTCTGATACACCCCGATGAGTCTGGCTTCATGCCGCGTCGGAATACAGCCCTGAACCTGCGGAGACTTCACAGGATTTTGGGCGGCTCTCCGAAAATACTGGAACCATCGTTCTTGGTGTCCCTAGATGCCACCATGGCATTTGATTGAGTTGAATGGGCTTACCTATTTGCGGTTCTGACTAAACTGGGCTTTGGCTCGGAATTCATCGGGTGGGTTCGATTGTTGTATGCCGCTCCTTTGGCTAGAGTGATCGTAAATAACTGTAAATCAGCTGACTTCGCCCTTGGAAGGGGCACGAGACAGGGATGCCCGTTGTCCCCACTTCTTTTCACGCTAGCATTGGAGCCGCTGGCGGCGTGGGTCCAGTGGGACCGGTCGATAAGTGGACTGCGGTGGACACCAGACTGGAAGGATAAAATCTTGCTTCATGCAGATGATATCTTGCTGTATCTCACAAAACCCAGAGTATCCCTGAGTAATTTCTTGGATGTACTGACGATATTTGGTAGATACTCCGAGTTCGCAATAAATTGGACGAAGTCAGTGTTGTTTGTCATATCCGGTGATCCGCCTGTGGTCCCACAGGTGTGCCCTATAAAGATCGAACTAGTGGGATTTAAATACTTAGGCATATATATAACATTGGATCCAAGGGCGAGAAATGCTAATAATTTAGAGCCCCCCTTGAGCTGGCTTAGAAGGGATGTGGAACGTTGGAGAGCTCTCCCCTTGTCATTGCTTGGAAGGGCGGTTTTGTTCAAGATGATGGCCTTGCCCCGGTTCTTATACATACTTCAAAACTCCATGGACCCGATGCCTATTACTTATTTCAGGGAGATTGGGACGCTCCAGTGGCAGCTTCCTTGGGACAGCAGGGCTCGCATTGCCTTTGTCAAACGTACTCTTCCTTGGTATGATGGTGGAATTGGACTGCCGGATTTGAAGAAATACTATTGGGCCGCTCATCTTGCGGCAGTGAATCACGTGATCTATGGCCCTCCGGGCGAACCTGGCTTTGCCATGGACTGTGGGCTGGCCCCAGGTGGAGATATTGCCAGAGCGTTATATGCCAGACCGGGGAGATTTACACCGTTGGGTCCGACGGCACATGCGGTGCACGTCTGGCGTGCGGCTACCAGAGGTTTGGGATGGGAAGGGAAGCTGACGATGGTGACCCCCCTGTTTAATTCGGAGAAGCTTGGGAGCCTGTGGCGGACCAAAGGGTTTGATAAGTGGGACCTTATCGGAATCAGTCAGATCAATGATATGTGGTGGAAGGACTGTGTGCAGACCTTCGAGTCTCTCCAAAAACAGTACAGCCTGCATGACAATGAACACTTCCGATACCGGCAAATTAGACACACCCTTCTCGCCCACATGCCGCTGGGCACAGAACCTCCATAGGCATTCCCCCTTGAAGACCAAGTACTTGATGGGCACCTCCCTGAAAAGACCGTTTCACTGATCTATAAGAAGCTAATCAATAACATGGAAAATCCACTGGGTAGTATTAGAACTGCGTGGAGTGCGGATGGATTGGAGTTGGATGATGAAGATTGGGTAGAGGTGGTCTCTTCCCCAAAAGTGGTTGCGGTTCAGATGAGGCTTAGATTAGTGCAACTTAAAATTCTACATAGATCATATGTTACAGGGCCCAGATTGGTAAAAATGGGGAGAGTGACAAGCGGAGACTGTAGGAGGAGGTGCGGTGAATTGGGTACTTTCATACATATTTTATGGCACTGTGATGAGATACAAAACTATTGGATGAAAATACATGATGTGATGGGAGATGTGCTGGGGGAGGTGATACGACCGGAAGCCCGCAGATGCATATTGAATGTGTGGAAACCCACGGACTTGAATGGATATCAGAAACAGTGGCTGACGTTGGCGTGTATGGTGGCGAAGCGTAACATTGCTCAATTATGGGGAGCCATCCAATCACCCCAGCCAGCCAAGTGGGCCTAGGATCTAGACTGGTGCATGTTTAGGGAGAGGGCGGTATAGGCGGCTAGGGGTTGTCCGGAGAAATGGGGGAAGATTTGGGGGGCTTGGAATAGCCACCGCGGCAATTAATGTACACCCCCGAAGACATTGAGAGAAGGTGCAACGCTGGAATCCCTGTGATCCCGAACACTCTGTATACTGTCTCTACGATTTTGCACTATTGACAGTTTTAACCCTGCAATGTTGTCATATTTTGCTCACCTGATGCTTTTATATTGTTATGTTGTTCCTTTGTTTAATAAAAAGATATTTAAAAAAATATAAAAAACATAGGATTCAATTGTGACACTAACAATTTAAATGTTCACAATAATTGAAAATATTTCATGAAGATAATAATCTGGGAGCAACATATAATAATAAAGACATTAAAGACTAGTTATGTCAAACCTGCAACCCAAGTCCATGTCCTTTATTGTTGATAGCCAAGGTTGATCACTTATCGTGTTACTGTTTTTAATGAAAACCCGGCGAAGCTTGAGTACGCAATCAAAACAGAGCGACGCGTTTTGGTGGTCTAGTATGGTTCACCACCATCGTCAGGCTTATAATATGAGATTCAGTGTCTCCCAACACAATCTAAAAACACATTGCATAGAAAGATTACTATTTAATTAACATTCATTGTTCATAAGCACATTCCATATAGTGTTACATCCCTTGTTACAACTTCATTTTTCGTTAAAAAACTTTTGTTAAAAAAACACATACAGAGAAATACATTACAAAATACCATAAAAACATTTATAATATATTTTTTGGTGATCTTTAGGACTCTCGGCGTTTTACTGCTAACCGGTGCTAAAGTGCTTGTGCTCATTCCTTTAAACACAGTAAAATTGTCTCACAGTCAAATGGCACATTTAATTTACGTAGAAGTCCCTAGAAAATGTGCACTACTTGTACCAGGACTTGTAAATTAAATGCTAGTAGTGGCCCTGTAGTACATATTGTGCCACCCACTTAAGTAGCCCTTTAAAACACGTCTCAGGCCTGCCATTGCAGCTTGTATGCAATTTTAAAGTGCCATTTTGACCTGGCAAAATAAACCTTTTGCCAAGCTTAAACCTTCCTTTTGAAATCATATGAGTCACCCCAGCTCACAGAGCAGGACACACTGTATTTAAATAGTTGGACATGTACTTTTAAGTTTTACATGCACTGGTAGCGAAAAACTCCTAAATTAATTTTTCAGTACTGTGAGGCCTACCTCTCGGATAGGATAATATTGGGTCATCTTATTATATGCAAGAAGTGCTAACCTCTGATTGGGAGCAGGTAGAAATATCCTATTTGGACTGAAATGACTTATAATTTAAAATCTTCTTTCAAGATAAAGTCGGATTTTAGGTTACAATTTTGAAAATGTCACTTTTAGTAAGTTAGCATTTTCCTGTCCTAAACTTTCTGAGGCCTTCTAGGAGTTTCCAACTGCCTGGGCCTGTTAATTGCTCCCCTTTCAGGACTGTGTATTGGGTCCAGACAGTGAACAACATGACCCTTGGGTAGCTGGGAGAGGACGATGCTGCCAAATTGGGAGTGGAAGGACTGTTCCCTGCCCCTCTTGCATTTCAAAGGAGCTTCCTGGGCACACTCACAAAGAACCTGACACCAAGCTTTTGCTACCCCAGACATCTTGGGACCCGGGCAGGGAAGAATCAAAATTTCAGAACCATCTGTGGGGTGAACCTCCAGAAGGTTCTAATTCTTCAAAGCTGGCACCAGGTATAAATATTGGGCCCTCAGATCCCCTCTTCAGTACACTCTTGGACCTACGGAAGTCTACAGAAGAACTCCATTCTACTCCAGAGGATTGGCCTGCTGCATGACGCCTGCCTTGTTTCTCAGAGGACTGCCCTGCTGCTTGAGGCCTGCCTTGCTACCAGACTGACTCTAAGGGTCAGTTGGCTGACCTTTGGTTCTCAGCTACAGGGATACAACAAGCTCCAGTGGCCTTCCTGCAACTGCCCAGATGACCTGCTGCAACTGGCCCTGCCTGGACCTGCTAATGGACCTGCCTGGACCTTCAACTGGACCTGCCTGAGCCCTGCTGGCCTCTGCTGGCCTCTGCTGGAGTGAGTTCCTAGTCCCCAAGAGATGCCTCCCCAGGTACTGGACCCTTTGCCTACATCGGTTGAGCTCCTCCTCCTCCTGTGAAATCTGCACGTTGTGAACTCTGTCCACCACACTTTGAGAAGGTAATTTTTCCAGTCGGACTAACCTGGTAGCTGTATCAGGCTGGTACTCTGTTGCGGTCGGCCTGAGCTTATGACTTTGACCAGGTCTAGTGTGATCACATGCCTACAGGAAGCGCTTTTTGCTTCTTGGAGCAATTTTTACATAAACCTTAAAAATTGAGCATCTCCAGTTCTACTGAATGGATTTTTGTAATTTTGGTCTCATTTTATTTATTACATTCTACTCTAATTTTCCACAGTGGTGTAGGACTTTTCTTGTATGATGTTTTCAGTTTATTGCTTTTTGTGTGCTGCATAAATACTTAGCACTTTGCCTCTAAGTTAAGCCTGACTGCCTGTATGCCAAACAAACAAAGTGTTAAGCACAGGTTCAGTTCAGTTTAGTTAAATATCTTTATTTCGGTTATCACCATAACCATAAAAGTACATCACATAAAAAGTACACAATTTAAAAACATTTCAGGGCAATACAATACATAAAATATAAAAGCCACATGGGCAACATTGCACAAGTGCAGTGCAAGAATATCACAAACTATTTCAGTCGTCCCACTGTTTGGGTGTCCAGTGTCCAATAACAATGCATTCAAATAAAGTGCAAGCGTCAAAATGAAAAAAAGAAAGAATAACGATAAACCAAAAACACAACAAAATTATTATTCCTAAATTAAGAGTAAGCAAGGAAGCATGGTCCTAATCGGGACTTTTTTTTTTTAAATTAACGGGCCAATGCGTTCCTTCTACTGATCGCACATTTTAGGAATGAGCATATATTAATGCAGGTGTATGGGGAGTCCAACAATTTCAAATATTCCAGAGCCAGCTTCAAACTTCTAATACTCCGTTGCCTGATTAATGGGATTAAAAAGCGTTTGCTCAGATCAAGATAAAATTTACAGAAAAAAGTAAAATGTAAAAGACTGGGGTGACAATGTATCACTTGGACAGACTAAAATTATAGAAGGGCCAAATTGTCCCAAATGAAATCCCAGCTGCCATCTCGTGAAACCTTGCCTGAAGCGCGTTAACAGTATTCTATCCCAGGAGAGGTCAATCCACTCCAGATACAGTTCTAGACCATGTATGCCACAAAGGAAGGCATACTACTTAAGAGACATTTTAGTGCTCTTGTGGGCCTCTCTAAGGTCATGTTTATTTAACTTGAAGGAGATTTTAACTTGGGACATAAGTTTAGTCATGGTTTTAGGCTCCTGAAAACAAACAAGGCATACCCGAGTCCATCAGAGTGGACTTGATATAGTTAAACCTTGGGATAGTCAGGGCTCATTCACAGGAGAAACAATCTTTCATGATTTCTCTATTAAAGGAGGCATACGGGTTAATCCATACCGAGCACCAAAGGAGAAGCGGGGCCAATTTATTGGAATCCACAACATAGTCTACATCTAACTCCTGGTGCAAGATAAAGGTAGAACACGCCTCTGGTATGCCCACTAGTCTCCTGAGCTCTCTATTTTGTTCACCCCGGAAAGAGTCTGGATTAATATATCCCCAAATTTCTGACCCGCACGTTAAAATAGGGAGACACTTTCTTCTATAGATCTCCAACATTGGGGCCACAGGCTTTTCCCAATGTGCCTTATCAGGTTAAAAACATAACCAATGGAGCTAATGAATTTCTGTCCAACCTTAGCAGTGCATGGCCCCCAGTTGCCCTTTGCATCAAAGATGACGGCCAAGTAGGAGAAGTCCTGAATAAGAGCAACGGGATGACCTTGCAGCGAGACACCCCTCATCTTAGTTTGTTTAGGATTACAAACCATAGTAAACATTTTGGCCAGGTTGTTACTCATTCCAAGGGTGCTCATAAAGGTAACAAATTCTTTGAACAGGATGTTGAGACCATTAGGATTTCTCAAATGTAGGACAGCATTGTCTACATATAAGCTGACAGGAACCTTTTTTCTGCCAACGGAGGGGGCATCAGAGAATTTAGTGGACAAGGCAGGACCGAAGCCATTGATGTACAACAAAAACAGCAAAGGAGCAAGAACGCACCCTTGTCATACCCCTCTACCTATATGGAAATGGTCTGTCCTCTCACCTGAGAGGCAGAACCTAACTGATCAAAGTTCAGGGCACTCAGAAATTGGACTAAATCACTCCCAACCCCCAAATCTGCCACAATCTGCCAGAGTTTGTATCTCACCACACTGTTTAAGGCGCTGGAGAGATCCATAAAGGCCAGGCAGATGAAGCCCTTCTTAGAGAGGAAATATTTACTGATCAACAGGTGTAGGTTGAAACATTGTTCTATTGTGCTGAGATCTTCACCGAACCCATACTGCTCTCCGACAGTATGTCAGACTCCCTAACCCAGTCTCCAGCACCACTCTACCCGCCAACTTAACTGCAGACTCCAGCAATGGGTATCGTCCGGTAGCACTCTGGCGATTGGGGGGTTGCCCTTCTTAATAATTGGGACAATAACAGCCATGTACCAAGAGTGAGAAAGCCCAGTCTTGCAAGGTGCAATAAAGCAGCGACATAACAAAGGAGCCCACAGGTCAGGTGCAGATTCATACAGGTCCATTGGACACCGTCCGGAGCGGAGCCCTTCATTGAAGGACTTACAGTAATTGCTTTTCTCACTTCATCTAAAGTAAATTCCAATATTAGAGGAGAATATAACTGTCTCCTCAGCAAGGGGGTGACACTCTGAAACCCATAGACAACTTCTAAATGATTCACACAGGAGTCCTGGCCAATGGAAGTGATAACAGAGTTTGATTTTGCACCTACAGATTCAATATGTCCAGCAGCAGCCCAAAAAGGTCTCACATATATTTCACCAGTTGACCCACATGAGTAATTTTGTAGTTCTTTACGTCTAGTCCTTTGGGTTTTCTTGTAGTTAATTCTACATTGGTGCACTTTATTAGCATCCCTTAAGGGCCTCCTGCAGACTCTTTGAGACCTTACGACAAGAATGGTCAAACCACTGGTGCTCGTCTTGCCTACGTCTACTTAGTTTCATCAAGAGATTGATACTTGCTGATCCTAACTCAGCAAATGGGGCTGACACAGCCTGGTGGGGCTCCTGCAAATCTAGACTGTCTTCAATCAGTGGGAGGTGATTAGAGACAAGTTTAGCTAAAAGATCATTCACATTCACAGGACATTACAGGCCAGGCGCAATCCCTGGGTCTTAACAATCAAGGACTGAGAGGCTAAGGTCTTCGGGCTTCCTTCCCTCCTTAGGATATGCAGTTCAAAGCTCAGTGGAGTGTGATCACTGTGGGGGCTTTCGTTGACAACAGCCCTCAAAACACTTCCACATAAATCACGGCTAATAAAAATATAGTGTATGACTGAGGAGCACTCCCCTCTCCCAAAGGTAACTGTGGCCACATAAGATGAATCTAAAATTCAGTAAAATTCAGAAGGTCAAATGTTTTAATTAATTGAAAAAGAGCCTGCCCACCCCCCTTTGCCCTGGGATATCTGTGACTACCAATACTAAGACAGTTAAACATAGGGGCATATTATCAGAGACCGTTGTTTAAATTATTACTGTTTTATCAGCAGGAAACTGCCGATAAAACGGCGATAATGGGCTTGATAATACGCTCTTGTTAATTCCCATAGAAGCCCATGTTAACACAAGAACATGGGCTTCTATGGGAATTAACAAGGGCGTATTATCAAGCCCATTATCGCCGTTTTATCGGCAAGAAACTGCCGATAAAACGGCGATAATTTGAACACCGGTCCTTGATAATATGCCCTTTGGTTTGTTAATTTTCTATCCGTGTGGGCCCCAATTTGACATTGAAATCCCCACCTAATATAATTTGGAATCCATTATGTAGAGAAGCTAGCTGCACTTCGAGGCCAAGGACAAAGTCAGACAGTGCATTAAGGTTAGTAATAGGGTTTGTGTCAAAATATCCATTATAAAAGTTAAATAACACAATGCTAGACCATCAGGCCATGTGGATAAGATCACTCGGAATAAGCGGCTATCAGAGGGGATAGGGGTAATGCTGCAATCCAAGGTAACCTTCATCCATATTGCCAAGCTCGCCCTGGCCCTGTCCAAAGAACCACAGACAGCAGGAACCGTATAACCATCCACGCTTACCCCCCCACCCCTGTGGCCCATGTATCCTCAAACCTATGTATATAATTCACCCATTCATCGCAGCCTATTTCACTGACAAGGCCGGCAATATTCCATGAAAAAATATTCACTTTGTTGGCCTGTTCCCCAGTATTGGTTAAATTAGTCTCAAAGGGTGGCCTGGATATCTCTTTAAATTTAGGATTAATTATGGTCATGTGAGATGCCAAGGTATGTAATGAGCCATTTCTCTGCAGAAGACCCCAAGAGACAGGATCTTGATCTTGCCACATTGAAGGTGGCCTTACTGAAAGGCACAAAAAAGATCCCTAGCCATCAAAGGATTCCTGAATTTGATGACAACACAATCCTCCTGAAATTCCTTACGCATTTTCCCAATCCAGCCCAACCTCCTGGCCATAAGGATCTCAGAAAATAGACAAGCCTGGAGTTACCCTTGATCCAATTAGCAGTTTTATTGATCAATTCCAGGGTTGAGCCACACGCTACGGGGCGCAACATCAGGACATTGTCCATAATAACTTCTTAGGGACATGCAGCTGGGGGAAGATCATATCTTAAGGCAAAGCCGGAAGTAGGCCCCAACAGCTTAGCATGATGGGTGGTATTTTCTGCAATACAGTGTCCCCCCACTCTTGTGTGTCGGGTGGTACAAATTCTCTCAGGCAAGGGGAGAGGACCTACTAGACAAGGTTGAGGATGCCCGCTCACCTTCCTTACTCATGAGCTGATGCTCCTGGGCCGATACACGGGGTTCCGCCCTGAGGCGCCACATCGCCACTAGCCTCATCTGGTCCATTCTAATGATCATCGTGTATAGTTTAGACTCAATCTACCCCTTGCGCTCATACAGCCGAGACATCTTAGACTCGATGAGATCAACAATCTCCTTGCCAAATTCCTTAAGCAGACCCCTAATGTCTTCTTTATACTTAAGATGTTCAGTTGGTATAGCAGGCTCCACTAATACAGGCCTGGTTGAGTTGGAAGGCTTTTTAAGCATTGGGCCTCTTTTCCATTTTGTGTGTGTCACAGTGGCGGCCGGTAGGTTTCAGAGAAGGGGGCATACATACACAACACTCGCAGCCATGCATTCACACGTGAGCGCACACACACACTCACACAAACACATCCATTCACAACACTCTTTCGAGGTGCCCCGAGCTCTTTGCCGGGGCCGCTTTTCGGCCGATTGTGGGGCAAGGCCGATTTTGCAGCTATGCTGCAAAAATGGCCCTTTAACAAATACGGCCCCCAGTGGCCCAAAACTGGCCCCCACCCGTGTTGCGAACCGGGGGATTGCCCGGTGCCCGCTATGGCCAGGCCTTCCCTGTTGACATTCGACCTTGGGTTCTTCAGGGCTTCAAACTGAAGTGCCCGGTGTGAAGTAATCAGTGACTCTACCCCATGTCACTGAGGGGTGGGCCTCAGGGACCTTTCCTGAGCAGACAATGTCACTGCCACAGGAACTGTGACTTCCTCAGCCCAGCAAAGTTCAGCTCAGGCAGCCAGGAGCCTGCGAATTTAGCACATGTCTAGCTCCTGGCTGCCTGACCTGAATTGAACAGTGTCTGTCAGGCTGACCTTTGTTCAGCCTGGCAGACACCTTTTGTGAGGGGTAAAAGGTGGAGGGTCGTGGCCCCTCAGCCTCAATGGACCGGCCGCTGCTGGTGTGTTAGCACAGTTTGATGATTCACAACCAAGGCAGAGATAGAGGGGGTCAATCCAACAAAATGTGTTTTATCCACACATTCTGGGCCTATAGGTCCAACAGAGGCTACACAGTCGATTGTCAATGAGACTAGTGAGATCCGTTTCTCCGTATGGCTACACAAAACAAATCAACAACAAAAGTAAAAACAGCTAATATTAAAAAGATAAGCAGACTTGAACAATATTGGGTTGGAGTCAAAGGATGCAGAAAAGGGCAATCACAAAGAGTCACTCGAGGGTAGGAGAGTACTCCAGACACTCCAAACACAGCTGCCCACTGTTCGACACCTCCAAGTATGATGAAATATGGAGTTTCAAGACCGTGCCATCCACAGCCTAGGCAAGGCACCAAACTGAGCCAGAAAACCCTGAAGAGGCAATCCAGCCCAGCCCAACTGTTTTCTTAGAGGTAATGGGAAAAATGGGCCCAGCCTTGGCCCTATCTCCATAGTATGGGAGGAGCGCTGCCTGGAGAACCCTCACTAAGCAGCACAGCAGCAGAAGGAAAGAAAACTAAGGTGCATATTTACAAGCCCCGATCACCACAGGAACCTCACTTTTAACAATGTTCCTGTGGCAATAGGGGCTTCACCTTATTTACAAGGCGGCATGAGGACTCTTCTTGTGGCTTAACGTCACTTTGTAAATAAGACCCCTTTCAGGCTACACTTAGCATGAAAGGGGTGGGCAAAAGGGTTTGCGGTGGGTGTTTGGCCGCAACACCCATAGATTTTGACGCTGCCCAATATCTACAATAGGAGGCAGCGCCAAAATTAAGACCGGGGAAAACCTGGTCTTAACATGGCAAAACAAGGAGAAATGCTTTATTTTTCCTTGTTTTTGCTGTTTGTATGTGTGCTGCATTGTGCTGCACACATAGAATCAGTAAAATGCCACGAATGGTTGTTTATGTGCAGGAAGGGATACCTTCCTGTACATAAACAATCATTCATGGCCTTTTGTGGTGTACCTTCCTGCACATAAAGAGTCATTTCATAAATGACAATTTGCAGCTTCTATTTGTACTGCACAATGCAGCGCAAATAGGATTTACGAATCTCCATTCTGGATTGTTTATGTCCAGGAAGGGACACCTTCTTGTACGTAAACAATAATTCCCTCAACGCAGGTACCCTCTCTCTATGGTGCAAGGGTGCCTAGGTTTGCGCTAGGCAGCTGATTCTAGTGCCTGGCCCCCATGGGTCAAAGACCAGCCCCCATCCTTCCGGCCCACTTGGAAAATGCCCGGAGCATGCTACGGCCAGTCCAGCCCTGCCCGCACTCCACCACTTGCTTGTAAATATGCTCCTAAGTCTCCTGAGCAAAAGCCAATGGCCCTCTGCCCAATTTACAACCCCTCCTTGAGGCCTCGATGGGCAAAGGGGAAAGAACCAGCCCCCAGGCAAATGTCAAACAGGGGATGAATACAGCGGGCCGCAGAGCAATCAGTAAAGTCAAAATTAAATTAGATAGCAAGCTCCTCATATGTCATATGCACACAAGGGTAGCCCTTGAGTAGATTGGGTACTCAGTCAAACAAGTCCAGCAACAATGGGAAGAAGTCAATAACATTCTTACCGCAAGGGACGTGGTCGCAGAACCAAGGGGGGTGGCCCTGCCCTGGCTCCTCCTGGTGCTGATGTGTGCCACGCCAAGGGGTGGCCTACACGCTGCAGGACTTCCGATGGAACTATATAGGACTAGCAGGCTCAACTCAGGTGAGGATGGTGAAGTGGGCCGCCTCCTGGGCCCTTTTGCTTGCAGGAATGCAAAATTGCTGCTTAAATACAGGTTAATTTACTGACTTTTGGTGGTTCACCATGACAGGGATTATGGTTGTTGCAAAAACCCAATTTCTAACAGGTGTCATTTAATTTATTAAAATATCCTCTATTTTTCTAAGTAGATTATACTTGTGTGGTGTTTTCACTTCATTACTGTTTAAGTAATGCATAAATACTTTTCACAAGTTAAGCCTGACTGCTTTTGTACAAAGCTACCAGAGGATTAATCAGAGGTTTATTTAGTGACTTTTGTGGTTTATCTTGACAAGGATTGTGTTTATTACTTGAGTGCGGCTAACACCCCTCTCAACTAATTGCCTAATTTCTTACATTTAGTAATTAAGTTGACACAAAATTAGTTACATATTTGATGTAGTCCTCATGAAGACGTAGATTTCACAATATATGAGGGCCCAGATTTACAAACCTGTCACCAAACGCAGCACACAAACTTGCTGCACTGCATTGTGTGACAGGGAGAGAGCAGGAAAGCACCATATCTACAGAGATTATGCGGTTGAGAACTACACACGCTCCTTTCCGCCATATTGCAAAGGTGTCTGCATGAGTCTAGCATAGGTCAGTCAACTGAAAGACAAGCAAAACTCGCACAATGCTTCAGAACACCGAAAAGCACATTGATTCCATCACCCTTTCATGTTTTTTTAAAAGCTACAAGACAAATTGCATTATTTATTTGTTTAAGTTGTCACTGTGAAGATTGACTGTCATGTAAAGGTATAAGTGCAAGTATGCAACAAAAGTGAACATTTAAGCTACACATTCATTGAATGATTAAAGTATCCCAGAGATTTAGCCAACCACTGACTTAGCGAGTAACTACAAGGGTTTTAGGCAGCTCATGGGCTGGGCTACTGGAATTATGCAAATATGTGGCTTTTTCAGCATAATTATGGATATGCCACATTAGCCAAATCATCCATCATTTGCTGCAAGATCTGCAGATTTTAACAAAAAATTGTTTGTAGCTCAAACAGATCAAAAGTTACTGAAAACATGTTGAAGTGAGTTCTCGGACAGTGGAAGGCCTTTTGCAAAGGTTAACTGGTTATCTTTCAGTTGCTTTTGTCTGTATTTGGTTCTTAAACTGGCAATAACAAGGTGAACTCTTTGTACACGCAGTATTACCATGTGTAAAAATTACAAGATAATGAAGTAATAGTATCAAATGTCCCACATTTTGCTGCATATTTGGCTTTTATTGCCGCTTAATTTAGTGAACCCTGACGCGGAATTTGATGCTCCCTTGCCACAAAATTCCAATGGCCCTACTCGTAGGTAAATTATTTCTCTGTTGAACTAAAAAAGTTATAACTATTAGACAGTAGGGGGCAGCAGAGGCTTTTGTTTCATTTTGAACCTGATTATGTATGGAACAAAACGAATGCTTTGTCAGTATTGTATTTAGGTATATGGATCTTTATGATGGAAGTTTACACCAGGTAATAGTTTGTCAACGTATTTTTATTCTGATAAGCTACAATGTGTTTCAACCTAAGTCTGAGCATTATTATTACTGGCATGCTGTTTACAGTTTGACTTATCCCAGAAGTAATCTGTTAGATTTGTGTGAATGTCTCCACCTGTCCCAGAACGCCTAGAGGCTATTAGGAGGATTGGAAACACTATTATAAGGTGCAATTATTTCAATGTTAGAATTCTTAGTGGGGGGTTCCTTTAGGGGTGGTAGGGAGGGCTGCAGTCACTGATAGAGTTAGAAAGGAGGGGGTTATCAATAATAAAAGATCGAAGGGAATGGACCTATGTTTGATTATTGTAATGGTTGAAACAGTTTCAAGTAGGGTTTTTCGATTGAATGCAAACCTTTTGTTATCTTTTGTGCAGGTATTAATGAGAGTTGGGGAGCTAAGTATGTTCTTTTTGGGGGAATTGTTCATCTAAATCCTTTATGGAAATGATTAAATGCCTATGTTGGAATGTGGCGGGCCTAAATTCTGCCAATAAACGTCAGATGGTTAGGGAGGAGCTTAGACTTTATAAGCCTGATATAGTTGCCCTCACCGAGACTCATTTAGCTCACAAAGATAGACTTTTTTTTAAGACATTTAGGGGCAGATTTATGTTGGTCATGCGCCACGCAACTGCGGCGTAAACGTGGCGCATCCCTACGACCCATTTACAACGTGACGCATCTAGGCAGATGCGTTACGTTGTAAAGCCCTGCGCCATATGTGGGCCTTCCGGCGCAGGGTGGGCGTTCCAGGGCAGGTGCGCCTGGCAAAAGTGGCTGAGTGAAATCTATAAGATTTCACTCAGTCACTTTCAGGCCAATGCTGCGTCAAAACCTGGCGCCTGCTTGAAGCAGGCGTAAGGCTTGACGCAGCATTGGACAGATAGGGCACCCCGAGCATTGCTGGAGCTGCATCGCGCTTGCGACGCAACTCCAGCAATGCGCCACCTTTACGGCACAGATGCGTCACGCATCTGTGCCGTTTTTGCCCCATGGTGCGCCGCATTGTAAATGCGGCGCACCATGGGTGGCAGAGCTGCGGCGCAAAATAACTGGCGCATCCCTGGGGATGCGCCAGTTATCATAAATCTGCCCCTTAGGTTATAAGGTACTTAATTGTACCTCTCAGACCGTTTCTATTAGAGGAGTTGCCATTTTGATAGACAAATCATTTGATTGTCCCCTCCTCAAGGCTTCACATGATATTAGAGGCAGGTGGATAATCGTCCAGATTTTGATTAAAAATCAGAAGTTTGTATTTGGTACAATATACAGACCAAATTCTGATAAACCTCAGATGATTGATACTTTAGCACTGGAACTATTAGACTGGCAAGGCGATCTAGTTGTTATGGGCGATTTTAATTGTATTCTTGATCCTAAAATAGACTCTACCAATCGGTCTGCCGCAATGAGGATGAGGAAAGTCAGAGCGGCAATCTTAGAGGCTGCTTAATCTCAAAGATATATGGCGATTTTTAGTTCCTTCGTCACCCGGTTACACCTATTATAGCGCACCACATAAACACTATTCCAGGATTGATATGGCCTTTGCTAATAACAATATTCTGAGTACAGCATGGTGTGAGGTGTGCCCTAAAATTGTAGTGGACCACAACCCTATTTTATAGCCATTCTCGATTGGCTTTACTAGCAGACAACCACGTTTGTTTTCTTTTCCACGATATCTACTGGCTGATATTGATTATGTTCTATCTGTTAAAAATAACATGAGGGATTTTTTGCTCGACAAGGAGGGCACTGCTTTCCCTTCAGTAGTTTTGGATACACTCAAGGCTTATATAAGGGGGGGGGATCACTCAGCAGTATGGGGCATATTACCAACGATTAGCGATATTTATCGCTAACGATGCTTAGCAACGATTTTTTTAACGCTAAGCATTGCCAGAAATTATCGCAGAGATACCTTGCTATTAGCAAGGTTTATCTCAGAAGTGATAAAAATCCTCGCGCTAACTGCCAAATGAGAGATTATCGCTGGAAAACCAACGATAATCTCTCGAAGTTTGGCGTTAGCTTGATGATAGGGGCTCACAACCTTAGCCATGATATCCACCTTCCATAGGATATCATGGCTAAGTCAGGAAAATACCAGGTGTAAATAAAGCAGTGCTAACCGCGGTTAGCGCTGCTTTTTTTTCACTAACAGGGTTAGCGAAATCCTTGATAATAGGAGAAATGTCGCTTAACAACATTTCTCCTATTATTTTTCTCTGGAACGCCCCCTTTGCATCTCATTAGAGATGCAAGGGGAAGCATAGAGAAAAAGGGCGCTAACATGCGAATTTGCGTGTTAGCACCCTGTTGCTGATAGGGAGATAATTCTATCTCCGCTTTCTTGGCTTTTAAAGCCAAAAAAGCGGAGATAATTCCCTTGATAATATGCCCCTATATTCTTACACAGAATAAGAATAAAAACACTGCTCTTAAATTGGCTAGTGAAGAGGTACTGCAGCTAGAAATGGCTCAAGCTGCAGAAGTCAGGATACAAGGGCTGTCGCAGGCAAACTCGCCTATCTATCTGTCTCTGATTGAAAGAAGGGCGGCGCTGGGGCGGCTATTCAAGGAGAAAATAGCGGCCAGATACAATAAAAATCGCGCTATGCAGTATGAGTATGGGGAACAAGTCGGCAAGGTCCTAGAACATCAACTATCTGACAAAAGTGCGAGGCTGGAGATAAAAATTATCAAAGGGTAAGGCGGCCAATTGCATACACAACCACAGCCAATAGTAGAAGAATTTGCCTGCTATTATAAACACCTATATAGCAATTCTGGCCTGTTTGATGAAAGAAAATATCTTGAATACCTTGGAAGCTGTAAGTTACCTAAGCTTGAGGAAGAACAAGTATGGTCCTTAAATATGGCTATTACCAATGAAGAAATATTTGATGCAATAATGGCTCTTCCATCGAGCAAAGCTGCTGGCAATGATGCCATTCCTGTTGAGTTTTATAAAATATTTAAGGACTGTATGGTGCCGTTGCTGGTCAAAGTAATACAATATATAAGTGAGAGTGGGAATGCACCTAAATCAAGTGGGGGAAACCAATATTGTTTTTTTTCTTTAAAAAAATAAACCACTGGACGAATGCTGGTCGTATTGACCCATCTCACTTATTAATGCAGATGCTAAGGTATTTGCAAAAGTACTGGCATCTCACTTAGCATCTTTTATGACATAACTGGTCTCACAACATCAACATGGTTTTATACCAGGTAGAGATACCACAGCACATGTAAATTCTACCATAATAGCTTTTGACGTGGCGAAGAAGCTAAAATTGGAAATGGGAATGGTCATGCTTGATGTGGAAAAAGCATTCGACCGAGTTACAAATCATATGGTTGAATTACGATTCTCTCTTAAAATTGCTTGTGTTGAAAATGAAGAATTGGCATAAATTGCCAATCTGCATTTTAGGCGGCTGTAACATTATTAAAATGATCATTTTGCCCAATTTCCTTTATTTGTTTCGAGCAATCCCACTACGGGTTCCAATTTTCTTTTTAAAGAAATTAGAGGGGGCACTCAGTAGCTTTATCTGGGGCTATGAACAACCTCGCCGTGCAATAAAGTATTTGAACTTTTCATTTAGACAGGGAGGGCTTCAATTACCTGATTTTAAATATTACTTCTGGGCCTCGTTTACTGGGCGACTTCGTAGCCTTCTTTCTGATGGTACTCCAGGATGTCTCTATAACCTAGCAATTGGTGCCGATAGCAGAATGTTTTTATATAGGGTTAATGACCCAAACTATTTTAAAAGAGTTCAATTTAAGACTCCCCAAGACATAACCTATATCTGGCGAGAAATAGTGTTGAACTGCTCCTTACCCGAAATACATGGTAATATACCACTCTGTGGCAATCCACAATTTCTGGAAATATTTCATGACGCGCAAGTGAAGCTATGGGCTAGTCAAGGGCTGAGCCGGTTAGGGCATCTGTATGATACAAATGGTTTCCGCACTTTTAATGATTTACAAAGGGGAGCGAGTCTCCCAAAACAATTGTTTTAAAAATACTTATAAATTAGAGATTATCTTCGAGGATATAGAGGTATAAGAACACTTGTAGAATCTGATATCATGACTTATTTACACTCATCAACAAAGTTAACCATTAGCCAGGCTTATCAGTTATTCTCTCAAACTTGGGGCAATGATAATTTGAAGCTGGTATCTGAATGGTGTGAGTTATTGGGGCAGCAGGTTACAACTGTACATATCGAAAATGCATTGGCCATGCTAGATGAGGCTGTTTGCTCCACTAAATTAAAACTGCAGCAATTTACAACAATTTGTATGTTTTATAATACCCCGAGCGAATAGCTCGTTGGTCAGTTGGTAGGGGTGCTATTATGAGCGATAAGACTAAATAACCAAAATGTGGATTCATTGCTGCAGATAGTCTGAATATGCTTGTTACTTGCCACAATTTGGCACTGTTTTGGAAAGAGATCGATCGGATAGTTACATATGAGCTTGGCCTCAACCTGCAACTAATTGAGGCTAAGAGGGTGCTTGGTTATAAGATGATGCCTGATCAAGGGCTAACACATTTCTCTATGTCATTATAGTCACAGCTCGGCTCTGTATTGCAAGAGCATGGTTTTCGAAAGAGGCGCCCAGGGCACCAGAGTGGTGGGCAATGCTAAATTAAATATTTGAAGGGAGAGAGGTATAGCAAAAACTAGGGGGGTCCGATCTGGTCAAAAATTCTATCGTATCTGGGTACTCATGGCTAACATGGGATAGCTAAATCTTTAAGTGCTAATTCTCTCAATGAGCAGCTATGAGTGTTATCAGCTATCAATTGAATTGCTTTCCTGCATGTTATTGTTATATTGCTCCTGGTCTTTCTTTTTTTTCTTAACCCCTTCAATGCTCATAAGGGAATGGTTCCATCATGAGCATCAGTGCCCCTGTGCTCATGACGGAACCATTTCGTCATGAGCCCAGGGGCACGAAATCCCTCAGCTGCAGACAGCAGAGGGATTTCATTCTCTCCCCTAAAGCCTCGGGAGCTGGGGAAGAGCTTCCCCAGCTCCCGAGGCCCCCTTCCTGGTTTCTGTGCAATGATGTTCAGCGCACACGTCGCGCTGTCGTCATCGCACAGAAACCAAAACTGAAATGAGCCTTTAGGCTCATTTCAGCTTCACTTTCTATGTGCTCAGGGGGCTATTTAAGGCCCCCCCGGGCATGGAGAAAGACGGGAGAGGTATCATTGGAAAGGGGAGAATCTTCCCTTTCCAATGGCATCCTTCCCCAGTGGATCCCTTCTTGGGGATCGCCCCAGGAGGGAAAGAAATGTGTGGATTTGAGGTTTGCAGGGGATTCTGGGTAGGAAAATATTAGGGGACCCATGCAAGCCATACCTCGCTGGACTCCCCAGGGTATCTACTTTTCAGAAATGTGTGGGTTTGGTAGGTTTCCCTAGATGGCCGCAGAGCCCGGGGCCAAAAACTCATGGGACACCCCTTGCTAAACTAGGTTGTTTTGTGATCGGTAATTTTGATGTCGCCTCAATAGGTTTTGGGGCCTTGCCTCTCGCAGGTACTTGACCCACCCACGCAAATGAGGTATCATTTTTATTGAGAGACTTGGGGGAACGCTGGGTGGGAGGAAATGTATGGATCCACGTAGTTTCCAGAACTTTCCCACACAGAAATTTGAGAAATAAGTGATTTTTTCAGCTAAATTTGAGGTTTGCAGGGGATTGTGGGTGGGAAAACGTTAGGGGACCCACGCAAGCCATACCTCAGTGGACTCCCCTGGGTGTCTAGTTTTCAGAAATATGTGGGTTTGGTAGGTTTCCCTAGATGACCGCCGAGCCCGGGGGCAAAAACTTCATGGGACCCCCCTTGCAAAACCGGGTTGTTTTGTGATAGGAAATTTTGATGTTGCCTCAATAGGTTTTGGGTCCTTGCCTGTCATGGGTACTTGACCCACCCACGCGAGTGAGGTATCATTTTTATCGGGAGACCTTGGGAAAGGCTGGGTGGGAGGAAATTTGTGGATCCACATAGATTCCAGAACTTTCCCACACAGAATTTTCAGAAAAAGTGAATTTTTCAGATAAATTTGAGGTTTGCAGGGGATTATGGGTGGGAAAATGTTAGGGGACCCACACAAGCCATACCTCAGTGGACTCCCCCGGGTGTATAGTTTCCAGAAATGTATGGGTTTGGTAGGTTTCCCTAGATGGTCGCCGAGCCCAGGGCCAAAAACTCATGGGACCCTGCTTGCAACACCAGGTTGGTTTGTGATAGGTCATTTTGATGTCGCCTCAATAGGTTTTGGGCCCTTGCCTGTCACGGGTCCTTGACCCACCCATGCAAGTGAGGTACCATTTTTCTTGGAAGACTTTGGGAAACGCAGGGGGAGTAGAAATTTGTGGATACACGTAGATTCCAGAACTTTCCACCACAGAAATGTGAGGAAAATGTGTTTTCTTTTACAATTGTTTAGGTTTGCAAGGGATTCTGGGTAACAGAACCTAGTGAGAGGCAGGCAAGTCACCCCATCCTGTATTCCCCTGGGTGTCTAGTTTTAAAAAATGTATAGATTAGCTAGGTTTCACTGGGTGCCGGCAGAGGTAGGGTTAAAAAACCACAGCTAGGCACTTTGCCAAAAAAGGGTAATTTTTCACTGTGAAATTGTGGTGTGTCCACGTTGCGTTTAGTGCCGTTTCCTGTCGCAGGCACTAGGCCTACCCACACAAGTGAGGTACTCTTTTTCTCGGAAGACGTAGGGAAACACGGAGTGGGTGGAAATTTGTGGATCCACGCAGATTCCAGTACTTTTCACCACAGAAATGTAAGGAAAATGTGTTTTTTTGACAATATTTTAGGTTTGCAAGGGGTTCTGGGTAACAGACTCCGATGAGAGGCAGTTAATTCACCCCATCCTGGATTTCACTGGGTGTCTACTTTTCAAAAATGTATAGGTTTGGTAGGTTTCCCTAGGTGCTGGCAGAGCTAGGGTTCCAAAACTACAGCTAGGCACCTTGCCAGAAAAGGGTCATTTTTCACTGTTGAAATTGTAGTGTGTCCACGTTGCGTTTTACGCCATTTCCTGTCGCAGGCACCAGGCCTACCCACACAAGTGAGGTACTGTTTTTCTCGGAAGACTTTGGGGAATGCAGGGTGGGTGGACATTTGTGGATACACGTAGATTCCAGAACTTTCCACCACAGAAATGTGAGGAAAATTTGTTTTTTTTACAATTGTTTAGGTTTGCAAGGGATTCTGGGTAACAGAACCTGGTGAGAGGCAGGCAAGTCACCCCATCCTGTATTCCCCTGGGTGTCTAGTTTTCAAAAATGTATAGGTTAGCTAGGTTTCTCTGGGTGCCGGCAGAGCTAGGATTAAAAAACTACAGCTAGGCACTTTGCCAAAAAAGGGTAATTTTTCACTGTGAAATTGTGGTGTGTCCACGTTGCGTTTAGTGCTGTTTCCTGTCGCAGACACTAGGCCTACCCACACAAGTGAGGTACTGTTTTTCTCAGAAGACATTGGGGAACACGGAGTGGGTGGAAATTTGTGGATCCACGCAGATTCCAGAACTTTTCACCACAGAAATGTAAGGAAAATGTGTTTTTTTACAATATTTTAGGTTTGCAAGGGATTCTGGGTAACAGACCCCGATGAGAGGCAGTTAATTCACCCCATCCTGGATTCCACTGGGTGTCTACTTTTCAAAAATGTATAGGTTTGGTAGGTTTCCCTAGGTGCTAGGGTTCCAAAACTACAGCTAGGCACCTTGCCAGAAAAGGGTCATTTTTCACTGTGAAATTGTAGTGTGTCCACGTTGCGTTTTACGCCGTTTCCTGTCGCAGGCACCAGGCCTACCCACACAAGTGAGGTACTGTTTTTCTCAGATGACTTTGGGGGATGCAGGGTGGGTAGACATTTGTGGATCCACACAGATTTCAGAACTTTCCACCACAGAAATGTGAGGAAAATTTGTTTTTTTTACAATTGTTTAAGTTTGCAAGGAATTCTGGGTAAAAGAACCTGGTGTGAGCCAGTCAAGTCACCCCATCCTGGATTCCCTTGGGTGCCTAGTTTTAAAAAATTTATAGCTTTTTGTCTAGTTTTAAAAAATATATAGGTTTGTTAGGTGTCCCTAGGTGCCGGCAGAGCTAGGGTTAAAAAACTACAGGTAGGTACTTTGCCAAAAAAGGGTTCGTTTTCGCAGTGAAATTGTGGTGTGTCCAGCGTTTTGCGCCGTTTCCTGTCGCGGGGACTACCCACACAAGTGAGGTACCATTTTTCTCGGAAGACTTTAGGGAATGCGGGGTGGGTGGAAATTTGTGACTCCCCGTAGATTCCAGAACTTTCCACCACAGAAATGTGAGGAAAAAGTGTTTTTTTGACAATTTTCTAGGTTTGCAATGAATTCTGGGTAACAGAACCTGGTGAGAGGCAATCAAGTCACCCCATCCTAAATTTCCCTGGGTGTCTAGTTTTCAGAAATGTATAGGTTTGCTAGGTTTCCCTCAGTGCCAGCAGAGCTAGGGTTCAAAAACTACAGCTAGGCACTTTGCAAAAAAAGGGTAATTTCTCATTGTGAAAATGTGGTGTGTTCACGTTGCGTTGTGAGCCGTTTCCTGTCGTGGGCACTACCCCTACCCACACAAGTGAAGTACATTTTGTATCGGGAGACTTAGGGTAATTCAGATTTGTAAAGCAACTATTATTACCTATTGACTTTTGATGCATTTCTGCCTTCCAAATGAAAGACAATGTGTACAAAAAGAAGTAATTTTGAAAAATGGTCGATATTTCTCATGCTAGTATGAGTATTCCCAATTTCGGAAATGTGCAAATATCTACTGTTTCTAAACTCTATATTTTATTCCCATTTCAGAAATACATAGGTGTCTTTCATACCGATTTTTCCATGTATACATTTTCCCAGAATAATTGCTATATACCCGGTACATAATAAAAAGCCATTTCAAGTCGCTGCTCAGTTTTTGGCTCTGGGTTCGTCAGGGTTCTTGGTGAACCTACAAGTCCTATATATCCTCACAACCAGTAAGGTCCAGCAGATGTAATAGTATATTGCTTTCAAAGAGTTGTCATGATTAGAAGAAGTTACGTGTGAAAATGTTGACACAAAAGGGTGTTTTTTCAACTAATTTCAATTTTTCCTGTTAATTTCTATAAAGAAACCTTGAAAGATCTACACAAATGACCCCTTGCTGCAATCAAAATCTTGTTTACTTTTCCAAAATGTATAGCTTTCCTGGATCCATTATTGCTTTCATATCCATTTCTACCATTAACTGGAAGGAGGTTGAAAGCACAAAAAATAGCAAAAATAGGCAATGTCCCAGAAAAATGCCAACACTGTATAAAAAATGTTGGTTTTCTAATTAAACTCTGCGTGTCCCTGAAAGCTGGGAAAATGGTGGTTTCAGCACCACAAACCTTTTTTGATACCATTTGTAGGAAAAAAACAGATGCTTTCATCTGTCGTCCTTTTTTCGCATTTGTCCCCCAAAAACTAAATTTAGCTGTATTTTGGCTAATTTCTGGGACTTTACAAACCCTGGGTACCTTTAGAATCCCAATGATGTTGGAAAAAAGGATGAAAATTTGATGTGTATACCTTATGTGGTCAAAAAGGTACAGGGGCCTAAGCACGAACTACCCCAAATAGCCAAAAAAGGCTTAGCACAGGGGGGAAGGAAGGCCTAGCAGCGAAGGGGTTCATTCCTTTTCTCTTTCTTTTTGGTTCTCCCCATCTGGTTCAATTCTCAGTAGCTGTATCTATCATGTTGTAGAGAAAAAAATGTTTTATAGCTCGAACTGTATACTTCTGTTTTCTTATGCTCTCGATTGCCTTTTTGTAATGTTGGAATAATCTTTTCTTTTTTTTCCTTCTTTATGTTGTCTATTCCCGGAGACTAATCAAATTTATTTTTAAAAAAAAGTTAACTCTTAGTATTTATGCTATACTATTTGTATTATATCCTATATGCTGTGTATCAGAGCGTAGAAGGACTCGGGTTTACTTTGTATAGGAAAACCAAGAGATGGGCCCCTACTCTTGCACACTACACATAGTGCTATCCTTGCTTAATGAAAGTGGACTAACAGAGGGGTGGGGAGCCTTACATTAAACACTACCCAACTCAAAGGCATTATTTTATCAGCATTAGAAAACTGAATTTTCGACAAAATACCAGTAGAAATGCAAACATATGCATTTTGCGGTTGCATGATGCTGTCTACAGTGGGCACATAAACTGTTGAGTCACTTTACCAGGACTGGAATTTGTGACCTGCAAGTTACCCAGGAATCCCTGCAAAAATATATATATATATTAATCCTTCCAGGTGTACTGCGAGTTTATAAACTATAACATGCAGATGAAATATAGAGCAGTGCAGCAGGGAAATCTGATTGATTTTATGATGATTCAAACCTGGGACCTAAAGTTTACACACAGATTTCTGCAGTAAGTGCATTACTAAATGAGCAGCTATTTCACTGGTATTATACCCTACAACTTGCTGGATATCTGGATCTCTGCAGCAGATGCCTTGAAAGCAGAATTTATGATAAAACCTGGTTTGTTTGAGACCAATAATGTCAAAACAGCTTATCTACATAGGATGAGAGAATTAAACGCATGCTGACATTTGCACTTTGATCATGACTTCAAATCCTGTCAAAGCAGACTCAGCCTTCCTTTTAGGTCTCACCCACCAGACAGCTCAAGCTGTATGCGAAAGACATATTGAGAACGTACAGTGGGCTTCCCGTTAGCCCATTGTTTATGACCAGGTTTAATTGATCTTCAGAGGAAACTCCTGGCCACTCTCTGCGATGTTATAAGGCCTTCATAATTTATGCCATTGACTCATTTGAAGAGTAGGGCTTTACATGAAACATTGTGACTTGTTAAATTAGGGAAGGGCTGTGGTATTAAAATGTTAATGGAATGTTCCACTTTCCTAACATTTAATTTTATTAGGTGGCCTATTTTAATCCTTGTGGTTTGCTGAAGAGAATTTTGAATATAATCATTTGCGGTTGAATGATAGTATATTCACGTGATCTTAGAAAGATACAGGGCCTCATTTATGAGGGCCCTTGCGTTGCCGGACATCACTTTTTGTGACGTTCCATGGCGCAGGAGCCTGCTCCATATTCACGAGGCAGCACTAAGCCACTTATTTTTGGCTTAATGCTGCCTCGTAAATATAGTCCTCTTAACTGCAGTTTTCTGCTTTCAAGAGGCATGCAATGGGTGTTGCTGGGGGTGTTCCCTGCAGCCTCCATGGCTTTTTGACGCTGCCCAAGATTTAAGAGAAATCGTAAATCTGAGGCAGTGTCAAAAACTAAGGGAAGCAATATGAGGAGAAATATCTTTATTTCTCCTCGCTTTTCCTTTTTCTATGTGTGTTGCATTTTGAAACACACATAGAAAGAGGAAAAAGCCTCTTTTGATTGTTTTTGTGCAGGAAGGTTTCTCTTTCTTTTTTTCATATTTTATTGAATTGAAGTGGTACCATCTGGGCTGCAGCCCTGCTTATACATAATGAAACATCGGCTAAATCAAGACTACCAGATTTCGTATGTAAAATTAACACCAATAACTTATATAACAAGAAAAACATTGCACGGACCATTCCCTCCCCCGTCAAATTTGGTAACAATATTATAGTGTTTGTGGCGCTTGAGCTATGGTGTATAATGTGACATGTTGCGGCTGAAGGTTTCCCTTTCTGTACAAAAATAATCATCTCCACAACGCAGGCACCCTTGCACCATGGTGCAAAGGAGCTTGCGTTAGCGCACAACGGCCTATTAGGGGCCGGCACAGGGTTAAAGCACAGGAATGCGCGATATCTGATAGATACGGAGCATTCATGCCCTTTTCTTTTGCCACAGGGCAGCGCAGCGCAGCAGGAAGGCCTGCGGTCCTGCCCTACGGCAATTCCTCATAAATGAGGCCTGCAGTTTTTACTGCCAGGTCAGTTAACCCATTTCTAAAAAGATGTAGGGGCTTATTTATGAAAAGTATTGCGCCCTCCTTGCGACACAATGGATGTGCCATATTTATTGAATGGTGCTCCATGTCGTAAGGAAAGACAGATATGTCAGGAATGCTGGCATATATGTCTGCGCAAAAGTCACGCATTGCTGGAGTTGCGTTGCAAGCATTACGCAACTCCAGCAATGTGTGGAGTAGAACTATCTTCAATGCACTGGGTCACCCTTATGCCTGCCATTAGGCAGGCATAAGGTTTTGACGCAATGGCGTCCTAGAAGTGGTGCACTGAAATCTTATAGATTTCAATGCGCCACTTCAAAAAGGCCTTGGCTCACCCTGCATACATTATACCTGATGCAGGTATAATGTGGCGCAGGGCTTTACAAGGTGATGCATCTGCCCTGATGCATTACCTTGTAAATATGGCACAACATGGCACATTGTTTATGCTACAACTGCATCACAAAAAATGACTCAACTGCAGAGTAAAAGTGTCGCAGACCTTCATGAATAAGGCACGTTTTATTTAGTGGATGGTAGGTTCCTCAATTCATTTGCTTACTTTGCAAGTCAGCAACACTAAACATATTGTTATCCCTTCTTTCAAATGAGAAAGTAAAGCTTGTGGCTGAATTGAAGATTCTGAAAAAAAAACCCTAGTTTCATCACTAGGTCAACTTGTGAGATCCTTGGCAAAAAAACAGACACATGATTTTTCTGCATTGTCCTAATCGGCAAATTTTGTGAGCCCAGAAATCTTTTTTTGCAAAAGAAACAATTGATGGACGGAATGCTGAACAATGCAAACATTCACCCCCAGTCACAAGGATCTGGGTTTAATCCATCATTCTTTTGTTCACCACATCCCCAATTTGGACTGCCAAGCAAGTTACTCCTGAGGGATAAAAATTAGATTTCTCATGCATAAGGGGTATTGGACCTATGTTATGTTAGCATGATGAATCTATATGTATCCTTTCTGCTTGATATATAAGTCTTTTTGCTAGGAAGAAACCTTATTTTCCTTCTCTTCTAAATCTGCTGCTAGAAGAGAAGGCCCGAACCATACAGACGCCATTTTCAGCACATGTGCTCGAGCACGGGCTGCGATCACGTGCTGCTCACGTGCTGTTTTCAAGCTCCCTGTTCATCTGAGTTATTGGTAGCAGCTGAAGGTAGCCTGTTTACTTTACTGTTTTAGACTCAAGGTGGCATCTGGCTTTGGGAGTGATTAGAGCATTCCTGAAGGTGCCACCTCTTCTTTCCCAAGCACCGAGACGAAAGGGAGTCACCCCTCCTGACCTTCCTTGCAATAAATAGTAAAGTTTTGAACCAATCATGTGTGCCATGTATGGTCCTTCCTTCAATTTACGGTGATTTCATGTGTTGAACTGAAAGTATATAACTTTGGTTTTGACTGTAAGCCAGCAGTCTTCTCTGCGCACCTGATGGGTGAGGGACAGAGAGGCTCCTCTATAGAGTATTTTGCTTAATAATTGATTGAACTTTCTTCACTGCCAACTGACTGATTATTTGTAAATGGGATTGGGGCTATTGGTAGGTATAGCCCTATATGGTATTTTTGTAGTACTTCAGTTGGCACCCCAGATAGAACTCCTTGATAGGGTCATCCTCCCGTAACCAGGTAGAGAGGACAAAGAAACGGGAGCCCTGGTCGAGTGGGTGGAGTGACCGAAAATTCGGACTTACTCTGCTCTCGCGATCAGGGAGCCCCAGCTGCTAGTCACCCTTCACCGGAGTCCTACGGGCATAACCCAGGAGCTGACCGTGTTAGTCTTCAGGAGTTGGCAGTGGAGAATACGCAATTGTACCTGTGTGCACCAGGTAAGTGGATTTTTGGGTGTTTTTTTGGCATGCACTGTTGAGCTTGGGGGTCTGACGGGGCAGCATTGTGGCTGCACGGGTAGATGCTCCACAGACTTGTTCTGTGAATAATAGAGATGCCGATCGGACGCCTTGGTGTGGCTAGTGTGGAACGCACCCAGCCGGACTGGTTTCGGAAAGGTCTGTGTTTGTACCTGGGTAGCCTTGGGTACACATCTGAGGCGATGCTAAGGCAGCAGGCTTGGTCAGAATAGTCCCAAGGGTGAACCAGGAAGACTGCAGGATGGTCTGTATGACGCCTGTGGTTATACCTGTCCGACGGTCTCTTGGTAGTCTTTGGACTGCTCGATTTTAGTATCTGTTCGTCTGGAATCTGAATTGATTGATTCTCCATGAACAGGAGTCGACGGATTCTGTTCTTTGTTTGGACACGTCATTTTGAAATATCCTTGTATGTACATATATTATTGTTCTGTGTGTGTTCGAATAAGAGCGAGGTTGAATGTGTTGTGAATCTTTGAACATGGCCATGTTTGAAAGTATGTTTTTATGATAGAATGAGAAATACGTGACAACAATCACTATGCTGTGTGTTAGCAAATTGAGTTGTTTTGGGTGTTGTTGCCGTCCCAATGACACCCACTTGGCTGAGGGTCAACCTGCCCCGCCTGAGGGCAGCCCGAGTCATGATATGTATGTAAAGCATGGTATTACACCCCTTTTGTTTAATGCATTGTGGCTGTGAATGTGTGAGAGAATGGTAGAAATGAAGTTGTCAAGGAGTGAGATTAATTTGGCCTCATCTCCATCAATGCGTCACAGAGGGTAATTGAAAGGGGTGTAGCTAGAAAAAGAGCACCGCTGTGATTTGATGATAACCTTGATGTACAAAAGTACTAATGAAAAGTAAATATGGACAGATCAACAGTTCAGTTTAAGAAAAAAAATGTGTGCATTTGGAATTTGCAGGTTGTTCCCATTTGTTTTTTTTTTGTTTTGGTGGCTCAGTGAACCAACGTGCCTGGTACAGAGGTTTGTGTTTAACATCATGGTTGTAGGTTCTAATTCTAGTTGGACCTACTGAGACTTCCATCCATTTGAGGTTGATAAAATGAGTACCATTGCGTGGGGTAGTAACAAACATTTGTTCTATGCTGGCATTTAATGTTATTATGTTCCGATACTTATTCACAGTAAGTGTTTTAATAATTTGAGAATAGAAATAAATTGTGGCCCCTAAAAGGAGACAGTATATATATATATATATATGTATATATATATATATATATATATATATATATATATATATATATATATATATATATATATATATATATATATAAATGTATTTTTTAAATAGGGTTAATTATTGAAGGTTAGAAAGAATTATGAAGGCTTTTTGTCTTTGACAGCTTCAGAGTGAGTAGAAGGTGGGGGCTAAAGAGTGCAGATCGCGATGCAGAAATTGAAGGCAGATTTTGACCTTTAAGTCTGTAAGGTGGGGGCTAGAAATAGGAGCGAGTAAAACAGGAGGTGAAATCACTGCTTAGAATGCTTCTATGACATGAAAATGGGTAATGCTTGCAGTAGGTGAGCCTTGGAAAGAGGTGGGGGCCAGGAGTGCTCGCAGTGGCTGGCTAACAGCCCAGAAAGTTCCACGCTGAGGTGCTATTTTTAGCTTTCCTGATAAGATAGGACGGCCGAGAATCAAAACTTATGAAGCCCTGTCTGTTCCCATATTGTTCAAGACAAATTAAAAAAGGGTGCTGTGAAAAAAAAAATGATACATTCGTATTTCTGCTTTTAAAAAATAGTGTCCACGTAGTTGCCTTCATTAAAAAAAATAAAATGTTACATTAGTCTTAGACAAAAAGTAAGATGAAGCTCTTTTTTAGAATTTTGTGGGCTACATGCCTAGGTAAAAACGATTAGCAAATTAAGATTTATTTTTCATAGGAGGAATTGTGGCGCAAGGGAAACACAGAGTGTCTGTAAAAAAGTTTTACTTTTAGAAAGTCAAAATTAAGGTGGCTTAACATGCTTACATGTTTTAGTCATTGCAGAGTTGACAAGATGGTTTAGTTAAGGACCACTTTATGTTTTGTCAATGTGTGTTATGTTTTGTCTCCTGATTAAAAGTTACAGTTGATATTTTTGTGTGTTATGTGAAGTGTCTCTCTTTTGTGTGTGTTGTGTATTTTTGCTTCTGCCCACAGATCATTCATTGATTGTCCTCGGTGGTTCTAGGGCTGACAAGACTACAGTTGGACACGTGAGTTGGTTTGACGAATACGTCATAGTTGTGAAGAGATAATGGTGAAATGAGCGCCCTCAATGGCTATAAAGCGGTACAAAGGGGGTGGTGATGGAGGAGCATCTGAGCCAATCAAACACTCACACCCAGTTAACAGATCTGGGTTTGATCCATCACCGTTCTGGCTGTAATGCCAGAAACCGGTCCTAGGAAGCTTGTTTCCGTTCCAGGGAAGGCATGGCTTGGCAGTTTGGGCTGGACTTTTCCCATGAGGCACAGGGTCAGGCTGAATTGCATATGGCCATGTCTAAACTGGGGTGGCAGAGTGGGCTAAAGAACGGTGATGGATTTAACCCAGATCTTTTGACTGGGCGTGAGTGTTTGATTGGTTCAGATGCTCCGTTCCATCACCACCCCCTTTTGTACCGCTGAATGGCTATAGGCAGGAAATAAGGGTGAGAGAAGACTAGAACGGACTGAGGAGATTATAGTAGGTGCAGAGAAGTAATGAAACAGCAGGGGTCAACAGCAAACGCAACAGCGATGGTCCATACCATGAGGTGGTGGAACAAGTGTTCTATATGTACCTGTGGGACCTAATCAATGTGCCAATTTCAAAAAGGAGGGTGCTGTCAGCTGTGTGTTGAAACAGATGTGTTTTTGAATAACTTCTTTGGAAAGGAATATTCGTGTGTTTTTCATTTTTGTGCATTTTGTCTTTCTATGAATTGTTCCTGCTGTTCCTGTGTGTCAGAAGCGACACAGTAAGTTGTGTTGACAGCCGGTCACCACTTTGGTGACCTGCTGTCAGAGGGGGGTGAGGAAAGTAAGGAAATTGAATATTAATTTTAAGCCTGACAAATTAAGCAGGCCAGAATATTAGTTGTTGGGTTGCAGGTTCATTATGCATAAAGTGCATGACATAGTGTTGTGCGTCACCGCTCATTTACATATGATATTGTAATTTGTCTATGCTTTCTGTGCTTGGTATACAGCAAGTATACCTGATGGCTTGGCATGTGTGTTTTTATTTTATGCATGGTTTTGTTTTACGCTTTTGCTTTTAATACTATTACAGGATCCCTTGTGTTGTGAGGGGATGGTCATGACGATGCCCATTGCTATACAACAGGTGGTTGGACTTGTTCTGGTTACTAAATTTCACAGATATGATATTTCATGCTGTGAACATGATAGATAAGACTTCACCAGTGCATGTCTATTAGGCTATAATGGTATTGAAGAAAAAAAAGAAAACAAAGGAGATATACAGGATTAAAAGTGTGTCACCTGCAGTTAGTTATGTTACAGCCCCTTCCTTCAAGGGACGAGCAGCCTAGATTAAAAAATGTTCCCTGATTGGACCCTAATGATGAACTATGAATCTGTGGCTCTTGCTAAAGGTGACCTAGCTTTTCTCATGATATTGCACTTCGACATGTAGTCATAAGAGACACCAAGAGTTTCTTATCTGCTGTCCTGAGTAGCAGGACTGTGATTTTAAGTGGGTATAGTGCCCCCTCCTGACAGGTGATGAGGGAAAGGATACATTGTAGTTCAGACACCAGAGACCTGAGAATTATTAGACTAGGGTGACAGGTATTCTCAGTGATCATGAGGAGACATTGTTTAGCCTGTGTATTGCATAGTGCACCTGATGCACAATTATTAAAGGGAGCTATCTGCATGCCCCTGATAATTTGTATCATGCGTTTCCTCTTTTGAGGTGTTCTAGATAAGGAATGTAGGAATATACAGATGTAGTAATTCAAAAGATGTTTACCCCATTAGACAATGCCACTATGTGTGAGGACATACAATCAGATAGAATTCCCATGGAGCTATCTAACCTTAGATGGCAGAAGATAATTCTCTCACATTGAAGTTAGTGAGGATAATGAAGAGTACCCGAGACTAGAAGCAGTGCCTTTGCCTTTGTATCCTATGAGAGTAACAGTGCATTCTAGACCAGAGTTGTCCCATGGCTTCTGGCCACTCCCTTGAAGATTGCAGGCCACATGCCAGCAGTCCCGTTGTTAATTACAATGAATTGTTTTTGTGCTAATTTGAAGGGAACTAACAACTGTGTCACACTTCCTACATCACTAGGTTCTGCAGGATCTTCCATAGTAAAAGGAAGAGTCATAATAACCTGCAGAACAATGAATAAGATGAGTCCTAACTCCCATTAGTGACAGCTACAGATGAGGGGCGGATGTCTTGGACCTACAGTCCCAGCACCCAGAAAGTAGCAAGGCTGGACAGCGATCGCCAGCGCGTCATCAATGGCATCTCCAAAGCATTGTGCTTGCTCCATCAGATGGCGTTGGACATCAGAGAAGAAGGAGGAGCTGGTTCCCTGTTTGCCACAGAACAAGAGTTTCAGTGCAAAAGAGCGAAAGACAAGGATCCCTGTTGTTGACGTCAGGGCTGGTTTGAGGCTACAGTTTTCTACCTGTCATGTGCTGGTAACCTCTGACAGCGTGCGGTCCCTTGAGCCCCTTGGCCTAAGTTTTGGCCATCCCCCCTCCTTTTCTTTGCTCCAACAGAAGGGCAGTGCACCGGAGGATCCAAGATTGGCAAAAGGCACTACATTTGTGGTACCCATGTTGAAAGGAAAAATAAAATAAAAGAGCAGCCCGAGCGTCCTCTGACACTGAATAACGAGTGTTGGAGCCCGAGAGTGTTGCTGAACCTGAAACTCTGTTGCTCTTTCCTGATTAAACAGTACTTGGGTCTGAATGATTTGATCTGCACCCACGACCAACGAAGAGCACGATATCTGTAGTGCCTGCTGCAGAGGAGAGACACTGGTGCACTGCCTTGAGACATTGAAACTTTCGAGTGAGCTGTGAGTGTTTGCCAGGAGGGCACTCCAACAGATACTAAGAAGCACTATTTTCATGGAAAGGCCTGGATCGAGAGGCCCAATGCGGAAGAAGACAATGGAAGCAGATTTGATGGACGATAGAAGCCTACCAAAGAGGATTAGAACAGACTTTGGGCACAGTTGCACAAGCGATTCCAGTGCAATTGTATAAAGTGGGTGTTAGATATGTTCGCATTTGACTGAATTGCCATGGAAGAGGAAGTGGCTCCGCCCCTAGCATCCAAAATGGTCCACAAGAAGTGAATTTGTGTGACTGTTCTTACTGTTCTGCTGGCATTGTTTTAGAGTAGTGTTCTGTTTAGTAGAACAGCATCAAGTCCGTACTCTGGTAAAGAGTATCTCCATTTCACCTGAGAGCATTGATAAGGATCGCCACTGTCTCACCTGAGTATATCTATGACCCGTTTGATTCCACACAAGGACTGACACAGATGGAGTGATGATAGTATCTACTAGCTGTAGGGCCCGTGGATTGCTTCCCATTCTGACTAGCAAAAGGTGATCTGGTTTTGTCCCTATTCTTGCTATATGTGTGTAGGTTGAGAGGCCTAATTATCGTGGTATATATATTTATTACACTCTAAGTTAAGTAAATTAGGTTATGAAGATGTCCTGGAGTACAGTGCATTGCATTAGAGTTAAATCCTGAGAGAAGGACGGAGAAAAGGGTATCGTGCATCTAAGTGCTTGCCTGAATGTAATAAGGGAAGCAGGAATGTTTCCTGGCTAGATAAGAAAATGAAGTGTAGGGTTTCCAATGGTTCAACATCACTGAGTACTCCAGGTCTTTCCATTAGCAGAATGTTTCCCATGAGCAAGTCAGTATTTTTGTGTAATAACGCGTGTATTCAGTTGAATCAATTAGACATGTATAATGTGAAATGTCATAATTTGAATATGTATCCGGATAGCTGCATATAATCAAGCAGAACAATATTATTTCATACATGTCATCCAACAGTATAAGTTGACCTAGGCCTTAGGCCTAAATTTGTATTTTCCTCATGAAATCTCCTTGGCTTCCAGTGAAATGATTAATTAAATGAATATTGGTTTTGTGCAAGGTAGTGGTGATCTCACCCCTATGCAGGCAATGGAATGTCAACTCGGTAGTTTCAATGGAACTGATAGAAAGAATATTTTAGGACTGAACTGCTTTAGTTAGCTACATCATGCTAAAAGGGCCGTTCTGAGGCATAAAAATTAGATTTCCCGTGCATAAAGGGTATTGGACCTATGTTATGTTAGCATGATGTATCTATATGTATACTTTCTGCTTGATATATATGTATTTTTGCCTGGAAGAAACCTTCTTTTCCTTCTCTTCTAAATCTGCTGCTAGAAGAGAAGGCCCGATCCATACAGACGCCATTTTCAGCACATGTGCTCGAGCACGGGATGCGATCACGTGCTGCTCACGTGCTGTATTCAAACTCCCTGTTCATCTGAGTTATTGGTAGCAGCTGAAGGTAGCCTGTTTACTTTACTGTTTTAGACTCAAGGTGGCATCTGGCTTTGGGAGTGATTAGAGCATTCCTGAAGGTGCCACCTCTTCTTTCCCAAGCACCGAGACGAAAGGGAGTAACCCTCCTGACCTTCCTTGCAATAAATAGTAAAGTTTTGAACCAATCATGTGTGCCATGTATGGTCCTTCCTTCCATTTATGGTGATTTCATGTGTTGAACTGAACGTTTATAACTTTGGTTTTGACTGTAAGCCAGCAGTCTTCTCTGCGCACTTGATGGGTGAGGGACAGAGAGGCTCCTCTATAGAGTATTTTGCTTAATAAGTGATTGAACTTTCTTCACTGCCAACTGACTGATTATTTGTAAATGGGATTGTGGCTATTGGTAGGTATAGCCCTATATGTTATTTTTGTAGTACTTCACTCCCTGGACCAGAAACCATCAACCTGGGACCAGTTTCAGGGCATCACCCTTCATCAGCCAGGCTAGCTTGAATCCAGTGGTGTAGTGAGCACGTCTGGGCATACCCTTCCCACTGAGGGCGACATAAAAAAAACAATTGATGGACGGAATGCTGGACAATGCATACATTCACTCTCAGTCACAAGGATCTGGGTTTAATATAGCATTCTTTTGCTCACCACACCACCCCAGTTTGGACCCAGCCATATACAAATCAGTCTTTAAAAAAAAAAAAAGATCTTTATTGCAGTCTGAGATCGTTCAAATCAGTATACATACATATACGGACAAATATTATAAAAGAATACATGCAGCGGAAGTACATAGCAGAAGTACAGTTCCAAAACTTGTATGCGGTATACGCCTCTATTGTTGTAATATTAAAGTAAACAATTGTATGCTACCCCCTTTCCGCTCTGTGTCATTTATTTCTCGTATTTACAGATGATAGCTTCTGCGTGATATACGATTGCCCTTTACATGGTTTCGTTCAATTATCACGGGGAATGTACAGTAGTGAATCACATGGGGCTATGCATATATGACTACCTCAGAATAAAACTAATAAATTTTCAAAATGTGTCAATAAGATATATTTATTCTGTTCCACTAAACTAATAACTTGCTAAACAAACTACCATCAAAAACATATCGCAACTGGGCCTGGATTTGTGCTTCTTGTACATATATATTATGATGGCTCACCAGGGTGGCACTATGACTTATACATGCAGTGAACAGCCTAGAGAACTAGATGATTGGTTGGGGACTTGGGTAAGTTCACGGCAGTGGGTTCAGGCCACAGACATGATTCACTATAGATCACAGCATATACAGTGGATAACGTGCATCCATTTTCTTGGGACTTTTAGTGTTTGTATTAGGTACTTTCGGGGTGGGCACTGCTGTCGTCATTGTCGTTCCCGTGTGTGAATGCTGTGAGGATGGTATCCCAGTGTTGCGATATTGGATACTTGCGGAGCCCTGCTGTTTCCTCCCTAAGCAGTGTTGTGCTTTCTGCCTGTGCCCATATCGTGGGTGATCTTTCCCAGCGAACTATTTTTGGGGGGACAATGTGCTTCCACCTTTTCGTGATTAGTCTCTTTGCCACTAATATGCAAATCAGTCTTGACCCTGTTCCTTATGGGAACAGTCCAGCCCAAACTGCCAAGCCAGGTGCTCCCTGGGCCAGAAACAAGCATCCTGGGATCAGTTTCAGGGCATCGCCCTTCATCAGCCAGGATAGCTTGAATCCAGTGCTGTAGTGAACATGGGACCCACGCCTGGGCATACCCTTCCCACTTAGGGCGACAAATGCAAAAGAAACTCCTGGGAGGGGGTATCATTCTGACACATTCCACGGTCTTTGAGTATTGGGAAATCTGGGAATGCTTCAGTATTCATGGGTGGATACATGAGAACACCCATGCCCCAGCCATGGAATGCCTCCCTGGGGCAGAGTAACGCAGCTATGGGCCTTGCGTTCCTCTGGATTTATCAAGCCACTCAGGGCCACGCAAGTTGGCCGTGCTTGGCTTGATTTATCCTACTTAGGTTTTGCATCACCCTTGTGCTCTCTTGCAGGGTGCAAAGGCGACACAAAACGTACATAATATACCCCACTTATCTGGAGTGACCGCGTCAACCAATAGAGATCTCAGAACGTAAAAGAGTACATTTCCCACCTATCAACTTGCATTTATTTTCCATTTAAGTTGTGTTATTTCACATGTAATGACCTGAATGTGAAACGTCAACAAACTAGTTACAAAATATTTTGTCCTTTTTAAGCAGGTCTTTGACTCCTCTGCCTCACTCACTGGCCCTGCACACATTGCAATCAGGATCACAGTTCCCGTACTTTTTTAGGAGCATTTCAACTGCTGTTCCTACCTTTTATAACGCCGCCTTCCAACTGTATGGGATTTCGCTCAGTTTTTTTCGACAACATTTACACAACTGTAACTGACAGAAAATAAGTTGAAATCAGTGTAGGAAGAGCAAACTCGTCGAGTTCCAAAATGTTATTCAGCAAAAAACTGACCGGGTGAAATATGACATTATTTTTAGGCTCGTATTTGTAGAGATAATTTAGTAATGTTTACTCTTTTAGAATCACTTTGGATTTATGATTTTGGACACTAGATGGCGCTCCTGCACCATATCAGCCGTTAAATTCGAGCAACGCCTGGATGAGTTAGGATTGCACTGGTATATCGCCAGGGTTTCTGTGTTCCGACGGTCAGGAGTCTCAGGCCGGTGGTCCATTTAGAATTGTCATGAAAATGTATCCCAAAGATTCATTCGTATTGCCTCTGTCACAATGAAAGTCCAAAATGAAAAATGAAGAATGTAGCTACAATCTGCATGTCCTTGACTTTTTTAAATGATGGAGTGGAGTCGTTAAAGGGTATTTCCATGTTGAGAGCAAAAAAAACCAACAAAAAAAACAGTATTCATGATAACAGCTGGAAAGAACGTAAATACATTAGAAATTATTAGAAATAAATCTAGCCAACTTCAGATAATACATACATTTTTATTTTTAGCGACATTTGTCAGATATTTGTGTGAAGATATTTGTAAACGTTTAATTATTTGTGTAGGTTCCCCGTCAACAAGAGGATCACCTTTAAGCTCCTCACCCACGCACACAAGGCACTCCACAACACCGGACCGTCCTACCTGAACAACAGACTCAACTTCAACACCCCCGCCCGCCAACTCCGCTCCACCAGCCTAGCCCTCGCCGCCGTCCCGCGCATCCAACGAACAACCTCCGGCGGCAGATCCTTCTCTTTCCTCGCCGCCAAGACCTGGAACACCCTCCCCACCCATCTGCGGCAGACCCAAGACCTGCTCGCCTTCAGAAGGCTCCTTAAGACCTGGCTCTTCGAGCAGTAGCAGCACCCCCCCCCCCCCCCTCCCCAGCGCCTTGAGATCCTCACGGGTAAGTAGCGCGCTTTACAAGTTCACTGATTGATTGATTGATTGATAGGTGCGCATTACGCAGGGGTGCTATCCCCGCAGGTCTCTGGGATACCAAATTAAGTAAGCCCCTGGACAGATTGGAAAGAAATTCTTCTGCTCACGATTTCAATACAATGCCAACTGAAACCGATATATATGATTAAACAATAATATCTAGATCTAATATATTAAAAGAAGCGTCATCATAGCATCTTTACAGGTGTCCAAAAACTAGTAGCTCAGCAGTTAGTTCCAGAAGAAACCATTTGACGCTGGTCGGAGAGGGGAGCATTACTTTGTTTAGTGGTGGTCCGCGCACGTGCCCGTGGTACCTTGGAGGGAGAGTGCTGGACTGCAGGTCGTGGCTGCTGTCCGCGAGCTCCGGGGCTCGTGTAAAGCAGACATGGTTGATGCCTGATATGCAGGCAGAATGGGTAGGGTTGTTGTCATAAGGCTTGCCAGGTAGGAACTATGGAGGCCGGGCAGGCCCTGGTCTAGGATTCTGGATCTAGGAGACTATGAAGAAGCCTGGGTGGGCCATGAACATACGCAAGGGAAGCAGAGAAAAATCAACAAAAGTGTTTTGAACATCTGACCAAGATGGACAAGTCTATTAAGCAATAGTAACATATCTTTAATAAGGTTGGATCAAGTGGCTATGATATAGCACCATGCTCAGCATCCATTGTGCTGGCTCTGACTTTAAATTACCCTCTGATAGGAGCATGTATTCCCAGTGGCGGCTCGCAGAGGGAGTTCTATTGGGCGGCGATGCAGGGAGGGGCAGGGTGGGGGGTAGGGTAGTGGAGTTGGCCATACGACAGCCAGGAATAAAGTAAGTAAATAAATAAATACAACTATTTATCTTGCGCTCGCTCCATTGCCAAGTTGGCGATGCAGCGAGCGCAAGGTAAATTCCTATGTCCGACTCCACTACCCCCCCCACCCTTCCCCTCTCCCGCCACCCTGCAGCACTCCCTCTGCGAGCTGCCACTGTGTATTCCCAGTCTTTAATTGTAGTGGAGTGCCATGGCATTTGCTGTTCATTCGTAAAAGGGTGATGAAGTGATAACACCAGATGTTCTCCTTACTCATCTCACGTCTATCGAAACAGCAGGACAGTCCACTGCATTGTAGACAATCATGCACTCCTACCCTGAGTGCCTGACACCATGTGAAAATGGTATCTTGACTTTTTGTTTAGCTCAGACACCACATGAATCTAGCGTGTGCTCAGAGGCTTAGGTCTGTCCTTGGTAATACAAGGTGCGTAACCTGTTCTGTGATCTGTAAGTGCACATAAACCAAGTAGGCATAGGACCATTCCCTGTGCCCCTGGGGTGTCACATAAAGCAATGCTGGCAGCCCACCAAGTGCATCATTTATGTGCACTTTTGTGCCACCGGACCGTCACTTTTTTGACGTTCCGGTGGCGCAATGTGCCCCGGCATATTTACAAGGCCACGTAAAACCAGTTGTCGTGGCTTTTCATGGCTTTGTAAATATGTGCCCCTTTCACGCAGAACACTGCATGAAAGGGGCGTTCCATGGTTGCTGTGGGTGTTTCCACGCATTGCCCATGGAATCTGAAACATTCCCTGATTTAGGAGAAATGGTAAACCTGGGAATGCGTCATAATCTAACGCCACCCCAGGGGTGGTATTAGTGAGGCACAACGAGGAGAAGTGTTTTTGTTTCTCCTTGTTTTTTCATTTTTCTATGTGTGCAGCATTTTGCAGCACACATAGAAAGAGGAAATTGCCTGAATTGATTGCAACGCAGGCACCCTTCCAACATGGTGCAAGGATGCTTGTGTTTGCGCATGGCAGCCCATTGTGTGCCAGCGGAGGGGAAAAGGACAGGAATGCACCATATCTCATAGATATGGCACATTACTGCCCTTTTGTTTTGATGTATGGCAGCGCAGTTAGGTTTCTTGTGGTACCGCACTAAGTCAAAACCTTATAAATGAGGCCCCAAGTTTTAACGAATCAAGAGAGTGGCCAGACCTTTTGCTTTGTGTCCAGGAGAGTACAGTCTACTGATCCTTCTCATGTAATTATCCACGGTTAGGTGACCCCAGATCCTTTTCTGACAACATGTGTGTGTGTGTCTCAATGGCATGTATATGCTGTGAGTGTGTGGAGCATGTATGGTAGTAGGACATTACTTATCATGAAATCCTCAGTATCAGGAATAGTAGCTTAGGTGAAGGGTGACCCCCAATTTAGCATGGTACAAGATGGAGGGAGGAAATAGCTTACTCAGGCAGTATTGACTGCATTCCTGTGGCTGGAAGTGCGAGACACAAACATTGAAGTAAAGGAGGTGGAGACATGGCCACCTTTCAAATTTCAATGCAACAAGGGCCTTGTTAGAAACGGGCTGAGCTCTTCCTGAGCACTGCCATTTGGTAGATAGTAGAGGTGAGGGATGGGATTGCACTTCCAGTTGTCGAAAGTGAGGACATTTTAGGCAGAGCCTGTTCTTTTGTCTGTCCCCTATTACTGCTCCTGGAAGGTTGACGACAGGCAGGTGCAGAACTCTCACTCCCCATCTTGCCCTCGTTTTGGATATTCCTGCCTGGAGCCAGTGCTGTTGCTACCAATTGTGAGAGCCATCACTTTGCTCAAAGGCTGAGTCTGAGGAACAGTTAGAAACTGACATTTGAAACAGAACCGCTTCCCACGCCAGTGGATCAACATCCCCTTTGTGGAAATGTGTACAAACGTGGCATACAAACCACCCCACTTTGTTCCAGCTCCAAGTTGTTTATGATCAAGGAAGAGAGTGCTTTGCAAAGTGGCTGAAGGACTGCTGTGTTATCAGAGTTGAGGTCTGTATGACAGCCAGTTGCCCAGATGTGAGGAGACATCACCTGCAGTCTCCACTTCAGCAGTGGCCGGCAATATATTACGGCACGATGCCCAAAACACTCATCATATATGTCAGCTGCAGGGTCTGAATGTGATCTCTGTCCTAGCATCCTGGCACTCTCCTCCTCGGCGCTGCCTCAGGCGGAAAGGGATAGACTTCTTCTCTTGTACAACCCGAAATGAACCAATGACCGAAGCTCCAGGATTGGCTGGAGCAGGCTCACCCAGCGCTCATTTTCAGGCAGGCGGGCCTGTGGCTGCAATCTCTTGGCTGTTTCTCATCCTTGGGATTGCAGGCTCTAAAGTGCACAGGTCAGATTGGTCGGCTGTAGGCAGCCGACCAATATGACATGCACATTGGCAGGGAGCTGCATTAATAGTGCTTTTTCACTACTCAACTCCGCCCCCTACCTCGTGCTCTAACAGCGCGAGCCTGGGACATATTAAAATTATATTTATTACCATTTTATTAATGTGTGCCTGCTGCACTTGCAGAAGTTGTGGCAACGTTCCTCCACCATAACAGAGAAATCGCTACTGCTTCACTTTCTGCTGGAGGAGCTGAGGCTCTGAATGGAGCCTATAAGCCAGATCACTGGAATTATGAGATTATGTGGGTGTGGCATTTACCGCATAGTTATGGATTTGCCACATACTTCATCAGCTGCTAAATAATCTGCGAATTTTAATTAAAACATAATTGTTTCAAGCTAACACACATCAAAAGTTCCTAAAAACACAGCAAAACATGTTGCTGCACAATGGAACGATACAAAAGGGGATGATGGACGGAGCGTTTGAGCAAATCAAACACTCACACCCAGTCAACTGATCTGGGTTTTATCCATCTGATAATTGACCTACCACCAGATGCAAGTCCGCTGGTAGTGGTTCTAGTGGGGGTTCCGGAGTTAAATGACTCAGCCATAGAATCTTTTACCTCCCTTAAAAATAAAGAGGTGGACTGGCTGAACAAAAGCAGACCGCTCCCTGCCCAGATTTCTAGTGAGATCTTGATTGACTTTGAGTTTGAGTTTTGAATTATTTATAAAGCGCGCGTTCACCGGAACGGTTCCAAGGCGCTATGATGGGCCAAGTCCTCAGAGACAAGAAAACGGAAGGGGGATAGGCGGTGGTTTATTGGGGGAAGGCTTTGATGAATAAAAATGTCTTTAAAGCCTTTCTAAAGAGAGAATATTGGGTAGTACTTCTCAAGTGGACTGGGAGGGAATTCCAAAAAATGGGGGCAAGAGTGGAAAATTTGGAGCCTCCCCATTTCTTCCGGCGGAATCGGGGGATGGTCAGCAGATGTAGAGTAGAGGAACGGAGTTCCCTGGAAGGGACGTAAGGTTTGATCTCAGAAGAGATAAACGTGGGGGCAGAGCCTGACAGGGCCTGAAAGGCAAGGCAGCCTACCTTAAATTGAGAGCGTTGAAGAATGGGGAGCCAGTGTAGGGATTTCAAAAGGGGAGTGACGTGGTGAGATCTGGAGAGATTGTAAACCAAGCGGGCGGCTTGGTTCTGAACCAACTGCAGTCGACGGACGTTATAGGCAGGCATGCCGTAATAGAGGGAGTTGGCGTAGTCCAATCGAGAGACGACCATAGCCAGTGTGATCAGTTTTAGGGCCGAGAAGGAGAAAAACCGGGAGACCCTTCGGATGGTGCGTAGAGACAGAAAAGAGGAAGAAACCACCGAGCTCACCTGGGAATGCAAAGTGAGTTGGTCATTAAGTTTAATGCCAAGGGTTTTAACAGCGGGGGAAGGAGAGGGAGGGGGCCCAAGGGAGGGGGGCCAGAAGAGGGGGGACCAGGGACTGGAGCAACCACCTGTCAAGATCAGCTCGGTTTTATCTGGGTTTAATTTCAGGTGGTTGTGATTCATCCAGTCCTGGATGAAAAGCATGGTGGTTTGGAAATTAGATTTGGAGTGAGGGGAGTGAGAAAGAGAAAAAATGAGCTGGAGGTCATCCGCATAATTGTATACGGATACCTCCCGTTGCTGAAGTGCAAAGACAAGGGGGGCTATATACAAATTAAATAGTAGGGGAGAAAGTGAGGAGCCTTGTGGGACCCCGCATAGCACCTTCCGGGGTTCAGCCGAGAAGTCCCCCAAACGGACCGCTTGAGTGCGGCCGTTTAGAAAGGAGGACAGCCAGACCAAGGCTGTGCCACCGACCCCCGCCGTCCTGACACGGGAAAGTAAGATGGAATGGTCCACCGTGTCAAAGGCGGCGGAGAGATCTAGTAGCACCAAGGCCTGGGGGATGTTCGTGTCTGAACCCTCTCTGAGATTGTCGAGTACTGAGAGCACGACTGACTCGGTGGAGTGGCCTGGGCGAAAGCCGGCCTGGCGAGGAGCTAAAATCCGATGTTCTTCCACGTAGGTGGTGAGTACTCTGGTCACATGTCGCTCCAAAACTTTCCCTAAAAAGGGAAGCAGGGAGATGGGGCGATAGTTAGCAGGGTCAGAGAGGTCGGCCCCAGGTTTCTTGAGAATGGGAAGGATTATCGCGGCCTTGAGAGCAGGGGTAACCACGTCTTGGGACAGGGAGCAGTTGAGGAAGGTGAGCGGAGGCAGAGGGCAACACGTGAAAATGTGACGAAGAACATGGGCAGGGCATGGGTCGAGTGGAGAGCCGGATTTGACCAGAGAGAGGAGCGAGAGAAAGGATTCCTCTGTAAGTAGAGGGAATGAGTCCAGACGAGCCTCTGTAGGGATACAGGGCGGGAGAAGGAAGGAGGGAGAAGGGGGGGGGGATATTAGCTCTGATTGTTGCAATTTTATCCATAAAGTAAGAGTTCAGAGAGTCGCATAAAGGTTGTGAGGGGAAAGGCTTGGGGGTGGTTCTGTCAGAATAGGCCAGTTTGTTGATGATACAGAAAATTTCTCTGGGTTTATTCTCCGCGACTATGATTTTAGCAGAAAAGTAATCCTTTTTGGTGGAAAAGATAAGTTTTTTATATTGCAACAACAGGGAGATATACTTAGCTTTAAAGATGGGGCAGTACTGGCGTCTCCAGGCCAGTTCTGCTTGCCGGACTGAAAGTTTTAATGATTTTAGTTCATCATTGAACCAGAGGTTGGAGTCGTTAGTCCGTCTAGAGGGGACCCGCCTAAGTGGGGCGATAGATTCGCCGACAGAGCGAAGCCAAGAGTTGATGGTGTTGGCTTGATCTGAGGAGGACAGGCCGGCTACGACTGGGCTGGAAGCGGGGAGAGAGGAAACTAGAGAGGCTACATCCACCCGACCCCAGGATCTCACCCAGATATTTTTAGGGTGCAAGGGTTTGGTGGGCGGGCCAATTTGAGAGGAGAAGGAAATTAGTGAGTGGTCGGACCAGGGACAGGGAGAAACAGACAGGGACGTGACAGGACAGTTAAGGGACCAGATCTGGTCAAGGATGTGACCCTGGGTGTGCGTAGGGGAGTGAACGTGCGAGATGAAATTGAGAGAACGTAAGGTTTCGGAGAATTCCTTAGAGGTGGGGCATTCCGCTGGGTCAGAGGGCCAGAAATTGAAGTCACCCAGCACTAAAACAGAGGAGTTATTAACTGCGAGGGTGGCTGCAAGTTCTTGAAACTCGTCAAGAAAGGTTTGGGGAGGTGGGGGGGGCGGTACATAAGTAGACAGGTGAGGGGCACTTTAAGTGAAAGTGAGCGAACCACTAAAAAGTCTGAAGTGCCAATCGGGGGGAAGCTAAGAGGTTGGAACGGCAGTTCCTTCCGGGCAATCAGGGCCACCACCCCACCTGATTTGCCGGAAGGCCGATCAGCTCGGAGGGGGTAATAGGTAGCAGGGAGCGATGCCAATAAGATGGGAAGGGAGCTAGCACAAAACCAGGTCTACGTGAGAAACAGGAGGTCTGGTTTGTGAAGATCCAACAGGACAAAGAGTTTGTGACAGTGCTTGACTGAAGAGCGCGTATTAAGATAGTAAATCGTGAGAGGCGACTGCCTAGGGCTGGCCTGGGGATTAGACCCGGAGGGAGGAAGGGGAGGGAGCATAGGCGGGTGAGTTGGGTCAGGAAGAGTTTGAAGAGCAGTTGGGGTTAACAGTCCCAAAATGTTGCGAAGGGGCCTTGGAGAGCAGTAAGTTGTAATGATGAGTATTGTAAAGGGCCAGAATAGCGGGGTGGCCTAGGCACTGGACACGGTCGGGCGCGGACGGGCGCAGACGGGCTTGCCTTAGGCGCGCCTTCGGCGCGCAAACGTCGCGCCCGCTGCGCTCGTCCGCTGCGCGTCCGGTGAAGGCACATGATTTATGGGAGGCTGAAGAGAGGAAGGGGGCGTGGCCTCCGTGAGGGGGCGTGGCCTGGGCGCTCGCCTGAAGTGGCGGGAAGGGGTGGAGGCGATCGAAATGCCTACCGCTACAGCGTTGACTCGGCTGTGCGGGGAGTAGGAGTCAGTGCAAAGTAGGTATTTTTAAAATCAAATACACAATATTTACAGCAACATGCAAAATGGTACAGTTTTGATGGTCCGGAGAGTCTCGTGGGTGGGCCCAACGGTAAAAAATGTCAATGGTGATTGCATCCTGGTTAACTTTAGGGACTCCAGGACTGTTTCACATATATGTGATTGGTCACATTGTGACTCACGACCACTATCTTGTCACTTCCATTGGCCTATTTTTACCCATCCTCTTTTGCGCCACATAACCCAGGGATGGTTGCGGATTGGGCAAGGGTGGAAGCAAGAAGGGAAAATAGGATGAATAGGGACAGGCCTGATCAACCCCCTCTGCTTTCCCAACATTTTCATCATAATAGCTTCAGCTATCTGGATATGGTCGATTGACTTAAAAATATGCATGGGGCAGTTACGGGACCAATGCTAAGGGATGGACCGAATAACTTACGGACCATGCCTAATAGGACATTCATTGCTAACCATGTGGCTGGGAGTATAGGGAGCAATCAGGGTGTAAGTAATCCCCCAACCCCCCTAGCCAGTCCATCCCCAGCCACCTCAGTCCAGCCTACCCTGGTTTCTGGCCTACAGAACCAACATATTATATGGGGAGAAGTGAATAATGCCATATCAAAAATAAGGGCCAACAGTGTTCAAAAAGGGCGTTCCACTTGCAATGCTAACCCAGGGACATTGCTGATATTGTCATGGAATCTGGCAGGCTTGCCCAATAAAATGGCCTGTCCAGAGTGGGGTTCGTTCATAGACAAGAATGATGTTTGTCTTTTCCAGGAGACATGGGCTAGAGAGGACCAATTACATAGCGGCTTTGTTTCATTCAATGTTCCGGCACGATGGGGGGGAAGGGGCGCCCGTCAGGGGGCCTCACTATTTGGGTGGGCTCACATTTGGGGTGTAAGGCAAAGTCAGTGAACTCCCAGTCAGATGACGTCCAATGTGTAGTTCTTGAGTGGCCCAATGCTTTTAAATTAGCGCTGGTCAATGTATATTCTAGACCTGTCAACATCCCTAGCGAGTCAAGAACGATCGAGGAGTTGTCTTTATTCTTAAATACCATTCCTGGTGACACTCCGCTCGTGGTTGGGGGCGACCTGAATTGCCACTTTAAGCCATTGGCTGGTCTGAGGGATGGGGCACTACTGGAAGAGGATGATTATTGGCAAATACCAGGCATTGCGGCCCCTCCACTATGGTCATAGACGCCTTTGGCTGTCCAAATCACGGCGCTCACGATCAACCACTCGATTAGGGCCTGTAATGGCCGTGTGCAATCTGACATCCCGCCGAAATACACATTTAACAAGCCTGGTCAGGAGTCACGGTTGGACTACATAATGGTTAAGACCAGTCTCTGGCCCAAAGTTATCGACTTTTGTGTCAGAGCCAGAGTGGAGAGTGATCCTAATGCGCTGGTCCTGGAATTGTCTCTCCCCGGAGTTGGTAAGGACACATATAATGGCTGTGATGATCAGGATATGAGGATGACTCTATCAAACAATAGACGTAGAGTCAGGTGTGATAACCTAGTAACCCATCCAGGGGATGTCTGTAAATTATATGCACGGGCTGCCCCTGTATTGGAAAATGTTGGTGCCCTAATCACACAACCTTTTTCCCCAGACTGGTATATTGAGCTCTTGGCCCTTCATGGGGACTTAACAAGCAGATTGGCTGACATATTCAATCCCCGCGTGACCAAGAGGATCGCAAGGGGGAATAGAACATCTTGGTACAATGCCGCTTGCAGTCAGGCAAAAGCGGAGCTACTCCTGGCTCTGAAGCAAATTAACAACAAGACACAAATACGAGCCAGGAGATTAGAGTATAAGCGTATAACCAACTCTGCTAAAATAGAATGGGACCAAGACAAGTGGGTTAACCTAACTACCTCCCTCGCGAGCAGAGACTCACGTAAATTCTGGTCAATTGTGAATACTGGGTCCGGCGAACCAAGTTCGGCCGTAGAGCCAAATATAGCAGCTGAAGTGTGGGAGGACCATTTTCGGGCCCTGTATGCAGTGGAGAATGGCAAGACAGCTGGGGATCCTAGGGGGATGAGCTCAGATCCCATCCAACAGTCTGAGGCGATTGAGTTTACTACGGAGGAGGTCTGCGCCGCAATATCTAAACTTGCGGCTGGTAAAGCCCCGGGGTTGGATAAGCTCCCGGGTGACCTCTTCAAGCATGAACCGGTTATCTGGGCTCCATACCTGGCAATCATCTTTAATGCAATATTGAGAGGAATGGCTGTACCCTGTACTTGGCTGGGCACAGAGATTGTCCCCATATTTAAGAAGGGCTCTTCTCTGCTCCCGGCCAACTACAGGCCTATTAGTCTTATTGACGTACCGCAGAAGATTTTTGCGAGGCTGATTTTGGGGTGGATACAAGACTGGATAGATGATAACTTAATCTTGAGCCCCTTTCAGGCGGGGTTTAGAAAAAACACATCCACCATGGATCAAATTTTCCGCCTGAATTTATTACTTTGGAAAACTGTCAGGATAGAGGGTGGCTCGCTATTCACGTTTTTCGTGGATTTGCGCGCTGCCTTCGACCTGGTCCCACGAGGCAAACTCTGGGCGGTTCTTCTTGAGCTGGCTATCCCGCCCCAAGTTTTGAACATTCTGATGAGGCTCCACGAGAAGAATTATGCCCGGGTCTGGTACGGGAAGAACGGTTCGCTGTCTTCCAGTTTCCCCGTTGACGGGGGGTAAGGCAGGGGTGCGTTTTGGCACCTACCCTGTTTTGTCTCTATGTCAACGGGGTAATTGCTCATTTGAATGGCGTACCAAATACGGACGCACCGAGGCTGGCCGGTAGAAGGGTGCCTGCGATCATGTTCGCAGACGACACGCTTCTGCTTTCAAAGTCCCCAATGGGAATCCAACGTGTGCTGGATGGATTTGAGGCAGTTTTTCTGGAACGGGGCTTGGAAATAAACGTTTTAAAAACTAAATTTATGATTTTCAATCCCCCACTAACCACTCGTCCAACCCCCAGTATAGGCTCCAAAGATTAGGGCGGGTTCAAATTTTTGAGTACTTAGGTGTAACCATGAACGAGAACATGACCGGGAGCCCCATCAAATCAAATCCCAGCTCAAACTGGCCCAACTTACAGGGGAATTTTGAAGCTCTCCAACACATCCACCTACAAACCAATTGTTCCACCTTTGGAGATATACAAAATGCAGGCAAAGGGGGGAGGTTCTCTATGGTGGTGAACTTTGGGGCTACTCATGTAGGCCAGAGATCACCGTCACGGAAAACAAACTCCTTAGACAACTTTTGGCGCTGCCGTCAAATACTCCACTTCTACCCCTGTGGCTCGATTTGGGCATCAAATCGATAGAGGAGGAATTGGGCCTTAAACCACTACGATTCTGGCGGAGATTGTGGACAACACCCGAGCTTCATAACTACAGGCAGGAACTCCAGGAAATCCTAAGCCTACAAAATCTTGGGAGAATCCCCTGGCTCATGTACATTAAGAAAGAATGTGGGAGGCTGGGAATACATCACTAAGGTCTGATCCTGAAACTGCCTGTAATGTCATTTCACGCAAGCATTTGGCCACATTATTCTATGATAGCAAAATATCTGCTGCTTTCAATAACTCACAGATCGGCACCCTAACAGAATCCTTTTTAAAAGTTAAAGATTGTTATTATTTTGAACATGTTTTTGATGATATCTTCCCAATTTTAACAAGAAAATTATACCTACAATGGAGATATGGCACCTTACCAATTAGAGCTCTCACTAGTAAATGGGCCCCATCTACACCAACAAATTGCCCTGGTTGTACCTGTGAGTCTGAAAATGATTTGCCCTTGCTGTTTTTTTGCCCAGCATAACAAAAGACTAGAAAGTACTGGATCATACCTGTATGCAAAAACTTGGGATTTACAAATTGCATGCAGGCCTATAGAATATTCAAAACAGAGTTATCGGGTTTCATTGTATTTGTTGTAGCAAAATGTTTGACAGCCATGTGGCATAAGCGTAGGTTCTTAACAACTTCTGCCTAAAAAATACCTGTATGTCCAAATGGCTAACCAATTTCTACAGATGATTAGACCTATAAATTGTTTTTTCTGGGCCTTTCTGCAAAATCATGTATGGTGCAGCTTTGATATGTATTTGCTCCTGTATTGTAGATACTGCCTCTTTTTACCTAACGATACAGAAAAGGGGGTGGTGATGAACAGAGTGTCTGAATTAAGCAGACCACTCTTACCCAGTCCAAAGATCAGGGCTTGATCCATCACCGTTATTTATCTCACTGCCCCATCCCAGCTCAGAACCTGGCTATATGCAAATTAGTCTGTCCCTGGCCCAGTGCATCATGGGAACAGGGCAGACCAAACTACCAAGCCAATTCTTCACCAGAAAGGAGACAAGCTACCGGGGACCGGTTTCTGGCATTTCAGCCTCTTCGGCCCGGCTTGCTTGAATCCTGATGGAGCAGTGAGAAAGGGACTCATGTCTGAGTATACCCTGCCACACCTATAGTGGCCAAAAACGATACAGAAAAGGGGGTGGTGATGAACAGAGTGTCTGAATTAAGCAGACCACTCTTACCCAGTCCAAAGATCAGGGCTTGATCCATCACCGTTATTTATCTCACTGCCCCATCCCAGCTCAGAACCTGGCTATATGCAAATTAGTCTGTCCCTGGCCCAGTGCATCATGGGAACAGGGCAGACCAAACTACCAAGCCAATTCTTCACCAGAAAGGAGACAAGCTACCGGGGACCGGTTTCTGGCATTTCAGCCTCTTCGGCCCGGCTTGCTTGAATCCTGATGGAGCAGTGAGAAAGGGACTCATGTCTGAGTATACCCTGCCACACCTATAGTGGCCAAAAACGATACAGAAAAGGGGGTGGTGATGAACAGAGTGTCTGAATAAAGCAGACCACTCTTACCCAGTCCAAAGATCAGGGCTTGATCCATCACCGTTATTTATCTCACTGCCCCATCCCAGCTCAGAACCTGGCTATATGCAAATTAGTCTGTCCCTGGCCCAGTGCATCATGGGAACAGGGCAGACCAAACTACCAAGCCAATTCTTCACCAGAAAGGAGACAAGCTACCGGGGACCGGTTTCTGGCATTTCAGCCTCTTCGGCCCGGCTTGCTTGAATCCTGATGGAGCAGTGAGAAAGGGACTCATGTCTGAGTATACCCTGCCACACCTATAGTGGCCAAAAACGATACAGAAAAGGGGGTGGTGATGAACAGAGTGTCTGAATTAAGCAGACCACTCTTACCCAGTCCAAAGATCAGGGCTTGATCCATCACCGTTATTTATCTCACTGCCCCATCCCAGCTCAGAACCTGGCTATATGCAAATTAGTCTGTCCCTGGCCCAGTGCATCATGGGAACATACCTAACATCATGTTCTTTTATAACTAATGTATCTTATCAGTATCATGTGAATATCTTTTATGGCTATAAAATTGCAGAAATAAAGATTTATGATGATTATGACATTCAAGAATTATGCATAGTATTAGGAAAATAATTTGTTCAAAATAAGACTCCGGTGAGCGAACTCTCACCCGGGGAGTCAACAGTAACCCGAAGGTGCTGCGCCTTGTGCTGTGCAACACAATATGGAAGTGAGGAGTACAAAGTGCAGCAGCAGAACATAAAATAAAAGTTGAAGTCTGGTACCGAACATAAAACGGAGCAATGGGGGTCCTTGTTTGTTGCATCTGTCTTGGTAAAGCAAGTTGTGAACAATACAAATGTGAATAAAGTACCATCGAGTTGGCACTCATTAGAAGAAATTGAAGAAATGATCCAACGATGAGCACTTCTGAAGAAGATTGTAAAAATGAAAAATACGTATGTAAAGTAAAAAAACGTGGTTGGCAGGAGTGGCATGCAGCAAACAGTGGATGGTTTGAAGAAGAGTGCCAAACTTAAAATGCACGCACTGTGATGTTGAGCTGGGTATTGTAGAGGGGAATCTCTTACTTTGCAGGCTCAAGATGCGTCGAAGGAGGAATGTCACAAGGAGACACCATGACGCTGAAAACACATTGAGGAGACCTTCGAAGGTAAGCAGCGCGTGGCCCGTCTAACTCGTGCAGCATTTTAAAATAACTGTAGATGTTGAACTGCCACTAATGGCACAGTAATAAAGTAATAGAAAGTGCCAGGGGCGGCTCTAGGTTCATGGTGGCCCTGGGCAGGAAGCGTAGGGGGGGCCCCGGAAGAGGGGGTCCGGGTGGGGCAGAGCGTGGAGGCCAGTTAAGAGGGGGGGGTCAGGTTGTTTGGAAGTGGAACAGAGCCGGAGGCCGAAAAATCCCTGCCAGGGGCCGCCACGCAAATATGTATCTATCCTCAGAGGATTATTATATCAAGGATGTATATTGGCGTGGTGGCCCCAGGGGTTTGGTGGCCCTGTGCAGGTGCACAGCTTGCACATGCCTAAGGCCGGCCCTGAAAGTGCGTAGAACTGATAGGAAAATGTACATGTTGTAGAAGAGAAGGAGAAAAGTAGACAATTTCTCACAGTACTTGATAGCTGCACTTCCACAGGGCAGGCAGACACGGATGGTCATCCCTCACCCGACCATTAGTTCATCGCAATAAAATGTTAGATCACACCATGCAGAGGGAGAGAAAACCGCTGCTCATCAGGGCAAAAGCTCTCCAGAGCAAGGCCACACAGTAGAAACAGGGCATCCCAACGAGGAAAACGGGCAGCAGGAAAAGGAACAGAAGTATATGTCAAAACCCCACCAGGAGCAGTATGTTCTTGCTCAGCCTGATGGAGCAAGGATTCGCACGTAACGCGCCTTGTTTGAACTCATGAACCTCGAATAACTGTAATAGAATAACCCAACATGATTTGTCTTACTAATTTCCGTTTATTTTGACATTTGGTGTGTCCTAGCGATGCTTGCCTATGTGTTACTAAAACTTAATAACGCTTGTCACTAAAAATGGCCGCTGCTTGGCGGGTTCTCTTCTGCGCATGCGTTAGTCACACTCACGTGACGTGACGTACTTGCAGTTCTGGTGGGAATCTTTGCGCTTGCGCACTAGCATTAAGATGGCCGCTTTGTATCCTCACATGGTGAAGCTTGCGCCGCCGCTTTTGTATTATTGTTTGTTTGCCCTTATCAATGATGCTATAGTTTATATAAAGTAAGGGGTATAGAGTAGCTATTCATGGTATACAGTGTATTAATTTATTTCTGTATTTTAATTTGTTTTCGCTTACTTTTCATATATCACATTCCGTGGGGTCTGAGGAACTCTCGTGATTCCATATTGAACAACCTTTCTGCGTATGACAGTCTTCTGCCGGTGACATTGAAACGGTGCCAACCCGAAGTCACAGCCAAGAGGTGCCTGGGAAGATGCACCTTCGCCTAGCAGAAGAAGCTGAATTGCTTTCAATGTATCACAATTCATAGATGTACTATTGTAATGTAGAAAATTAGGTCATGGGAACCCCAAATTCAATAGGCGGTCCCAGATCATGTATATGCAGGCTTGTAGAAATGAAATATGATTGGTGTGTTGACCTATCCTACTTGGGGACCAATCGAAATTAGGGATTCTTACACTTGCAACATTTGGGGGGTGGTACACTGACCCGAAAACAGTATAACTAGCCTAGGTTTAGCTAGAGAAATTGTCCGACTTGTCCGAATAGCTGACCTGTCACTGACCCAACGCACTCAATAGGTGACTGATACAGAGAGCTGCGGAGCACTCTGTTCGAACTTTCCATAAACTCGAGAGGTTTTAAACCTTAAGTGCTGGCGGAGCACTTTGCTGGGAAAATCGAAAAGCCCAATCGGGGTTCTGACTGGTAGCTGCAGAGAGGGTGGAGCGCAGGCGTTGCTTCCAAACTGCGGGTGCTGGTCTTACCTTGGTGGTCCTGTCCTGATCCTAATCTGGGTTTCCTGTCCTGTCCTGGGGTGTCCATTCTGCACCTGCTGTCCTACTGATGACCGTCCTTCCTTGGGGTTTCTCCCGTCCATAACTGACCCGTGGCCAGGGTTGGTCTTCACACCACTTTAGGTAAATATAGTGCTGAAAAGTCTACTCTGCACCTTCTATATTTTCCTTTCTTTTGCTTTAATAAAGACATTCTTTGCATATTTGATTTTCCATGAGAGCTGTGGGTAGGGTATCCCTGTACCAGGCTGGTACTAAGACTGTCCCGCTACCCCTTTCCCCCAGTACCGAGACTTTACGGATCCCCCGATCCGCATGTACATATTGCCAAGAGAACCAATCTTTATTGTTGATAAAGACCCTAAGAAATTATCCTTTGGTGTGGTGTACATTTGTAGTGGTGTGATTGCTCTGCTGTTACGATTCTAGGAAAGGAACCTCTCCCAGGAGGCCTCTCTACTCACGCTCGGCCATCTCCCGAAGGAGAGGTGGGTCTAGGGGTGGTCAGTCAGACATCTTCTGCCGCCCCAACGATCGCCATTCTAACATTGGTGGCAGGCGAGCCAACGCAAATCGTACAGAGAGTGACTCGCCCACTACTGACCGAAACACACCGCGACCATGACTACCAAGGAAACCAGACCAACCGCAGAGTTCCAGAAAGAACAGTTGGAAGAGTATAACCATAAAGAATTGAAACAATTCTGCAAGGACCTGGGCATCGGTACCACTGGACAAAGCACCAAGGACGACTTCAAGTTGGCCCTACAAGCATGGGTGGAGGCAGGAACGACGCCACCCCAGGAAGAAGAAAACACGGCCCCCGATGTGCACCGAGAAAACCTCGCAACCACAGCAGAGGAAAGAAACACCAACGTCGACACGGACCTCTCCCACGAAGACGCCCACGAACGAGAAAGAAGCCGGCTCCACGAATTGGAACTCGCCCGACTCCGTCTGGGCGGAGAACTGCAGCTAGCCGAGAAGAAGATAGCCCTTGAGCAACTACGGCTGCAAGGAGAATTGGAGGAGAAACGGAAACAGAGAGACTTAGAGGAGAAGAAGCTCACGTTCGAGCACGAGCGTGGCTTAAAAGAACTTGAGATCAAGGCCAAACATGATGAGGCCAGTGCCTCCGGGAACCGGGGCCCGCCTCCGCCTGCGGACACGAAGGTCCATATCCCCAAAGATGTCGTCAAAGAATACTATAAGAACGACAACATCCAACAATGGTTTAAGGCCTACGAAGTCGCTATGGCATCTCATCGAGTACCACAAAAAGACTGGGGCGCCGGCTTATGGGGGAAGTTCGTCAACGAAGGGAGAGACGCCCTGCTAGAGCTCCCCAACGCCGAGATGACCTCGTACAAGCATATGAAAGCCGCCCTCCTTACTCGCTATGGACTCACCCCTGAGATGTACCGGCAGCGATTCCGAGACTGTAAGAAACTCCCCGGTACTACATGGGTGGAATACGTGAACTTCTATAGTAGAGCCCTAGAGGGGTGGATCAAAGGCAGCCAGGTCACCACTTACGAGCAGCTGTTCAACCTCATTGTATGGGAGCACCTCTCCAACAACTGTTTTATCGAAATCAGGCAGCATCTCCTCGACAGCAAGCTTACCGAGCCCCGTAAACTCACCATCGAGGCCGATCGATGGGTGAGCACCCGGGTCCCCCGGAGCCCGATGGGAGACTACGGCCGAGGTTCCCCGGGGAACCACCGCCCGCGAGGCGGCGGAGGAGGCCAGACCAGGACCAGGGACTCCCCCGCGGGACCGCTCCCGACCCCCACTTCGCCGTCCCTGGCCAGAAGAGGGACCCCCCCAACACGGCCGGGGCCCCGCCCGAACGTTACCTGCCACAGATGCCAGCGGCCCGGTCACTATGCCAATGATCCCCTCTGCCCGATGAACCAACGACCCGGCCCCACCGGTCCTCCAAACCGCCAGATCGCTGCCGCTGCCCTGGGAGAAGAGAGGGTCGAAGAAGAAAGCTACGACCACGACCAGACCGAGTGGGAGCCTGCCGCTATGTCCCTGGTATGTCTAGGCAAAAGAGACATGATCCCCCGGGCCCGATCCCGGGCAACACTCAAAAGTACCGCCAATGGGTCACCATTAATGGACACCGGGCTGAAGCCCTCCGCGACACCGGAGCCAGCATCACGGCCGTCCGAAGCCACCTGGTGACCGCTGAGTTGTCGGGCCAGCTGAAAGTAACCGTCCGGGACGATGCCCCCGTGGACTGCCTCCTCGGGAACGACCTGGAAAGCTCCCCCTGGGCCCACGTCAAGGGGAGAGAGCATCTGGGGATGCTAGGCCTTCCTGAGTGGGTCTGTGCGACCACCCAATCCATGGCCGCCCGGGCCCCCACCCTTACGGAAGCCACCCGACTGAAGAACCGGAGTGGCCCGCGCCTCCGCCGCCCGCCGTATCCGAAGACACCGACCCGGAGCCCGACCCACCGGGGCCCAACACTGAAGAAGTAGCTGAGCTCGGCAACCTCCCGGAACTAGCCCAATGGCGCCAAGAAGGTGGCCCCACACGAGAACAGTTCCGGCAGGAGCAGAAAACCTATCCTCCCTCGAGGGAATTCGACAGCAAGCCGCCACTCAAGCCGCTGGAGACCCGTCGGGGTCCCACTGGGTCTATTGGGACCATGATCTCCTCTACAGCGAGCAAAAGATTGCGGACCTGGGGGCCGGCCGGGTGCTGGTGGTCCCCCTCCGATTCAGAGACTTCCTCCTGAACCTGGCACACGATGTGCCCCTCGCCGGACACCTGGGGCAGGACAAAACATACAGCCGCCTGGTAACCCATTTCTACTGGCCGAAAATGAGAAACGATGTGCACAATCACTGCCGGACGTGCCCCACCTGCCAAGCCAGCGGGAAGAGTGGAGGGAAGCACAAGGCCCCCCTCCAACCCTTCCCAGTCATCAACACCCCTTTCGAGCGGGTAGCAATAGACATTGTGGGGCCCCTGGAACCTCGCACCTCCCAAGGACACCGGTTTATCCTCGTCCTGGTAGACCATGCCACCCGCTATCCCGAAGCCATCCCCCTCCGGACCGTGACAGCCCCCGTAGTGGGCCGGGCGCTGATGGGGATCTTCTCCCGGGTGGGCTTCCCTCGAGAGGTCGTCAGTGACCGGGGTACGAACTTTATCTCACGATACATGAAGTCCCTGTGGCAACAGTGCGGGGTCACATATAAATTCACAACTCCCTACCACCCCCAAGGGAACGGATTGGTGGAGCGCTTCAATAGAACTCTCAAGGGGATGATCATGGGCCTAGAGGAGCCCTTGCAACACCAATGGGACGTGCTGCTGCCCTGCCTCCTCTTTGCCTATCGGGAAGTCCCTCAGAAGTCCCTGGGGTTCAGCCCCTTCAAACTATTGTACGGACACCCCGTCCGGGGTCCCCTCAGCCTGGTCAAAGAAGGCTGGGAGGCTGCAGTCAAAGATGCTCCCCCCGACGTCTACCGATACCTCCTGACCCTCCGAAACCAAACCCGAAAGTTCCACGAACTTGCCGAGGCCAACCTCGAGGCCAGCCAGGAGGAGATGAAACGCTGGTACGACCAAAACGCCTCTTCCATTGAGTTCGAACCGGGCCAGCAGGTCTGGGTCATGTCCCCGGTCGAACCCTGCGCCCACCAGGACAAATGGACGGGGCCCTTCAAGGTGGTGGAACGAAAGAGTCCGGTCACTTACCTGGTGGACATGGAATCCCCCAGGAATCCCCTCAGGGTCCTCCACACCAACCGGCTCAAGCCTCACTTTGTCAGGGCCGAGCACCTCAAGCACCTCTGGGAGGTCCTGACGGCCCTCAGACGGGCCGGACTGACAATAAAAGCAAGCAAGTGCCAGATAGGCCAAGGTTCCGTGACCTATCTGGGACACCAAGTGGGGAGCGGCCATGTGGCTCCCCTCCAACCCAAGATCGACGCCATTATGGCCTGGGAGCCGCCGGTCACCCAGACAGCAGTCAGAGCTCTCCTGGGGCTCACGGGGTATTACCGGCGCTTCGTGAAGAATTATGGGAGCATTATGGGCCCCCTCACCGAACTCACTTCCAGGAAGCAGCCACAGAAGGTGCACTGGACACCCGAGTGTCAGGCCGCCTTTGAGACCCTAAAAACAGCAATGTGTACCACCCCCGTGCTCCAAGCCCCCAACTACAGCCGGGAATTCATAGTACAGACAGATGCCTTGGAGCATGGTGTCGGGGTGGTTCTTTCCCAACTCAACACCAAAGGAGTTGACCAGCCCGTGGCCTTCATCAGCTGACGTCTGCTGGCCCGAGAGCAACGCTGGAGCACCATTGAACGAGAGGCCTTCGCCTTGATGTGGGCCCTCAAGAAACTCCGACCCTATCTCTTCGGCACCCACTTCCGGGTGCAAACTGACCACCGGCCCTTGCGGTGGTTGATGCAAATGCGAGGGGAAAATCCAAAGTTGCTGCGATGGTCCATCTCCCTCCAAGGGATGGACTTCACTGTGGAACATCGCCCCGGCAACGACCACGCCAACGCCGACTGCCTGTCCCGCTTCTTCCTCCTCGACGAGGAGAACCCCCAAGGAGATGGGTGACTCTCCCCGCCTTCAGCTGGGGGGGACGTGTGTTGTACCCGGCCTCGTGGCGTGGTCCCGCTCTTCCCCGCATGGCGGGCCCTGGACCGCAACAACCCCTGGCCTCCTCGACGAACCTCCCTCTCCAACCCTCAACGAGAGCCGCCACCCCTGGCGACCCCCGGCTCTCCCCCTCAGGAACACGGCGACCCCTACTCGCCCTACTCTGCTGGCCTGACCCGTAACCTGGTCAACCATCTCAGGCCCGACTCCATCTTGGGCCTTCCACGTCCCGACCATGTGGCCTCGGCCCGACCCCGGCCGTGGCCCTAGCGAAGCCCCGACATCGAGGCACCAAGATCCGACCAGGTGGTAAAGCGGCCACTTGACGGATCAAGGAGGAGGGGAGTTTCGATGGCCCTCCAGCCGTCCCCGGACGCCTGGTTTTGATCGCCCTCCGGACTCCCTGGGCGCTGGCTCCACCCCCCTGCTGGGTGTCTGGACACTCTCATCCCGGCCCCTCTGACCCCCAAGCGCGAGGGTCCAGACATCAAAGGACTCCAGACCTATATCTGGGGCAGCCCCGGAATGAATCGGCAGTTGTATCCTGGAGTCGAGAGCCCTGCTGACGCTGTCGCGGCTGACCCCGAGAAGAACTCACTGCTCTGAACCCTGAAACTATCTTTGGAGTCCTGCTGGCGCTGCCGCGGCCCAACCTCACTGAAACCATCTTTGGAGTCCTGCTGGCACTGCCGCGGCCCAACCTCGCTGAAACCACCTTTGGAGTCCTGCTGGCGCTGCCGCGGCCCAACCTAGCTGAAACCATCTTTGGAGTCCTGCTGGCGCTACCGCGGCCCAACCTCGCTGAAACCACCTTTGGAGTCCTGCTGGCGCTGCCGCGGCCCAACCTCGCTGAAACCATCTTTGGAGCCCTGCTGGCGCTGCCGCGGCCCAACCTCGCTGAAACCATCTTTGGAGTCCTGCTGGCGCTGCCGCGGCCCGACCTCGCTGAAACCATCTTCGGAGCCCTGCTGGTGCTGCCGCGGCTCGTCCTTGCGGAACCCCCCAGCTCGAGGATTGAGAGCTGTGCGTAGGGTATCACCGTACCAGGCTGGTACTAAGACTGTCCCGCTACCCCTTTCCCCCAGTACCGAGACTTTACGGATCCCCCGATCCGCTTGTACATATTGCCAAGAGAACCAATCTTTATTGTTGATAAAGACCCTAAGAAATTATCCTTTGGTGTGGTGTACATTTGTAGTGGTGTGATTGCTCTGCTGTTACGATTCTAGGAGAGGAACCTCTCCCAGGAGGCCTCTCTACTCACGCTCGGCCATCTCCCGAAGGAGAGGTGGGTCTAGGGGTGGTCAGTCAGACATCTACTGCCGCCCCGACGATCGCCTTTCTAACAGGGGGTATGAGAGTGAGGGGGTGTGAGGCTGAGGAGGTGTGTGAGGGTGAGGGGGTGAGGGTGAGGAGGGGTGAGGGTGAGGGTGTGTTGGGATGTGAGGGGGTGAGGGTGAGAGGGTTGTGAGGGTGAGGGTGTGAGGGTGTGAGGGTGAGGGTGTGAGGGTGAGTGAGGGTCAGTGAGGGTGTGTGTGGGTGGGTGAGGGTGAGTGACGGTGTGTGAGAGTATGGGGGGGTGAGGGGGTGAGGGTGAGGAGGTGTATGAAGGTGAGGGGGTGAGCGTGAGTGGGGGTGAGGGTGAGTGGGTGTGAGTGTGAGGGTGTTTGGGGGTGTGTCAAGTGAGTGAGGGTGAGAGGGTTGTGAGGGTCTGAAGTATATGGTGGCAGGGCAGTAATCATAAGACAGAGAGAAGAGACTGCTGGGTGACTGCGTTGGTCAGTTTCAGAATCAGGAGGGGCAAAGTCAGCACAGTCTGCAAGGGATCAACGTGTCTAGAAGCAAAGCATGGAGGATGTAGCATTGCAGCTAGCAAGTCGAGTGTTTTCAAGCTGAGTGTCCCTAGAGAGATGGCAATACAGCAACAGCATTTGAAGAGCAAGGCTACTGTAAAGAAGCATGGTAGGCTTTCCCTTTCGTCCAGAAGAAAAACCGAGAAAGGTGCAGAGAACGCCAAACAAAACACGGCTTCCCCGCAAAATGAATGCAAAGAAAAAACAAGAAAAGCGGACATCAAAGGAAAGGTCGGAGGGAACGAGCATATGGGGTGTCAGCGATAGCGAAAGTTAATTGTTGTGAGAGGGGAAGCAGGAAGTGAAGCAGAGCGTGCGCTGGCGAAAGCCGTCTGATGCTTTTAAGTCCGATGCCAGGGTGGGAGGGTGTGTGACGGTGAGTGAGGGTGTGTGAGGGTGAGGGTGTGGGGTCTGAGGGTGAGGGTGAAAGGGTGTGAGGAAGAGGGGGTGTGAGGGTGAGAGGCTGTGTGAGGGTGAGAGGGTGTGTGAGGGTGAGAGGGTGAGTGAAGGTGAGGGTGTGTGAGGTCGTGGGTGCATGAGGGTGTGTAAAGGGGTGTGAGGGTGAGGGTGTGTGAAGGTGAGGGTGTGAGAGAGGGTGAGGAGATGTGAAGGGATGTGAGGGGGTGTGCGGGTGAGGGGGTGTGAGGGTGTGTGAGGGTGTTTGAGGGTGAGAGGGTATGTGGACGTGAGAGGGTATGTGAGGGTGAGGGTGTGTGAGGGTGAGGATGAGGGGGTGTGAGGGTGAGGGGGTATGAGAGTGAGGGGGTGTGAGGCTAAGGAGGTGTGTGAGGGTGAGGGGGTGAGGGTGAGGGGGTGTGAGGGTGAGGGTGTGTTGGGGTGTGAGGGGGTGAGGGTGAGAGGGTTGTGAGGGTGAGGGTGTGAGGGTGAGTGAGGGTCAGTGAGGGTGTGTGTGGGTGGGTGAGGGTGAGTGACGGTGTGTGAGGGTGTGAGGGTGTGTGAGAGTGTGGGGGTGTGAGGGGGTGAGGGTGAGGAGGTGTATGAAGGTGAGGGGGTGAGCCTGAGGGGGTGTGAGGGTGAAGGTGAGTAGGTGTGAGTGTGAGGGTCTGTGTGGGTGTGACTGGTGAGGGTGAGTGAGGGTGAGAGGGTTGTGAGGGTCCGAAGTAAATGGTGGCAGGGTAGTAATCATAAGACAGAGAGAAGAGACTGCTTGGTGACTGCGTTGGTCAGTTTCAGAATCAGGAGGGGCAAAGTCAGCACAGTCTGCAAGGGATCAACATGTCTAGAAGCAAAGCATGGAGGATGTAGCATTGCAGCTAGCAAGTCGAGTGTTTTCAAGCTGAGTGTCCCTAGAGAGATGGCATACAGCAACAGCATTTGAAGAGCAAGGCTACTGTAAAGAAGCATGGTAGGCTTTCACTTTCGTCGAGAAAAAAACCTGCGAAAGGTGCAGAGAACACCAAACAAAACACGGCTTCCCCGCAAAATGAATGCAAAGAAAAAACAAGAAAAGCGGACATCAAAGGAAGGGTCGGAGGGAACGAGCGTATGGAGTGTGAGCGATAGCGAAAGTTAATTGTTGTGAGAGGGGAAGCAGGAAGTGAAGCAGAGTGTGCGCTGGCGAAAGCCGTCTGCTGCTTTCAAGTCCGATGACAGATGCCAGCTTTGCGCTTGAATGCCACACATGCACTGGCCATAAACCACATTCCAAAGGTCTTTGGGAGCATTTTCTGGTGCCCCTTACTAAATATCTCGCCAACATGCATTGCTAAATCAATGCCTGAGGCTTGACCTAAAAAGGTGAGATACCGATGAGGTATATTTGCATCTAATCAATGTCAGTGGTGATGGTTTCAATATCTCTTGGTCTGCCTTACAACCTGCAGAAATATTACTATTTAGTGGTCTGGCAATATGAGTTCTAAATGTTAAAAGCAGCAACAGAATGAGTTGGTGTTCGACCTGGCCCTCTAAGCCGGGTCACCCCAGATATTTGCCTTCCTTCGCTGAACACAGCTATGTTGGCTTTTAGGACTCTGTGCACATTCCTCCTGCTAATCACTGGTAAACTGAGTGTGCTTTCCCTTTAAAACAGGGTAGAATTGGCCTACACCTGACTGGTACATGTATTTACTTGTAAAACCCTAGTACATGGTACTAAGTACCAACTGCCTGTAAATTAAATGCTACTAGTGGGCTGTAGCACTCATTGTGCCCCCCTCTTCCCCACTAAGGTAGCACTGCAAAACATATCTTACGTCTGCCACTAAATCTGTAGTATAATTTTTAACTAAACTGCCATTCCAACCAGGCACAATAAGCCTTTTGCTAGGCCTAAGCATTCCTGTTTAATACTTATAAGTCACTCTTAAGGCAAGCCCTAATGGCGCATAGGGCAGAGTGCAATTTATTTAAAAAGTAGCAACGGTTTACTTCAGTTTTACATGCCCTGACAATGAGAATATCTTAAATGCATGACTCACTGTCTCCCCTTAGTTACCCTAAACAGTTTTGAGCCAAATATAGTAAAGAGTGAAGTTTAGAGAAAGGGGACATCCCTCACCTGCAGACTGGCACTGAAAATGTAAGTTTTACTTTCAAAACCTCTCATCAGAACACTCCTTGACCTGTGGAAGATTAAGAAGAAGAACCGCCCTGCTATTTGAAGATGGAAGATTAGACCTGCTTGACTTGAGCTCAGGCTCCATGGAAATGACTCCAAGAGTTAGTTGACTGACCTCCTGTTTGAGCTGCAGGGACAAGGCAACCTTCCAGGGGCCTCCCTGCAACTGCAAAGCTGATCAGCACCAACTGGGCCTGCCTGAGCCCTACTGCCGGCCTCTGCTGGAGTGAACTCTGATCCCTAATAGGTTCCCATCAAGTCATGGACCCTTGGCTAGCAACAGAGTGTTCCCTCCTTATCTGAAACCACAAGTCCTGAGTCCCAGGTGAAGATTCTGAAGTTTTTCCCCACTCTGCGACTTTGAATGAACTCCTCATGTCACACGACAACCATCTGCAATGCCTACCAACTTGAATCTCCTGCGACAACTTTCTCTTCATGTCCGCTCCTAGATCCAGCACCACGCAAAGAAACGATGGATGGAATGCTGAATGAATCAAACATTGACCCCTCACTCAAGAGATCTGGGTTAAATTCATCGTTATTTTGCTCCCCATGCCATCCCAGTTTAGACACATCGATATGCAAAACAGTCTTGACCCTGCTTTTCATGGGAACAGTCCTGTTGAATGGCCAAGCCAGGCCATCCTTGTAGCAGAAACAAGCATTCTAGTATCTGTTTAGGGGTATCACCCCTCGTCAGCCAGGCTAGCTTCAATCCAGTGGCACAGTGTGCAAGGGACCCATGCCTGGGCATACCCGTCCTACCTATGGAGAAAGTGCTATGCAAACAAATGATGGCTGGAAGGCTGAATTAATCTAAATCCATTGTTCCTTTGCTCATCATGCTACCTCAGCTTAGACCCAACCATATACAAATCAGTCTTGATCCTGCTCCTCATGGAAACAGTCCAGCCTGAACTTGCTAAATTTAGTGCAATTCCATTCAGGAGTTCAGGCTGTAGCCTTATCTAAAGTTTCCTATGGAAATGAACATGGAGAAAATGGATTTTGGGACCCTCCTTTTTTCTCAGCCCCCACTTGACGATTCACCCCAAACCTTTCAAGACAGTAGCTGAACGGAGCACCTCATAGGTTTTGAAAATTTTGCGAAGATTCATACAAGGGCCCCAAAGATATTGTAAAAAAACCCCTATTTTTTTAGCCCCAGCATGCGTCTGCCTGGTTGGTTTGAGTGCAGGACACCTGAACATCGTTAGGCTGAGGAGGGGCGAGAGACCACCTGATGGGGAGTGGCCACGATATTTAAATCTGTGCGTTTGGCCCCCCTGGAAGAAGGAGCCCTTGAAACCAGCACTGATGAAGCCATTTGAAGGATGAAACGCATCTGCCTAAGCGTTTCATGGACCTCAGATACTTGTGCAAAACAAGAGCTATTAAAGCCTTTTTAATCCCCAGAGCTGAGTCGTCCCTTTTTCCGTAGCTGGGAGAAAGTTTTGGTGTCTATGTTTTGCCAGGAAGCAGGCGCTGGTTGACGACCGCCCTCTCGGTCTGGAGCAACGCTGAGAGCCTGTGATTTCTGGTAGCTGCATGAACTGCAACGCGTCGCCCCCATACTTTGGGGGAGAGGAGGCAACACTGTTTGCCTGAGAAGGAGACATAGGAAGGCGGCGTTGAGATCCTAAGCCAACCAGTTGGGACTTCACATGTTGTTAGGAGATGCCCCGTCACTGAATGGGCTTCCTCTGAGGACTCCCAGCCCCAGCATGCATCTGCCTGGTTGGTTTGAGCGCAGGACACCTGAACATCATTGGGATGAGGAGGTGGGAGAGACCACCTGATGGGGAGTGGCCATGATATTTAAATCAGTGTGTTTGGCCCCCGATGGAGGAAGGAGCCATTGAAACCGACACTGATGAAGCCATTTGAAGGGCTGAAACGCGTCTCCCTAAGCGTTTCATGGACCTCGCTTGCGCAAAACAAGAGCTATTAAAGCCTTTTTAATACGCGTAGCTGTGTCTTCCCTTTTTCCCTACCTGAGAGAAAGTTTTGGTGTCAATGTTTCGCCAGCAAGCAGGTGCTGGCTGACAACTGCCCTCGGTCTGGAGCAATGCTGAGAGCCTTTGAACTCTGGTAGCTGCATGAAGCTGCAACGTGTCGCCCCCATACTTTGGGAGAGAGGAGGCAACACTGTTTGCCTGAGAAGGGGACATAGGAAGGCAAAATCATTCCAAGTACATCTGGCGGCGTTGAGATCCTTAGCCAACCAGTTGGGACTTCACATTTTAGGAGATGCCCCCGTCACTGAATGGGCTTCCTCTGAGGACTCCCAGCCCCAGCCTGCATCCGCCTGGTTGGTTTGAGAGCAGGACATCTGAACATCGTTGGGCTGGTCAGGGGCATGAGACCATGTGATGGGGAGTGGTCACGATATTTAAATCCATGCGTTTGGTCCACCTAGAAGAAGGAGCAATCGAAACCGGCACCGATGAAGCCATTTAAAGGCTGAAACGTGTCTGCCTAAGCATTTCATGCACCTCACTTGCTCGCTCAAAACAAGCGCTCTAAAAGCCTTTATAATCCCCAGAGCTGTGTGGTCCCTTCTTCCCTCCCTGGGAGAAAGTTTTGGTGTCTATGTTTAGCCAGCAATCAGGCGCTGGCTGACAACCGCCCTCTCGGTCTGGAGCAACGCTGAGAGCCTGTGAACTCTGGTAGCTGAATGAAACTACAACTCATCGCCCGACATACTTTGGGAGAGAGGAGGCAACACTGTTTGCCTGAGAAGGGGACATAGGAAGGCAAAATCATTCCAGGTACCTGTGGCATCGTTAGGATCCCTAGCCAACCAGTTGGGACCTCACATGTTGTTAGGAGATGCCCCGTCACTGAATGGGCTTCCTCTGAGGACTCTCAGCCCCAGCATGCATCTGCCTGGTTGGTTTGAGCACAGGACCCATGAACATCGTTGGGGTGAGGGACCACCTGATGGGGAGTGGTCGCGGTATTTAAATCTGTGAATTTGGCCCCCCTGGAAGAAGGAGCCATTGAAACCAGCACTAATGAAGCCATTTGAAGGTTGAAACACATCTGCGTAAGCGTTTCATGGACCTCACTTACTTGCACAAAACAAGAGCTATTAAAGCCTTTTTAATCCCCATTGCGGTGTCGTCCATTTTTCCCTACCTGGGAGAACGTTTTGGTGTCTATGTTTCTGCAGCAAGCAGGCACTGGCTGACCACTGCCCTCTCAGTCTGGACCAACAGTGAGAGCCTGTGAACTCTGGTAGCTGCATGAAATTGCAACACGTTGCCCTCCATACTTTGGGAGCGAGGAGGCAACACTATTTGTCTGAGAAGGTGACATAGGAATACAAAACCATTCCAGGTACCTGTGGCGGCGTTGGGATCCTTAGCCACCAGTTGGGACTTCACATGTTGTTAGGAGATGCCCCATCACTGAATGGGTTTCCTCTGAGTACTCCCAGCCCCAGCATGCATCTGCCTGGTTGGTTAGAGCGCAGGACACCTGAACATCGTTGGGCTGAGGAGGGACCACCTATTGGGAGTGGCCACAATATTTAAATCTGTGAATTTGGCCCCCCTGGAAGAAGCAGCCATTGAAACCGGCACTGATGAAGCCATTTGAAGGCTGAAACGCGTTTGCCTAAGCGTTTCATGGACCTAACTTACTTGCGCCAAACAAGAGCTATTAAAGCCTCTTTAATCCCCGGAGCTGTGTCGTCCCTTTTTCCCTTCCTGGGAGAAAGTTCTGGTGTCTATGGTTCGCCAGCAAGCAGGCGCTGGCTGACGACCTCCCTCTCGGTCTGGAGCAATGCTGAGAGCCTGTGAACTCTGGTAGCTGCATGAAACTGCAACGCGTGGCCCCCATTGCCTGAGAAGGGGACATAGGAAGGCAAAATCATTCAGGTACCTCTGGCGGCTTTGGGATCCCTAGCCAACCAGTTGGGACTTCACATGTTGTTAGGAGATGCCCCGTCACTGAAAGGACTTCCTCTTAGTACTCCCAGCCCCAGCATGCATCTGCCTGGTTGGTTTGAGCGCAGGACACCTGAACATCGTTGGGCTGAGGAGGGGCGAGAGACCACCTGGTGGGGAGTGGCCACAATATTTAAATCTGTGCGTTTCGCCCCCCTGGAAGAAGGAGCCATTGAAACCAGCACTGATGAAGCCATGTGAAGGCTGAAACGCATCTTCCTAAGCGTTTCTTGAACCTCACTTTTCCTGCACTCCGCGTTAAGCGGAGATCACTGAGTTCCAAAAAAACTCCACTTCGCGTTGTGTAGCAGAGTTTTTTACCTCGTTAGCGATCGTCAACATCAAGTTGGCGAGCGCGAGCTTGGAAAATCAACATCCTGGCAAGATTTCTCTATGCAGGGGGCAACAGGTTTCTCTTGCAAGTGGTTGTGAATGCTTGTGAGAGCTCGCGTTGAGAACCTGCCTGTTCCCGTTAAGAAACCTGGCGCTCGAGTAAAAATCTACTTGAGCGGCACAAAAGGAAAGCAGGGACCACTTGCACTGTGCATGGTGCCGTTCACAATGATTGCACAGTGCGGACAAGCATCCGGCACTGTCCAATCACTACAAACAGCATTTTCCTATCATACTCCGCCACTCGCATAGCTCTGCGTAGTGCGCCGGAGATTTGTTTGCAGTTCGCATAGTTCCGCATAGTGCAACTCCGCAAACTCCGTCCAGGTTTAGTGCAGAGGCATTAGGCAGGAAATAAAGCAAAGATATATCAAACAATGTTGCTATCATAATACTTCATAATAAAAAGTGGCCAAAAATTATTACAGCATGCAAAAAGTGTGCAAATTGCACACTGCACGCTTGGTTATTACAACCATTTTCAAATGGTTTAAAACATTGAAAAAAAATAGCAATACTCCACAAGAATTGACAACAAATATAACTGTAAATTAGGAAACCCTTCCCATGATGTACATGGTTAATAAACAATGTATGCTTTTTCATTAAAGTGTACAGAAAAGTGATGCATGGAATGCTTGAATTAATCTCATTCATTGGTAATTACTTGGGCGGCATCCCAATCCATTATTATTTTCCATACCATGCCACTTAAGTTTGGATCCAACCATATGGAAATCACTCTTGACTCTGCTCCAATGAGAACAGGCTAAGTTCTCCCTGAACCGGAACCAAGCAACCCAGGAGTGGTTTTGCCCTGGTTAGGGCTCATCAAATAGGTATAGCTTTGTTCCTGTGACACAGTGTATGTCCAGACGTGGTTTCAGTGACACTGTGCCACTGGAACAAAGCTTACCTGAATTCAAAATCTTGTGGGCATTCCCATATTGAGGAACGATGACCTTTCTGCATTTTAAATAAGGATACTCCTGCTTCTTTTCTTTGTTGGAATTTCCCACACACCAGGATTCTCAATTCATCTTCCAACCTCTCCAGATTCTGTGTGTGTGACATCATCAGACATTGCCAAGGAGCACAAATAGAAACATAACAAGCAGATGGTTGCTGATAGTGTCATAAGGGCTCAATTAGTGCTGCCTAGGAAACTGAGGCTAAGAGTTCTAGATCTCTGGTGAAGTGGTCACTTTCCTTGGAGACTTGGAAGGAGGCAGTTGGAGCTGTGTTAGCTTGTGAGAGCTGCAATTTCTTTAAACACAGACATTTATTAGTGAGCTTGAATACTACTACAACTGGTAAGGTCATTTATGTGTTAGAGTGCTTGACTGAGGGTCTTATTTAGAGGTTTGTGGATGGGATACTCAGTCAAAATGTGACAGATACTTCTTCCCCTATGTTACAAGTGCTTTAGATTATAATACACTTGGAATTTGATGGATGGGATATCTGTGATGTTTTGAATCTAAAACATTGTGTTAATATTAAACTTAAATAGAATATAGACATTGTTCTACCTCCAAAGGCCTGTGTATTTAAAAAATCCATGTGCACTTACATAAACACACACACATACTGGGGACAAATTATGAAACGTTACGTTAAAGTTCAGGGACTAGTGTTTATGCATTAGGGGAATAGATGTGAGGTAATGAGGTTTTAGGTTAGAGGTTTAGGGTATAATAGTTAAGATTTTGAGGTACAGATTTAAGTGTTAAGGGTTTTGGGTATAATGTTAAGGAGTGAAAAGGTTAGGAGTGAGGGTTATGACGGTTTTAGGTACTAGGGTTTAATATTGTGGGATATACGGTATTAGGATTGACACTTTAGGGTATAGGGTTAATGGATTAAGGGAACAGAGATTAACACATTGAGTATAAGGTATAGGGCCTAGGGCCTAAGGGTATGGCTTAAGTATTTCAGGAATCTTTTTAAGGTTATGGTGAAGAGGGTTAAAAGTGTAGGTTTAGGATTAAAGAAACCCTGATATTACATCTCTTTAATAATATAGAGGAACATGTTTTACATATGAGTTATGCTAATGAGCATTTTTTTAAATTGTATTAATCTCTATGAAAAATATGCAGGTTTACTTTTCATACTAACATTGCACTCAATTTATTTCAATGGAACACACATGACTTTCCAGCCATCTATTTCTCAGTAAACAACATGAATTATCTAGGTACACAAACACATACACTCAAACACACACCTCTTGAGTATGTAGTTTTATTGTTATCTATAATAGTTCCTACGACAATCATAGATGTCTCTCTGATCCTCTTCTTTCTTAGCTTTAAACTAAGTTCCCATAGAATGTTGTTCACTAAGCACCAGTTTAGATGATTTCTCATTTCAAAAAAAGATTATTATTTATGTTTACATGTTTAATTTGTTAATGATTGGTTGTGTTTGCTGGTATATTTTCAAAACATCTATAAATGTGGTAATTGAGTGTGAAGTGTTTTAATTGATAGGGGCTGAAGTCTGTACATATTACGACATACCTAATTTGTAAAATTCTTTCATTGTCAAGCATTCCCTTAGTGGTTCAGAGTTGATGTTCTGAAGTGAAAAATACTTGTGTTGATTTATTGTCCTCAAAATGTTACAGGCATCTCTAGTTTTTGCTTAGCTATTTCGTTTTCTAGTAAGTTGTGTTTGTTACTGCACTGTTGGGCTGGTATTGTTGTTATTAAACTCTGCTCTTCCTTCTGTCTGTTCATGTGAGTCTTGTGTTTGAGGGCTGTCAGGCTGTACACCCATGTTATGAACCTGTGCGTTGGTACGGTATAGGAGAAAAACGTATAGGCTGTGGGGAAAAGAAGAGAGATTACTTGTGTTCTGTTCAAACACTATTTACTATCTAGAGATATCTAATATATGTTGACGTTAGGGTTGGGCTTGCCGACCTATCAAATAGGAAAAGGTGAGATACCTATGAGGTATACTTGCATCTAATCAATGTCAGTGGTGATGGTTTCAATATCTCTTGGTCAGCCTTACAACCTGCAGAAATATTACTATTTAGTGGGCTGGTAATATGAGTTCTAAATGTTAAAAGCAGCAACAGAATGAGTTGGTGTTCGAACTTGCCCTCTAAGCCAGGTCACCCCAGATTTTTGCCTTCCTTCGCTGAACACAGTTATGTTGGCTTTTAGGACTCTGTGCACATTGCTCCTGATAATCACTGGTAAACTGATTGTGCTTTCCCTTTAAAACAGAGTAAAATTGGCCTACACCTGACTGGTACATTTAATTTACTTGTAAAACCCTAGTACATGGCACTAAATGTACCCACTGCCTGCAAAATAAATGCTACTAGTGGGCTGCAGCACTCATTGTGCCCCCCTCTCCCTAACTAAGGTAGCACTGCAAAACATATTTTACTTCTACCAATAAATCTGTAGTACAGTTTTTAACTAAACTGCCATTTCAACCAGGCACAACATGCCTTTTGCTAGGCCTAAGCATTCTTGTTTAATACTTATAAGTCACCCCTAAGGCAAGCCCTAATAGCTCATATGGCAGGGTGCAGTGTATTTAAAAAGTAGCAAAGGTTTACTTCAGTTTTACATGCCCTGATAATGAGACTATCTTAAAGGCATGATTCACTGTCTCCCCTTTGTCACCCTGGACAGTTTTGAGCCAAATAAAGGAAAGAGTGAAATTTAGACAAATGGGACGTCCCTCACCTGCAGACTGGTACTGAAAATAAAAGTGGTACCTTCAAAACCTCTCATCAGAACATTCCTTGACCTGTGTAAGAATAGGAAGAAGAACTGTCCTGCCATTTGAAGATGGAAGATTGGACCTGCTCGACTTGGGCTCAGGCTCCATGGAAGTTACTCCAAGAGTCAGTTGACTGACCTCCTGTTTGAGCTACAGGGACAAGGCATGCTTCCAGGAGCCTCCCTGCAACTGCAAAGCTGACCAGCAACTGGGCCTGCCTGAGCCCTGCTGCCGGCCTCTGCTGGAGTGAACTCTGATCCCCAATAGGTGCCCATCCAAGTCATGGACCCTTGGCTAGCATCAGAGTGTTCCCTTCTTGTCTGAAACCACAAGTCCTGAGTCCCAGGTGAAGATTCTGAAGTTTTTGGCCACTGTGCGACTGCGAATGGACTCCTCATGTCACCGGACAACCATCTGCAATGCCTGCCAACGTGAATCTCCTGCGACGACCTGCTCTTCATGTCTGCTCCTAGATCCAGCACCACGCAAACAAATGATGGATGGACTGCTGAATGAATCAAACATTGACGCCCACTCAAGAGATCTGGGTTAAATGTATCGATATTTTTCTCCCAATGCCATCACAGTTTAAACACAGCCATATGCAAAACAGTCTTGACCCTGCTTATCATGGTAACAGTCTAGACCAAACTGAAAAGCCAGGCCATCCTTGGACCAGACACAAGCATCCTAGGACCGATTTTGCAGTATCACCCCTCATCAGCCATGCTAGCTTCAATCCAGTGCGACAGTGAGCAAGGGACCCATATCTGGGCATACCAGTCCCACTTAGGGTGAAAAGTGCTATGCAAACAAATGATGGCTGGAATGCTGAATTAATCAAACATTCATCCCCAGTCAAGAGATCTGGGTTAAATCCATTGTTCCTTTGCTCACCATGCCACCCCAGCTTAGACCCAACCATATACAAACCAGTCTTGATCCTGCTCCTCATGGAAACAGTCGAGCCCGAACTGTCATGCAAGGCCTTCTCTGGAGCAGAAGCAAGCATCCTAGGACCGGTTTTGGGGCATCACCCCTCATCAGCCAAGCTAGCTTGAATCCAGTGGCACAGTCAGCAAGGAACACACATCTGAGCTTACTCATCCCACTTAACGTCAAAAGTTCAGAGCAAACAAATGATGGACGGAATGCTGAATGAATCAAATGTTGACCCCCTGTCAAGTGATCCGGGTTATAGCCATCGTTATTGTGCTCACTATGTCATCCCAGATTAGACCAAGCCAAATGCAAAACAGTCTTGAACCTGCGTCTCATGGTAACAGTCTAGACCGAACTGAAAAGCCAGGCCATCCTTGGACCAGACACAAGCATCCTAGGACCGATTTCGGAGTATCACCCCTCATCAGCCATGGTAGCTTCAATCCAGTGCGACAGTGAGCAAGGGACCCATGTCTGGGCATACCCGTCTCACTTAGGGTGAAAAGTGCTATGCAAACAAATGATGGAAGGAATGCTGAATGAACCAAACATTCATCCCCAGTTAAGAAATGTGGGTTAAACCCATTGCTCTTTTGCTCTCCATGCCATGCCAGTTTAGACCCAGCCATATACAAATCAGTGTTGAACCTGCTTCTCATGGGAACAGTCCAGCCTGTACTGTCAAGCAAGGCCTTCCTTGGACCAGAAAAAAGTATCACAGGACCAATTTCGGAGCATCACCCGTCATCAGCTAGGCTAGCTTAAATCCAGTGGCACAGTCAGTAAAGGACACACATCTAGGCTTACTCATCCCACTTACGGCAAATGTGCTCAGCAAACAAATGATAGACGAAGAGCTGAATGAATCAAACATTCACTCCCAGTCAAGATAACCAGCACTAGCACAGTAGACTGCAATGACTGCCAAAGAGAAGCTCTAGCAACATCAATAGATTTGGGATTTGTCTTGCGTTGTGTTATCACTTTATTACTTTGTTTGCTTGCTGCATAAGTACTATACACATTAACCCTATCTTAAGCATAAGTGATCTTGTGCCAAGGCACCAGAGGGTAAGCACAGGTTTACTTAGTGACTTTTGTGGTTAACCAGACAAGGATTATGTTTATTACTTGAGTGGTGCTTCCACCCCTCTCACCCAGTTTCTATCGCTTGGTCAGTTTAAATTAATTGTTTATGAATGAAGCCAAAGCAGAGTTATCAGTACATGCCTGGAAGGTCTCTCAGGTGCAAGGAATTATTTTAAATGAGCCCACATGGATGACCTCAGAATGAATCTATCCTTTGTGGCAGAGGGGCCAGTGACACAGGGTTTTCAATTATCTCTATCCAGACCTTTTCAAATGATTGTTGCCAATGGTGCTTAAATCAGACATTTTAACATAACACTCTTAGGCTAAACAAGACCATAGGAATTTCATGTGCACCTTGCAAAAAAAAAGTTGATGCAACGAAGTGCCATCATCAATTGTATATTTTCCCCAAAGTAATTTAGCCATAAAGGACACTTTACAGTTCTTCAAAATTAAGTTGAACCACAAAGGGCCATCACCCTTTACATGTTGTTTTGTTCCTATTAGCGGAATAATATTTAGAGTGAAATTATCCGTTTAACCCACTAATACATTTTGAAGCTGATTATTGAATTAGATCTCTTGCAATTTCTCATGCATCAACTAAACATTTCGGACTAGCGACCATTTAACACAACTGCCATGCGTTGCATGCAGGGGTCCTAGGTAGCATCAAATAGATGATGAGATGGAAGCATGAGTTGTCTATGATCAGGGCTGGACTGAGAAACAAAACTAGACCCGGCAAAGTGCTCGGCAGACCGCCTGGGGGGTTAGGGGTGCGACCGAGCTGTTTGCCAGTGCCGGTTTCGGACGATTTTGTTACAGGGTCCGATATTATAGCTGTGCTGCAAAAACGGCCCTGTAACAAAAACAACACCCCACAGGCCAAAAACCATCCCTCACACTGGGGGCCCACCGGGGAAAAACCTAGTGCCCGCTACGCCCAGTCTGGCCCTGTCTATGATGCATCTCAGAACCCTGAGGCAAAAGTCATTGCCTTACTCACTGATAAGCCTGGTATTTTGCCTCCCACCACACCTCTCTTTAAATCTTTCTCCTGCCAAAATATAAAAACATTATTCCTGGCCTCTGGCTACCCTACCACATTTCTCTCTAGAGCTTTCCTTTCCTTCCTTGCTCCAAGTTGTGCTCTCTGCTCTTCATCCAATGCTGACAGGCTCTCTGAGAGCCAAGGCAGGATTTATCAGTTTGCAACAGTATGAAACAACTTTTTTCTCCCAGTTTTTCTGTCATAGCAATAACAGGATTTGGAATTCGGTATTCATGCTAATGGCGCTCCCTGATAGTCATACATAGCAAAATATTAATGGCTGGTGACCAAGTCACATAACAGACTAGATATTTTACAGAGTCAGGTCGGCGGTAAAATGTTTGAGTCTGGTGCGCAAGGCACAAACATTTATTTATAAAGTTTTGTATAGAGCTATCGTGACGCTTACGGGTATCAGAGCGCTTCACAATTTTGGGTAAACGGGATACAGTATTGGGAGGCAAAATAATCATTACATAATTATGCAAGACACATGCAGGACTCCTGTAGGTGTTGGAACTCATCACATAGGGGTACAGTAATGGGTGAGGAACCTTTGAACATATGTATGTACAGTGCATGTTAACGATGTTGTTCACGATGTGTGGGAGTAGCTTCTGAATGTAAGTCTGAATATCTTTTCCCACTCACGCAAGACCTTGAATCCTAATGTTGCAGCAAGATGGGCTTTCCAGATCTCCTTGCTCTAAAGCTTTTTACCCTTTGATAACACTCCAGATTGTGCCTACTTCATCATTTATTGGTTAAAGAAACTTTTGGAGTAACTCGTGTGATATTTGACTTATATGATTGATTAACCAGCCAACAGTTGTTAGCCCAGCTGTTTAGTTTGTTGCCCACTACTAAGTTTGATTTTATCCGCGTTAAGCACTGGATAGGAAACAGACTCAAAAGAAGCCAAAAGGCCTAAAAGAATCAGGAATTCAACAGATGGAGGGCATCCAACAGGGACGTCAAGACTTAATCAGAGGAGTGCATTGGTCTAAAACCTGATTGTTGCGGGCTGAGCATTTTTTTTCTCCAAATAACTTGATAAATGATTATTAGCCAGGCTTTGCATCAGTTTGGTGGCAAACGATAAAAATGATACAGTTCGGTAATTGACGTAAACTTTAATTGTGCTCCAAAGACAGCAGTCTTTTCTCACCCATTAGGTACCTGGCCTGATACATTAATTCTGTAGGTTTAATTAAAATAATTTCACAAACTGTGTGAATGATCTTCATCTTACAGATATCCTGAAGAGATCTTGATAATATCTCTTTCAGCTGCTCAATTAGCTCTTCCTATTTTATAGGCTTAAAACGCATAAAAGTGTTTCCTTGAAAAGTAGGGTCCAGTTAATATGTTATTGAGGGGTCTGCAGAGGGTGAGCTAATTTCTAAAATGCTTCCTGCAAAAAAGTGATAGAGTTGGTTGTATAGAGTGTAGGAGGGCAGAGACTTACATCTTTCACAGTGAGTGGGCCAAACTCTCTAACAATCTCCAAAATCTGTCTAGCCCGAGAGGTGAACTGATTACTCTGAGCACAAAGTGAGTCGAATGTTTTGTTTTAATGGCTATTTTATAGGTTTTAAAATCTGGAAATAGCATTCTTATTAGAGTTTGAGTTAAAACCTTTCCTCCAGTGTCTTTAGACTTTCTTACATGCTTTCTAGCAACATCAATTTGCTATTGATACACACTTCATACAACTTTCAAGAGGACAACAGAATCAAGACCAGTCGGCACTACAATGTCTTCATCTGCCTTAAACAGATGCATCGGGTGGATGATTGAACAAGGGAGGGTAGAAATTTGCAGGTTTGAGCCACAATCGACAGGAGTTTCCAAGGCACTAAAAGCCCTGGTAGTGGGAGCTAGATTGGACAACATTTTCAAGGATGTCAAGTGGTGTGGGTATTCTACGTTTAAGTGTTTTTATTTTAAAGCTATGCAGTACAGTCGGTGGTGAGAACGCTTTAAACTATGCATAATCCTTCCCTACGGTCTTGACAAAAACTGTGATTTTCATAGACTTTGCAGAAAGAAGTTAGGATAATTACCATTCTTTTCTTAAGATGATGAGACAAATAGTTCCTTAATGGATTTCCACCTTTTACTGAATGGTGGGAAAGTATGACTTGGGGGTTCAATGAAAGCAACAGGTTGCTGTGACAGTCATGGCTACATGGATGATGCTAGAGCAAATAAAATTGGCATGACATGCTGCTGTTTTAAGGCTTCTGGTAGGCATCAGACTGGATCCAGATATTTAAAAGCAGCAGTACTCTTGTATACCAGTAGATGGCGTTCTGCACCTCCGTGCTGACGTTGTTCCACTCCAGAAGACTTGGGTGTAAATAACCACCATCCAGGCGTGCTGATGCCAGTTCCTTTGTATACATGCTTTTTGAGGCAGAAACAGAGCTCACTCCTCCTCTCTTTGACAACTATTTTTCTCCCAAAACGTTCTTTTTCAGAGTCCCAGGGACAATATGTCGCCTACCAAAACAACAGGGCTTAAACATTTCAGGGAATGTTGAAAACCAATGTCTGTGACAGATCCCCTTGAACTATGTCTGTGGTGCCTGGGGTCTGAGGAGGTCCTTGACCTGACCCTACCTACAACAGAGGTGAAAACTAACATCTTGACGAACAAGTTACTTACATTCCATAACGCTTTAGCTGGTAGAGACTCTATCTAGGCGCTGATTCTTTATATGAGAATATTCCCTAGTGTCCGACTGCATCCTGAATCATTTGTTGCAATTTCCCCTTGCATGCTGGTAGTTGGCATCGTTTGGCACTGCATCGTATTGTTGGCGTAGTCAGCAGCAGATGTGACATTCGCAGTGCCAACATAGGAGCAAACCTCAGTTCATAACAGTCTTTTTTTATGTGTAATCCTTGCAATTTATTATGATATGAGCTTTGCAAAAGGAAGAAACGAAAAGAAGATGTGTACAAAGAATGTGTTTGTATTGTGGTAAATCTGGATATTATCTAAAAGATTGTCACAGTAAATATAGAATTTTCAAGAGTCAAATACAGATGCCTTCAGTTAGAAAGGTTACAACCAGTGGAAAACTGAGCGCCTCGACAATAAATGGTGCTGCCTTGTTGAGTGAAGATAAGCAGTTTGTCACAAAATAGGCAGCTAATACTATGTAGTTATTGATTACTCATTTAGTAGTTCCTAACAAAATTATTTTATCCAATGAACAAGGTGAATTGGTTTCAGGACTTCAGGTCAGGTTTAGGTGTCTCAGGGAATTATATGGTTATTAAGTTTGGACAATCATTAGGGATACCTTTGATCACTAAGAATGTTCCTGCAGAGGTTAGGGCAGTAGATGGTTCAGCATTGCCTTCAATATTAATATATGCACACAATTTTTGTGGTGGGTTTTGCAAGTCACTATGAATAAAAGAGTTTTGATCTGATTGAAACCCCTCATTAGGTCGAGTCTAGCTATTGCGTAAGCAATTGCTATGCGAGATTATAGTAAGGGGAAAAGATAAGTCTACCAAAGACCTCTGGAATGCGGTTCATGGCCAGTGCATGTAAGGCATTAAAGTGCGAAGCAGGGGGGCGTGGCTTGGACGGCAGAGTGAATGGCCGCCTAGTCTGTCTTCGCGCTGCACAGGGACCTAGTACGAGGCGAAAACTGTGTGATGCAGAATCCGAATACAAAGAGCAAAGGTGATCTCACCCTCCGCAACATCTCCCGCACGCGATGTGACAGTTGAAACAACTGCCGACCGCCTATAAGCACCCTAGACCGATGCTTGGGTCTATGCCGGGAGACGCGAGGCACGGGCCGCCATCTTGGATCCGCGGAACACGTCCGGAGACGCGCGTGAGACGAGCGGGACTTCCAGCCCTCCACAAATGAGCTCTCTCAACTCTAAGGTGAGCGTGCTATAGGGAGAAAGGCAGCGACGTTTACCCCCACGACTGCAAGTAAGGGGGCCACAAGAGTGCCCGTTATACACCAAACCAAACCTGCCTGACCTCAAAATGGCGTCCTGATTTCCCGGTAATTTAAACGCGATTATTTACACGTTACAAACCTACGCCCTACTATCCAACATAACGCTATTACCAACCACAGGTCACTCATCTCCACAGACCAGCTGAACAGAACTACTTTCTGCCGCCCTGAGTACCCAGATAAGCCTTCGTTTTTCCTAAACGATGCCTGACATCAAGATGGCGACTCTTACAGAAATTAACCCCTGTACTTGGCGCGAAAATGTCTTCACATCGCAGTAAAGACACAGGGTTCATGGAAGTCTCCCCACAGCAAAGGCAGATCCATGCCAGTAGCGACATAAGAATGCATGGTCCCTGAAACACACGCACCCAACCTGTAACAACAGGTACCCGCCAGCACCAGCAAGTAAATGATATGAGGGCTATCTGAACTACTTCTCCGTCTTGTGTTACGGCCAGCACCTGTTTAACCCTGTTTAATCACGCCCTACCACCATCTGGCCAGCACTAGCATCCAAGTAGATGGCAGTCAATAAGCAATGAGCCAGATGCGATTGCTGCTACACGATAAAGCCAATCAACACGAGACCTGTCCTGCACAATACCTGAAAAAGATCGGCGTAAGCCCGGACAAGACCCATAAAAGACTCACAAAGACCTGGAAGAGAATATAAACTTCCACCTAATAGCCACCTAACCTACTTCCGCAGCCACTCGTCCCTGCTCAAGATCTACCTACTGACTAAGTGAACCGGCTGAGCACTGACAATGGCGGATAGAGAATCCAAAAACCCTAAGAAGGTGCGACCAGAAACTTCCGTCTCAGACTCACCTATTAAGAACAGGGGTGACGTTGCTAGCACCCTAGACATGATTCTGAAGAAATTGGCGGAAGTTCATGACCTTGCAAAGTCAACGAAAAGTAACACAGACGCGATACAACTTGAACTAACCGCGATCAGAGCTGACATGAACTCCTTATCTCTCCGCCAAGACGAAGCAGAGCAGAGAATTAGCGATATCGAAGACAAGTCCACAAACGGCGCTAAAATCACGCAGCATCTCCAAACAGCCACCAACGATCTCAGACGCCAAGTCTCAGAATTGGAAGGTCGCAACAGAAGGGGAAACGTGCAAATCTTCAGGGTCCCGGAAAACGCAAAAAAAGACGCAGACTCCTGTATATCATTTCTAGAAGCGTGGATCCCATCTGTTACGGGAATGCAATTCCAACATGGATTGAAGCTGGACAGAGCCCATAGAGTGCCGACCTTCCTGCACCGATCGGCGAGAGGCCCACGATATGCAAACCACTCAGGTTCCAACACACGGAAGACATCCTAAGGTATGCCAGAAAAAAACACAACATCATTTGGGAAGGTAACAGAATCACATTTACGCAGGATTACTCCAGAGAAACGGTGGAAATACGAAAGGGTTTCCTATCTCTTCGAGAAAGACTACGGGAGAAAGATATTCAGCTCTCTTTTGCAGGCCCGGCGAAATTCAAGATCTCAGACCATGGTCGCTCTCATTTCTTCACTAGCCCGCATGACTTAGCACGCTACCTCAGCGTCCAACCACAACAAGAAATGGACACGTCTGGGGTTCAATCTAACAAAAGGAAAACAGATGCACAAGAAAAAGGCAGTTAGGTCTGTCCCTAGCCGCCATCATTCAAAACCTCTCAATGGGCTTGCCTAACTAGTGAACTATGTTACGTACACACAGATGGTCTACTAATCTAGCTTTAACATCCTGACCGAAGTATCTCACTAACTTTCAGAGGCTGGACTTAGCCTCAGTGATCGAACGCTTTAATTATGGTCTGGAATAACCCTAAACCTCACTTACGCTATGCCCAGGTAATATGTTAGGAGTCTATTGCCCTACTCCTTTGCGAGTGGGTCCCAGCCCGATTCTGTTCTACTTGCAGTGCACAGCTGGCTCGTGCTTCCCACTACTAAATGCGATGTGAGGTTAAATTACTATGAGCTTAATTTAATGTGTACTTGTTTCACTTTCCTTAGGCAAACGTCTTATATTATGCTGTTGTACACAGACTTACGCTATATTGTTCTGCATATAAAATCTCTAGACTCTACAAGTTTTCTAGATACCTAAAGTACCTACGCAAGACCGAAACTGCTTACATAAGTTATATTTGCCTACGCAAATATGAGGCTTTCTTTAATTAGGAAGCTCATCGTTTCTTACTTAAGTTTCTTCAATTTAGTTATTACGTTGCCTGCCATTGGGCAAAGTCTATTGTTCTAAGATATTGATATAGTGATGTTACATAAAGGTTGCTTCGCCTATTAATGTTAAACAAAACGTTACCGGAATGTTTTTCACACAAATGTTATCAGAATGTTATCATATACGTCCCTGTGTGAGCGTCGACAGCACTGCCGTCGCAGCTCTGCAGTTCGAGTTTTGGGGAGGGCAGGGGGGACAGGGGGGGAGCCTCCGAGGGGAGAGGGGGGACAAAGAGGGGCTGACTCACTCGGAGGGGGTGGGAGACAGTAGGGTTGTAAAAATGGGTGTTTCAGGTTCATCCCAGCTATGTACTATATCTGACCTATTCTTCACTCTTCTTTCTTTCCTTTCTTTCTCTCTTTCTTTTTTCCTACCATACCTTTATAAATACCTCTTACTAACTAATTACTATCCACCACCATGATGCGGGCCACGTATTCCAGGTCGTTCCTCGGCGCCCATCGACGACAACTACAGTATTTGTAAATGCAATGTATCTGTGTGTGCGGTGATGCACGCTACGACCCACGACCACGTTAAACTGATTCTATACCCATGGCTTCAGATAAGAAATTAGCAACTTCTCTACATATTGTTTCACTAAACGTTAAGGGGCTCAATCACCCGGTCAAGCGCAAAAAAAATCTGGATTACTTGGCCAAGACTAAAGGAGACATAATTCTCATGCAAGAAACCAAATTATCCCAGACTGATGCTGACAACCTTAAACAAAACTGGATCTCGCAGACACTTTGCTCCCCTTCGAGCCAAAAGAAAAGAGGGGTGAGCACTCTGATCGCTAAAAAATCCAACTTAGCCCTGATATCACACTCAACAGACTCCGAAGGTAGGCTGAGTATTGCACATCTGCAAAGAGACGAGGACCATATCTATATAGCAAATATCTATGGCTCCAATACTAACCTGCCGGAATTTTGGGAATATGTATCGAAAGAACTTGAAAATATTCCACAAAATGAGTTCCTAGTGGTTGGAGGTGATCTTAATCTACCACTAGATCCCTTGCTAAACAGGCAATCCAAGAGCACATACCACCCCCCACGCGCACACGAAGCACTGAAGAGAATTTGTTCCAAGTTCCACTTCCATGACTCATGGCACCTCCAACACCCGGATGGCTGTGACTATACTTTCTACTCCCCTCCCCACAACTCTTACTCAAGAATAGATTATTTATTGATATCTGACTCACATATACACCTCATCGATGGAACGGACATAGCCCCCATATTGGTGTCAGATCATGCAGCTATCCATATGAAATTGTCAGGCTCACATTCACTTATCCCCCCCAGACGGTGGCGCTTCAACGATGAGATTTTATCAGTGCCGGAGAACAAGAAAAGCATAGAACAATGCATAGAAGAATACTTCCAGATAAACTCACAGCCGGAAACAGATCCCGCCTTAGTATGGGACGCGTTTAAGGCCACATTAAGGGGTACGCTGATAGGTATCAGGGCTCGTATGAATAAAGAATTAAATTCCGAACTAGACGCTTTAGAGAAAACAATCAAGCAGCTAGAATTGCAACACTCCCTTGATCTGAATAATAAAGCTTCCATCGACCGTTTGACCAATTTGAAATATAAATACAACGCCACCCTTAGTAAAAGGGCAGGAGTGTGGATCAATAAATTCAAGGCCTTAGGGCTATGTGCGGGTAACAAAGCAGGGAAACTCCTCGCTTTCTATCTTAAACACAAAAGGAAGCAATTCCATATAGCATCTATTAGGGACCAGTCCAATATCACCAAAACCAAACAGAAGGACATTCTCCGCACATTCCAGTCCTTTTACGAGGATCTTTATAAGAATAACAACCAATTCACCATGGAAGAATGTAACAATTATCTAAACTCTATCCAACTCCCACACTTATCCGACCCTGACAAAGCAAAACTTGGTGCACCATTGACCATAACAGAAATTTTGAACACCGTTAAAACATTAAAAAACAATAAAGCTCCGGGGCCTGACGGCTTCACGGCCAACTTTTATAAGACCTTTGAGGAACAACTTAACCCACGTCTCCTCAAATTGTTCCAATCCTTTTCAACATCAAACTGAACCACCCCCACAATGAGTGAAGCAACAATAATAGTGATACCTAAGGAGGGGAAAGACCCTTTACTCCCTAAGAACTATAGGCCGATATCCCTCATAAACTTGGACTGCAAGATCTACGCGAAAGCCTTAGCAGGCAGACTAAACGCCGTTCTACCATCCTTAATAAATAACTCACAGGTGGGGTTCCTGAAACACCGCCTTTCGAACGACAATACGAGACTCCTATGCCATGTTCTGGAGAAGTCGAAAATATCGAATGCCCCCGCAGTAGCAATCACCCTGGACGCGGAGAAGGCGTTTGATAGGGTGTCGTGGCCCTTCCTCCGTCAATGCATGTACAGATTCAACATGGGTGACACTTTTATCGACATGGTCATGTCATTGTATGCCTCCCCTTCGGCTAGAATTGCCATTAACAGTTCGCTTTCAGAACCATTCCTTCTTGAACAAGGAACCAGACAGGGTTGTCCCTTATCTCCCGCTCTATTCCTTCTAGCACTGGAACCTCTCCTCCGCGACATACAACAGAATGCAGATATTAGTGGCCTCACCTTCGGAGATAAAAGTATTAAAATTGCGGCTTACGCAGACGATATCCTGATAGTCACTGAGAATCCTGAAACCTCTATAGCCGCACTGATGAACTCGATAGAATCCTACGCTAAGCAGTCAGGCTATAAACTGAATCGCGATAAATCGGAGGTAAAACCCCTCAACGTATTCACTAATAAGGAATCTTTAGGCACGTCAGGATTAGTCTGGCAAAACCATCACATTAAATACCTAGGTATAGAATTTGGAAGTTCCATCTTAGAGACTCTCCAACACAATGAAAAAATTATTCTAGAGAAAATAAAAACTCAACTAGACGGATGGTCGCACCGATTCATCACTTGGTGGGGCAGACTAGAGACCATCAAGATGATGATTACACCACTAGTAAATTACCTAATTACCATGCTCCCCTTGATGCTATCCCAAGACTTTCATAATAGGTTGGACAAAATGATTAACAATTTCATTTGGAAAGAGAAAAAAGCACGTATCAGCCTGCAAAAATTGAGATTAAATAAATCCATCGGTGGAGTCAATCTCCCAGACTTTAAGAGATATCAAATAGCCTTTCTAGTGAAACAGGGATCCAATTGGCTGTCCCCCCCAGTGGACTATACACCGGTGTGGCTGGACATCAAAAAAGCGCTCCTGGATGGCATTCCTCCCATCTCGATCTTATCAATGAATGCGAATCAACTCCTGTGCTCTAAACCCATAGTCACTAACACCAAAATAGCTTTACTAAGAATAGATAAACTGCTAGAATCATCTATAAGAAAATCTAGGTGGGAGGTGATTTGGAAAAACCCCTCAATCATTTACAACAGTAAACCACTATTCAACCCAACCTGGATTGAGAAAGGAATTATTTTCTCCCACCAACTCTATGATAATGGCTATCCTCTGCCCTTTACAAAAATTCAATCGAACTTTGGGATAGATAGTTCCGACTTTTACATATTCCTTAACATCAAAACTGCTCTTACAAAAGCGGAATTGACATCCAAACAACCGGCTCTTCCATCACTCCTCTCCTCCTTAAATAAAATCGGCCACCAGGTCTCGAGGCTGTACAAACTGTTGAGCCCACAATCATCCATGCTAAATACCAAAACAACACAGTTCTGGTCATCATTCGCCTCCTTCTCCATCTCAGAGCTGGAGTGGTCCGCGGCTTGGAAATCGTGCACGAGCCATAAAATTAGCCCTACATTATTACAAGCCAAATTCTGGCTCATGTATAAAGTCTTCTGGACTCCGTCCCGCCTATACGCCCACAAACTCAGCCCTGACGCATTTTGCTGGAACTGCAAGAGGGCTGAAGGAGACCTGGACCACCTCATCTTCCAATGCGATTGCGTCGCAATGTTTTGGGATAGGGTATTTGACTTCATCCACAAAGTATTTAATATATCACCTGCCAAAGAACTCCCCTATCTTGTTTTCGGCTTTACAAAGGAGACCCAAATCCCAGAAACCGACAGGGCCCTCCTTGACCTCCTCCTCACGGCAGCCGTGAAAGTCATTCTAAACAATTGGAAAAACACAAAAAAGGCAAGCTTTGCCTGTTGGCTAAACTGGGTGATTAACCTCCGAGGGGCTGACAACATCTCTCTACAAAACACACCAGGACGCCCTTCACAAAGGAAACTTTGGGACTCACTGGATACATATTTCAAAACCCATAAACCTCAGTGATTACCCATACCCTGTACCACCATGCCGCATCGTGGTGCTCCACCTTACTTCTCACATCTTATATCGTATATTTTTCCTCTTACCTCTTACACCTATCCTTTGCCCTCTCTCTCTAATCTGCTCTTCTTCCTCCTACCTACTTCATTTCAAGTCAAGTCAAGTTGGCTTTATTTCGATAATAGAATATCTTTAAAAGCAATACAGAAATATCACAACAATTATTTAAAAGACATTATATTAGATTGTTTTTTATGTTTTTAATGTCTTTTAAATAATTGTTGTGATATTTCTGTATTGCTTTTAAAGATATTCTATTATCGAAATAAAGCCAACTTGTCTTGACTTGACTACTTCATTTCCTTCCATTCCCTACTGTATTATATCATCTCAGTTGCCCGGCCTAGACAGACTTCACGGCTGATTGCCACAATACCATAGAGACCGGCTCCATCACCATGAACACCATCGAGGGACCTATAGCCTTTCTATGCGAATATTCACGCTATATCTTCTTTGCATACTGTATAATGTCATGTAATGATTATATGTACATTGCTACTTCTGATTTGTATGCTACTAAACCCTGAAATTTCCAATAACATTTTTTTAAATTAAATTGCGAATCAGGCATCTGGCATTGACTTGAAAGCAGCAGACTGCTTTCACCAGCGCGCGTTTGGCCTCACTTCCTGCTCCCCCTCTTACAGCAATTAACTTTCGTTCACTCACACCCCATATGCTTGTTCCCTCCAACCCTTCCTTTGATGTCCGCTTTTCATGTTTTCTCCTCCTACCCATCTCTCTCCACCCTCCAACTCTACCCTCCACCCTCCAACTCCCCCCTCCAACTCCAACTCCTCCCTCCAACTGCAACATCCAACTCCACCATCCAACTCCAACTCCACCCTCCAACTCTACCCTCCAACTCTACCCTCCAACTCCACCCTCCAACTCCACCCTTTAACTCCACACTCCAACTCCTACTCCACACTCCAAATCTAACTCCACCCACCAACTCCACCCTCCAACTCCAACTCCACCCTCCACCCTCCAACTCCAACTCCACCCTCCAACTCCAACTCCACCTCCACCCTCCAACTCCACCCCCCAACTCCAACTTCACCCTCCAACTCCAACTCCACCCTCCAACTCCACCCTCCAACTCCGACTCCACCCTCCTACTCCACCCTCCAACTCCACCCTCCAACTCCACCCTCCAACTTCACCCTCCAGCTCCTCCCTCCAACTCCAACTCCAACTCCACACTCTACCCTCCAACTCCACCCTCCAACTTCAAATCCACCCTCCACCCTTCAACTCCACCCTCCAACTCCACCCTCCACCTCCACCCTCCAACTCCAACTCCACCCTCCAACTCCAACTCCACCCTCCAACTCCACCCTCCAACCTCAACTCCACCCTCTAACTCCACCCTCCAACTCCAACCCTACCCTCCAACTCCACGCTCAACTCCACCCTCCAACTCCAACTCCACCCTCCACCATTCAACTCCACTCTCCAACTCCACTCTCCAACTCCAACTCCACCCTCCAACTCCACCCTCCAACTCCACCCTCCAACTCCACCCTCAAACTCCACCCTCAAACTCCAACTCCACCCTCCAACTCCACCCTTCAAATCCACCCTCTAACTCCACCCTCCAACTCCAACTCCACCCTCCAACTCTACCCTCCAACTCTACCCTCAAACTCCACCCTCCAACTCCACCCTCCAACTCCAACTCCAACTCCACCCTCCAACTCCACCCGCCAACTCAAACTCCACCCTCCAACTCCAACTGCACCCTTCAACTCCACCCTCCAACTCCACCCTCCACCTCCACCTCCACCCTCCACTCCACCATCCAACTACACCCTCCAACTACACCCTCCAACTCCAACTCTACCCTCCAACTGCAACCTCCACCCTCCAACCCACCCTCCACCCTCCAACTCCACCCTCCAACTCCACCCTCCAACTCCACCCTCCAACTCCAACTCCACCCTCCACCCTCCAACTCCACCCTCCAACTCCAACTTCACCATCCAACTCCACCCTCCAACTCCAACTCCATCCTCCAACTCCACCCTCCAACTCCACCCTCCAACTCCAACTTCACCCTCCAACTCTACCCTCCAACTCTACCCTCCAACCCCAACTCCACCCTCCAACTCCAACTCCACCATCCACCCTTCAACTCCTCCCTCCAACTCCACCCTCCAACTCCACCCTCCATGTCCAACTCCACCCTCTAACTCCACCCTCCAACTCCAAATCCACCCTCCAACTCCACCCTCCAACCTCAACTCCACCCTCCAACTCCACCCTCCAACTCCAACTCCACCCTCCACCATTCAATTCCACCCTCCAACTCCACCCTCCAACTCCAACTCCACCCTTCAAATCCACCCTCCAACTCTGACTCCACCCTCCAACTCCAACTCCACCCTCCAACTCCAACTCCACCCTCCAACTCCAACTCCACCTTCTAACTCCAACTTCACCCTCCAACTCCACCCTCCAACTCCACCCTCCAACTCTACTCTCCAACTCCACCCTCCACCCTTCAACTCCACCCTCCAACTCCAACTCCACCCTCCAACTCCACCCTCCAACTCCACCCTCCAACTCCACTGTCCAGCTCCACCCTCCAACTCCAACTCCACCCTCCAACTCCACCCTCCAACTGCAACTCCACCCTCCACCCTTCAACTCCATCCTCCAACTCCACCCTCCAACTCCACCCTCCAACTCCACCCTTCAACTCCAACTCCACCCTCCAACTCCAACTCCACCCTCCAACTCCATCCCACAACTCCACTCTCCAACTCCACCCTCCTACTCCAACTCCACCCTCAACTCCACTCTCCAACTCCACTCTCCAACTCCGCCCTCCAACCTCAACTCCACCCTCCAACTCCAACCTCCAACTCCAACTCCACCCTCCAACTCCACCCTCCAACTCCAACTCCACCGTCCACCATTCAACTCCACCGTCCAAATCCACCCTCCAACTCCAACTCCACCCTCCAACTCCAACACCACCCTCCAACTGCACCCTCCAACTCCAGCCTCCAAATCCACCCTCCTTCTGCACCCTCCAATTCCAACTTCAACTCCACCCTCCAACTCCAACTTCACCCTCCAACTCCAACTCCACCCTCCAACTCCAACTCCACCTTCCAACTCCAACTTCACCATCCAACTGCACACTCCAACTCCAACTCCACCCTCCAACTCCACCCTCCAACTCTACCCTTCAATTCCACCCTCCATCTCCACCCTCCAACTCTATCCTCCAACTCCAACTCCACCCTCCAACTCCAACTCCACCCTCCAACTCCACACTCCAATTCCAACTCCACCCTCCAACTCCACCCTCTAACTCCACCCTCCAACTCCACCCTCCAACTCCAACTCCACCCTCCAACTCCACCTCCTCCCTCCAACTCCAACTCCACCCACCAACTCCACGCTCCAACTCCAACTCCACCCTCCAACTCTGCCCTACAACTCCAATTCCACCCTCCAACTCCACCCACCAACTCCACCCCCCAATTCCAACTCCACCCTCCAACTCCAACTCCACCCTCCAACTCCACACTCCAACTCCACCCTCCAACTCCAACTCTACCCTCCAACTCCACCCGCCAACTCCAACTCCACCTCCAACTCCAACTGCACCCTTCAACTCCACCTTCCAACTCCACCCTCCAACTCTACCCTCCAACCCACCCTCCACCCTCCAACTCCACCCTCCAACTCCACCCTTCAACTGCACCCTCCAACTCCAACTCCACCCTCCAACTCTAACTCCACCCTCCAACTCCACCCTCCAACTTCACCCTCCAACTCCACCCTACAACTCCAACTCCACGCTCCAACTCCAACTCCACACTCCAACTCCACTCTCCAACTCAACTCCACCCTCCAACTCCAACTACACCCTCCAACTCCACCCTCCAACTCCAACTCCACCCTCCAACTCTAACTCCACCCTCCAACTCCACCCTCCAACACCAAATCCACCCTCCAACTCCACCCTCTAACTCCACCCTCCAACTCTACCTTCCAACCCCAACTCCACCCTCCAACTCCAACTCCACCCTCCAACTCCAACTCCACCCTCCAACTCCAACTTCACCCTCCAACTCCACCCTACAACTCCAACTCCACCCTCCAACTCCAACTCCACCAACTCCACCCTGCAACTACACCCTCCAACTCCAACTCCACCCTCCAGCTCCAACTCCAACCTCCAACTCCACCCTCCAACTCCAACTCCACCCTCCAACTCCACCCTCCAACTTTACCCTCCACCTCTGACTCCAACTCCACCCTCCAACTCCAACACCACCTGCCAACTCCAACTCCACCCTCCAACTCCAACTGCACCCTGCAACTCCACCCTCCAACTCCACCCTCCAACTCCATCCTCCAACTCCACCCTCCAACTCCAACTCCACCCTCCAACTCCAACCTCCACCCTCCAACCCACCCTCCACCCTCCAACTCCACCCTCCAATTCCACCCTCCAACTCCACCCTCCAACTCCACCCTCCAACTCCAACTCCACCCTCCAACTCCAACTCCACCTTCCAACTCCAACTTCACCCTCCAACTCCACCCTCCAACTCCAACTCCACCCTCCAACTCCACCCTCCAACTCCACCCTCCAACTCCACCCTTCAATTCCACCCTCCAACTCCACCCTCCAACTCCACCTCCACCCTCCAACTCCACCTCCACCCTCCAACTACACCCTCCAACTTCAACTGCACCCTCCAACTCCGCCCTTCAACTCCAACTCCACCCTCCAACTCCATCTTCACCCTCCAACTCCACCCTCCAACTCCACCCTCCAACTCCAACTCCACGCTCCAACTCCAACTCCACCTCCACCCTCCAACTCCACCCTCCAACTCCAACTCCACCCTCCAACTCCAACCTCCAACTCCAACTCCACCCTCCAACTCCACCCGCCAACTCCTACTCCACCCTCCAACTCCACCCTCCAACACCAACTCTACCCTCCAACTCCAACCTCCACCCTCCAACCAACCCTCCACCCTTCAACTCCACCCTTCAACTCCACCCTCCAACTCCAACTCCACCCTCCAACTGCACAATCCAACTCCAACTCCACCCTCCAACTCCAACTCCACCCTCCAACTCCACCCTCCAACTCCAACTCCACTCTCCAACTCCACCAACTCCAACTCCACCCTCTAACTCCAACTCCACCCTCCAACTCTAACTCCACCTTCCAACTCCGCTCTAAAACTCCAACTCCACCCTCCAACTCCACCCTCCAACTCCACCCTTCAACGCCACCCTCCAACACCAACTCCACCCTCCAACTCCACCCTACAACTCCACCCTCCAACTCCACCCTCCAACTCTACCTTCCAACTCCAACTCCACCCTCCAACTCCAACTCCACCCTCCAACTCTAACTCCACCCTCCAACTCCACCCTCCAACTTCACTCTCCAACTCCACCCTACAACTCCAACTACACCCTCCAACTCCAACTCCACCCTCCAACTCCACCCTCCAACTCCAAATCCACCCTCCAACTCCAACTCCACCCTCCAACTCCAACTCTACCCGCCAACTCCAACTCCACCCTCCGACTCCAACTGCACCCTTCAACTCCACCCTCCAACTCCACCCTCCAACTCCAACTCCACCCTCCAACTCCATCTCCACCCTCCAACTCCAACCTCCACCCTCCAACCCACCCTTCACCCTCCAACTCCACCCTCCAATTCCACCCTCCAACTCCACCCTCCAACTCCAACTCCACCATCCAACTCCACCCTTCAACTCCAACTCCACCCTCCAACTCCACCCTCCAACTCCACCCTCCAACTCCACCCTCCAACTCCAACTTCACCCTCCAACTCTACCCTCCAACTCTACCCTCCAACCCCAACTCCACCCTCCAACTCCAACTCCACCATCCACCCTTCAACTCCACCCTCCAACTCCACCCTCCAACTCCACCCTCCATGTCCAACTCCACCCTCTAACTCCACCCTCCAACTCCAAATCCAGACTCCAACTCCACCCTCCAACCTCAACTCCACCCTCCAACTCCACCCTCGTACTCCAACTCCACCCTCCACCATTCAATTCCACCCTCCAACTCCAACTCCACCCTCCAAATCCACCCTCCAACTCTGACTCCACCCTCCAACTCCACCCTCCAACTCCAACTCCACCCTCCAACTCCAACTCCACCCTCCAACTCCAACTTCACCTTCTAACTCCAACTTCACCATCCAACTCCACCCTCCAACTCCACCCTCCAACTCTACTCTCCAACTCCACCCTCCACCCTTCAACTCCACCCTCCAACTCCACCCTCCTACTCCAATTCCACCCTCCTACTCCAACTCCACCCTCCAACTCCACCCTCCAACTCCACCCTCCAACTCCACTGTCCAGCTCCACCCTCCAACTCCAACTCCACCCTCCAACTTCACCCTCCAACTGCAACTCCACCCTCCACCCTTCAACTCCATCCTCCAACTCCACCCTCCAACTCCAATTCCACCCTCCAACTCCACACTTCAACTCCAACTTCACCCTCCAACTCCAACTCCACCCTCCAACTCCAGTCCGCAACTCCACTCTCCAACTCCACCCTCCTACTCCAACTCCACCCTCAACTCCACCCTCCAACTCCACCCTCCAACTCCACCCTCCAACTCCACCCTCCAACTCTACTGTCCAGCTCCAACTCCACCCTCCAACTCCACCCTCCAACTGCAACTCCACCCTCCACCCTTCAACTCCATCCTCCAACTCCACCCTCCAACTCCAACTCCACCCTCCAACTCCACACTTCAACTCCAACTTCACCCTCCAACTCCAACTCCACCCTCCAACTCCAGCCCGCAACTCCACTCTCCAACTCCACCCTCCTACTCCAACTCCACCCTCAACTCCACTCTCCAACTCCACTCTCCAACTCCGCCCTCCAACCTCAACTCCACCCTCCAACTCCAACCTCCAACTCCAACTCCACCCTCCAACTCCACCCTCCAACTCCAACTTCACCCTCCACCATTCAACTCCACCGTCCAACTCCACCCTCCAACTCCAACACCACCCTCCAACTCCACCCTCCAACTCCAGCCTCCAACTCCACCCTCCTTCTGCACCCTCCAATTCCAACTCCAACTCCACCTCCAACTCCAACTGCACCCTTCAACTCCACCTTCCAACTCCACCCTCCAACTCTACCCTCCAACCCACCCTCCAACTCCACCCTCCAACTCCACCCTTCAACTCCACCCTCCAACTCCAACTCCACCCTCCAACTCCACGCTCCAACTCCAACTCCACCCTCCAACTCCACTCTCCAACTCCAACTCCACCCTCCAACTCCAACTCCACCCTCCAACTCCAACTCCACCCTCCAACTCTAACTCCACCCTCCAACTCTGCCCTACAACTCCAACTCCACCCTCCAACACCAACTCCACCCTCCAACTCCACCCTACAACTCCACCCTCCAACTCCACCCTCCAACTCTACCTTCCAACTCCACTCTCCAATTCCATCTCCACCAACTCCTCCCTCCAACTACACCCTCCAACTCCAACTCCACCCTCCAACTCCACGCTCCAACTCCAACTCCACCCTCCAACTCCAACTCCACCCTCCAACCCCACCCTCCAACTCCACCCTCCAACTCCAACTCTAACTCCACCCTCCAACTCCACCCTCCAACACCAAATCCACCTTCCAACTCCACCCTCCAACTGCACCCTCCAACTCTACCTTCCAACCCCAACTCCACCCTCCAACTCCAACTCCACCCTCCAACTCCAACTCCACCTTCCAACTCCAACTTCACCCTCCAACTCCACCCTACAACTCCAACTACACCCTCCAACTCCAACTCCACCAACTCCACCTTGCAACTACACCCTCCAACTCCACCTCCACCCTCCAACTCCACCCTCCAACTTAACCCTCCAACTCTGACTCCAACTCCACCCTCCAACTCCAACACCACCCGCCAACTCCAACTCCACCCTCCAACTCCACCCTGCAACTCCAACTCCACCCTCCAACTCCAACTCCACCCTCCAACTCCAACCTCCACCCTCCAACCCACCCTCCACCCTCCAACTCCACCCTCCAATTCCACCCTCCAACTCCACCCTCCAACTCCAACTCCACCCTCCAACTCCAACTCCACCTTCACCCTCTAACTCCACCCTCCAACTCCAACTCCACCCTCCAACTCCACCCTCCAACTCCACCCTCCAACTCCACCCTTCAACTCCACCCTCCAACTCTACCCTCCAACTCCAACTCCACCCTCCAACTCCACACTGCAACTCCAAATCCACCCTCCAACTCCACCCTCCAACTCCACCTCCACCCTCCAACTCCACCTCCACCCTCCAACTCCACCTCCACCCTCCAACTCCACCCTCCAACTCCAACTGCACCCTCCAACTCCGCCCTTCAACTCCAACTCCACCCTCCAACTCCATCTTCACCCTCCAACTCCACCCTCCAACTCCACCCTCCAACTCTAACTCCACGCTCCAACTCCAACTCCACCCTCCAACTCCACCCTCCAACTCCAACTCCACCCTCCAACTCCACGCTCCAACTCCACCCTCCAACTCCAACTCCACCCTCCAACTCCACCCGCCAACTCCTACTCCACCCTCCAACTACACCCTCCAACACCAACTCTACCCTCCAACTCCAACCTCCACCCTCCAACCAACCCTCCACCCTTCAACTCCACCCTCCAACTCCACCCTTCAACTCCACCCTCCAACTCCAACTCCACCCTCCAACTGCACAATCCAACTCCAACTCCACCCTCCAACTCCAACTCCACCCTCCAACTCCAACTCCACCCTCCAACTCCAACTCCACTCTCCAACTCCACCTCCACCCTCCAACTCCACCCTCTAACTCCAACTCCACCCTCCAACTCTAACTCCACCCTCCAACTCCGCTCTACAACTCCAACTCCACCCTCCAACTCCAACTCCACCCTCCAACTCCAATGCCACCCTCCAACGCCACCCTCCAACACCAACTCCACCCTCCAACTCCACCGTACAACTCCACCCTCCAACTCCACCCTCCAACTCTACCTTCCAACTCCAACTCCACCCTCCAACTCTAACTCCACCCTCCAACTCCACCCTCCAACTCCAACTTCACCCTCCAACTCCACCCTACAACTCCAACTACTCCCTCCAACTCCGCTCTACAACTCCAACTCCACCCTCCAACTCCAAATCCACCCTCCAACTCCAACTCCACCCTCCAACTCCACCCTCCAACTTCAACTCCACCCTCCAACTCCACCCTCCAACTTTACCCTCCAACTCTGACTCCAACTCCACCCTCCAACTCCAACTCCACCCGCCCACTCCAACTCCACCCTCCAACTGCACCCTTCAACTCCACCCTCCAACTCCACCCTCCAACTCCAACTCCACCCTCCAACTCCATCTCCACCCTCCAACTCCAACCTCCACCCTCCAACCCACCCTTCACCCTCCAACTCCACCCTCCAATTCCACCCTCCAACTCCACCCTCCAACTCCAACTCCACCCTCCAACTCCACCCTCCAACTCCAACTCCACCCTCCAACTCCAACTCCACCTTCCAACTCCAACTTCACCCTCCAACTCCACCCTCCAACTCCAACTCCACCCTCCAACTCCACCCTCCAACTCCACCCTTCAACTCCACCCTCCAACTCCACGCTCCAACTCTACCCTCCAACTCCAACTCCACCCTCCAACTCCACACTCCAACTCCAACTCCCCCCTCCAACTCCACCCTCCAACTCCACCCTCCAACTCCACCTCCACCCTCCAACTCCCACCTCCACCCTCCAACTCCAACTCTACCCTCCAACTCCACCCTCCAACTCCAACTGCACCCTCTAACTCCGCCCTTCAACTCCAACTCCACCCTCCAACTCCACCCTCCAACTCCACCCTCCAACTCCACCCTCCAACTCCACCTCCAACTCCAACTCCACCCTCCAACCCACCCTTCACCCTCCAACTCCACCCTCCAATTCCACCCTCCAACTCCACCCTCCAACTCCAACTCCACCATCCAACTCCACCCTCCAACTCCAACTCCACCCTCCAACTCCACCCTCCAACTCCACCCTCCAACTCCAACTCCACCCTCCAACTCCAACTTCACCCTCCAACTCTACCCTCCAACTCTACCCTCCAACCCCAACTCCACCCTCCAACTCCAACTCCACCATCCACCCTTCAAACTCCACCCTCCAACTCCACCCTCCAACTCCACCCTCCAACTCCACCCTCCATGTCCAACTCCACCCTCTAACTCCACCCTCCAACTCCAAATCCAGACTCCAACTTCAACCTCAACTCCACCCTCCAACTCCACCCTCGTACTCCCAACTCCACCCTCCACCATTCAATTCCACCCTCCAACTCCACCCTCTAACTCCAACTCCACCCTCCAAATCCACCCTCCAACTCTGACTCCACCCTCCAACTCCACCCTCCAACTCCAACTCCACCCTCCAACTCCAACTCCACCCTCCAACTCCAACTTCACCTTCTAACTCCAACTTCACCCTCCAACTCCACCCTCCAACTCCACCCTCCAACTCTACTCTCCAACTCCACCCTCCACCCTCCAACTCCACCCTCCAACTCTACCCTCCAACTCCACTGTCCAGCTCCACCCTCCAACTCCAACTCCTCCCTCCAACTCCACCCTCCAACTGCAACTCCACCCTCCACCCTTCAACTCCATCCTCCAACTCCACCCTCCAACTCCAACTCCACCCTCCAACTCCACACTTCAACTCCAACTTCACCCTCCAACTCCAACTCCACCTCCAACTCCAGCCCGCAACTCCACTCTCCAACTCCACCCTCCTACTCCAACTCCACCCTCAACTCCACCCTCCAACTCCACCCTCCAACTCCACCCTCCAACTCCACCCTCCAACTCTACTGTCCAGCTCCAACTCCACCCTCCAACTCCACCCTCCAACTGCAACTCCACCCTCCACCCTTCAACTCCATCCTCCAACTCCACCCTCCACCTCCAACTCCACCCTCCAACTCCACACTTCAACTCCAACTTCACCCTCCAACTCCAACTCCACCCTCCAACTCCAGCCCGCAACTCCACTCTCCAACTCCACCCTCCTACTCCAACTCCACCCTCAACTCCACTCTCCAACTCCACTCTCCAACTCCGCCCTCCAACCTCAACTCCACCCTCCAACTCCAACCTCCAACTCCAACTCCACCCTCCAACTCCACCCTCCAACTCCAACTTCACCCCTCCACCATTCAACTCCACCATCCAACTCCACCCTCCAACTCCAACTCCACCCTCCAACTCCAACACCACCCTCCAACTCCACCCTCCAACTCCAGCCTCCAACTCCACCCTCCTTCTGCACCCTCCAATGCCAACTCCAACTCCACCTCCAACTCCAATGCACCCCTTCAACTCCACTTCCAACTCCACCCTCCAACTATACTCCTCCAACCCACCCTCCAACTCCACCCTCCAACTCCACCCTTCAACTCCACCCTCCAACTCCAACTCCACCCTCCAACTCCACGCTCCAACTCCAACTCCACCCTCCAACTCCACTCTCCAACTCCAACTCCCACCCTCCAACTCCAACTCCACCCTCCAACTCTACCCTCCAACTCCAACTCCACCCTCCAACTCTAACTCCACCCTCCAACTCTGCCCTACAACTCCAACTCCACCCTCCAACACCAACTCCACCCTCCAACTCCACCCTCCAACTCCACCCTCCAACTCCACCCTCCAACTCTACCTTCCAACTCCACTCTCCAATTCCATCTCCACCAACTCCTCCCTCCAACTACACCCTCCAACTCCAACTCCACCCTCCAACTCCACGCTCCAACTCCAACTCCACCCTCCAACTCCAACTCCACCCTCCAACCCCACCCTCCAACTCCACCCTCCAACTCCAACTCTAACTCCACCCTCCAACTCCACCCTCCAACACCAATCCACCCTCCAACTCCACCCTCCAACTCCACCCTCCAACTCTACCTTCCAACCCCAACTCCACCCTCCAACTCCAACTCCACCCTCCAACTCCAACTCCACCCTCCAACTCCAACTTCACCCTCCAACTCCACCCTACAACTCCAACTACACCCTCCAACTCCAACTCCACCAACTCCACCTTGCAACTACACCCTCCAACTCCACCTCCACCCTCCAACTCCACCCTCCAACTTTACCCTCCAACTCTGACTCCAACTCCACCCTCCAACTCCAACACCACCCGCCAACTCCAACTCCACCCTCCAACTCCACCCTGCAACTCCAACTCCACCCCCCAACTCCAATTCCCACCCTCCAACTCCACCCTCCAACTCCAACTCCACCCTCCAACTCCAACTCCACCTTCCAACTCCAACTTCACCCTCTAACTCCACCCTCCAACTCCAACTCCACCCTCCAACTCCACCCTCTAACTCCACCCTCCAACTCCACCCTCCAACTCCACCCTTCAACTCCACCCTCCAACTCTACCCTCCCAACTCCAACTCCACCCTCCAACTCCACACTGCAACTCCAACTCCACCTCCAACTCCCACCTCCAACTCCACCTCCACCCTCCAACTCCACCTCCACCCTCCAACTCCACCTCCACCCTCCAACTCCAACTGCACCCTCCAACTCCGCCCTTCAACTCCAACTCCACCCTCCAACTCCATCTTCACCCTCCAACTCCACCCTCCAACTCCACCCTCCAACTCTAACTCCCACGCTCCAACTCCAACTCCACCCTCCAACTCCACCCTCCAACTCCAACTCCACCCTCCAACTCCACGCTCCAACTCCACCCTCCAACTCCAACTCCACCCTCCAACTCCACCCGCCAAACTCCTACTCCACCCTCCAACTACACCCTCCAACACCAACTCTACCCTCCAACTCCAACCTCCACCCTCCAACCAACCCTCCACCCTTCAACTCCACCCTCCAACTCCACCCTTCAACTCCACCCCCCAACTCCAACTCCACCCTCCAACTGCACAATCCAACTCCAACTCCACCCTCCAACTCCAACTCCACCCTCCAACTCCAACTCCACCCTCCAACTCCAACTCCACTCTCCAACTCCACCTCCACCCTCCAACTCCACCCTCTAACTCCAACTCCACCCTCCAACTCCGCTCTACAACTCCAACTCCACCCTCCAACTCCAACTCCACCCTCCAACTCCAACGCCACCCTCCCAACGCCACCCTCCAACACCAACTCCACCCTCCAACTCCACCCTACAACTCCACCCTCCAACTCCACCCTCCAACTCTACCTTCCAACTCCAACTCCACCCTCCCAACTCTAACTCCACCCTCCCCACTCCACCCTCCAACTCCAACTTCACCTCCAACTCCTACAACTCCAACTACTCCCTCCAACTCCGCTCTACAACTCCAACTCCACCCTCCAACTCCAAATCCACCCTCCAACTCCAACTCCACCCTCCAACTCCACCCTCCAACTTCAACTCCACCCTCCAACTCCACCCTCCAACTTTACCCTCCAACTCTGACTCCAACTCCACCCTCCAACTCCAACTCCACCCGCCCACTCCAACTCCACCCTCCAACTCCAACTGCACCCTTCAACTCCACCCTCCAACTCCACCCTCCAACTCCAACTCCACCCTCCAACTCCATCTCCACCCTCCAACTCCAACCTCCACCCTCCAACCCACCCTTCACCCTCCAACTCCACCCTCCAATTCCACCCTCCAACTCCACCCTCCAACTCCAACTCCACCCTCCAACTCCACCCTCCAACTCCAACTCCACCCTCCAACTCCAACTCCACCTTCCAACTCCAACTTCACCCTCCAACTCCACCCTCCAACTCCAACTCCACCCTCCAACTCCACCCTCCAACTCCACCCTCCAACTCCACCCTTCAACTCCACCCTCCAACTCCACGCTCCAACTCTACCCTCCAACTCCAACTCCACCCTCCAACTCCACACTCCAACTCCAACTCCACCCTCCAACTCCACCCTCCAACTCCACCTCCACCCTCCAACTCCACCTCCACCCTCCAACTCCAACTCTACCCTCCAACTCCAACTCCACCCTCCAACTCCAACTGCACCCTCTAACTCCGCCCTTCAACTCCAACTCCACCCTCCAACTCCACCCTCCAACTCCACCCTCCAACTCCACCCTCCAACTCCACCCGCCAACTCCACCTTCCAACTCCAACTCCACCCTCCAACTCCACCCCCCAACTCCAACTCCACCCTCCATCTCCAACTCCACCCTCCAACTCCACCCTCCAACTCCACCCTCCAACTCCAACTCCAACTTCACCCTCCAACTCCACCCGCCAACTCGAACTCCACCCTCCAAATCCAACTCCACCCTTCAACTCCACCCTCCAACTCCATCCTCCAACTCCACCCTCCTACTCCAACTCCACCCTCCAACTCCAACCTCCACACTCCAACGCAACCTCCACCCTCCAACTCCACCCTCCAACTCCACCATTCAACTCCACCCTCCAACTCCACCCTCCAATTCCAACTCCACCCTCCAACTCCACCCTCCATCACCCAGGAACGCCGCCACATCCCTCAGGGACACCACCACATCACTCAGGGACACCACCACATCACACAGGGACACCACCACATCACTCAGGGATACCACCACACCACTCAGGAACACCACCACATCACTCAGGGACACCACCACATCACTCGAGGACACCACCACATCACTCGGGGACACCACCACATCACTCGGGGACACCACCACATCACTCAGGGACACCACCACATCACTCTGGGACACCACCAATTCACTCTGGGACACCACCACATCACTCTAATACACCTCCACATCAGTGAGCCCAACCACATCATCACTCAGCACCACAACAGCACTGTCCTTGCTTGCTACCAACAAGCATTGCCATAGCCAATAGGACCCTCCAACTCCAACTGCACCCTCCATCTTCAACTCCACCCTCCAACTCCACCCTCCATCTCCAACTCCACCCTCCAACTCCACCTTCCAACTCCAACTCCACCCTCCAACTCCAACTCCACCCTCCAACTCATTGAACTCTCACAATACAACTGTCCTCACATCCAGTTCAAAGATATACACACACACATAATCTATTACAGGGGCACTGGGTGTCCTGCATTCATAAAATATCACTATCACCCACACATCCATTCTGCGAACAGGAGGAGTGTAATGCTCCCCTACAAGTCTCTTATGCCAACTACAATCCCTCCAAGAGACCTGCCCATTCCTTATTTTGATTCATCTACATACTTACTCCAGTAACTTCTAAATTAGCTGATTAGGTAATTTTAAAGGCTTTTGGAACAGCCTAGGTGCCATCTTGAGCTGTTCTTACCATCTATTTCCTTCATACTTATACATTTAACTTGCAACTTGAAAAGCAACCAAAAATATGTTTAAACAATGACGCTGTAGTAGACAGAGAATAGTTGTGTCACAAGCAGGTGATGTTTTAGGGCATTATTCTCATATAGCAAAATGAAGCTGATTCCATGTAACAAAAGCACTATGGATAGTTAAAAATCATTTACAAGGTTCCATAGGGCCAACATGTTTCATCCCAAGTCTAGACAATTTTTTAGTAGTCACTTATAGAAAGGGAGTGTTACTTGATGAAAATGTGAATCCCCACATTTTCTGATATAGGCCAATCCTTTTATGAAAACAGTAAATTAAGGTCTGGGTTTTAGGGATGAGAAGTGAGGAATTCTTTTGTACAGCACATTGCAGTGAAGGTGTTTTCTCATTCTATTTGGTGAAATGATATTGAAATATTTTGGTATTTGGGGATTTAGTATAACAACAGCATAGGTGAGAATCAAGTTTTCTTTTCTCCTCTCGCCTCCCCTGAACTGAACCCTGGATATAGAGATAATATTCTTTCTCTTATAATCCCTTTTAGACATCAGAAATTATTCATGTTAAAAAATAAGGTTGTAGTTCACAGACCCGTCCTGATTCTCCAGTGTTTATAAAGCATATATTGTATACTGTTTCCTACTATGGGAGGCTATGCCACTGATCTCCGACTTTCACAGCTCATGGAATCCTTTGCTCTAAAATTATTGTGACAACTGAAGTTCTTGACTCAACTCATTACTTTTCTTTCTTGATTCCTAGTTAATTGTCTACAGTCTAGTTGAGTGAGCACCATCAACCACAGTTGAAAATTGAATTTTACTCAATTCAGGATGTCCAACAATGTGAGTTTTGATTTCATGCCTGTAAGTGTAAATGAGGTATTATGCTTAATTGTCATTATCAGGGTTTGAGTTTCTGAAATAGAGATGAGTACTGCTATTTGAGTGAAACTTCACATGTTAAGTCCCGATTCTAAAAGAAGCTGCAGGTGAACAAAGGTAAAACATAAGACATGCAATGTTTTAAAACAGGAGAGGAAACAATATAGTGTCACCTACTAAAAACACAGGGAGCGAGAAGAGTTTTTGTAGTGACCTTTGAACTATGTTTTTGTTTGATGACTGAGAAATGATCGGACCTAAATATATGGGAGCAGATTTACAATCCCCATGTGCCGCGGTGCATCTAGTTGCATGAGGCACTTGTGGCGTAGCCTGCTGAGTGATATTTACAAGCACAGGTAAAGTCATTCTGCGTGACTTAACCTGTGCTCGTAAGTATCGCCCCAGTTCATGCGTGTTAGGGGCGGAACATGGGTGTTGATATGGGTGTTCCCACGCAACACCCATGTCCACTGATGCATTTCCAGATTTACAAGAAATCGTAAATCTGGAAATGTGTCAGAATGTCAGAAGGTGCCCCTTCCTGCACAAGAACAATCTCCCCATGACGCAGGCATCCTTGCACCACTGTGCAAGGATGCCTGTGCCGGCGCATGGCAGCTGCTTGCGTGCCAGTGCAGGGGGAAGCATAGAGATGCAACATACTGTTGTAAATATGTTGCATCCCTGTGCTTTGAAACTAACGCAGTGCAGCACAGCAAAATGACTTGCTTCATCGCGCTGCGTTAGTTTCTTTTAGATCTGCCCCGCGGTTTCTTCCCAACTTACAATGTTAGTTTAAAAGTTTGGGAGGATAAGTAGTGAGCAAATTATAGTGCCTACTTTAAAGTTTTCACTTTCATAAAAAGAGTTGTCATTTGAGATGTTCTCAATTTTGTTGACAAATCAATTTAGTTTCTTAAAAAAAAAAGTAGGGGTGTGATCTCTTTCCCATAGTTGTACAAACATCATGTTTAGAGCTCGCTTCACTGGGCCTTCAATGTGTGAAGTGAAAGAGTTACACTTGGTGAAACAATTTACTTCCCCTTCAAGGCAGGAGTGAGATATAGAGCAGCTCAAACTACCCCAACCCCACCAGCCTACTAAACTACAACAAAACAACCCCCATCCCAAAACTACACCCAGCACAAATAAACTCACCGCTTCCTGCAAGGTCTTCTTGCTTCTGTCCGTAGCAGGCAGCAGTTAGTATGCATATTGCCTTAACCACACATATGCGTGCTTAGGGCATATGTGTGGTTAAGGCATGTGCTGTAGATCTAGCGGAGTTGGGACACTCATGGTTTAGACCACAGTGTTCCGACTGGCATTTGAATATAGCGGATTCCCTTCAGTAGTTAGCTACTACATTTCAACGAGAAAATGGCTGAGCGGCACAGGGTGTAACATTGTATATCAATATGATGAACTGGTGAAATCTGGTTTTACAGAGAAAGACCAAATGATTCTTTCTGTTTCTCTTGTAGTTCCGCATGCGAGCCCGCCTGAGGGCAGTAATCTGCTGCTGCAGACCAGTCCCTGAGGGAGGTAAGTGGTCGAAAGCAAAACCCCTCATTACCTCATGCCACTAGACACAAATGTACTCTGAGGGGCATATTTACAAGCCCCTTAACACACCGGTTCATCATTTTTTGTGTTGTACCGGTGGCACATGGTAACGCTCCATATTTACAAGGACAGGAAAAGCCACCCTGTGTGACTTTGCTTGTCCTTGTAAATATGACCCCTTTACATGCAGCACTTTGCATGAAAGGGACTTTCCATGGGTGTTGCTATGGGTGTTCACACGCAGCACCCATGGAACCAGACACATTTTCAGATTCACAAGGAATCATAAATCTGGAAATGAGTGTGAATTCTACGCCTCCCCAGTGGAGGCGCAGGGAGGCGCAACAAGGAGAAATGTATTAATTTCTCCTCGTTTTCTTTTCCTCTTTCTATGTGTGCTGCATTTTGCAGCACACATAGCAAGAGGAAATCACCTCTAATGATTGTTTATGTACAGGAAGGGTTCCCTTCCGGCACATCAACAATCATTGAAACAATGCAGTTTTTCAACTGCTATGGGGGCTAATGCAGCACACATAGAAGTTGAAAAACGGCATTTCAGATTCTTTTTGTGCAGGAAGGGAACCCTTCCTGAACAAAAACAATCTCCCCACGACGCACGACTCACTGCAGCAGTTTCTACGCCAGCGCAGAGGGAAGCACTGAGATGCGACATATTGTTGGAAATATGTTGCATCCCTGTGCTTTGAAAGTGACTCAATGTGGCTTGCGTTAGGCACTGAGGGGCATATTATCAAAGACCTGTGTTAAAATTATCGCCATTTTATCGGCAGGAAACTGCCGATAAAACGGCGATAATGGGCTTTATAATACACCCTTGTTAATTCCCATGGAAGCCCATGTTAATACCAGAGCATGGGCTTCTATGGGAATTAACAAGGGCGTATTATCAAGCCCATTATCGCAGTTTTATCTGCAGTTTCCTGCCGATAAAACTGCGATAATTTTAACACCGGTCCTTGATAATATGCCCCAGGGTCACTTTCTTGTAAATCTGCCCCTGAGTTTTCCTTTTTGTGTGAGTTCTTTGATTGTTTATAGTTTTAATGAAATGAAGGGATGCATTTCTGTAAAAAGTACATTTTCAGCACAGAACACACTGTCCTTGAAGCTATTATGTAATAATATAGTACGTGAAATGCAGGTGAATCAACCCCTCAATAATCAAGTACATGCGTATATGGAGGCAGCAGTCACTCAATGTTACAATGTATGGCGCCGGCATTGATCATTTAGTATTTCATTTCTGAGCGTGTTGGGCCACAGTCATTGTGGTGGGAGGTACTGGCTGTGTTTCAAATCCTGGCACCACCTTGGCAGAATGGTCATTCAACAACCAAACACAGTACTGACAAATTATTGGAGCCTTATGGCATGTGTGTGGTAGGCTTGGAGGCCACTGGATCACCAGGCAAGACTGGACTCAAGCAACTGGTCAACACCCCCACCCACTACGCCGGCCACACGCTTGATCCCGTCTTCTCTTCCAGCAAGTACATCACCTTCAGCCACGCCACCGGACTCCACTGGACCGACCACAGCTGCGTCCACTTCAGCTTCAAAAGATCCACGACCCACCACCACCCGCAGCAGGTACCTCACAGGAATTGGAGCAAGATCACCGCAGACCAGCTCACCACCTCCCTCAGCCAGAGCCCACCCGCCAACACAACGGACCCCAACTAAGCAGCCCGCAACTTCACACAGTGGCTGACCGCCTGCGCCGATGACCTCGCACCACTAAAGAACCCTCCCAGCAGACCCAGAAGCAAGAAGGCATCCTGGTTCACCGACGACCTCAAGGACTCCAAGAAGACCTGCCGCACCCTTGAGAAAGCCTGGCTCCTCGACCGGACCACCGACAACATGACCGCCCTCAAACACGCTACCCGCAAGCACCACCAGCTCATCCGCACCACCAAGAAGAAATCCCTGAAGGAACGACTGGACAACAACGCCCACGACAGCAAAGAGCTCTTCACTATCATCAAGGAGTTCTCCAACCCCAGCACCGGCACCAACGACATCACTCCGTCACAAGACCTCTGCGACTCCCTCGCCTCGTTCTTCCACCGCAAGATCGCCGACATCCACAACAGCTTCAGCGCCTCACCCACGCACCCAACCGTCGAGACAACGCCCCCCACCGCCACCCTTCGCACCTGGACCACGGTGACCACCGAAAACACAGCCTGCACGATGAACACCATCCACTCCGGATCACCGACCGACCCCTGCCCACACCACGTCTTCAACAAGGCCGACTCCACCATCGCACCCCAACTCCGGAACATCATCAACGCCTCCTTCAACACCGCCACCTTCCCGGAGAGCTGGAAGCACGCAGAGATCAGCGCCCTCCTGAAGAAACCTACAGCGGACCCCACTGATCTCAAAAACTTCCACCCCATCTCGCTCCTCCCTTTTCCTGCTAAAGTCATCGAGAAGATCGTCAACAGACAGCTGACCGCCTTCCTCGAGACGAACGGATCCCTCGACCCCTCGCAGTCTGGCTTCAGAGCCAACCACAGCACCGAGACCGCCCTCATTGCAGCCACCGACGACATCCGGACCCTGCTCGACAAGGGGGAAACAGTGGCCCTCATCCTCCTGGACCTCTTCGCTGCGTTCGACACGGTCTGCCACCGCACCCTAGTCCAGCGCCTCAGCAACATCGGAATCCAAGAGAAGGCACTGGAGTGGATCATCTCGTTCCTCGCCGGAAGAACACAAAGAGTCCGCCTCCCCCCGTTTCGCTCCGAGGCCACCGAAGTCATCTGCAGCGTCCCGCAAGGATCTTCACTCAGCCCCACCCTCTTCAACATCTACATGAAACCTCTCGCAGCCATCGCACGCCAGCACAACCTCAACATCATCTCTTACGCCGACGACACCCAGCTGATCCTCTCCCTCACCAGAGACCCCAACACCGCCAGAACCTGCCTACACGAAGGGATTAAAGACATCGTCGAGTGGATGAAGGACAGCCGCCTGAAACTGAACTCGGACAAGACGGAAGTCCTCATCCTGGGATCTTCGCCCTCCGCCTGGGATGACTCCTGGTGGCCCCCAGCCCTGGGCACCGCACCCAAGCCAACCGACCACGCACGCAACCTGGGCTTCATCCTGGACCCCTCCCTCTCGATGACCAGACAAGTCAACGCCGTCTCCTCATCGTGCTTCAACACCCTGCGTATGCTTCGCAAGATCTTCCGCTGGATCCCGACCGAGACCAGGAAGACTGTCACCCAGGCACTCGTCACCAGCCGACTGGACTACGGAAACGCCCTCTACGCCGGAACCACAGCCAAGCTACAGAAAAGACTCCAGCGCATCCAGAACGCCTCCGCCCGACTCATCCTGGATGTCCCCCGACGCAGCCACATCTCCAGCCACCTGAGGAACCTGCACTGGCTCCCCGTCGACAAGAGGATCACGTTCCGGCTCCTCACCCACGCACACAAGTCTCTCCACGACCTGGGCCCCAAGTACCTCAACGACCGCCTGACCTTATACACGCCCACCCGCCAGCTACGGTCCACCAGCCTCGCCCTCGCAGCCGTACCACGCATCCGAAGAGCCACCACCGGAGGAAGATCCTTCTCTTACCTGGCTGCCAAGACTTGGAACTCCCTCCCCATCCACCTTCGGCTGACCCAGGACCATCTCGCCTTCAGGAAACAACTCAAGACCTGGCTGTTCGAGCAGTAGCATACCCCTCCCCCCAAGCGCCTTGAGACCCTCCCGGGTGAGTAGTGCGCTATACAAATGGCATGATTGATTGATTGATTGATTGATTGATTGATGGTCAAAGACGTTTTAAGGCATAGGCAAATTAGGCAATTGCCCAGGGCCCCACCCTTCCAAGAGGCCCCATGGGAAAGTGAACTTTCTCACTATTTGATCTTTGACTATTCTGTTTCTCTATTAAAACTCTCTACCTCATGCCACTACTGACTCTTTTGAGTCATTTTAAGGACTTTTGGGATCCCTGTCAGGACATATTTAATCTGTTATTGTGTGCTCCTGTTATAGTGTGACATATGATTTAGTATTGTTTGGCATCAAGCAGGATTGAAATAGTAGGAAATGGGTAATACATTTCAAATTTGTACTGTACAGATGCCCTCAAATTATGTGTCTTACCCAGGGCCCCCCAAATCCTTATGAGGACAATAAAGATGATCAAGTGTAGTGTGGACTGTGAAAATGTGCAGCCAAATGCTGCTGGTGGCCGAAGAGCTACGTTAGACGGAAGGTGTCTTTGGAAGTACCTGGCTCACAGAGACCGAGGGACAGTGTATGCTGATGGCAAAAGAAGAAGCCTGGGCTCCCAGCAATCCTCGCTCACAAATGGAATCTTTGTTCAGTACGGACACATTTTTACAGAACTCCTAGGCTGTGGAAAGGAGGTACCTAACCCTAGAAATATAAAGCAAAATGAACAGTTGTAGGCTGGGCCACCAAAAATGCTGACATTTTAGTACTTTCATAGATGTGGCAAATAGCTTCAGAAGTTATTGTCCAAAACAGTGACCTGGAGAAAATACATTCCAATGGGGAGCATAGGAGCAGGAACACAACTTGTAAGCATCACTAACAAAATGCAGTGATTTGCTACATGGGCAAATTAGAAGAGCCTGCCATAGCAGTGCCTTCTAAATCTATATATATTAATCTCTTATATTTGATACAAAAGTCACAAACAGCTGCACCATTCCTGGGTAAAAAAAACCTTATCATAAATTCACACGTATAGTCACATAACATGAACAATTGTTCAGCTGTATCTGAAGTCTAACATAGATGAGTTGAATTGACCATGCATGGTCCCCCATCACCCATCCTGACTCAAATATTCACATTTTGCAAACAGAGAAAGGCAGGCAACAACTATACAATTGGGGGAATAGAGAGACCCAAGTTGGAGGGCCTTTTTCACCAGGAGCATTACAGGACTGGCAGTGAAACGTGTAGCTACCGAGTTTCAGGACATTTTTGTATCCATCTTTAAACTGATAAGTTTTCAAGCAAACATGGCTTTTAAACTCTAGTAGATTGATAAGTTATGTTATGTTATGTTAGTTTATACTATGTTATTATATTGTATTTAATGTTATAATTTCAATCAGCAGCAACTTGGGGCATGAAGGGAGGACCATCTGAGGAGCCACTTTCTTCAGTTTGTGCAGACATATGGGACTCTGTGATCGAAATTGACATTCAATCTAGAGATACTTGTGCCCTCAAACTAACCCTAATTTCTGACCAAATGCTCTTTGTGATTAGCAAATCCCATTGGTGTCCTTTTGGATAGGTTAGAGAGCTCCTGGATATGCTGTCTTGTATGCCGGGGGCTTTAACACAGCATAACATTTGAGGAGTCTCATTATAAAAATGGATAGTAGCAGCTCTAGAATTTATCATGAGAGGCACTTTTATTACGTCTGCATAGTTATGGAAGCTTTGTTGGGAGTGCTAATTCTCTTTACATTTCCCTCCGTAGGCTTCCTCACGTACAAGGTATAGTTCAAGCAGTTAGATTTACATAGAAGTAGGATACAGGAAATAACCAAACCTGAGCAAGACAGTCTGCCTTTCTCCCACAGAATGCTCCGAAATAACATCAAGCACTCTATCACATAAATTCAACACATTCAAGATTAATCTATGAGCAGTTATCATGGGGGTCTCAACTGCACTTAGGAAACGCCACACAATTCCAACAGAACACATAAGACGGAACATGTTTCACAAACTCAACACAGACAAGATATGTAATTTAGCTGGCCAGCATATGAGTTACAGTAGCCCTACTGATTACGAAACTCACAGAGTTCCACAACATATTAAATAGAACACCACCGATATATTCAGCATGCCACATACTGCATGCATGCAGTATGATGTCTATCACAGTAGTTCCTCCAACAGAAAACATTAGCATACATTGAACACAGATTCAGATACACTATACAACCAAAAGCACCAACATTACAAACACTACACACACAGCACGTACACAGAAGCACATGCACACCTATACTTAGCTATTTGGAGAATGTATGCGCTGTTGGTGAACACATACAGCCTTAACCCTTAACTATCCAGTTCATCCAAAGTATGACCAGCCCACAATACCAATAACACATCTTTACTCCATAAAGCAGAGGCTGGTCGGCTTTGTTAACACTTGCATCACGTGGAAAGCCGCCAGATTGTGGACAGCACCATAGGACAAAGCCAAAGGCAAAATGTGCACTATGCAAATGCTCGAAAAATAGTTTAACATGCAGATAAACTAAGCTGTCGCTGATACATTTTAAATATAAAATATGAGACAACCTATAGAGCAATGATGCAAAATACCAAACATTTAGCTTTGTTTCTCAATTTAGGTTTTGAGTTTAGAAAAGGTTGATAAATGAAATGTATGATGGGAATCTTTTAAGTAGATCCTTGTGTTGGAACTGGGGTCACCAGTCCCCTAGGGTAGCACGGCACGAGCGGGTAGGCATCCGAAAGCACATGTGTTAAGCGATCATGCAGCACACACTCACACTGAGACAGAAACCTGGGCACGCAATAAATGACTCCACTCCAAAGCTTGTATAAAAACAAGTAATTTGTATTAAGATAAATAGTTAGATAGAGCAGGATCAGGGAAATCATAAATTCATTTAAAATACAAGTGTCTCAAAACTTGCAATCAATATTGGATGAATAAATATCCGTTCTGCAATAAATATTAAATATTGGATCAATAAATAGTTAAAAACATTTTTAGTGGAACACAGGCCCGACCTACGCCTTGCTTCTTGGTCAGCACCTGAAAGGAATACATCTCAAAGTAATAAGAACAACACTGCATTAAGCATCAATATCCATTTCCTCAGGTAAACAAAGGGACAGTTCCATAACAGAAACATCTCCCCGCTGTAGGAATAAACAATTCGTTAAGTGTAGTTCAAACATTTCCTTAAATATGAAACATTTCATTTGCCACAAAAGTATGTGGACGTAACTCTCCTCCTGTAATAGGAATTAAACATTTCATTAAGAATAATTATTCCATATAACAAGGTTGGGCATCCCTTTGGGAGAACTTCTCATTGGGCCCAGATAACCATTGCATTAGCCAGCACTAACTAGGAGAAAACATTGCAATATAGGTAACCATCCCCTATTTAGGAATAAAACACCTCACTGGGGAAAACCAGCACTTCATTTAGGCATTTCAACATAGTATGCATAAAACATTCCCTTAAAGGCAGAGAATTTCTCTATGTAACACTCTTCGTTAGAAGTTAGGCCCTTCACCTTACATGAGTGATAACCAGTTGCTCAATAAGGAATCAGGAATAATCTTCTGGTTTACCCCCTTGGAGGTAAGTAATCAACTTTTACTTGCAAGACACACTCCTGCAGGAATAACGTTTTCTTAGTGAGCTGAAAGGCATTGCACTAGGCAGAGTTAGACATTTAACTACCCAGTACCAAATATTCCTGTATGGCATTCCATCCTAATATACAACAGTGCATTTCATCACTCCTCTAAACAGGAATACACATTTCCTTACATCTCATTAAGCCCGAAGACATTTCACCAAAAGGCACAACTTCTCATGGAGGTTAATAACTCCCTTATGCCGGGCTGAACCCCTTCTGGGTACACAACAGGCCTCTTTAGGCCTCAGCAGTTACTCAGGCAATAACCAGGCTCCTAGAAACCTTTCATCTGACCTCAGATGAACTTTCCCTTACTTCCTACATGGCAGCAGGCAAGGAGTTCCATACATTGGTATAAAATCTGCACTACATTAACTGTATGCACTTGGCTTGTACCTTCCACACGTCTCCTGGGACTACTGAATATTTGATATCTCCCCCCATGGCCTTTTTAATATAGAGGGGCTTGGTAGGCAGTTCAGCAGGGCCAAAATAGACTCCTGACCCAGTTCAAAGGCCCAGCAGGCCTGTAGGCACTTTCTCTCACCTCACTTCCACCAAAGGGGGGTTTCTACACATTACATGGGGCCAACGGGCCCAGTACCAGTGTTCTCCCGGGGAGGGGCGATCTCAAGACCTTCCGCCCTCCTCCCCGGGATTTACCTGTCACTTCAGGCCTTCTCCGGGCCCCTTGCGGTGATCACAAGCAAAAGGGGAGGGCTCCTACCCCACTCTGGAGCCCTCCGGTCATAGCTCCTCTTGTTCCCGGGCCTCGCTCTGCCTCCGGGGCCCGGGGTTCATTCAGGGACAACCTCGGGGGCGACACAACATTTCGGAGGGGGCTCTTGCTCTTTACGAGCTCTGGCGCTGCAGTCTCCCACAGTCTCAGGCTGCAATGACGGGGGCGTGGCCGGTGACACGGCGGCGTTCCCCCGTCACGTGACACGGGATCTCCTCAGCCTCAGCGGCCAAGTGCGCCTGACTGAAACTCCGGCGGGGTTTCTTGCCTCAGGGCCTAACGCGACCCTCACGGTCTCCGGCGGCCCTCTCCTCACATCGGGGGCCGCCGCAACGAATCAGTTAACAGCAGGAAGGCCCTCCAGTCGAACCGGGCCTGCGGCGGTGAATTCCCAGTCAGCGTCTCAGCAGGGGCCCACGGGGATCACAGCGCTTCGCTAGGGAGCTACAGGTAGGCGCTTGGAGGGGACTTCGTAGCGCTTTAAGGGCAGCGCTTTACAGGCACTTTACAGCGCTCTGGGGGGGGCAGGTTACAGCACTCCTCCAACGCTTCAGCAGGGGTCATCAAAGGAGCGATCAACAACGCTTGGGCAGATTGCTTCACAGCGCTTTGCAGGCAATTACCACAGCGCTCATCAATTACTTCGTAGCGCTCAGATGGAGGCCCAGCAGGGGTGATACAGCGCATTCCTCCTCACAGCGCTTTACAAAGTCAATTACAGCCGGCAAGCGCTTCCCATAGGACACAGCAATTCTTCACCAGTCAAGCGCTTGGAAGGGCAATGTAGCGCTTAAGCAGTTCTAGGTTGGCGCTTCAACAGTAGTTGCTTTAGAATAGAGGCAGCTCACAGGACAAGCCACACAGCAGAGGTAGGTTACCGCAGGGACCCCAGGTGGCGTCAGGGGGGCACAGGGAGCGACACAGCGCCAATACCTGGTGGGTTCCTCAAGCGTCCTGTGGTGGCTTAGTTTCTTCTTGGCGTGATGTTTCTTGCGCCCTTAGTTTAGTTGCTTGGTTACTTGTTCCTTGATTTAGTTGCTTGGTTTCTTGTTCCTTGAAGGGGGAATAAATTGGTGGCTGGTGTTCCAAGTTCTTCTTAGCCAATCCCTTCAAGTGGTCCCTGGGGGTTCCCTTCCGCGGGGCTAGATCAGAGGGGGGGGGGGGTACAGGATACCTCAACACTTGAAAGGCAACACCTAGGCCCTGTCTCTTCCAGTATCATAAGTCCCTGCCCTGACCCTCACTGCCTATCCTCCTGCGTAGGTTCTTCCCCAGGTCTCCCCTCAGTCTCTCTGACAGGAAAGTTTCCCTCCCTTTCCTTATATACTGCCAGTTGACAGTTGGTAGTGGCAGTTGGTGTCACCTCACCTCTTCCAGAAGGTTCCAGAGGCTTCCAGGAGGTTCCACCATTCTACCTGTGGGCAGGCTGGCAGGCTAAGATGGATTCATTGTTTGGAGGGTTCCAGCCAGGCCCTGGCCACTGGAATGCACCCACTAAACCACGCTGCAGCAGCAGTGGTCAGTGGCAGCCATGTTAGCGGTATAAGTCACCTGCACCTTAACATCAGTTTCACAGTACACAGGGCTTTCCTCACTACACAAGGCCTATACATTGTTGTTACCATGAGGGCATTCTAAATTAAAAGGGGAATAAAAGGCAAACATTTTGGGGAAAGGGCCAAGTCTCACACATCTCCCCCCCAGCCAAAAGCCAGGGTAGACCGATCATTCCCTTGATGGGCTTCCCTGCTTGGGACGGAAAAAGGTGGACGCAGGCCCAATACCACCATGACATTCTCGCTAATCCAACCACCCCACTGGTGTTCCTTAGTGGGATGCAGCCAGGACTGACCTCTAAACAGTTCAGATGTCTCTGGCCCTTGCTCTCTCTGAGTGGGGGCAGTAGCCCCAGGCCCGTAGTACCCTTTCCACTCTCCTCCTCAACCTAGGGTCTAAACCCTTAAGTTGACCTGGTGACAGGGGCGAGTCCTCCCTCTCCCTGCACCCCCTCCTGGGGTTCCGCACCCTCCCACCTGGAGTAGTACCCCTGAGAGTCACAACAACTGGGGGGACTCTGAATACAGAGGTTCCTCCCGCCAGGTCAGGCAACCCCTGAACCTGGCCACCCAACCCAGGATCTGCGCCCTGTGGCTGCCCCGGTGCCAGAGGAGAGTCCTTCCTCCCTCTGCACCCCCTTCCAGGGTTCTGCACCCTCCTCCCCGGGTAGGTACCCCTGGAAGTCACACCGGTAGGGTCCATAGTTACCGGTACCCCACCCTCCAGGTCAGGCAATCCCTGCACCTGAAACCCCAGTCCAGGTTCTACACCCCGTGACTGGTCCAAACCCCGAACCTCGGGTACGCTGCCACCATGGAAGTACCTGACACACATGATTCTAAGGTCTTCAGCTCTGACTCTGTTAGCTGAAGCCTGTGTGCCAGCTTCCTTTCATTCCTTTGCAAGGCTCACATTCTCCCTCTCATGCTCTAACCTTTCTGACGACGCACACCCCCTCTCAGGGTTCTCTGGTGTGGCCGCCTCCCTGGGTGTGACCTGCCCCTCCTGTCCCCATCCCCTCTCCCCTCAGGGTGGGTCCTACCCATGCCCCAAAAGTGGTACGGAGTTCCTTCTTCCCTCCGCCCAACAGGCACCCCCATCCCCTGACAACACTCCAGTACGCCAGGTGGAGACTCAGATAATTCAGGAAAAGGTTCTAGGATGTGGGTGACAGTATAGGTCAAACAGGCCCTGATACACTCACAGGCTATACAGTGGAGGGGTCAATTACTTAGGCTTGCACACACAATAATTGTGCAGCCTAATTGCTGTGCACCCTGTCCCAATGGAGGGTGCTGCATGGTCACAGGTCCTGGATCCCACCGCTCGACACCAATATGTTGGAACTGGGGTCACCAGTCCCCTAGGGTAGCATGGCACGAGCGGATAGGCATCCGAAAGCACATGTGTTAAGCGATCATGCAGCACACACTCACACTGAGACAGAAACCTGGGCACGCAATAAATGACTCCACTCCAAAGCTTGTATAAAAACAAGTAATTTGTATTAAGATAAATAGTTAGATAGAGCAGGATCAGGGAAATCATAAATTCATTTAAAATACATGTGTCTCAAAACTTGCAATCAATATTGGATGAATAAATATCCGTTCTGCAATAAACATTAAATAGTGGATCAATAAATAGTTAAATACATTTTTTGTGGAACACAGGCCCGACCTACGCCTTGCTTCTTGGTCAGCACCTGAAAGGAATACATCTCAAAGTAATAAGAACAACACTGCATTAAGCATCAATATCCATTTCCTCAGGTAAACAAAGGGACAGTTCCATAACAGAAACATCTCCCCGCTGTAGGAATAAACAATTCGTTAAGTGTAGTTCAAACATTTCCTTAAATATGAAACATTTCATTTGCCACAAAAGTATGTGGACGTAACTCTCCTCCTGTAATAGGAATTAAACATTTCATTAAGAATAATTATTCCATATAACAAGGTTGGGCATTCCTTTGGGAGAACTTCTCATTGGTCCCAGATAACCATTGCATTAGCCAGCACTAACTAGGAGAAAACATTGCAATATAGGTAACCATCCCCTATTTAGGAATAAAACACCTCACTGGGGAAAACCAGCACTTCATTTAGGCATTTCAACATAGTATGCATAAAACATTCCCTTAAAGGCAGAGCATTTCTCTATGTAACACTCTTCGTTAGAAGTTAGGCCCTTCACCTTACGTGAGTGATAACCAGTTGCTCAATAAGGAATCAGGAATAATCTTCTGGTTTACCCCCTTGGAGGTAAGTAATCAACTTTTACTTGCAAGACACACTCTTGCAGGAATAACGTTTTCTTAGTTAGCTGAAAGGCATTGCACTAGGCAGAGTTAGACATTTAACTACCCAGTACCAAATATTCCTGTATGGCATTCCATCCTAATATGCAACAGTGCATTTCATCACTCCTCTAAACAGGAATACACATTTCCTTACATCTCATTAAGCCCGAAGACATTTCACCAAAAGGCACAACTTCTCATGGAGGTTAATAACTCCCTTATGCCGGGCTGAACCCCTTCTGGGTACACAACAGGCCTCTTTAGGCCTCAGCAGTTACTCAGGCAATAACCAGGCTCCTAGAAACCTTTCATCTGACCTCAGATGAACTTTCCCTTACTTCCTACATGGCAGCAGGCAAGGAGTCCCATACATTGGTATAAAATCTGCACTACATTAACTGTATGCACTTGGCTTGTACCTTCCACACGTCTCCTGGGACTACTGAATATTTGATATCTCCCCCCATGGCCTTTTTAATATAGAGGGGCTTGGTAGGCAGTTCAGCAGGGCCAAAATAGACTCCTGACCCAGTTCAAAGGCCCAGCAGGCCTGTAGGCACTTTCTCTAACCTCACTTCCACCAAAGGGGGGTTTCTACACATTACATGGGGCCAACGGGCCCAGTACCAGTGTTCTCCCGGGGAGGGGCGATCTCAAGACCTTCCGCCCTCCTCCCCGGGATTTACCTGTCACTTCAGGCCTTCTCCGGGCCCCTTGCGGTGATCACAAGCAAAAGGGGAGGGCTCCTACCCCACTCTGGAGCCCTCCGGTCATAGCTCCTCTTGTTCCCGGGCCTCGCTCTGCCTCCGGGGCCCGGGGTTCATTCAGGGACAACCTCGGGGGAGACACAACATTTCGGAGGGGGCTCTTGCTCTTTACGAGCTCTGGCGCTGCAGTCTCCCACAGTCTCAGGCTGCAATGACGGGGGCGTGGCCGGTGACACGGCGGCGTTCCCCCATCACGTGACACGGGATCTCCTCGGCCTCAGCGGCCTAGTGCACCTGACTGAAACTCCGGCGGGGTTTCTTGCCTCAGGGCCTAACGCGACCTTCACGGTCTCCGGCGGCCCTCTCCTCACATCGGGGGCCGCCGCAACGAATCAGTTAACAGCAGGAAGGCCCTCCAGTCGAACCGGGCCTGCGGCGGTGAATGCCCAGTCAGCGCCTCAGCAGGGGCCCACGGGGATCACAGCGCTTCGCTAGGGAGCTACAGGTAGGCGCTTGGAGGGGACTTCGTAGCGCTTTAAGGGCAGCGCTTTACAGGCACTTTACAGCACTCTGGGGGGGGGGCAGGTTACAGCACTCCTCCAGCGCTTCAGCAGGGGTCATCAAAGGAGCGATCAACAACGCTTGGGCAGATTGCTTCACAGCGCTTTGCAGGCAATTACCACAGCGCTCATCAATTACTTCGTAGCGCTCAGATGGAGGCCCAGCAGGGGTGGTACAGAGCATTCCTCCTCACAGCGCTTTGCAAAGTAAATTACAGCCGGCAAGCGCTTTCCTTAGGACACAGCAATTCTTCACCAGTCAAGCGCTTGGAAGGGCAATGTAGCGCTTAAGCAGTACTAGGTTGGCGCTTCAACAGTAGTTGCTTTAGAATAGAGGCAGCTCACAGGACAAGCACGGTAGGTTAGCGCAGGGACCCCAGGTGGAGTCAGGGGGGCACAGGGAGCGACACAGCGCCAATACCTGGTGGGTTCCTCAAGCGTCCTGTGGTGGCTTAGTTTCTTCTTGGCGTGATGTTTCTTGCGCCCTTAGTTTAGTTGCTTGGTTACTTGTTCCTTGATTTAGTTGCTTGGTTTCTTGTTCCTTGAAGGGGGAATAAATTGGTGGCTGGTGTTCCAAGTTCTTCTTAGCCAATCCCTTCAAGTGGTCCCTGGGGGTTCCCTTCCGCGGGGCTAGATCAGAGGGGGGGGGGGGTACAGGATACCTCAACACTTGAAAGGCAACACCTAGGCCCTGTCTCTTCCAGTATCATAAGTCCCTGCCCTGACCCTCACTGCCTATCCTCCTGCGTAGGTTCTTCCCCAGGTCTCCCCTCAGTCTCTCTGACAGGAAAGTTTCCCTCCCTTTCCTTATATACTGCCAGTTGACAGTTGGTAGTGGCAGTTGGTGTCACCTCACCTCTTCCATAAGGTTCCAGAGGCTTCCAGGAGGTTCCACCATTCTACCTGTGGGCAGGCTGGCAGGCTAAGATGGATACATTGTTTCGAGGGTTCCAGCCAGGCCCTGGCCACTGGAATGCGCCCACTAAACCACGCTGCAGCAGCAGTGGTCAGTGGCAGCCATGTTAGGGGTATAAGTCACCTGCACCTTAACATCAGTTTCACAGTACACAGGGCTTTCCTCACTACACAAGGCCTATACTTTGTTGTTACCATGAGGGCATTCTAAATTAAAAGGGGAATAAAAGGCAAATTATTTGGGGAAAGGGCCAAGTCTCACACCTTGGAGTTGATCATCAACATTTATTAGAAGTGAGCAAATAATTCCACCATTATTTTGCTATATCATTTGGTCCCCTTTCCACATATATGTTTTCACCTTTTAGGCCTCGCCCCATTTTTTTGGTACCTACTGGTGGTGGGTCAGGTTAAGCGTATATATTTTGTCAAGTGACCTGGTGTTCACTTCTTAGACAGGACCTACTGTCCCCCCACCTGACCTAATCGTTGCTTTCTTCTTAATGAAATACTTGTCATTTGTCAACCTGGATATACAGGGCCCTCGGGGAGCCACACCTACCTGCACATTGTCTAATGCTGCTTTATCTCATTGCTCTTGTTTTCAGCATCTGTTACCCCTTACACTATTTAACTTCTGTTCTGACAATTTTGACTTGACGCTGCAGTTTAAGCAAGTGCTGTTTCTGAAGGCCCAGATAAAGGGCGTTTCCATAGTCCAGTCTGGCCAATGCCAAAGTTGTTACCAATGTTTTTACTGCAGGTGGGGGAATATAAGGTTTCACCTTCTGAATTAGTTTTAGAGTTAAATGTACCTGAGAGGCGACCTTGGTTTGATGTTGGAAGGTGAGACTGTCATCGAAGATGAAGCCTAGATTTTTAGCTTTACGCACTGGGGTGGGAAGTATTCCCATAGCTGGGGGCCACCATTTCTGAGACCAAATGGTGGAGTCTGAGCCCAGCAGAAGCACCTCTGTTTTACTTCCATTAAGCTTTAGGCACTTTGCCCGCATCCAGTGATCCATGCAGGTCATACACTGATTAAAGCTGGCCGTTTCTTCCAGATTGCCTGAGATGGATACTACAATCTGGGTATCATCGGCGTAGGACACTAGCGAGAAACAAACTGCCTGATGACGTCAGCTAGGGGGGTGACATACTGATTAAACAGCGTAGGGCTTAAAGATGAGCCCTGCGGTACCCCACAAGGAAGTGAAAAAATGTTTTGAACAAGAATCATCAATCTGAACCTACTGTCGCCTATTGTTAAGGTAGGATTTGATTAAGCTTAGTGCTAAGCTTGATACTCCCAACTTCTGAAGCCTTAGAATGAGGATGTCATGGTTCATTGTGTCAAAGGCCACTGAAAGATCCAAAAGGATCAAGGCGGCCTTTGCACCGGAAACCAGCAGAGAGCGAAACTCCTCTGCTGCCATGACCAAGGCCGTCTCCGTACCATGCCCTTGCCAGAAGCCGTATTGTGAAGAGTCCAGCAGATTTTCTGAGGAAACAAAGGCCGTAAGTTGGAGATTTGTGATTTTTTCCAAAACTTTAGCAGGGAACGGAATCCTTGCTATGGGTCGATAATTATTGTGATCGCTGGTTTCTAGGTTTTTTTCAGCAGGGGGAGGATGGAGACCTTCTTCCAAGCCTCTGAGAAAATGCTGGACATAAGGATCTCGTTGAAAATCAGACAGAGTTGCTCGCTGATCTCATCAGCTGCCTGTTGGAATATTTTAGGGGGGCAGGGGTCGGATGGAGCCCCTGCTTTCACCAATCTGACTATCTGCGAAACCTGTTCTACATTTGGGGGGATAAAAGCATTCAAGCCATGGCCAGGATGTCGCGTAGGTGAAGAGGGTTGATTCACTTGAGGCTCATTGCCTTTTCCACTGAAGAAATCATAGATAGAAAGCACCTTGTCCCTAAAGGAATCTGCGGTTGATTGCAGAAAGTAACATTGCTATTCAGTGCTAGTGGGGTGGGAAGTGTCACTAATTCCTTTAAAGTTGAGAAAAGTAATTTACTTGAGTTGCCCGCCTGCTCAATTTTTCAGAGAAATTGCTGCTTTGTTTCTCCAGAATCATCTTTTTATATTCGGTCAGTGACTGTGTATAACCTGTTTTTTTGGCTTCCGTATAAGTTTTTCTCCAGCGCCTTTCAGCTTGTCTGCATAGTTGCTTCTGGATGCGCAGTGAGTCACAGACCAAGGTTCTGATTTCTTCACCCGTTTGCTAGTAAATGTTTTTTCTGGAGCTAGAATACTTACTGCGTTTGCTATCCAATTAGTAAAAATATTGGTAGATGTATTTACTTCAGGCATTAGTGTCGGTTTAGAGGCAGCTAATGTTAATTGCAGCTGCTGTGGGCTGATTTACTTCCAATTTCTCCCTTTAACATTCCTAAGAGCAGAATGAGGACGAGTAAGATGATGGGATGAGGTAAGTACCAACCGAATGGCCTTATGATCAGAACATGGGATTGGCAACCTCTCCTGCACTTTCAATTGAGGATTAGATATGAATATTCCATCTAGGGTGTGTCCATCCTCGTGGGTAGCATGCTTGATCAGTTGTTCCATCAAGACACTGGACATCAGCTCTAGAAGCGAGATTGTATATTGGTCATTTATATTTTCTAAATGGTAGTTGAAGTCACCTAAGATAGAAAATTCCTGAAAGTCAAAACTAGATTCGAAGATATGACCTTTTGTCTCTACAAACTTGTTCTTAGCCCCTGGTGGTCTATACAGCAGTATGCCGTTAAATATATAGTTTTCACTGATGGTGATTCCAAATGAAAGCAGTTCACAATCAGGACCGCTTCCTGAAGTAGAGCTTTTCATCGACAAGGTGTCCTTGATAATAATCACTATTTCCCCTCCCCGCTTATCCTGTCTGTTATTCCTGATTAATAAGTATCCTTGGGGAATGGCTAATGATCGCTCCGGATCAGATGTTCCATCTGCCCACGTCTCCGTGACAAATGCCATATCTATATTGTGAGCTTCCAGCAGCTCGGCGAATTCAATGTTGTGTTTAATTAAAGAGCGTGTATTCAGGAGTAGGCCCTGGAGGGACTTTTACAAAACTGTTTGCTGGTAAAGGACTTGATGCGAGTTAAAGCTGCATTTTGTTTTGGTGAAGAGGAACTTCATGTCACACAGAGGGCACACCTTAGGCTCTTTCAAAGGATCGAGTTGCGGACAGGAATCCTTCATCTGGGGGTTAAGACTTACAAGAGTATCTCTTGTATATTTTAAACTTGGGCCCAAGATCAGTAGGGAACGGACAGGGGGGGTGGCCCTGGGCCCGATCTAGGCGCGGATGGGCGCAGACGGGCTTGCCTTTGGCGTGCCAGCGGCGCGCCCTCTGTGCATCTGCTCCGGCATGCTGCTTAAATAGCAGTGAGTCAGGCGTCTCTCGTGCACACATCAGTTGTTTCCAAACCAGAAGTACTAGTCAGGTATGTCCGGTCCCTCAGTCCTCCGCAACAAACGGCACAAGCCATGGCAGAACGGGCGGGGAGGGAAAATCACAACAGCTGCCACCCTGATTAGCAAGTTAAAACGAAGTGCCGGTAAGCATGTGGAATGAGGTACAAAAACCAATTACGATCCTAGCAGGTGGAGTAAAAGTCTAAAATGAACGCTAAGTGTCAATCTCAATGCGGTTTTTAAAAGTAGCAGCAGGGCAAAATGATAGGTGACAAGACCTACCGCTGGTGTTCTCGCGTCCGCGCCGGCATGCTGCTTAAATAGCAGTGAGTCAGGCGTCTCACACACACATCAGCTGTTCCCAACCCGCAAGTGCTAGTCAGGTATGTCCGGTCCTTTAGCCCTCCGCAACAAACGGCAAAAGCCACGGCGGAACGGGGCGGGGATGGAAGATCACAACAGCTGTCACCCTGATTAGCAAGCTAAAACGAAGCGCCTGTAAGTTTTGTGGAATAAGGTACAAAAACCAATTATGATCCTAACAGTTGGAGTTAAAGTCTAAAATGAGCACAAAGTGTCAATCTCAATGTGGCAAGACCTACCGCTGAATTCCAGATATAATCAATCTGTAAGAAAATAACATGAAACATAATTTGCACAAGCACCAATGTATCTTGGACAAGTGTCCTTTAGTATTTCATGCAAATTTTGCTGCAAGTTAAAAATATCTTGTGACACTTTTTTCTAAACTTCTAAAAAATGTCAAGTAACCTCTGTTTGGGCATTATTTGTACATGTGTCTGTTTCTCTGGGTTGTCATTACAGTTCGACTGATGGAATCTGTCCGGCGCATGGACATAAACATCCTTATGACTTTTTTGCATACATCTGCTGATGCAAATTCAAATGGGAACATCTTGTTATGTTGTAAAATCCTGGAACATCGAAAAAAGGTAACTGTGATTCTCCATTGCTTTACCGGGCATTCTAGGGAATAAGAGGCAATGTGCTTCATTTAAACATGTGGTTGTCTCATGGTATGATATATTATGTATGTGAGAATTTCAGAGTATTATATGATATGGCAGTAGAAGCCTTATCATGGAATACAGTCACAAAAACTGTCTTGGGTCCAGTGAAGCTTGTTTGTATCACCTTTGTTCAACCCTGGGTATCTGGGGCTTCGAGCAGCAAAGCTTGACAAAGGAACTTAGTGTAAATCATTTAAGAGCACCAAACAATGGAATAAGAAAGTCACACAAGAGATACAACAATACTTTATGAAAATAGAACATATTTTTATACATTTTTAGAATCCATGTTCATCAAATTTCATTGGAGGTTCCAGAGAAATGTATTTTGAAAACAGTAAAAAAAACTTTCAATACAACCACAAAACAGCACTGGTCAACAAAAGTTTGTACATTTTTTTAATGTTTAAAACAGTTAGTTTGTCAACTTCAGCACGACTTAAGGTCACTTTGGGCAGTGACCTGGCCACCAGACCCTTTTTCAGTTCAGTTCCAGCCTTTAGAAAACAACCACCATAGAGAACAATGAAGTAGTTCCTATGCTGGGGATGCAAGCAGAAAATATGTTCAAATATCATCCTGGAGCTGTGCAGTTGACAAGGGTGAGCTGTGGGTGATTCCTTGGTGCATGGGTGAGGTGGGGTAACTTTGGCCACTGCATGTGAGGTCCCATGGCATCATCTTTGTGACAGTCGATGGCCAGCAGCGGCTGGGCTACTGTTCTCCCGACACAGCAATCACTGCGAATATCCTTGGTAGAGGCTAGTGTCCCTCTAAGGCAAGAAATCCTTTGATAGTAGTCCTGGGTCCAGCAGACTCGAGTGCAACTTTTGGCTACATCGGAGATGTCTCTAGGAGCACCCAACAGCAGTCAGTGGTGATTCCTCTGAAGAAGATACTGCTTTGCCGGTTTTGGCTTTCTCAACTTCGGTATCCATGGTGCTGTTCCAGGGGGCCAACCAACTAACCCTTGGAGTCACTGCTTCAATCTGGCTCTGGGATCAATGTTTTCCCAAGCCGGGAGCCGCAGGCACAGTCCAAATTTTACTAGTCCAAAGTGCAGCAGGTGCAGTCCTTCCAACAGTGAATCCTCTCTTTGTGCTATTCCAAGGGCTTTTCCAAATCCTGAGGTTTAGCATGCCAGGGGTGCCTATTTTATCCTGGGAAAGTGCCTGGGGGGACAACGTGGTCACTATCCAATGGGCTAGTAGGCCCACTCCTTTTTTGCGACAAAGTTCAAGTTATGTGTGGCATTTCGCAATCCCAGTGTACAATATTCTTTCTACTGTCAAGCCCACAGGAAAACAGGTTTGAGGACAGTGTTTTCCTCTCCTTCCCTGCCTCCAATTTGTCTGCAGGAACAAAAGTCATCCTGCTCGGGTGTGTTGTCACCCTTTAAAGGGGGCATTTCCTTTGAGCCTGCCTTTTTGGCTAACACCTCAGTTGGCCTTTCTGGGAGAGGAGGTGACACCTCACTCTGCGGCAATTGCCTTTGTGCTTAAGCCTTGGAGTTGTTCACATGTCTCCCCAGGTGGGCAGAAAGCTGTCTGTTGGCCTGCACAAAGCCACTGGACTAGCTAGGGCACAGAGTGTCAACTTTTTAAAAGCTGCCTCTTTAACAGTGACGTTAATTTCGATTTGGGCATTGTTGGACCTGGGATTACCAGTCCACATAGGGTAGCATGACATCGAGTGGAAAGACCTATCTCAAAGCAATTGTGTTATACTTGCATAGCATCTAGACAGTAACCCAATGCCCTTTCACCAAAAAGGAAACACCACACCGTGTTTAGGAAAGTAGAAAATCGTTATATTCTGTTTCAGTTAGTTTCTTATTTTTCTCTTAGTTGCAAAAACAGTAGCACATTCTTATTTAAAACAGTGTAATAAATTCACTTGTTCATATAAGCTTTCCCAGTTTCATAGTAATAAGGTTCCCCTGACAAACTTATTCAGTCACCACATTTCCTTTTACAGGCTAGATCCCTTCAACTCCTAAAGACATATTACATCATCCTGGATCAAAAGGGGAAATTCTTTACATAAGGTAACCTAGGTTGTCTATCTCGATATTCCTGGACAGGAAGACAAGTTAATCTCAGTATTACATTACATTTGTAAACAACACTTCAAATCTGCATAGACCCCTTTTACTGTGCAATTACTAATGGTTAGATGGATTGACAGTTCAAGTAGTAGACCCGGCAGTTTAACCTGTAAAGCTTATATTTTCCTCTGCCTTGGTCTTGTTATATCACCAATACCAGCACACTCCCACTGAATAACAGGGTACATATGGTTATGGCACCCTAGAAAGTTCACGCTTTCCTCCCCGCTGTTTCCGATGTAGTTATGTGGATTCCGTGATTTCCCCCCCCCCCTGGCTTCCCTTGTTCGCTATGTGCCAGGCAGTCTACCAATTTCTCCTGAGCCAACAGAAGGATCCGTACAGTTCCCTCTTCTCTTACCCCCACAACCACCCGACTTACTCCGGGCTTTCGGTAACTGCCAGTTGTTTTAATTTGGCCAATTACTTGCACAAATTAGTCTTTTCCCCTCCCGGCACAACTTTCAGGGGCAGAAGCAAGGCCCCTTCAGCTCCAGGGGCCCTGCACTCCAACAGTCTTACCGGGCTCTTTCAGCCTCCTCCCGGTCTGTTGATTCGATCGCGCTACCGTTTCTAGTCACGCGATCGCCGCCCCGCTCTGATCCCCGCCTCGTCGCTGCAGGCTTCTCACCGCTGACAAGGCCGGAACTTCACCACAACTCCCTCGACATCTCCGCTGGCTCCGCGTCCCGCCCTCTCCTCAGCTGTCAGAGAGGAAGGGACCTGATGTGGCTGGCCTACTCAGGTTCCCGCCCCTTCCTTTCGCGCTCACCCGGCAACACTCTCCGGCCCCTGCGCTGCCACTTCACACGATCTGCGGCACAGGTGTCCAGAGCTGGGTCCACTTCTGTTGGTTCTCCCCACTGGGACCCGGGAATACAGGGCAGGTACTCAGCGAGGGGGTAACAACAGCCAGATGCCACAAGGTAAGGTTTTCCTTACAAGCGGATGGCCACAGAGAACCCAAAAGGAAGGGATATTAAAAGTGATTCGATCTGGACCCGCACTTCCTGTAAAAGCGGTCCAGGCAAAGTCACAGAGAACATAGGGGGGAGATAAAAGTAACGGGACAGTCTCTTCCAAATCGGATGCTTCCTCCAATGTACTCCCCAGAACAACGTTTAACCTCTTCTCACCGGGGGTTCAATGATGTTGTTCCCAGGGACACTACAAGGGTTCTATGTTCTATAGTCCATAAACCGGTGGTGGGGCTCAGTCAATAACTAGGGGGTGACATCCTCAGAAAAGGCAGCCGACCCATAGGACGATCTAACCTCTATCAGTGCGCCTTCCTCCCTACACTACCGCCTCATTCCTCACCAGGTTCCTTCCAGACTCTCTCTGGTCACTCTAAAATGGCCGCCCTGGTTCTGGTCCTTTTATAGACTGGGCCCTGGCTACTGGAATCAGCTGGAAGGTTCTAGAGCCTTCCCAGTGTAGTTCTATGGCTCAGGTCTCTGAGGTAAAAATGTGGCAGTTACAAGCCACCATTTTGTGTGTCTATATTTTTACCATGTTAAGCGAGCATCTAAGGCCTCAAGAAGTTATAGGAAGAAGGCACTCAGAACTCTAGGGACAACACCAAAAATTGTAGTGGACGCAAAAATAAAATAAAAATTAGGAGGCAGAAAGGAGGGAAAAGAAAGAAAAATAGGATGGACCACCCAAAGAGCTGACAGGTCTAACACTCGTCCCCCCCAGCTGAAAGTGGGGAGAGCTACCCAACCCCTTGGGAGTTCTCATCACTAAGGCGGAAATACCTGGAGAGACCGTCTACATTGGCGTAGTCCACTCCAGGTCGATGTTCCACCCGGAAGTCCATTCCCTGTAGGGAGATGGACCATCTCAACAGCTTGGGATTCTCCCCCTTCATTTGCATCAGCCAACAAAGGGGTCGATGGTCGGTCTGAACCAGGAAGTGCGAGCCAAACAGGTATGGCTGCAACTTCTTCAGAGCCCATACCACTGCAAAGGCTTCCCGCTCAATTGCACTCCACTTCTGTTCCCGGGGAAGCAGTCTCCTAGACAGGAAGACAACAGGTTGATCCAGCCCCTCTTCATTGAGTTGCGATAACACTGCCCCAATGCCATGCTCTGATGCGTCTGTCTGGACAATGAATTCCTTGGAGAAATCCGGGGCCCTGAGGACTGGAGCTGCACACATTGCTTGTTTCAACTTCTCAAAGGCTTGCTGACAAGCCTCCGTCCAGACTACCCGTCGAGGTTGTTTCTTGGATGTGAGCTCAGTCAGGGGTGCCACAATAGTGCCATACCCCTTCACAAAGCGACGGTAGTAACCTGTGAGGCCCAGCAAGGCTCGGACCTCAGTTTGGGTCTTGGGGGGCTCCCAAGCCATGATAGCCTCAATCTTTGCCTGGAGGGGCTGCACCGTTCCCCTGCCCACCAAGTGGCCTAGGTACACAACCGACCCCTGCCCGATCTGACATTTACTGGCCTTGATTGTCAAGCCAGCCTGTTTCAGGGCCTGGAGAACAGCTTGTAAGTGACACAAATGGTCCTCCCGACTGCTGCTGAAGACGGCAATGTCATCCAGATAAGCAGCGGAGAAAGCCTCCATCCCAGAGAGGACCTGGTTCACCAGCCGCTGAAAGGTGGAAGGGGCGTTCTTGAGCCCAAAGGGCATTACGCAGAACTGGTAGTGGCCCTCAGGCGTGGAGAAGCCTGACCTTTCCTTTGCTCCATCTGTAAGGGAGATCTGCCAGTACCCTGAAGTAAGGTCGAAGGTACTCAAGTATTGGGCAGCTCCCAGCCGGTCAATAAGTTCATCCGCCCTAGGGATCGGATGTGCATCAGTCTTGGTCACTGAATTCAGTCCCCGGTAATCCACACAGAACCTTAGTTCTGGGGTGGTGCCCGGTGGGGCAGCTTTTGGTACCAGAACTACCGGACTGGACCAGGGGCTACTAGAAGGTTCAATTACTCCTAGCTCCAGCATCTTTGTAACTTCACTGTGGATGCTGGCCTTCACCTTGTCTGACAGCCGGTAGGTCTTAGACTTCACTGGTGGGCTGTCTCCTGTATCCACATCATGGGTACACAGGTGGGTCCTTCCCGGGACAAGGGAGAACAGTGAGGAGTACTGCTCCAGGACCTGGCAGCAGTCTTCTCGCTGCTCAGGAGTTAGGGATGGTGAGAGAATCACTCCCTCGACCGACCCATCCTTTTCCTGAGACGAAAAGAGATCAGGGAGAGGCTCGCTTTCCGCTTCCTCTGTTCCATCAGTCACCATCATTAAGATGACCTCGGGCCTCTCATGGTGGGGTTTGAGACGATTGGCATGCAGCACCCGTAGGGGCTGTCGAGGGGTCTTAAGATCCACCAGATAAGTGGCCTTACCCTTCTTCTCCATCTCCTCAAAGGGGCCTGTCCAGCGATCCTGGAGGGCACTAAGCTCTCCAGGTTCCATCACCCACACTTTCTGGCCAGGCTCTAACTCCACAGGGTGAGCGTTGTGGTCAGACCACTCTTTCATCACTGCTTGGCTGGCTTCCAAGTTGTCTGAAGCTTGCTTCCACAACTTAGCTATTTGGCTCCGGAAGGCCAGCATGTAGCTCACCACATCCTGGGGAAGCTTCCTGGGAGACTTTTCCCATTTGTCTTTCACCAGGCTGAGAGGTCCACGCACAGGGTGTCCATACAGAAGCTCGAAGGGGCTGAAGCCCAATCCCTTCTGTGGAACTTCCCTGTAAGAAAACAACAGACAGGGTAGGAGGACGTCCCATTTCCTCCGCAGGCTCTCAGGCAGACTTCTTATCATGCCTTTCAAGGTCTTGTTGAACCTTTCCACCAGACCATTGGTCTGTGGGTGATAAGGAGTGGTAAACCGGTAGGTAACTCCACACTCCTTCCACATAGCCCGCATGTACGCTGACATGAAGTTGGTCCCCCTGTCAGACACAACCTCCTTGGGGAAACCCACTCGGGTAAAGATCCCCATCAGGGCCCTAGCCACTGCAGGTGCAGTAATGGTCCTCAGAGGTATTGCCTCTGGGTACCGTGTGGCGTGATCCACCAGAACCAGGATAAACCTGTGACCAGCTGTAGTTGGTGGATCCAATGGCCCCACAATGTCGATGCCCACCCTTTCAAAGGGGGTGCTAACGAAAGGAAGTGGTTCCAGGGGAGCTTTTAGCTTCATCCCTGTTTTCCCACTGGCTTGGCAAGTTACACATGTCCGACAGTATGTGTCGGATGCCACCCTCATCTGAGGCCAGTAAAAGTGGGGGACAGCCGGGCAAATGTCTTGTCCTGTCCTAAGTGTCCTGCCAGGGGTATTTTATGAGCCAATTCTAAAAGAGAGGCTCGGTAACGTTGAGGGACAACCAAGGCCCGTGATGAACCGTGCACGGGTGCCTTAGGTTCACTGTAGAGGAGTCCATCCTCCCAGTAAATATGGTAATTCCCAATAACGTTCCCTGCTGCCTGGGCTTCGGCCTGTCGCCTCAGTCCCTCAAGGGTAGGGCACTCCTTCTGGCCCTTACAAAACTCCTCCCTGGTAGGCCCTCCTTCCACATGCCACTCAGCATGGATAGGTAAGTTCTCCAGGGAGACAACTTCCCCCTCCACGGACTCCTGGTCCACCACCACAGGTGGCCTATCTGTCACATGGGGTGTGGAAGCCGAGGCAGGCTTCTCCTGTCCTCGGTTCTTTCCCTTTTTGGCAGCTGGCTGTGCCTTTGTTCCAGGCTCCAGCCCAAGCGAACTCCCCCTCCGGGTAGTCGCGGACCTTGTGCTAGCACAGGCCCAGTCAGGTGTACCCAGCATCTCAGAATGAGTCCGGTATTCCACCTCCTTCCAAGCTTTGTGCTCCATATCATTCCCCAACAGACAATCGACCGGCACGGCAGGGCTTATGGCAACTCGAAGTGAACCTGCAACCCCTTCCCACTCAAATGGAACCTCGGCCACAGGGTAGTGGCCCAATCTGCCGTCAGCCATCGTGGCAGGGTGGAGTACATGTGGAATCACCTGCTCTGGAGACACCAGTTGACTCCTTACCATAGTCATACTGGCTCCTGTGTCTCTCAGAGCTTCCCCTCTTTGGCCATTGATGGTGACCCACTGCCCATACTTAGTAGTATTTGAGGGCACCTGGATCTTAGGAACCATCTCCCGATCTCCCAGGGACACTAAGGTGACACCCGCCCACTCCCCCCCCTTATCTAAGGGCAACTCCTCCCCGAGCACTACACTAGCTACTCCCGGGGCTTTTCCTCCAGTGGGAGGGGGTGGTCTCTTCGGGCACTTGACATCTCCCTTATAGTGTCCAACACCACCACAATCAAAGCAGTGGACAACCCTTGGCTGCTGACTTTGGCCAGGATGAGGGTTTCTGGGCGGGTTAGCCTTAGGGGTGAATCCTGTTCCCTTTCCCTGGAAACTGTTTTGGGGGCCTTTTGAGAACTCCCTCTTTTTATCTCCCCCCTCTTTCTTCTGGGGGGTGCCCTGTCCGGTCATTTGGGAATCCCCTCCAGTCCCCTTTGAGGACACCCGGGTAGTAGCCCAGATGTCCGCCTCCTCAGCAAGCTTCCGGGGGCTGGTCAGCTTGCTGTCCACCAGGTGTTGTCGCAGCTCGGGAAAAAATTTCTCGAGTAGGTGCTCCTTGAGTATAAGGTCATACAACCCCTCATAGTCCCTCACCTCGCTGCCTTGTACCCAACCCTCTAATGCCTTCTTTGCGTAGTCCAAGAAATCCACCCAATTCTGTGTGCCTAGTTTGTGACTACCCCTAAACTTCTGTCGGTATTTTTCTGGAGCCAGTCCAAACTTTCTTATTAGCGCCACTTTCATGGTGGGGTAGTGGGTCTGCTCTCCCTGCTCTAGGGCCAATAGTGTATCCCTTCCTGCAGGAGGCATGTATTTATACAAGCCACCCCCCCTGTGTTTCTCCAGTATCCCATGGGCTCTTAAGGAGACCTCATAGGCGGCCAGCCACTTGGCGATGTCATCCCCTGCGCTGTAACTGGCGACTACGTCCTTTGGTAAATAGGGTCTGGGTTCCCTGGTTGTATCTTTGGATTCGCTGCCACCATTAGGAGTACTGGGAGTCCCTGCTTGAAGGGCCTGGAGATCTAACTCTCTGAGTTTCAACTCATGAGCCATCCTCTGCTCCTCCCTCTCCTAGCTAACTCCCACTTCAGCTGTCTTTTCTCTCTCCGGTCAGCTAATTCAGCTTCGGTCAAGCTTCTTCCAGAAACACTGCTGCCCTCCCTTGAAAGTGTCCTAGGACCCGGTAGTAGGTTCCCCACTTCAGGTTGGTACAATCCATCTGCCCCGATGACAGTGTACCGGTCTGCCTCCTCCTCCTCTTCCTTCCCATCTGGGTGAGCTGCCACCCACGCCCTCAAGCTGGTTTGGAGTTCCCCCTTTTTAGCACCACGTTTGAAGAACACTCCCATATTTTGACCAAATTCTCGGAGTTGAGCCACTGTATAGGTCTCTAACTCTTCCAGAGCGAATTCCATTTTGCCAATGAGAGTCAGGGACAGCCACTCGGAAGAAATTAGTTGAGAGGATAATTAGAAGCTTCTTCCACCCACCACCAGGAGTAAATTTGGAAAAACAAAAATATAATTAGGGAGTCCGCCAGGAGAAAACTCCAGGTGTAGGTCTGTGGAGTACACTAGGCTACTGCAAAGTGGACGCAAGCACAAGCTCTATCCCATCGCTGGACACCAATTATGTTGGACCTGGGATTACCAGTCCACATAGGGTAGCATGACATCGAGTGGAAAGACCTATCTCAAAGCAATTGTGTTATACTTGCATCACATCTAGACAGTAACCCAATGCCCATCCACCAAAAAGGAAACACCACAACGTGTTTAGAAAAGTAGAAAATCTTTATATTCTGTTTCAGTTAGTTTCTTATTTTTCTCTTAGTTGCAAAAACAGTAGCACATTCTTATTTAAAACAGTGTAATAAATTCACTTGTTCATATAAGCTTTCCTAGTTTCATAGTAATAAGGTTCCCCTGACAAACTTATTCAGTCACCACATTTCCTTTTACAGGCTAGATCCCTTCAACTCCTAAAGACATATTACATCATCCTGGATCAAAAGGGGAAATTCTTTACATAAGGTAACCTAGGTTGTCTATCTCGATATTCCCGGACAGGAAGACAAGTTAATCTCAGTATTACATTACATTTGTAAACAACACTTCAAATCTGCATAGACCCCTTTTACGGTGCAATTACTAATGGTTAGATGGATTGACAGTTCAAGTAGTAGACCCGGCAGTTTAACCTGTAAAGCTTATATTTTCCTCTGCCTTGGTCTTGTTATATCACCAATACCAGCACACTCCCACTGAATCAACAGGGTTCCTATGGTTATGGCACCCTAGAATGTTCACGCTTTCCTCCCTGCTGTTTCCAATGTAGTTATGTGGCTTCCGTGATTCCCCCCCCCCCTGGCTTCCTTTGTTCGCTATGTGCCAGGCAGTCTACCAATTTCTCCTGAGCCAACAGAAGGATCCGTACAGTTCCCTCTTCTCTTACCCCCACAACCGCCCGACTTACTCCGGGCTTTCAGTAACTGCCAGTTGTTTTAATTGGGCCAATTACCTGCACAAATTAGTCTTTTCCCCTCCAGGCACAACTTTCAGAGGCAGAAGCAAGGCCCCTTCAGCTCCAGGGGCCCTACACTACAACAGTCTTACCGGGCTCTTTCAGCCTCCTCCCGGTCAGTTGATTCGATCGCGCTACTGTTTCTAGTCACGCGATCGCCACCCCGCTCTGATCCCCGCCTCGTCGCTGCAGGCTTCTCACCGCTGACGAGGCCGGAACTTCACCACAACTCCCTCGACATCTCCGCTGGCTCCGTGTCCCGCCCTCTCCTCAGCTGTCAGAGAGGAAGGGACCTGATGTGGGCTGGCCTACTGAGGTTCCCGCCCCTTCCTTTCGCGCTCGCCCGGCAACACTCTCTGGCCCCCGCGCTGCCACTTCGCACGATCTGCGGCACGGGTGGCCAGAGCTGGGTCCACTTCTGTTGGTTCTCCCCACTGGGACCCGGGAATACAGGGCCGGCACTCAGCGAGGGGGTAACAACAGCCAGATGCCACAAGGTAAGGTTTTCCTTACAAGCTGATGGCCACAGAGAACCCAAAAGGAAGGGATATTAACGGTGATTCGATCTGGACCCGCACTTCCTGTAAAAGCGGTCCAGGCAAAATCACAGAGAACATAGGGGGGAGGGAAAAGTAACGGGACAGTCTCTTCCAAATCGGATGCTTCCTCCAATGTACTCCCCAGAACAACGTTTAACCTCTTCTCACCGGGGGTTCAATGACGTTGTTCCCAGGGACGCTACAAGGGTTCTATGTTCTATAGTCCATAAACCGGTGGTGGGGCTCAGTCAATAACTAGGGGGTGACATCCTCAGAAAAGGCAGCCGACCCATAGGACGATCTAACCTCTATCAGTGCGCCTTCCTCCCTACACTACCGCCTCACTCCTCACCAGGTTCCTTCCAGACTCTCTCTGGTCACTCTAAAATGGCCGCCCTGGTTCTGGTCCTTTTATAGACTGGGCCCTGGCTACTGGAATCAGCTGGAAGGTTCTAGAGCCTTCCCAGTGTAGTTCTATGGCTCAGGTCCCTGAGGTAAAAATGTGGCAGTTACAAGCCACCATTTTGTGTGTCTATATTTTTACCATGTTAAGCGAGCATCTAAGGCCTCATGAAGTTATAGGAAGAAGGCACTCAGAACACTAGGGACAACACCAAAAATTGTAGTGGACGCAAAAATAAAAGAAAAATTAGGAGGCAGAAAGGACGGAAAAGAAAGAAAAATAGGAGGGACCACCCAAAGGGCTGACAGGTCTAACAGGCATCAAGTTGAATTTGATGTAAGGTAGTCCCATTCAGAAGTTAGCCGGACTAACTTTCCTCATAAAAACAACAACTTTAAGGGTTTTGCTGCTAAGGCTATATAAACGTATATGTCTTGCTTAACAATATACAGCTCCCTGCCATAGGGGTCTATATGGCTTCCTTAGGGGTGAATTGCATATATCATTAAGGGAACGGGTGGCTTTGCCATTAATGGCAATGCCATAGTCAAATTAGCATTGTGAACACTACCCTTCTAGTCTGCAGTGGGAGGCTGGTAGCCTTCTTGTCTTTTGTCACACTCTGCACCATATACTAGGGACTCAAAAGTAAGTTTGTGCTTGCAAATTGGGGTCATCCAATTCAAGAAATCTTTTATAATGGGTCAGTACACTGGCACTGGGGTCAGGTTAACAGGCCTCAGTGCACTGAGTCGAAAAAACAGCAACTAGTACTCAAATAGGGGCAAGAACTGGGGCGGGAACATGCAAAAAGCCCGTTTCCTGACAGTGTAGGGTTGTAGTGTGATGTTTTTGGGCCCTAGGGTACTGCAAAGGACTATGTGGTGTGAAGTAGAGTTGTATAAGGTTAGGTTGTCTTGGCTTGTAGTCCAATGCTTTGCTATAGTGTACAGAATAAGTAAGTTAGTGTGGTGTTGCAGTGTTATATCATATTTTTGTGCAGTGTACTATAGTCTTGTGCAGTTTGTCAGTGTCATGCTGTGCTGTAGTGCAGCTATGTGTGTTTTGTGGCGTTATGATGTAGTATGATGCAGAGATGTATTGTAATGCATTACATCGCTGTGTTGTGTTGCAAGTGCCTGGAATGACATATTTTCATCTAAAGCATCCATTAAGTATACATATTGATATTGTACTTCATGGATGAGTCATTAGAGAAAACAGTATTGCAACCTTTGTTTGAACATTTCAACTCTGTTCGGTCAGAGACTGTGGGAGAAAATGGCAGACACTAACCTTTCACCGAAACATGTCATGGCAAATTCTTTCTTGGAGTGAAGAAAGAACAGTTACAATGCTAGTTTGCTGTAAAAATACTTCAGATCTTGGGGTCTACAACCTAGAAACAGAAAGACTGGATCATGCCAGGTATTCAAGATATCCCTGTAAAACAAATGTACATAACCCCATCGAAATGAAGATCATTTAACCACTCTGGTTAATCCAGAAATGTAACCAGAATCTTGCTTTGAGGGACTTATTGTGAAATACCCTGATACTCATTACAGCAAATCTGTGAATGGAAAGCTCTCAGGTCAGCTACTTTTGTCCTTACATATTATGTTGAGTGTCATCTAAAGGAGCCGTTTGTGAGACGTAAGGATGCATGTCTAGTTTCTACTCTAGATAGGGATAATTGAGAAAAATGTGGCACAAGGAAAAGGTCAATAATTACAGGCCAAAAAAGACTATCATCCCAATTCACAAAAGTAGAAATACCTGCAAACATGCACATTTACTCTTAGACTTTGTAGTAACTTTACTGCTTTTGGCTATTCACCGTTTTCACATGTAAAGTTACAACACAGTGGAAATGTGCATATCCTCGATCCCTGAAAACTAGAGGGTGGAGGCAAATTTATAAGTGACTAGTTGCCACTGGTAACGTTTCACACTTTTTTCACCAGGGCAGAGTTCTCCCTATGGTGTAGTATTGGGGATTTTTAATCTTTAAAATAAGTTAATGAAAATATTTTAATGTATTTTATATTTTTTTTTACACCTAAAAGAAATTGAAAATAAATTCTACAGCAATACTATCTTGAAAGTATGTTAAAATATTTCCTGTAAATATAATAAGCTAATACAAAATTATTTATTTAAATATTTATTTAAAAAATCAACTAGAAAGTATAATGTATATTTAATCTGAATTAAAAATTACTAATTGTTTGTTGTTAAATGTATTTAAATTATAATAACTGTAATTTGTGTATATATAAATATATATATATATGTATATATATATATATATATATATATATATATATATATATATATATATATATATATATATATATATATATATCCATACACGTTTCCCACCAGTTCCTCCGAACTCACAACTGGTGCCTCCAATTAGCGGGGGTGTGACCCATTTCATTCAACAACCAAAAAAGCAACTGGAACACTCCCAGGGCTTTCAACGTAACTTTATTGGCCACATACGCGTTTCAGCAATCAGCCTTCATCAGTGTGGCAAAAGTAAATGTTCGACATAGGCATAACCATGAGAATGTAAGCAATTGACTATTTTCTATCCAATCGGGAGACAGTAGTTGAGCCAGTAGGCAGATGGTGAACCGACATCTCAGTTTGTTATTTTAAGGACTGTGTGACTTGTATGCCCAATGGAAATTTGAGATGTCATCAGTGATGTCACTGAGCATGTCATGAGTGATGTAATATGTGACGTCATCAGCAGTGCATTGCATGGGCACGAGTTAAAGTTAGGTCTACTGACTATTTCTATGGTTTTGTACGAGTGAAATCTCCAACTAACTATAACGTCCCTGAAACCAATGTTTTTTTCAGTGTGGGGTCCAACTAGCCCACTCGGGACATCCAGTAAGGACCTGTCTAAAGAGTCGATCACCTGGGTGACCTCCTCGCAAAAAATCATCTTGCTAAAAAATTGTCATTGGCCATCAGTGGGCCAGACCTATGGCGATCTCCACCAAGTATGATGGGATCTCTGGTGCATTGTCAGGCATGCAGGATGTATAAAGGAGTTCATAATAACATTGGGACTCTGCCAGAACATCTTCACCAACAAAAACAGAGGACTCCGAGACGGTGCGCAATTCATCAACATAACTACCTAGGCAATTAGGGTGGATTATCCGCACAAGAGTGCGGTCGGGCGCACCCCCTCACCATAGCACGGAGCCCTAGTGTGTTTCCCTAGATATGCGATTTTCCTATCAGCCAGATCGCGAAATTCAGTCAACAATACTAAACATCAATGGAGTTGGAGGCCGCCGCCTTAGGAGGCACTTAAGTCTATACCTTGGAGGTTTAAAAGCATTGCGGTTGGGAGTAGATATCTCATAGGATACTCAGATGCTTGGATATGCACACCCCACAGATATATGCTTTAAAGGCCTTCCAAAGGGTTGCCTGTGTGGAGACCATGCCCGAGTTCATTGCGAAGTAGTGGACGATGGAATGAAGGAGTTCGCTACAGAAGACAGGATCATGTAGAGCCTAGTCATGGATACTCAAGGTGCGCTCTGACCTACATCCATAGGGGATCTGTAGGGTTAAGAGAACAGGGCTATGATCTGATAGAGTTTGCGGTAGAAGTTTTACCTTTGTAGTCCAGAGTGAAACATTAGCGGACAAGAACCAATAATTTAGCCATGTCAAAATATCATGTGGGGCAGAGTAAAAGGTATACCCAGGTGTGGATGGCTGTTGAGCACATCAGATATCCTGTAGAGCATAAGCGTCTGCAATATAAGGTGGAGTGCTTCCCATGATTGGGGATAACCACTCAGCTGGGTACTAGAGTCAATGCTAGAGTATGTACCATGTTGAAATCCCCACCCAGAAGAGCAAAGTTGGCATCTGCATGTCCCATATGGGCATAAAACTCCTGAAAGAATTGTGGATACTCAGTGTTCGGGCGTATATGTTGACTAATAGAACTCGATTGTCAGTGAGGCTGCCTTGTAGGATTAAATATTTAACAACAAGGGGTGGTGATGGACAGAGTTTCTGAATTAAGCAGAATACTCTCACCCAGTCAAGAGATCAGGGCTAGATCCAACACCGTTTTTTTAGCTCACTGCACCATCCCAGTTCAGAACCTGGCTATATGCAAATTAGTCTGTTCCTGTCCCAGTGCATGATGGGAACAGGGCAAACCAAACTACCAAGCCAATTCTTACACTGGGAAGGAAACAAGCTTCCGGGGACCGGTTTCTGCCATTTCAGGCGTCGTCGGCCCGGCTTGCTTGAATCCTGATGGTGCAATGAGGAAGTGACTCACATCTGAGTATACCCTTCCACGCTTAGGGTGGACAAAATATTTACCAACAAGGGGTGGTGATGGACAGAGTTTCTGAATTAAGCAGAATACTCTCACCCAGTCAAGAGATCAGGGCTAGATCCAACACCGTTTTTTAGCTCACTGCACCATCCCAGTTCAGAACCTGGCTATATGCAAATTAGTCTGTTCCTGTCCCAGTGCATGATGGGAACAGGGCAAACCAAACTACCAAGCCAATTCTTACACTGGGAAGGAAACAAGCTTCCGGGGACCGGTTTCTGCCATTTCAGGCGTCGTCGGCCCGGCTTGCTTGAATCCTGATGGTGCAATGAGCAAGGGACTCACATCTGAGTATACCCTTCCACGCTTAGGGTGGACAAAATATTTAACAACAAGGGGTGGTGATGGACAGAGTTTCTGAATTAAGCAGAATACTCTCACCCAGTCAAGAGATCAGGGCTAGATCCAACACCGAGATCTTGTCTCCTTTCTGGTGAAGAATTGGCTTGGTAGTTTGGTCTGCCCTGTTCCCATGATGCACTGGGCCAGGGACAGACTAATTTGCATATAGCCAGGTTATGAGCTGGGATGGGGCAGTGAGCTAAATAACGGTGATGGATCAAGCCCTGATCTTTGGACTGGGTAAGAGTGGTCTGCTTAATTCAGACACTCTGTTCATCACCACCCCCTTTTCTGAATCGTTTTTGGCCACTATAGGTGTGGCAGGGTATACTCAGACATGAGTCCCTTGCTCACTGCTCCATCAGGATTCAAGCAAGCCGGGCCGACGACGGCTGAAATGCCAGAAACCGGTCCCCGGAAGCTTGTCTCCTTTCTGGTGAAGAATTGGCTTGGTAGTTTGGTCTGCCCTGTTCCCATGATGCACTGGGCCAGTGTCAGACTAATTTGCATATAGCCAGGTTCTGAGCTGGGATGGGGCAGTGAGCTAAATAACGGTGATGGATCAAGCCCTGATCTTTGGACTGGGTAAGAGTGGTCTGCTTAATTCAGACACCCTGTTCATCACCACCCCCTTTTCTGAATCGTTTTTGGCCACTCTAGGTGTGGCAGGGTATACTCAGACATGAGTCCCTTGCTCACTGCTCCATCAGGATTCAAGCAAGCCGGGCCGACGACGGCTGAAATGCCAGAAACCGGTCCCCGGAAGCTTGTCTCCTTTCTGGTGAAGAATTGGCTTGGTAGTTTGGTCTGCCCTGATCCCATGATGCACTGGGCCAGGGACAGACTAATTTGCATATAGCCAGGTTCTGAGCTGGGATGGGGCAGTGAGCTAAATAACGGTGATGGATCAAGCCCTGATCTTTGGACTGGGTAAGAGTGGTCTGCTTAATTCAGACACCCTGTTCATCACCACCCCCTTTTCTGAATCGTTTTTGGCCACTATAGGTGTGGCAGGGTATACTCAGACATGAGTCCCTTGCTCACTGCTCCATCAGGATTCAAGCAAGCCGGGCCGACGACGGCTGAAATGCCAGAAACCGGTCCCCGGAAGCTTGTCTCCTTTCTGGTGAAGAATTGGCTTGGTAGTTTGGTCTGCCCTGTTCCCATGATGCACTGGGCCAGTGTCAGACTAATTTGCATATAGCCAGGTTCTGAGCTGGGATGGGGCAGTGAGCTAAATAACGGTGATGGATCAAGCCCTGATCTTTGGACTGGGTAAGAGTGGTCTGCTTAATTCAGACACCCTGTTCATCACCACCCCCTTTTCTGAATCGTTTTTGGCCACTCTAGGTGTGGCAGGGTATACTCAGACATGAGTCCCTTGCTCACTGCTCCATCAGGATTCAAGCAAGCCGGGCCGACGACGGCTGAAATGCCAGAAACCGGTCCCCGGAAGCTTGTCTCCTTTCTGGTGAAGAATTGGCTTGGTAGTTTGGTCTGCCCTGATCCCATGATGCACTGGGCCAGGGACAGACTAATTTGCATATAGCCAGGTTCTGAGCTGGGATGGGGCAGTGAGCTAAATAACGGTGATGGATCAAGCCCTGATCTTTGGACTGGGTAAGAGTGGTCTGCTTAATTCAGACACTCTGTTCATCACCACCCCCTTTTCTGAATCGTTTTTGGCCACTATAGGTGTGGCAGGGTATACTCAGACATGAGTCCCTTGCTCACTGCTCCATCAGGATTCAAGCAAGCCGGGCCGACGACGGCTGAAATGCCAGAAACCGGTCCCCGGAAGCTTGTTTCCTTTCTGGTGAAGAATTGGCTTGGTAGTTTGGTCTGCCCTGTTCCCATGATGCACTGGGCCAGGGACAGACTAATTTGCATATAGCCAGGTTCTGAGCTGGGATGGGGCAGTGAGCTAAATAACGGTGATGGATCAAGCCCTGATCTTTGGACTGGGTAAGAGTGGTCTGCTTAATTCAGACACTCTGTTCATCACCACCCCCTTTTCTGAATCGTTTTTGGCCACTATAGGTGTGGCAGAGTATACTCAGACATGAGTCCCTTGCTAACTGCTCCATCAGGATTCAAGCAAGCCGGGCCGACGACGGCTGAAATGCCAGAAACCGGTTCCCGGAAGCTTGTCTCCTTTCTGGTGAAGAATTGGCTTGGTAGTTTGGTCTGCCCTGTTCCCATGATGCACTGGGCCAGGGACAGACTAATTTGCATATAGCCAGGTTCTGAGCTGGGATGGGGCAGTGAGCTAAATAACGGTGATGGATCAAGCCCTGATCTTTGGACTGGGTAAGAGTGGTCTGCTTAATTCAGACACTCTGTTCATCACCACCCCCTTTTCTGAATCGTTTTTGGCCACTATAGGTGTGGCAGGGTATACTCAGACATGAGTCCCTTGCTCACTGCTCCATCAGGATTCAAGCAAGCCGGGCCGACGACGGCTGAAATGCCAGAAACCGGTCCCCGGAAGCTTGTCTCCTTTCTGGTGAAGAATTGGCTTGGTAGTTTGGTCTGCCCTGTTCCCATGATGCACTGGGCCAGGGACAGACTAATTTGCATATAGCCAGGTTCTGAGCTGGGATGGGGCAGTGAGCTAAATAACGGTGATGGATCAAGCCCTGATCTTTGGACTGGGTAAGAGTGGTCTGCTTAATTCAGACACTCTGTTCATCACCACCACCTTTTCTGAATCGTTTTTGGCCACTATAGGTGTGGCAGGGTATACTCAGACATGAGTCCCTTGCTCACTGCTCCATCAGGATTCAAGCAAGCCGGGCCGACGACGGCTGAAATGCCAGAAACCGGTCCCCGGAAGCTTGTCTCCTTTCTGGTGAAGAATTGGCTTGGTAGTTTGGTCTGCCCTGTTCCCATGATGCACTGGGCCAGGGACAGACTAATTTGCATATAGCCAGGTTCTGAGCTGGGATGGGGCAGTGAGCTAAATAACGGTGATGGATCAAGCCCTGATCTTTGGACTGGGTAAGAGTGGTCTGCTTAATTCAGACACTCTGTTCATCACCACCCCCTTTTCTGAATCGTTTTTGGCCACTATAGGTGTGGCAGGGTATACTCAGACATGAGTCCCTTGCTCACTGCTCCATCAGGATTCAAGCAAGCCGGGCCGACGACGGCTGAAATGCCAGAAACCGGTCCCCGGAAGCTTGTCTCCTTTCTGGTGAAGAATTGGCTTGGTAGTTTGGTCTGCCCTGTTCCCATGATGCACTGGGCCAGGGACAGACTAATTTGCATATAGCCAGGTTCTGAGCTGGGATGGGGCAGTGAGCTAAATAACGGTGATGGATCAAGCCCTGATCTTTGGACTGGGTAAGAGTGGTCTGATTAATTCAGACACTCTGTTCATCACCACCCCCTTTTCTGAATCGTGTTTGGCCACTATAGGTGTGGCAGGGTATACTCAGACATGAGTCCCTTGCTCACTGCTCCATCAGGATTCAAGCAAGCCGGGCCGACGACGGCTGAAATGCCAGAAACCGGTCCCCGGAAGCTTGTCTCCTTTCTGGTGAAGAATTGGCTAGGTAGTTTGGTCTGCCCTGTTCCCATGATGCACTGGGCCAGGGACAGACTAATTTGCATATAGCCAGGTTCTGAGCTGGGATGGGGGCAGTGAGCTAAATAACGGTGATGGATCAAGCCCTGATCTTTGGACTGGGTAAGAGTGGTCTGCTTAATTCAGACACTCTGTTCATCACCACCCCCTTTTCTGAATCGTTTTTGGCCACTATAGGTGTGGCAGGGTATATTCAGACATGAGTCCCTTGCTCACTGCTCCATCAGGATTCAAGCAAGCTGGGCCGACGACGGCTGAAATGCCAGAAACCGGTCCCCGGAAGCTTGTCTCCTTTCTGGTGAAGAATTGGCTTGGTAGTTTGGTCTGCCCTGTTCCCATGATGCACTGGGCCAGGGACAGACTAATTTGCATATAGCCAGGTTCTGAGCTGGGATGGGGCAGTGAGCTAAATAACGGTGATGGATCAAGCCCTGATCTTTGGACTGGGTAAGAGTGGTCTGCTTAATTCAGACACTCTGTTCATCACCACCCCCTTTTCTGAATCGTTTTTGGCCACTATAGGTGTGGCAGGGTATACTCAGACATGAGTTCCTTGCTCACTGCTCCATCAGGATTCAAGCAAGCCGGGCCGACGACGGCTGAAATGCCAGAAACCGGTCCCCGGAAGCTTGTCTCCTTTCTGGTGAAGAATTGGCTTGGTAGTTTGGTCTGCCCTGTTCCCATGATGCACTGGGCCAGGGACAGACTAATTTGCATATAGCCAGGTTCTGAGCTGGGATGGGGCAGTGAGCTAAATAACGGTGATGGATCAAGCCCTGATCTTTGGACTGGGTAAGAGTGGTCTGCTTAATTCAGACACTCTGTTCATCACCACCCCCTTTTCTGAATCGTTTTTGGCCACTATAGGTGTGGCAGGGTATACTCAGACATGAGTCCCTTGCTCACTGCTCCAGCAGGATTCAAGCAAGCCGGGCCGACGACGGCTGAAATGCCAGAAACCGGTCCCCGGAAGCTTGTCTTCTTTCTGGTGAAGAATTGGCTTGGTAGTTTGGTCTGCCCTGTTCCCATGATGCACTGGGCCAGGGACAGACTAATTTGCATATAGCCAGGTTCTGAGCTGAGATGGGGCAGTGAGCTAAATAACGGTGATGGATCAAGCCCTGATCTTTGGACTGGGTAAGAGTGGTCTGCTTAATTCAGACACTCTGTTCATCACCACCCCCTTTTCTGAATCGTTTTTGGCCACTATAGGTGTGGCAGGGTATACTCAGACATGAGTCCCTTGCTCACTGCTCCATCAGGATTCAAGCAAGCCGGGCCGACGACGGCTGAAATGCCAGAAACCGGTCCCCGGAAGCTTGTCTCCTTTCTGGTGAAGAATTGGCTTGGTAGTTTGGTCTGCCCTGTTCCCATGATGCAATGGGCCAGGGACAGACTAATTTGCATATAGCCAGGTTCTGAGCTGGGATGGGGCAGTGAGCTAAATAACAGTGATGGATCAAGCCCTGATCTTTGGACTGGGTAAGAGTGGTCTGCTTAATTCAGACACTCTGTTCATCACCACCCCCTTTTCTGAATCGTTTTTGGCCACTATAGGTGTGGCAGGGTATACTCCGACATGAGTCCCTTGCTCACTGCTCCATCAGGATTCAAGCAAGCCGGGCCGACGACGGCTGAAATGCCAGAAACCGGTCCCCGGAAGCTTGTCTCCTTTCTGGTGAAGAATTGGCTTGGTAGTTTGGTCTGCCCTGTTCCCATGATGCACTGGGCCAGGGACAGACTAATTTGCATATAGCCAGGTTCTGAGCTGGGATGGGGCAGTGAGCTAAATAACGGTGATGGATCAAGCCCTGATCTTTGGACTGGGTAAGAGTGGTCTGCTTAATTCAGACACTCTGTTCATCACCACCCCCTTTTCTGAATCGTTTTTGGCCACTATAGGTGTGGCAGGGTATACTCAGACATGAGTTCCTTGCTCACTGCTCCATCAGGATTCAAGCAAGCCGGGCCGACGACGGCTGAAATGCCAGACACCGGTCCCCGGAAGCTTGTCTCCTTTCTGGTGAAGAATTGGCTTGGTAGTTTGGTCTGCCCTGTTCCCATGATGCACTGGGCCAGGGACAGACTAATTTGCATATAGCCAGGTTCTGAGCTGGGATGGGGCAGTGAGCTAAATAACGGTGATGGATCAAGCCCTGATCTTTGGACTGGGTAAGAGTGGTCTGCTTAATTCAGACACTCTGTTCATTACCACCCCCTTTTCTGAATCGTTTTTGGCCACTATAGGTGTGGCAGGGTATACTCAGACATGAGTCCCTTGCTCACTGCTCCATCAGGATTCAAGCAAGCCGGGCCGACGACGGCTGAAATGCCAGAAACCGGTTCCCGGAAGCTTGTCTCCTTTCTGGTGAAGAATTGGCTTGGTAATTTGGTCTGCCCTGTTCCCATGATGCACTGGGCCAGGGACAGACTAATTTGCATATAGCCAGGTTCTGAGCTGGGATGGGGCAGTGAGCTAAATAACGGTGATGGATCAAGCCCTGATCTTTGGACTGGGTAAGAGTGGTCTGCTTAATTCAGACACTCTGTTCATTACCACCCCCTTTTCTGAATCGTTTTTGGCCACTATAGGTGTGGCAGGGTATACTCAGACATGAGTCCCTTGCTCACTGCTCCATCAGGATTCAAGCAAGCCGGGCCGACGACGGCTGAAATGCCAGAAACCGGTTCCCGGAAGCTTGTCTCCTTTCTGGTGAAGAATTAGCTTGGTAGTTTGGTCTGCCCTGTTCCCATGATGCACTGGGCCAGGGACAGTCTAATTTGCATATAGCCAGGTTCTGAGCTGGGATGGGGCAGTGAGCTAAATAACGGTGATGGATCAAGCCCTGATCTTTGGACTGGGTAAGAGTGGTCCGCTTAATTCAGACACTCTGTTCATCACCACCCCCTTTTCTGAATCGTTGTAGGATTAAATAGCATCCATTTGGGTCCGAGTGACATTTATGGAGGGAATAGGGGCTGCTTTTATGTATGAGGGGGGAGAATCCACAGGAATAGGAGCCGTGACAGGAGAAATAGCGGGGGGACCCAAGAAGTCGCATATGATTGGGCGCCATTGGGTAGGAGACGTGTTTCCTGAAGGAAGGCTATGTCGCGACAGATATGAGAGGACTTGCTTGCCTTTACGTGGATTATTGATGCCACATATTTTTCATGTAAGGGAAGTAATGTCTATCACCTCTCCTGGCCCTTTCTGAGATGGCAAAGAGTAAACAGGTGTGAAAAGAACAGCGCCATGTCATAAGCTGGCATATAGTGTACCTGTTGTGCAAAGGGTAACAAACAAATACAAAACTGAAGAGAAAGCAGAAAGGGCCCACACCTATCCCCCCCACCACCACTATATAGAAAAACATCCAATAAAGCCCCGAAAAGGAGAAACAGAGAACTAAACAATCCCAATGAGGCTACTGCAGTGTTCTCCATGGGGGAGAGTTGACCTGTTTGCTTGGTGCGGCCCGTTCCTAGAGGAATAGCTGAAACAGAAAGGAAGAATCAACCACATATAAACAGCATTTGTATGGAAAAAGTAATAAGAAGGCAATGATGAGCAAAGCATACTGTCTGAGGCAGTCCACAGGTGTTATGTAGAAGTAGTCCGTATTTTGAGGGAGAATCCAAATACTGCAGGCCATATCAGCTCTAATGGGACTAAGGAGCAGGAGTCGGTGATTCAGTACTTTGTAGCGTGTTCAGTCTAGAAGAGGAGGACTTGAAAGCAAAGTGTTTGGAAAAGTTGTTTGCCTCTGCTGGGTTGTCAAAGGAGCGAGGCTTCCAATTGACCTCAACTCATAGACAGGCAGGGTAGAGCATATCATATTTAAAGCCCAACTTGCGGAGAAGGTTATTAACATCGCTGAATTTCCACCAGTTTCAAAACCTTCAAGGTGGGGAGTCATACCCTGGGTAAGGTCCCAGCTTTCTCTTACCTGCTGGTGCTATTTGATGCTAATATGAGTTTTAAACCCCTAGTTGAGGGTAAGACTTGTGATTTGGTCAAGACCACGGGGACTGTAGCTAACGTTGCACAGAAGTTGGGCTCATGGTGACTGGACCCTCTAGTTAAGTTTTTTAAGTCCAAGTGCATCTCCAAGGAGCTATATGACAGTGATGTATGGGGTTACATGACGGTTGATAAAATTTAACTCACAGAAAATACATTTTAAGGTGTATTCTGCGGGTCCACAAAGTACCCCAGCTTTTTTGTTCATCAGGATCTTTGTTTTAGATACATTGGTGACCTTGTTGCTATCAGACCCTTGCTGTGCTGGATCAAGATATAGACTGGGGAGGGATGCCAACTAAATAGACTGATTTTGTCTGATTGTCTGACGCTTGACAACATGCATCAAATCCCTTGGATTGCTTATATGAAGGCAGCTTTTACCAGCATGGGTTGGGTGAACATATACTGCAATTATTACTCCCCGTACCCCCTGGAACTCAAAAGAGTGAGAGACTTGTTTCTGAAAAGTCCCTTATTACAACATGAACACATAGAGCTTGTGAAACCCATTGTATAGGGGCATTTATTTTTAAAAACTGTTCAGGGCATGGAGCTTTCCTTTCTCTCCTATCTAATAAAAGGGATAGATATCTGTTGGTACGATTCAAGGTTAACGTGCTACATCATCTTTTGGCCACATCTAGTGGTCAGTTTCTTTCAGGCACTTAGGGCCCTGTGGATGCAACAATATGTCTCCACAGGCTACCCTACATTTTGTTTTGGAAATATTTGAGCTTGCCTAAGAAGCAGTTCCTTTTCCCGTTACTGAAAGTTCTGAACTTCTCACAAGGATACCTGGCACTTATGTATCTGGAGCTCCTGATGATCAAGCATTATCTTTTTGCTGTTTCATGCTTTCTACATGCTGCTTTTAGATCAAGATAATCTAGACCTGATTAACCTTGATGTGATGCATGAGATTATATAATGTATTATTACTGTTGACACATTCGTATTTCTTTAAAAAATATTAAGCCTACTAGTTTTTACTATTTTATAAACATATGATTTTATGTTCTTGTATGGTTGTGATTATAGCCGAATAAATATTTGTATGCTGACACTATGTATATTTAGATGTATGCCATGTTACCTACTGGCGGACGCCAGTAGGTAGTTATAGTTTGGACAATTGGACCATGTTTCCATAGGAAAAGGGTTTTGTAACTTGTTTATATCTTTGACGTAGTTTGACGAATCTTCACTATAAGTGGGTGTGTGAGTGGCTTTATTGATGAGTAAGTGGTTGTGTGAGTACTTGTATGGGTCTGTGAGGGTGTGTGAGTAGTTCTATGGATAATGTCATTAGTGATGTCCTCAGTGATGTCACTGACCATGTCATGAGTCATGTAATATGTGAGGTAATAAACAGTGCATTCGGCCCCGTAAGTTATAGTTAGATCAGATTTTGTATAAGTGGAATCTGAGCCTAACTATAACGTTCCTGTACCCTTTGTTTTTATAGTGAATAATAGATCTATCTATAGCTCTATCCACTCTCCATATTCACTTGAGCAACAAAAAATGGCCAGAGACACTGCACGGCTTGAAATCTGAAGAGACAACCATTGCAAGAAGGACTGAGAGTATAGGGATCCTTTGTTTGTTTATTTATATATATTTTTAAATCACCTACTGGCAGTTGCCATTAGGTAGGAGGACCCAAAACAACTTTTCCTCATGTAATTTCCCATAGGAATTTTGAACGTGACTATAGCCCGAACTGCTGAATGGAATTACACCAAATTTGGCAGAAAGCATGCTCTCGTAATTTGGTTTAAATCTGTTCAGTAGTTTTTAAGTAAAACAAATATATATGTATATATAGAGACGCAGAGGGTCTGCAGATCCGACAGTTCTCATAGTGAGATCTGATTGGCTGCCAACACTTCTACTAGAAAGTAGTGGTAGACATCTTGGGACTCAGGACTTGGCCAGACTCACAAAAAAAACGGGGGAAAAATGCAATGGGGCAGGATAGGAATACTCTGACCCCTAGGACTGGTTGCGGGGGGCCCCAGGTAACCGTGTCTGGGCAAAAATGTTTAGATTAAAAATTTTCTCTGATTTTCCAGAGGATCTGTGGCCAAATAAAAAAAAAATAAACAAGTACAGTCTCCTGTGCTTGTTTTCTTTAATTCCCTGGGCGGTTAGGGTCCCATGTTTTTTTTTTTTACAGAGTTTTATATAGCGCGAACTTGACCCGAATCGGGTATCAAAGCGCTTTACATAGCACCAGTTGTATTACTTGAGGGCACATTAATTTTTGTGTATGCATATAGGTCAGGGGCGTACGTGGCCCACTTCTCAAGGATGAGCCAACCCTGATGTCCCTATTTCCCGGGACCCAGCTTTATAAAATAATGAGAGGGCAGCACATAGGCCCCTTACCGTTTTCAGCCTCGGACCCCATCTTCTGGGGTACAGATATAGGTAAGAAGGGTGAGGGGGCATGCAGACCCCATGGCCCGGCACTTTTACTAATGGGGAGTAACTATACCTTGTGCCCTAAGGCAACTATAACTCGCAAGGTCACCATGCACCTCACATTTTACTTCACTCGTGACATCTTATCTGACATTATTGATAATATCAGTGCAACTTTTGCTGTCAAATTGTTGATGAGATAACAGTTCATGGCGGGGTAGAGTTATAATTACCTTAGGCACAAGTTATAGTTACTTGAGATAACTCTAGCTATAACCGCTGAATTGCTATGGTTTTGAGTGTGGAAAATCTGAACCTAACTGTAACCTCCCTATAACCTTTGGTTTTTAATGAATATATATACCCAATCTACCTTTACCTAAAGCTCTCCCATTTAGTAATAACTATTACCTATTTTCCAGCCACTCACTCCTATCCCTCCCACGGGTAGTACAACATTATAGTTGTATGTGTAGGGCAAAGATCTCGTAGTAAAGATAAGAGAGGTGGAGGCAGAGGTCTTCAGACAAAGTTTTTGGGATAAGCATTTTGCAGTATGTTGCAGTTTGTGAATAAGTTCCTGATTGACTCTGTTAATCACATGTATGAAATGTACTTTTTCTTCCAGTTAACACTCCTGCAGGAACTAGCCATTGTACATTGTATGTATACTACCATCACTCAAAGGGAGGTGACAATGAGCAACATGTTGGTGACTGCTGACACTCTGGATAGCATCTTGACGGACTCGGTAAGCAACAGGTTCTCACCGACAGATGGTGATCGTTCATTCAGTCTTGGAAAACCTCAGAACCTTCAGGGCAAAGCAGAATTACTTCTGATCATTCAGTCAGAACTTTGGTATTCCAGATAATTCCATCATGGTCTGCAGCCGGTATGGAAACTAGCAGTGTTGCGATTGAATGGTTAACAGGGTTATACAGATGGCTCTCTCAAAGTATCTGAAAACATTTGCACAGGATGATTAACTTGTCGCCACAATGGATGTGAGCAGAGAGCCTGGCAGAAGTAGTACATGGGAGACGCAATGGGGCATAAAAAAAACCAAGATATTACTGACATGAAAAAGTCTAATCAGTTACCCAAAGGAAATAGAAGGGATTTTGTTGGATTGGGGATATCATGGGAGCTACAAGAAATATAGCAGCTCTTATAACGAGAACATTGTCTTAGTTTTACAGTGGGTGGGAATGTAGAAATCAACAGAACTATATATCAGAATATTACATGTAGAATTTCATTTGACAGAGGCAAGATGGCGACCGCCAGCTCAGTCGTGTGAGCTGGTAGCTCCTGTCCTCCTACACCCGTGAGGAAGATGTGCTGGGGATAGTGAGAGGACGAGAGGGTGAAAGTGGGTCTCAGCACTTACCGAGGTGTGCGAAGCTCAGTCCTGGTACTATTGGCATGTTCAGGTTTGCTGCGACAGCTATTTTTCATTATCTCAGCAAAATCCAATTTGGATGCATTGTAGCTGCAAGGGGCCGGGCATAGACGCCGAGCCGAGAAGCAGCAACTGTTGCAGGCAAAACTACTGGAGAGTCGAGAACAGGATATCGCAAAACACCGATAAGGCCGCCTAAAGGAGCTAGAGGGAAAGCCCAGGCCCTGACTGATGGTGCTACCGCTGCTGCTACAGTGGCAGGCGTTGGAACTGTCTCCGGAACGGTAGGAAAAACCGCGGAGCCGCTGAGCCGTAAGAAAGCCTCTAATCTCAATGGTAAAACAAATAAGGGCGAGAGCTGTGCCCGTGGTAACTCTACGGGCATGGTCAGTCCCGCAAAATGCTCTATCCCGCAAATGTTCTCACAAGGCAAAAGTGGGAAAACGGGGATCCAGGGTATTCCGAATCCCCAAACAGACAAGCTCCTAGGGACATTGGCTGTTGAAGCTGTTGTTGGTCCCCCCGGTCATCATGAAGGAGAGTTCAGGTGCTCAGCAGATTTCTCTGTATGACGCTGTTGCCGTGGTCAATTTAATATCTGGCAGCAATATGGATCTGGCTAACGGCGCTGGTAAAAAGGATGGGCGCAATCCTGTATTATTGTTTTGTACCTACATCAGTGTTTACTGGGCTGAAAATCTGTGTATACCCAAGGGTGACCTTGGACCATGCACTTGTGGTAGTTGAAATCCTGGTACTTGCTCGGTGTGTAGCCCCGAGAACGTTTACATTCGACAGGAAGCATTTGATGGATGAAAAATGTATTGAACACATGAAGGTGTGGATAAAGGAATTTTTGCAAATTAATAGACACTCCGCGTCCTGAGGGACTGAATGGGATACATCCAAAGCTGGATTTAGAGGGGAAACACAGAGCCTTGGGTATTTAAAATGTAAATTAGTGAAACAGGTATTGAAGGTTTTTTCTGATGAGCTTAAGATTGTCGAAGAGGAATTAGTTAACAGGTTAGCTGCAGGATATAACACCACACCACTTCAGAATAATCTAGCGAGATATAAGGCCAAAATTAATCTAGAATGGAGCAGGGAGAGCACCATAAAATATCAAACATATAATAAAGAGTGTCATGAGTATGGCGAGGCCACGGGCCGATGTTTAGCCTAGAAATTGCAAATATAAGAGGACGAACAAAGAACGGCTGGGGTTATTGTGTCTGATCCCTAGGAAATTCTTATAGTGTTTCATGATTTTTATACAGAATTATATACAGAGAACGATACTGGGGGCCTTTCTCTGACAGATATGGGACTTCCAGCCTCTTTATGGGGCCAATTGGCTCAAACGGATGTTGAACCTATTAGGATGGGGGAATTAGAGCAGGCCATAAATTCTCTTGCAGTAGGGAAAGCTACGGGACCAAACAGACCCCCCTTGGAAGTATTTAAGATCTTTTTTCAGGAGATAAAAAATGATATGCTTAAAGTTTATCAAACTCCACAAAAAGAGGAAATGCCACGAACCTGGTCCGAGGCCAATATTTGTGTGTTGAAGAAAAAGTGGAAACCATCTGAATTACCGGGGTCTTATCGTCCAATCTCTCTTCTTAATGCCGACGGTAAAATCTATGCAAAAATCTTGGCCACACGGTTGGCAAAAATGATACCATCAATAGTATTGTTAAAACAACACAGCTTTATACCTGGGAGAGGGACCGTAGACCATGTGCGTAGAGTAATTACTTTCCAAGATATCGAATGCCGAAAAGGCGCTCGACCGGGTTTTGTGGCATTTCCTCTGATGGGGACTGCAACACATGGGTTTCGGGCAGGGCTATATACGTGCTTTAAACGCCCTTTATCATCTCCCCTCAGTGAAAATGTGCTCAATGGGATATCACTCAGAGACCATCGCGATTTCTAGAGGCACACGACAAGGCTGTCCTTGTTCACCACTTTTATCTGCGCTGTATATTAACCCTTTTATTCATATGCTAGAACAAAGTAGAAAGATTTTGCCTTGTAAAGTACCACAGGAAGAGTATTATGTAATGGTTTATGCCAATGATATAGCGATTGTTACTTGTAATCCCTGTCTCGCTATACCTGAAATAGAATCCCTGGCGCAGACTTTTGGGGCACTTTCTGGGTATAAACTTAATACTGCTAAAGCCCAAATTTTATGTACAAGTCAAGCAATGGATGGGGATGCTAGGTGTGTTAAGGAAGCTATCTATCTGGGTATTAAGATCCGTACCTCTGTTAAAGAGATCATTGAGGTTAATTAGGGCGATATTATTTGCGGAGTAAAACGCTCACTTGAAAGGTAGGAAAATCTCCATCTGTCATTAGTGGCAGAGCTAACGTTCTGAAAATGAATGTCTTACTGCGAGTTATGTATTTTTTTAGGGCTTTGCCCCTGGAGGTATCCTATAAACAAATTCAATATTTACATATTTACAATCTCTCTGTACTAAGTTTATGTGGGCCCCTTGGAAACCTCGTAGGGCTGCTCGATATATGACTCCTTCTTGAGAAAGAGGATGATGGTCTATCCCTGACTTTGCTTTGTATTACTATTCCTGCATTTTGGTTAATGCACGCATTTTACGTACTGGAGAAGAGATTAGTAATCTGGCCAAAGTCCCCTCAATTTATCAGATGATTATAGGGTCAAAGGTCAAGCATTGCCTATTCAAAAGAGTGGACAGCAGTTATTTTAAAAGAACGCACTCCAAGGTATTAAATGCTGTGTTTAAAGTCTGGAAGACTGTACGGAAAAGCTTCAAGATTCCAGTACTTTCCATGTATACCCCCACTAATGCCACAGGAGTGCTGCCCCCGATCTTCTGGGACCAGGTGACCTTAGGCTTGAGAAGGAAGGGGATTACCTGACTTGACGACTTATATCATGATGATGGCAGATTACACTTATTTGCGGAGTTGGCGGATAAATTCCATCTACCCACAACTCAATTTTTTAAATACTTACAAGTAAGGGACTTTCTGGGAAAACACCCTATTTGCATTATGAAGTTTAAAATTGTAGAATCTATAAGACAGCAGGGAAACATCGAGCTAATTTATAAAACACTGTTAGCGGGCAGAACGGATGATCTGGAAAAATATAATATGAGATGGAGAACTTGGTTGGGGAACCCCGAAATCTCATTGGAAAAATCCATTGATTTGACAGGGAGGATCTTTCCTGCAGCCAGCCTTAAAAGTCAACATTATAAAATGTTATTCAATTTGAATCATACCCCTCTTAAAATGATGAAGTGGGGGGGTCAGTATGGTGGGAAGTGTTGACGCTGTGGAAAGGATAGTGCAGACATTGTGCACGTGTTATTTGCATGTGCGGTATTGGACACTCTGATAGAATCTATAGAGAGGTTTTTGTCAGAAATAACCGGGGACTGTGTTAAAATTTCTCAGTCTATGAAGTTGCTTGGTATTGGGGAAAATTTCCGCCAGGGGCAGCTACTATATGAACACCGTTATCCTATTTTTATGGCCACGGTGGTTGCTCAGTTTGCAATTGCCTCACTTTGGCTACAGCAAGAGGATCCGTCCTTTGAGATGTGGCGGGCCAAGTTTCTCAATGAGAACCACATGGAATACAGTTTATATCCTGTTAAAGGATATAGAAAAAGGAGATTAGGGTTAATGATTTGGGGGGTGGTGAGGGAGTATATGACGGGGTAATTAAGTCTATTATGTATCATATAGTTTGTACCTCATGTTAACTTGATCTCGAGGCATTGGTTAGGATTGGGGCTTAAAATGGGCAATGATGGAAGTCTTGATGTATGTGTTCAGTTATGTATTATTTATTTTGCTGCTATGGAATTCTAATAAAATTAAAAAATAGTCGATCATTTGACATAAATATCATGTCCTAAATGTGGCAATAATGTTTATGAACAATGTTTAGTACAGAGTATTATGTCAGTCAATATTCTGACCATGCTATTCAGGTACAACACCTTCAATAGAATTTGACAAAGGATGACAGATTTAATAAAATAAGGGCTGTTAGCAGGAAAATCAGTAGCGCTCAGACAGGCTGATGTACCGTATGAAAATCCAGTATGTATGGCCACATGTTGACCTTGCACTTGGGGCCGTTCATTGAAGGCAGAGCAGAAAAACTCTATGTACAGTACTGCATTGACACCAGCTGCAACTGTGTCATAACATTATGTCAGATGGACCTATATGATAGATTAGGTGCTAGTTCAGCTGTGTCTGCAGCAAGAAGTTATATTTGATTTCATAGAGTTTGAAATTCAGCCATAGTATTTCTATTTCAATTAAACTGCAAACACTTAACGTAACACTGTATCCATACACATTATTTTTACAATGACCTTATTAACTAAGTAAGTTTAAGTAAGTCAGTTAAAGTGCATAGTTAATTAAAACCATTGCACAGATAAAAAAGTAATTAACTATAAAATATGGCATGTTCCAAACAGTTTTGTTATGTACACACTGGTTTCTCATGTATTTCCATTAAGAATTATTTAGGAAGGAGTAAAATACAATATGCTGATCTTTTTAACTACCATCTCACTGACTGTTTGGGGAGTGCGAGCTCTGCCCTGCGAGGTCCGTTCTCTTTGGATTTGGCTGCTTTGTCCTGCTGTTTTACCTCGCGGTACCCGCTCCGCGGGTCCCGCTTCGCCTGTGTGACTGGGCTTAAAAACCAGGGTAATCAAGTGGCTAAACAGAAATAGACCCCTCCCAAGACATCTGAATAATGAAATTATAATGGTAAGAAGGGTCCCATGGGTAGGGAGAACCCAAAAAACCATACCTGGGGACTGTTTACTGGTGAGTTTTAGGGACAAGGGTACGGTGTCGCACATATGTCAAGGGGAAAACATATCAAGGGAATCTACCATCCAAACCCTTCGTGTGTCCTTCTTTTTTCCCATCGCCCCAGGCCCATTTTACCCACCCCAAAATCATGATAGATGGGAGAGGGCTGGGAGAAGGGGGAATCACCAGGCCTTTCAGCCTAGGCCACTATTTGGCAGACCAGTACCTCCTCTCCCTACCTATAATCGGTTTGATTGCCTGAACGGCCTAGAGGGGGTGGATTGACAAACAGAGAAGGCCCCTAAGGAGAACATAGAAAAGGGTGTTCAAGTATTAATATCGGAGGAGCAAAGACACCGGACCCCGCAAATTCAAACATCTAGGGCGGAGGAATCTATGTTCTTTGAAGATAAGGGTATGGCTGTAGATGGGTTGGTGGGAGGAGGTGGGGGGGACACACAAGGGGAGTTGCAGGAGATGGGATCAAGGAGTCAGGGGGGTGCAGTATTGGGTGGAGAGGACATGAGAATTATTTCTTGGAATGTAGCGGGCTTAGCTGGAATATTTAATAACAAGGAGTGGGTTGACTATGTCAGGAAATTCAATGTTATTTGTTTACAGGAGACATGGGCTGTGGTGAATAATTACCATCTTCAGGGTTACAAGTGCTTTTTTGTCCCCGCCCGAAAATCCAGTTCTGGGAGAGCAATGGGGGGCTTAGCTGTTTATGTAGATTTATCCCTCCCAGGTATCTGGTTGTCTCTTGACTGGAATTTGTATGGAATACAGGCAGTTCGGTTTTCTGGTAAGGGGTTGAAATTGTCTGTTTTTAATTTTTATAACAGTGAGACGTCAAATTCCAATTCATCCCTACTGGCTGAACTTGACCAGAGGCTGGGTCAAGAAATTATGTCTCAGAACAAAGGGCCGTATCATGGCGTACTTTTGGCAGGAGATTTTAATTGTCACCTCTGTCCGGCACTAATAAAGGCAAATACAGATTGGGCGCAATGCCCGATTGAGAAGGGGCCGCATTTTGTACATACGCCGACTGGGGCTGCTCTTGGGTTGCTTCGGGTTAAGTATGACCTAGAGCACACCATTAACATGATAGACCCACAGTTGGACGGTATGCTCCCACCAACTTTCAAGGGTAGGGGCTGTGCATCTATCATAGATTACATCTTGGTCTCGAGACCGTTGATTAATAAAATAACTAGTGTAGGGATAGAGTGGAGCGGTTTTAGTGATCATAATCCGCTCACCTTAACGTTTCTTTACAAAGCGGGCAGTGTAACTAAATCCTGTTGTCTAATCGAGGAGAGGGCCACTGATCAAGGCAGGAGATTGAAGTGGTCTAAAATTGATGGGGCACAGTTTTATAAAACTCTGGGCGATAAGGGTCTAGTGGCCATTAATGACTGTTTAGATTCGGAAATACAGGGTCCAAGGGTCCTGGAAGCGTTTGTCCACATTGCTAATCTAATTGACGAATTATTGAGATCTAGTGGGCCCATACGTAACCAGGCAAGTCCCCGCTGGTTCGATAGAGATTGCTCTAAGGCACTGAGGGAACTGAAATGTTCCCTCAAGACGAAACCACGGGATTCACAGATTATTAGGCTCAGTAGAGAAAGGTATAAAAAAGAGATTAAAAGGAGGAAACTTGCCTTACAGGCAGAAGCATGGGCAGATCTAAGAGAAGCTGGGGAAAGAAAAGATTTAGCGGGGTTCTGGAGAATCATCAATAAACCGACCTTTTTAGAAAAGGTTTCTCCGGAGATAGGGGCTAATATTCTTCCGGAGCAATGGGTAACCCATTTTAGGGGTTTATATAATTACGAGCCGGGTACCCATGTGGAACCACCGGAATTTTTAAGTCAGGCCCCACCAGTTACATTCACTCTTAAGGAGATTATGACAGGGATGGAGGGTCTAACAAAAAATAAAGCCCCGGGCCCGGACGGAATTCCGCCAGACCTGTTCCTCAGTAATATAGATCTATGGGCTCCCTTGATGACTAGGGTCTTAAATACCGCTATTACCTGTGGTCTCCCCCCTTCATGGTCCAAGGCGATCATTGTACCAATTTTTAAGAAGGGTAATAGGGATGACCCGAAGTGCTATCGGCCCATTTCCCTGATTGACGTATCGGCCAAACTTTTGGGAAGGGCAATCCTGAATAGACTGACCGAATGGACAGAAGAGAATAACATCTTCTCGGATACCCAGTATGGGTTCAGGATAGGGAGGTCCACCAGTGACCAGTGCCTAAACCTATACATGCTGACTGCCAAGTATACCCTGGCCAGCGACGAACCCATGTATATGGGATTCATGGACCTGGCAGCAGCATTCGATCACGTCAACAGAGGAAAGTTGTGGGATATGATGTCAGGTATGGGGATAGAAAGTGGCCTAATCACCATACTGAGGGAACTGCATAGTGACACCACGGCCAAGGTTAGATTCAACAGGGAGGGAGGCCTGTCTGACTCCTTTCCATGTAGGAGTGGAGTCAGACAAGGTTGCATTCTTGCCCCTTTTCTGTTCTCTCTTTATATCAACAACCTGGAGCAGTTCCTTCTGGGTTTAAAAACAGACTGCCCGAGGGTTGGGCTGCGGCATATCCCCGTCCTGCTTTATGCAGATGATGCGGTTTTATTAGCAAGAACACCACGCAGCCTACAAACCCTGATAGAGGGGTTTGTGGAGTTCATGAGTAACCTAGACCTATTTGTTAACCTAGGGAAATCATATGTGCTTCTGGCCGGCAAAAAACCTTTCACCAAATTTGTTTACACAATTGGCTCACATTGCTTGGAGCAGGTCAAGACGTTCTCCTACCTTGGGGTAACTTTTGACGGTGCCCTGCAATTTACCCCTCTGGTGACGGAACGTTGCACAAAAATGATCGCTTCTAATGGGGCAATAGCTGGATATGGCAGGAGGGTGGGCAGATGGAGTCCGGAACAGGTGATGAATCTGTACGGCTCCATAACATGCTCCAAAGTAATTTATGGGGCAGAAGTCTGGGGGTTTGTGAATACAATTAGTATCCAACAGGAAGAAAATAGGTATTTGAAAGCAATCCTGAGGGTGCCACCCAGCACGGCTGGTTTCATAGCCCACAGGGAGTTAGGGAGACCATATTTGGAAGATTTAGTAAAACTTAGACCTATAGTGGCGTGGTTAAAAATATGGATAAACCCGGATGCGCATTTAAGTAGAGAAATACTATTGGACTGCCTAGGTAGGACCCATTCAATGCGCATCCCCTGGCTCAAATACGTGAAAAATACCCTGGAGGAGATAGGGCTGGGGAATCTTTTCACGAACCCTGCCATTATTTCAGCACAGCACAAGAAACTAGTAGGGGAATTATTTTTGGGGCAAGAAACCCAACGTCGAGCTGATGCTGAAGGAGTGAAAAAGACTGTAAGGGCCCATGGATTGGTAAAAAGTGTGGAGGGTATGGAGCCTTACTTATTTCTTCTGCATAATGCACAGGACAGATTTTTAATGTGCCGTCTCAGACTGAATCTGCTCCCCTTCATGTTGGCTATACCTGCAGGGTTTACCTCATCTATTGAGCAGAAGGGTCCCTGCGGCTGCGACAATCGGTCTCCGCAGGATACCCTTCACTTTGTTTTGCTTTGTCCCTATTTTTCCATGCCCAGGCGTAGATTCCTTGTAAATATTTTAAAAAAAGCGCGACTGGAACACGCCAGGGATGCCCTAGTATTTCTGTTAAAAGCCTCTGACCCATTAACGCTATGTAGCATTCTGAATTTTATTAAAGTCGCTATTCGTTTAAGACAGACAGGCGGAGATGAATGAAAAATTGTGAATTTGTATTTATTTGGCCCTTTGTTGGCAAATCTTTTTACTGTATCAATTATGTACAAGGATCTCAATTAGTATTTAATAATGTTTTATTCTTATTTGTGTATATAAATGTGCTTTTATGGTGTTTTTTATTCACCGAATAAAGATTCTTGAATTGAAAATTGAACTACCATCTCTGATACTATTGTGGGTGCAATATTCAATTATTCCCTTTTAAAAGGTTTAGTACGGAGTTTCTCTGCTGTTAGCACTCAAAAGACAACCGTTAATTTTTTGTTATCTAGTGTTTGAATGTTATGTTTTTTATCATTCCAGGTCCTTTAGTTTGGTGTAGTAGTACTTTAGAGTTGATAGTGATGAATTATTATATTGATATTAGGGTGTGTCCTGAAGAAGAAAGAAATAGTGTGCCTTAAATGGTCTGCCTGTAGAAAATGAGTGTACTGAACATCATTATGCAATGCACATTAGGGTAAGCATGACACTCTCATACTTTTGTAGGGAAATCTGACACCACCAGCTAAACTATAACCTGCATCTACACTGCACTTCCATACCACACCTTCACTACCTACATCGTACATGAAACCTACATCCCAATGTTTGCTGTTCTACACTCCTGCATCCCAAAATACATCAGTTACAACTAGCTAGCATATACTTCTTTCCCATCACATGCAGCCTAGAGTTCAATTAGCACTCTTTAAATCAGGAGTCTCAAACCTTTCCTGAGCTACTGTCTAATATAGGAATTTTATAAATGCACACAGAGACCAAATAAATTAAACACTGCCCCTAGAGTACCCTTAAGTTCTTCATTCCAGATACAGGGAGCATAAAGTATTAATAGAACAGGAGCTGTAACGCAAAGGTTTACAATTGGGTGCCTGAAGATCAGTGTTGTCCCTTTGCTCTTAAAACACCTAAAGAGAGAGAAAAAGAGACGAGCATAAGAGAGGAAGATAAATAAAACAAAAAGAAAGAATGACAAAATAAAGAAAGAAATCAGGAAAGAAAAACAGAAAGAAAGGAAGAAAGAAAGAAAGAAAGGAAGGAAGAAAGAAAGAAAGAAAGAAAGAAAGAAAGAAAGAAAGAAAGAAAGAAAGAAAGAAAGAAAGAAAGAAAGAGAAATATAGGAAAAGAAATAACAAAATAAAGGAAAAAAACAACGAGGTCAAAATACCCAGAGAAAAGAGTCAAATGCAGGAAATGAAGGAAGAAAGCAATTAAGAAGACATGAAAGACGAAGAAACAAACTAGGAAAGGAATTAATGAAAATACAGGAAGAAAGAAGGCATGGTAAAAAAGAAGTAGGCGAAAGAATGAAGAGCACAACAGAGAAAGAATAAAGGAAGAAGGTGAGAGAAAGAAAAAGACAGCAAGAAAACAATGGAAGGAAAGAAAGAAAAAAAATAAGAGAAAAAAAGTAGAAGAAAAAAGAAGGGAGAAGATCAGGTCTGAGGTGGAATTAAGAAAAGATCCTTGTGGATGAAGAAAGGAGAAAAAGAAAGAAACAGAACAATAAGTAATAACACCAAAAGGAGAAATACAGAAAAAGTATAACAGAGGAGGGAAGATGAAGGAAGAGAAAACATATAAGACTGAAAAAAGAAGGGAGAGAAGGAAACAATCAGAGAAAGAAAGACATTGAGAAAGATGGAGATAGGACAAAAGAAAAGAAGGAGAGAAGGAGGAAAATTAAGTAAGAGTAGAAGAAAGAATAATAAACGAAGAAAAGAGAAAAACTGAAATTGGAGAAAAAAGAAAAAATGAAAGAAGAAAGGAAAGAATTACTGAGAGACACAAGATTGAAAAAGAGAAGAAAGAAATAGTAAGAAAGATACAAAGAATTGGAAAATGGAGGTAAAATTGAAAATAGAGGTTGAAATGAGAAAAAAAGAAAGAAACATATCAAGAAGAATATTAAGCCAAGAAGAAAAAAAGAAAGAGAACTGAAAAAGAATGCACAACAAAGGAGGGAAGGAAAGAGATAGTGTAAACAAATAGGGGGGAAGAGGGAAAGAGGGAAAAATAAAGAAAGAGGACAGCAAGAAAGAGAGAATAAAATACATTGAGAAATGAAAGAGAGACATAAAAGCAAGGAAAACAGAAAGACATGTAAAAAGAGGCTAGAAAGAAGTAGAAAAAGAATAAATTATTTTCAGAAAAGGGTAGTCTGCATCCTCAAGCACTGTCAGCGTTTGAGTAAATCATAGGAACGGGAGCTGTGTTTTAAATAGCTGTGTTATCAGGTGGGCACCTGTATATTCGCAAGCTTGTTGACAGGCAATTATCATATGCGAGCTACTCAATGGCAGTCTGCGAGCTACTAGTAACATGTGATTGATTAGTTGGAGACCATTGCTTTTAATCCACCAATAGGAAACACGCCACAGCCTACTCTTTAAGTCTCTCTTACTTCTGTACCTACATTCCTCCTCCTTCGGTGCCCTACATTAACACCTGCACCAGACATCCTATATATATATATTTTTTTAAACATATTTTATTAGGTTTTCATGCAATGCACAAACAATTCACCGATACCTGCAACTTCATTACCTTAGTCTCGAAACACTTGACCAATAATTGTATCCTCATCCAGATTTTTCCTCGCCCCGCCAAATCTGTGTTAGTCCATCAATTTGTTCCACATATAGAGTGAGGCCTTTCTAATAGCAAGAGTTATATCCCAGTGAACCCGAGACACAGTTCTACAGGGCTAAATTGTGTTGCTCTTAGCCTATTCAGGCACTGTCAGCCACTATGTTTCAGCACGGATAATAACGAATAAAATCCCCCCCTTCAACTCAAACTCCCCGCCCTCTAACCCCCCCCGAACCCTACCACCCACCTCCCCTCAGACATGTCGCTTTCCCTAGCCGTGCATGTAATGCTCATAATGTGTTCTGCATACTCCACCCTAGTCCTATGTCAGTAGCCCACATCTCCGCCGGAGGGACACTCCCACTTCCACGCTCGCTCCTCCCATTCTCTCAACTCACTACCTGTTGTTGTAGTCTCATATAATAAATAGCCGGCGAGGTCAGCCATCATCCTCAGTCGGATTCTTGAGCAAATCCACCAACGCCACCCAGGCTCTCGCCGAGTCCCACAATTTGTCGTTGTCAGTCCTCTGAGCTAATTGGAGGCAGAGCGTCCCCTCGCAATCCGCCCACTTAGTAAAGTCACGTAGCCAGCGCTCAACGCTAGGGGCCGTGGCCGCCTTCCAATGGCTAGTGATTTCACGGTTGGCTAGAGCTAACCCCAGGTCTAGGAACTTACTGGTGGTTTTGTTGCGGGAAGTGTGGGAAAACCAGTGCAACAGGCACACCCCTGGAGTATTCTGCAGGTCCCTCTCCGTCACCTCCGTCAGTTTGGCCAGTACCTTTCCCCAGAATCCCCGAAGCAGCGGACAATCCCAGAACATGTGTATGAATACCGCAACCTCCAGTCTGCATCGTGGGCAGGTAGAGTGGGAGCCAAAAAACTAATTAATTTTGTTAGGCGTAAGATACGCCCGATGAAACACATAAAATTGAATAAGTTGGAATCTCGCGTTTCGGGAACATTTCCAGGCCCGTTCCATTAACAATTCCTAAGGTTTCTCCTCTATAGGCATTCCCAGGTCAGTTTCCCACTTAATATGCAGTCCCTCCAGAGGTGTCCTCAAGCCCTACGTCAACCTCCAATACAAGCACGTCACCGCCTTGATCCTACCTACAGAGGTGACCACATACTGGCAGGGAAGGAAGACCCGTGGTTCCTCTAACCCTTTTTTCCAGTGCTTGCACACAGCAGCTGTTATGTCCGCGTGCAAGAGAAAGTCCTGAGCAGGAAGTTCGTGCCTCTGCATGAGGTCTTGAAATGGTAAAAGTGCACCATCTTCATACAGATCTCCAATGGAGGAGATCCCCGATTCCTCCCAGTCATGTAGCCGCTGTCAATCTCCTCCATGGGGGGGCTCCTCACAGAACCACACCGGGATCTCAGGGGCATATGCCGGGCTCCCTTTATTGCATAGTATAGCCCTATACCAACATTGCCTCAGGACCCATAGATCCCTGGATACCTCACGTTCCCGCATTGGGAGCTGTAGCAAAATCCGACTCAAGTGACGAAGCTCTAGGTCCCTTCTTCTCTGGTTTGTCTCCATTCCCAGCTTCCCTGCCAGCCATTGTGTGAACCATTGGAACTGGGCCGCATTGTAGTAAGCCTCAAAATCCCGCACTGCAAAGCCTCCCTCCCGATGCGGGCGCATCATGGTCGGCAGAGCCACTCTTCTTCGTACCGTTCCCCACAGGAAGCTCGAAACCATGGAGTTGAATTGGGCAAAGCACTTTCCAGGTATCCAAATTGGCAGGGTAACAAAGTAAAAAACTAAACGGGGGAGGGTTATCATTTTTAATAATGCCACACGCCCCGCAAACGACAAAGGCAGGGAGGCCCAGAAGTCAAGGTTAATCCTGGTGGAGCGCAGAGACCTCCCTATGTTACCCTCAAATAAATCAACTGCCTCGTGGTAAATTTTAACCCCCAGATCAGACATCCTATAATTTATACCTACATACTGACCAACAACTTCTGCACCACCACTGTCACTCTCAATACCTGCCAAATCATAAGTCTCACAAACTTTACTCTAAACAGCTTATCTCAAACATAAACACAACATCCCACACCGATACCCATAAAAAATGCAACAATAAAACTGTTCTGCTTTATCTCTGATTCTATTGCAAAATAATGGTATACTTGGTTGTGATTTTTGTAACTATTAAATACATTTTTTGCATATTGTGTTCAGAGGTTTTGAATTATGAATACATCTAACACACCTTATACATTGGAAAAACATTAATCTGGTCAAACGGAAAAAGTCATAAAATCTCAAATGTTATCCACTCTATTTTTTCTGCACATTGACAGTAAAAGAAAGAGAGGTTTATTTCACAACTAACGGCAAAAGAAAGCTGTAAATACATAGATCAATTAAAAAGTAAATGAGCATTTATCAAAGTAAATATTTCTTTGTAACAATATGATGCTCGATATATATCTAGGAGAGAAACCGGTGGATTTCAACGCAAGTCTATGATTTTTTCACCTCTCTATATATTTTGCAGAGCCTTTAATAAGACTATAACAAACATTAGGCCCCTGATTTAGAGGTTGGTGTACAGGTTATACCGTTGCAAATATGATGGAGTACCCTGCCCTCCAAGCTTTTGTCTACCTGCCTTATTTACAGGTGGGCAGACCACAACTTTTCAATCAGTGGATTTCTTGATGGCTCAGTCGACCAAAGCCTAGAATGATTTTCTTTTGCCCATCACTGCCAAAAAACTTGCCTGTGAGGGATAGGAAAAAACAATAATGATCTCCACACCTTGGGAGAAAACTCCCAGAGTGTGGAGGTCATGAATCTTTTGTTTTTCAGAAACTGCCGCTTCATGGATTTCTGAAAAAAAAAGTTAAATAGTTGGTGAACGGCTGTCAAACCGAGGATGGCCATCCACCAAACCTTTTGTACCTTGATGGACACCGCTGTGACAGTGGTTCCTTTCAAAGTACAGAGATGATCGCTGGGCAAGAGGTCAGCTTGAAACATAACAACTCAAATACCATTGTGGTGGCGGACGCAATGTCCTCTGACACCCTGGAGGACACTGCTTTGCCTGTTAAATACAAAATCAGGCCCCAAATTCCATATTTTCACTCCTAAAGAACTTCTGAAATATCTTAACAAAGGTAGCAATATTGTAACACCGAGAATCGGATTCTTCTTTACATTCCACAGGTAGGCAAGGGCTGAGAACACAAAATAGAGTCAATCTGTATATAACAAACTAATAGATTCAAAGGTAAAGCTTTCTCATAGATCTTGATTTGTATTTTGTAGAATGAATTGCCTATTTTAGTACCTGATTTGCACACAGAAATGTGTGTGCATCTCTGTACTGGTTTGTGTGTGTAGTTGTTTATGTGTGTGAGAAACTGAGAGAAGAGAGAGTAAGAAAGGGGATGAGAGTTCGGGCTGCACTCATTAAAAATGGACTAGATTGGCAAAAACCACAGGAGGTAGGTGGTGTTTGTTTTGCAGCAGATTCTGCCAAGGCATGTGCTGGGCCTTTTGTAACAAGCATTGTACTTGCACCCATTTCACCCCCACGCTGTGTCAAGATGCATTACACCATTTGCTAGGAGGCTAGGGCTCATACAAGTGAGGGAACACTTTTGTCCAGGTGTTTCTGTCAAATTACTAAGCACTGGCAAAGGCAAACTGGATCGCAGAAGATGTCTAACTCTAAGGGAAGCAGTGCAAAGGTAGCACACCTACCGAGGCACACTTTGGGAGGTGCTACGGAGAGTCTCAGAAACCCAGTCATCCCCATGAAGATGAAGTTAAGTAATATACCCACCTTCAAATGTGTTCCGATATGCTGGCAGTACAAAACAGAACAGCAGCTTGAAAGTGCCACACAACTTTCACTGTTGCACCCTCTCTGGCCTCTGAGACTTCAGGACTTCACTAGCAAGGTCATGTTTTTATCAAGATATACAAGGAGATGAAACAACTGTAGACCTATTTCGTAATACACCACACTGTTGATTTATTGACATTGTGCTTTATCATGTATTTCCATGTATTTTTATCTAAGACAGTCCATCCTAATTAGAGTGTTTAAAATACATTTGTGTTAGTCTTAAAATAGGTAAAATATTTGTAAAAATAATCATTCAGTGTTTTTAAAGCCAGTTTACCTTTTGTTCCGCTCAAAAAGATATTGCAGTCTCTAAGGCCAGTATTGTGTTGAAAAGAGGTTAAATATTTCACAAACTCATACCCCTAGTACAGATATTTTATAAGTAGAAAACACTAAGGTAATCCAGGTCTAGAGAATAGCCAAATAGAATTAATTATTTCTGATGATATATGTCCCATGCCAATACAGAAAGCGACTAGGTCGAATAGCTTGCACCTCTCAGCCTGTACCAAGCAATACATTTGGTGCACATCCTAAATGGTATCAGTCACTTTTGGATACCTCTGCAGTGCAGAAAGACATTCATTTATAAAAACGAAAAGTCTGTTTGATGTGAAATTAAGAAAAGACAAGAATTTCTGATATTTTGATGGACTTATTTATTCATTCATTGGGGGTACCAATATATTTATAATTTTATTATGATCCATTTTTATCCTGTAAACTTTCTTGCTGCTAGGGGTCAAGAAATCTCAGGCTACAGCTTTATTTTCAATCTGTTTTGGCAACTGCTGGTTGTACTTGGTCTATTTCAAGGAGTGATTACATTGTTGTTATTTGCTCCGCTTCTATCTTATTGTTAATTGAGTCTTAGGGCCTGATTAGGAATTTGGAGGACAGGGTTACTCCATAACAAACGTGAGGGATATCCCGACCTCCGTATTACAATTCCATTTTATCCTATGGATGGAACATGTAATATGGCGGACGGGATATACGTCACGTTTGTGACGGCGTATCACATCCGCCAAACTCATAATCAAGCTGTTATTGATTTGTTCAGGCATCTCCTGTTTCACAATATTCCCTCTATACCTGACCCATGGTACTTAATACTTGTTTTGGATTTGTTTTTCTCCTCTTGTTCGTCACAAATGTTTCACATTACCAATATTTCCTATTTCTGCATATTTAGGAGAATGCGCCTGAACTTGAAAGGATGGCTTTAATGTGTCAAATTACTCTTACCAAGTGGATACCACAGTCAATATCTTCTAAGATTGTAAATCTGTTTACGGTGCCTTCTATTCCAGAGGAGATTGTGTTTTGGGCCATTCATCAAATGACAATTCAATACGGTAATTTGAAAAAATGCTATGTTGTTGTCAAACACTGTGCTCTGTGGCAGTCTACCGGATTCTACATTCATTTGAGGTCTGTCCGCAAATAGTTTTATCTGTCTATGGCTCATGTCATCACAACACTCAAATACACAGAGTGGGCTCTGAAGCATGCGGCAACATGTTATTTCAGTTCCCTTACTCCATTGTTCTTTCAGTTCCCTTACTCCATTGCTTGTTTAAAGTATTTCTACATTTTGTACAAAACCCATAACAGTATGGTGAATTTATGCATTTTACAGTGGTGATTGAGAATGGATCAATCACTAGTATTGCATATACAATGCAAATTGAAAGTGAGAAGAAGCCACAGGGTATATTTAAGTTATTTTCTACATATATTTCAAACTGATTGTGGCATTCAGAATAGAGTCCCATGCCCATGCCTTTGCCATTTCAGCCCGCATAGTTAAAATAATTAATTTTTTAAGGAAGTGACAATTAATTGGAAGGAAATACAACAGCACCACTATGTGTTGCAACCCCATGTCATAATGGTAATTCAAATAAGCTCTAAAACGATTACTTTCTGTACAGTGCTAATTAAAGAAACAAGCATCTCCGTGCTTATGCCATCAGAAGACTTCAAAATATGGAACTCTAGCAAGAGACCTTAGAAGTGAATAGTTGAATCTTAAATACAGGTCCACTGACAGCCACTTTTGAAAGATGCAAATGTATTGCTGCTATTTTGGTTATTATGTTCAAATGATACATATTGTTTTAGATTTGTTGAAATTTAGTATTTCACATTGTAGATTCACATTTTAGCACTACATACCAGCACCAGATGTCCCTTACAGGTTTTGTTTCATTATGTCTCTTGAGGAAAAACTGTTAAAAACTGAAACAGCTCTACACCAACCAACTGCTTAACTATTAAGCCTTTATTTGTACAAGGATTTAGAATTTCTGTAAATGCAACAACTCTGCTATAATGCCGAACTCCTTCATCACGTCATAAAAATGTGCGAGTGAATCCTAGGAAAAGACAATGTGAAACGTTCTTTAACGCTTATTGCATTACGTTTTATGTTCTGCTGGGTGGAAAATATACAAAGCCATGCATCAAGATTTTTTTACAATATGTTTCATGACCAACACCACCTTTGCAGCACACTCATCATCTTAAGTTGGTATTAGTCTTTAGTTTAATTAATATTGTTTATCCTATTTTCTCTTACAGGACCGGAAATGGAACCATATCTAGATCTGATTCTCAGAACGTTCTTTCCTGTAATGAAGACTGCTTCTACAATCAACCAGAAATATTGGTTTAGCCTTGGTGTGCACCTGCGCTGGTGGAGCGGTTGGGTTCGGTTTGATGGTTGGGAGAGTGTGGGGAGAGGACACTTTATTAAGTTCACTTTTGTAACATTTCCTGAGAGCACCCTTCATGCAAAGAGATGCAATTTATTATGTCTGATTGGTGCAAAGAATAACAGCCCCTATTCATCCCATTGTTTTCAACAACTGATTACTTATCTGCATTAAACTTTCATTTGTGGCACAAATCAGAACTCAACTGCATCATTGGTCTGCATAATGTGTAACTCCTCTACTTTCTAGTACATTTGCCAATTGAACTGGCATGCTGAGCTGCTGTGTCAAGTTTGCCATGTAATGACTGGAACACGTCTTTAGTCTGTATAGTGCACCTCCGGGAAACACCCTATTCTTTTCAGTAATAAAAAACTAAGGGCTTGATTTAGAGTTTGGTGGACAAGTTGTATCCTATTGTATGTGTAATAAGAGGGACGGGCTATCCCATCACGTTTGTGACGGGATACCCATCTGCCACAGCCTGAATCAGGCCTTATGTTGTGAACTTACCTCCCTAGGAAGTGGAGCATTAAAACCTGTAGATATTGTACATCATTTCCCAGAGGTAATTGTTCACTTCAATGGCACAGACATCTTGTTGCAACCTGTTAAGTAAAGATTTAGACTGGTGCAAATCATGGAGTAAATATATTTTTCCAATTTTTGCCTCTTGAAAAATAGAGAATGCAGGAAGCAAGATTTGCTCCCAACTAAACATTTTCAATATTAGGACAGAAAAAGGAGCAATGTGATTTCACACGTTTTGCTATGCTTAATATAGGAAATTGAATGAATCAGTTGTTATTTAGATGTGAGATTAAAACCAGTGTAGTGTCTTCCTGCCTGATTAGCAGAATAGTGCAAAATCATTACACCACTTTTTTACTCTGGTGATATCTGAATCAGCACTTCTTTGTTAACCACATAAAATGATTCACAAAATTACTGATAAGGAATGCTCGGATGCATCATTGTTAGAAATGGGATCCCTGGCTGGCCAGGGCTTGCGCCAAAGTCAGTCAGAGACCACCACTTCCACGTCAGGGCAAGGGAGTTACACGCCAAGATAACCCCTGCTCACCCCCTTGGTAACGTAGCATGAGCAGTAAGGCTAAACTTGGAGGCAATGTGAGTTAAATGTTTGCTCGGGCACCCAGCAACAACACCCAAGGCCCACCACAAAGGAAACTCCACACAAGGTTATGTATAAAAATAGCCTTTGTATTACACCAAAACACATTAGATAAAAACACACACTTTACAATGTGCCAACAGGCACGGGCAGAATTTACAGGGGATATGTACAAGACAGGGCCACATGGACCACTGTCAGGAATAGGCACTTTTTAGAACTAGCACTTAGAACATAGAATATAAAATCACTGTAGCACAAATCAGAAAATAGAGCAAACAACCAGTAATCACTGGTAACAGGTAAGTACCACCTACGCAACCCTAACCACCTTAGGAGAATGTCACTCAGGGAACCAGGACCTCTCTAGTAACACCTGTACTAAAAAGAACCACCTAAGTATCACAATACATGTAGGGGTATAGGAATCAAAGCATAACACATGATGCATAGACATACATTCAGCGGTGTAAGAACAAGGCACATGACGCATAAAAATACATTCAGAGGTGCAGGGAAGAAAAACACAATTGCGCAAAACTTACATAAGCCACCACCTGTGGCAGTCCCTAGGCCAACTGGTCTTGTTGGGGCTAGGGCGCCCTGTGTCCCAAAGTCAGGGTCCTAAACGGAGCAGCTGCCCACTAAGTGCTGGGTAGCTGTGAATTCTGATGGGGCCAACGCTGGAGCCTTGCAGGCTCTGGCCAACTGGTTGTCCCCTGGGAGCCTCGCTGGGCTCTAAAGCAACAGAATGGCACTCCAGAGCCTCTCAGGGCTCGTAAAACAACTATGCCCCTTTGAGCCTCTCTGGTGCTCTTCAAGGATCGTGCCCAGTGTGGGGGGCAGAGCGGTGGGGTCCCTCACAGGGGACCCCTGAACAACTGGAGAGCCTCTCTTGGCTCTAAGAACAAAGAAAATGCCCCCACGAGCCTCTCTGAGCTCGCAACTTCAAGGAATGCCTCCACGAGCCTCTTGTGGGCTCTAACACAACTGTGGGGCCCTGGAGCCTCGGGGCTCCGAATTACCAATGCCCCCGGAGAGCCTTCGCAGCTCTCAATCAACAAATGCCCAGGAGGAGCCTCCGCGGCTCTAAATTGCAAATGCCCTGCGCCTCTCCGGCTCTTAAACAAGGTGATGCCTCGTCATTGGAGTCCCACTGCGGGGACTCGGACAAGGGATGCCCCGGAGCTCTCCCCCTGCCCGTCCACACTCACCGGGCTCTCAGGCGGAGGCTCCAACGTCGTGCTGCAGCTCCTGTGTGTTGCTGCGATGGTGCGGCTGTGTACGCCTCCGGTGTACGTGACGTACTCCAAGGTACGCTGCAGGCTGGTGCGAGGTGTACTGCCACGGACCACAGCGATACATCTCGAAAAGGGGGGAAAACCAAGGCTGGTGCGATTTTGTACGCCTCAGGCGTACGTTTGTGGCGTACTGGGGCCGCACCCTGGTGCGCGCTTCTGGCGTGCGACGCCTTTGTCCGAGGCGTACCTCTGTCCCCGGGAGCGGATTGGAAGTAGCAAAGTGCGGTGTGGGCAGCCGCGAGCCAGCAATCCAGTCAGGGCAATGCCGGGTGGGCACCGGCTGAGACAGTGCGAACGCGCTCCCAAGCGCTATAAGGAAAATAAAAAAAACGCTCCCAAACGCTAAAGGCAATCAACAGCGCTCCCAGGCGCTTAGAGGAAAATAAATAAAGCGCTTCCAGCCACTTGGAGGTGAAAGTAAAGCGCTCCCAGCGCTAGGGCACAAATAAAGGTCCAGAAAAGTTATTTTAGGCAGGCAGGGGGGCCAGCTCACTGGGCCTCCAGGCAGGGAGGCAGTCCAAGTGGCGGTCCTCTTGGTGCCCAGCAGCGGCAGCAGCCCCCCTCAGATAGGATCCTGGAAGAGAACAACATTTCTGGGGACACAGCCCCTTTTTATACAGTTAAACCCTTTGTCTGTAGGTGCAGGGTGGGGGAGAAACCAGTCGCAGCTGGTTTTGGAGCACTCTTGATGTGCTCAGCCCCTCACTCTATTCACTGGCAGGGTTAGGGACAATAGACGCACCACAGGGGGCAGAGCCAGCATTGTGTGGGGAAAGCCTAGACCTATTCAGGACCCAGGTGCACCCCTCTCTCACATCAGCATGCTAATCTCTCCATTCACCACCGGGGCAGACCCATCCAGACTCTTGGAGCCAGGCTCACCAGCCTGCTCCAGCCAATCACGTGCCAGCACCCTCACTGCACCGCACACCCATGTCTAGAAGTGGCACTTCCACACTAGACACATACACGCCGCATACATCATTGCGCAGTACTCAATCACACGAGTCCGCACATACCAGACTCGAGCCTGCGCACCCCACGCATCAGGAACTACCAGGGACACATACATTCCCCATGCATTCCTATGGGAGGGCAGGCCTATCTCACCACATGCACTCAGAGTGCGCAGGCACTTTCCACTGGGACACAGTGAAAGTGCGCAGAAACCAAAAATCACCATCACCAGGTCACCATTAAAAGCAAAAGTTTAGCGGTGAACCTGCCAGAAGGGCCAGGTCAAACAATCATTTTTTATATTTTTACATACTTTTTTTTATTTTGCCAAGAGGTCAAATATCGTCATACAGTAATAACTTGTGCAAAATCTGATTTCTCCGCTCTTATTTCATAAACAACAAAACTGTACAAACTAAATTGCTTTGTTGCTAATTGAATGTAAAAAGTACTCTGGTGACACATATTCTGCCTTTCCTTCATTTTAGTTCAATACAATGAGTTGCAGTAATGTGGAATTATTACCATATATTGCCTAGAATGCTTCAAAAGTGCAATAGGATGCATGATCGAAATGGGTACCATTACAGTATATTGATTGATTGATAGCTTTATTTCGATATGCGTATATCATAAAAGCATTACACAAGAATATATAAAAACGACATATCATACTCATAGACTGTACAAACATCATAGTAAAAACAGAATAAATAGATAACTTAGTTAAGAAAAGCATTAAATCGATAGGGACAGTCTTTTGAGACGTATCAACCAGGCCCATTTTAAAAATTTAGACACAGCACAAACAATAGGGGGGGCAGTATTAGTCAATAAAATGCGTAGGGCCTCAGAATGCTTGCGAATACCCAACTCGTTGCAGAGGGGTTTAAGCCAAACAGATCTTGGGCGCGCATAATCTGGACAATCAAGGAGAAAGTGCGCATTACAGTATATATGAGAGTCAGAGAATACCTATGTGAATTGAGTCTAATACCTGCTAAAAATCATTTGCTATCAGCAGACGCATTGCACTGTTTTTGCTCAGTATGTCCTATGCACTACCAGACAAGGTGGTACATGTGTAGATTAATGCAACACTTAAGCCTTTAAACTTAACTGTAATTTTTTTATTTTTGTGCAGTCATTGAGATGTTATCAGGCCAGTTTGCTTCCAGTGTAGACACTCCTTTAGTCACACTTTTCTTTGAAGCCTACTCAACCTGTAAGGTATTTCTTCTTGAAACCATCCCCAGTCTCCAGGAGGTGAGTTGGTAAAGTGGGGAAAGAACAGAGTGCAGTGGTTAAGGTTTAGAGCTGTTACATTTTGTGAGATAACTGATGCATACACATTGACTGCCCCTTCCTCTGCCTTTGCATATATACTTCCTTTGATGAAATACAAAAAAATATGAAATTCATTCTCTTGACCCAGACTTGTGATCTCTATTTATGTAGCTGAATAAAATGTGTAAAAACCTTTATTGTACCCGACCAAGTATCAAATTCCTATCAGGTCAGATATATAAAACAAAATCAAAGCTAAACCATGCTATAATACTTAAGTATTAGAGAACAGTAAGTGTAATAAGTATTTTTGAAAATGAAAGTGACGGAATTAGATTCTAGGGCAATTTAATAAAATCGCAGCTGCAGTAGTGTATTTTCTATGTCTACCACAAACTGTCCATGAATAGAACGCAGGGGAAATATATTTTTTAAAAGAGCTGGGGAGAGCGAGAAAATAGAGAGAGTGGGTGGGGAACCCTCATCCAAATAAGACAAGAGCGAAACAAATTCATGGATAACATTTCTATTTTAGATAATCAGTTTTGTCTATTGGAATATTCTGCCAGTGAAACAAACCACTGCCTTTGCATGACATAATCACTTCCTAGTGAACAGATGTCAAGTGCAGCTGCCTCTCCAGGGAACCCTCTACTTCCATATGTGGCTCATCTTTTCTTAGTAGTTAATGTCTAGTGTGTGGAACTGAAAACCTGGTGTAATTTATCTTAACAGGTCTGGGGGCAGGTCATCACCACTCTGGGACATTTGGCCTCCGTTCTGCCAGAGGAGCAACTAGATAAGGAGCTTCCTTGGTTGGTCAATGAAGTTGAAAGGCTCCAGCCCCAGCTGCCTGCTGATATGGCATTTCGTTTGCTCACGGTGAGTGTGACCTTTATTTGCTGTCCATGCTTGCCACTTCAACCAATCCCAAATGATCCACTCATAATCAACACTGTATCCCATAATGAGATATTAGCTGCAATGAAACACTACATTATTGAGAAATGAGGGTTGAATACCGAACTACAGGATTCCATTGGTGAGTTAGTTACACCACAGGTGGAGTTGTGAGATGGTTCAGGCCTCCATCATGTGTACATTGGGCCAACATATTGGCATTCCGCTCCCGACAGTACCAATGTTGTGGGTATCAGAAATTTTGGGATGTAGGAAAAATTTATGATTCCAAGTTTGCCCCTTAGGTACCCCGGAGAAATAGAACCACCACACCAATTCGGACAGTAATTCCCCACTATTTGACACATTCACGCCTGGTAATTATTTCAGTTGTGAGCTGGTGTATTGTTTTGGGAGATGAAGGGATTACAGGGAATATAGTTTTCCAACATTAATTCCAAATACTGAACCAGCTCAATTGTGATTAGTAAACAATCCATGAAGGCAGCCAGAGAAGCAAAATGCACATTTGTATTTGTTACATATGAAATCGGGATTAACCCCTTTAAAGCGTTGTAAATAGACCTCCCCAGTGCTGCGCTGTCCATTGGAACTAGTGCTGAATGGACGTCCAACGGTCGTGCGCAGCACTGGGGAGGTAGTGGCCGTGACGACCGTTGGCCGACGGCAGCAATTAAGGGGTTAATAAAGGAGAGATGTGTACCAAAGCAATTATGCTAGAATGTAAATAAACATCAACAGTGCTGAAATTTGCTTCACCTGTTGTTGTGATACTGGGTAAGTAAAAGTTGGTTATGGAAGTGAAATTGAGCATACTGACGCTCCATCTTGATGCGTTAATCATAACAAAACAGCAGATCTTCAGTCACTAGAGCCCTGACAAAGGTCCCAAGCAGTAATTGGGCTTACTAAAGCCCTAGTGACCTCTTATAACAAACAGTGTGCCATTGCATTTTCTCTAGTCTGAGAGGCTGCTTACACCCTGTGAAATACAAGTAAATTTACAAATGACCTTCACTAAGGAGCCCCATGACTTTGCATTGCACTCCTGGTGACCGAACATACAGGTAAAACAGTGAAGTCTGAAGAGGAGCACTGGAAATGTATCATGTTGGTAATCAATAATGTGTTGGAATTATAGAATACTGCTTTTAGTTGCTATAAAAACAAATATTAGCAAAGGAAAGAGTCCGTAGTTAGAGACGTGCGAACTTTATTAGCTGAAAAAGCAAGAGTGACGTAGACCTTGGTGGACACACTATTAGAATCACTACGTCTCCAATCTGCCAATTTTTATTTCCACAGAACTATTGTTTTTGAGGTTTGATAATTGTAGATTAATGTTGAGGCTCTAAGTGGAACAGTTTCTGCTAGGTCTGAGCACTTACAGTTAAAAGGACAGGATGTTCAAATTTCCTTACAAGTCCTTCTTTTGACAGTCTCCACTTGTAATAAAAAATTGAATACCAGCTACAAACATAAAAACATGACAGAATTTTGTTGTATGGCATATTTACCATATACATAATTTGAGGTTGTTCCCCCAATGAGTCTTACAAGCCTTCATTGCAGGTGATCATTCTCCTCATTAGCATCTGTGTAGCTAAATGTGTTCCTAAAACTGCTTTTCGTCACCCATCTTCTGTGTTGCAGCTCCTGCCTCCACGTTGCCTTTGATTCTCATAAGCAAACACTATCCTTTTAGGATCCTCTGTACTCCCATGGTTCACGGTGTGCAGGGGTGCAAGAGGGAAATTGAGCAATCCTGGTCCACAACTGTTAATAGTGAAACAGATGTAGCGGCGCATACATGGATCCAGGTTTTAGAGGAGCACCCCAATTATGTCTGTATTTTACTATCTAACAGGAAAAAGGGGAAAATGTATTTCCAATAGTGTTCATCCACCTATGCTACATCTAAGTGTGCCCTTTGGCTTGAGGGTGTATTTAGCTGACTTTGGATGAGACTACATTAGTGGAGTGTGGATCACTTGGAGAAGCAGGCAGATAACTAGAGGACCTGTAGGATGAACAGGGAGAAACAGGAGGGTGAAAGGGAGGTCAAACAGAGGAGGAAGACAAGGGAACAAGACTCTCCAAAAAGTTCAGTACAACTGAATGGAGGAAGAGGAGGAGGAGGACCAAGATCACTAGCAGGATTAGGAACACACGGAACTGGATTTCCAAGATAATGAAGAGAAAGCAATAGCAGGAGGACCATGGGAAAAACCTGGAGGATCAGGCAGTCAAAAACCACAGTCGACCAGGATAACTGAGACCCCATGGACATAAGGCCCACATGCCCAAGACAAAGAGGAGGATCAGTAAAACCAGGAGAATAAGTAGAATGAAGTAGACCAGAAGGACCAGAACCAGGAGGCCAAAGAGGAGAAGTACAAGTAGCCACTTTATTAAGCGCCATAGAAGCCAGAAACTAGCTGACTCCAAACCCTTTCGGTGGTATAACAATGAATGTATGCAAGCAAGAATTGCCCTTGGCAATGCTATCAGGGTTGGGGAAATGGGTACTGTCCGTACTGCAAGATATGAATACAAAAAAGCTATCCATAAAGCCAAGTGCCTATGGGATGAGCTTAGATGGCAGGACCTAAAAGAAGCTAGTTTGCAGAATAATACCAAATTATTCTGGAATATCATTAAGTGAGGCAGAGGGGGTCAACCTGATCAGCCCCTAAGCCATGTCTCTCATGAAGGATGGGTTAATTACTTTAGGCCCCAATATGCGCGTAACCCTTTAGATGATCAAATGGAAGAAGTTAGTTATGTTTTTTATACTGATCAGGCTTTTAATGACAAAGAAGTTTTAGCAGCTCTTAGTGCAGTTGCTGGATGTAGAGCGCCAGGACCCGATGGTGACGCTGCGAATGTGTTCCTCTACGAAAAAATACGATGGGGTAGATACATCTTGTTGATGGCAAATGCAACTGCCCAGGGTGCCCGATCCCAGTTTCCTGGAAAGGGGCCGTGATAATTCCAGTATATAAAAAAGGAGATAAAACTCAACCGGGGAATTACAGACCGATCAGCTTGATAGATACGATTCATAAGGTAGTTGGGAGGTTGATCCTGAACAATATCTTAGACTGGATTGAAGAGAATAGTATATTGTCCCCTTTCCAAGAGGGTTTCCGTAAATACACCAGCACCATTGATCAAGTCATTCATTTTATTCTTTTATAGTGGAAGACTGTGACATTGGGCAAGGGCATCCTTTATGCTGCCTTTGTTGATCTACGTTCAGCTTTTGACCTTGTCCCCCGTTCCCGGTTATGAGTGACGTTGAGGGAATTAGGCCTTTCGGACGACATCCTAACCTTCGTAATGAGGCTACACGAGGGCAATCATGCTAGAATCCGCTGAGGAGGGCAGGGTAGAGTCACCACCCAGTTTCCGGTTGAACGAGGGGTACGGCAAGGCTGTGCCATGGCACCAATGTTATTCTCTTTGTATATTAATGGAATAGTGGACCGTTTGTTGCCAGTGAATATAGATGCCCCTTCTCTAGCAGGTGTAAAAATTCTGATTTTAATGTTTGCAGATGACACATTAATTATTTCCAGGACTCCTAATGGCCTCCAGCGAGCTCTATCAATTTTTGAAGATTTTTGTGCTGCTCGAGGCCTGGAAGTTAATGTGTCAAAAATGAAATTAATGGCTTTTAATCCGCATCGAAGTTTTAAGGGGAGGGTTTTTATGAATAAACAACCACTTGAACTGGTCAGGGCTTTTACCTATTTGGGTATACAGTTAGAGAAGAACCTTAAGTGGGACTGCCATATAGATTTAGCAGCCCTGAAACATCGACAAGTTACGGGAGCTTTAAGTCTGGAGTATAAAAGTTCTCTAACAAAACCAATTAGACCAGTCCTCCAAGTTTATGAATCTAAAGCTGTTAGCTCCGCGCTTTATGGCACCGAATTATGGGGGTTTGAGAAAGCAGCTCCTTTAACTCTTTCTGAAAATAAGTTCCTCCGTAGCATTACCAATCTCCCACAAAGCACCCCTCTTAAGCCACTTAGATATGATTTGGGTAGAAAAGCTATTATTGATGTCGCCAAGTTGCGCAGGTTGTGAACGACACCTGAACTCTCATAATATGCCTCAGGTTTTCTGGATATATTAAAATCTGATGCCTTCCACAAAATCGGTTGGTTAAGAGGTGTTAGAAATAGCTTGATTGGCCTGGGAATGAGAATGCTATGGGAGAACCCATTAGAGGCTTCTTTTCCCTCTTAAAACATCCTAAAAGAGAAGTATTGGGAGTGGGCTGCTTTTAATGCTTGGAGTAACTCTGACTCATCTTTTATGGTGGGAATCTTCTTAGAAACAAAACTCACACCCAGATTAGAATCCTATTGGGATAATATCACCAGGCCGAGAGATAGGAAGCTTTACTTCCAACTCAGGGCAGGCTCCTTACCTTTAAAGTCCCTTATGTCCAGGTGGACTCCCACAAGTGATAACATCTGTCCTACCTGTGGGAGTCATAGCGAAACAGTTGCCCACCTGCTTTTTGCCTGTCCCGCCTATGCACTCCCTAGGCGAGTTTGGCTGGCTCCAGTGTGCAAACTACTTTGCACATTTAGAAGCGCCGAATCGGAAAGGCTTATGCGCACCAGCACTTTACCATTTATCACAATAGCGGTAGCCAAATACCTAGGATGGGCGTGGGCTATAAGGCTGAAACCTAAATCTGGGTAATTCTTTGGTGAGCATTAATTTTAACTTCCCTAGCCTGGCCACTGAATGTGATTGAATATTTTAACTGGGTGTAACTTTTATCTCGTCCATTTGCTCTGAGATCTAAGTTTTATGAAACATTTTTAACTATCCTGCCAAGGCATTTTTAACTGTATCTAAATGTTGTTTGTTTTGTGCTTTTATGAGTATACTTCGAATAAAGCTACTTTGGAATGGAATGGAATGGAATGGAATGGAATGGAGAAGAAGGATGTGCAAGTGGAAAGGGAGGATCATCAGGAGGACCAGGACCACCAGAACAAGAAGGAAGAAGATGGGCAGGTCAACATGGAGAACCTACACCACTGTGAAGACCCTACACAGAATGAGGAGGAGGAAGATGGCCATGAGGATGAGTAGAAGGGGAGGTGAGGGTCCAGGACAGCCAAGAAGTTTAGAAACTCCAGGACCACCAGAAGGATTTGGAAAACTTGAACCAACAGGGGACCAATACCATGTCGAAGAACTAGGAAAACTAAGAGGATCAAGACCAGGAAGAATAGGAAAAGGATTTCTAAGAGGACTAGGAAAATAAGGAGGAAAACCAGGAGGAGGGAGACCAGTAAGAGGAAGAAGACTATGAAGAGAAAGCGGAGGCTAGGAGGTCCAGAACAGCAGCCACCACCATGACCACCATGAAAAACCTGAGGGTCAACACCAGGATTGCCTGTAGTAACAGCACCAGAGGACCTTGGAAGAGGACGACCAAGATAAGCTGGACCATGAACATAAGGACAATGAAGATCATGAGGACCAGCAGGACTGGGACCAGAAGAATGAAAAGATTGAAGAACACCAGGGCAAGAGCACCAGAAGAACAACTAGGAGGGACACAGCAATAAGCACCATGGTAAAGATAATCCTTTTAACAGAAGTAGGATCTCTGGAGGATAAGGGCTACTTATGGCCAATGACCAATACCTAGAAGACCAGGACCAAGAATATGTAGATGAAGACCAGGAGGATGATTTTGAGGAAAATATGAGTTGAAAGAAGGGAAAGAAGAATAAGAGGATGATCAAGAGGAAGAGACCTAGAAAAAGGAGAACATGAAAATCAATACGAAGATTAGGAGAACTATGAAAAGGAAGACCTGGTAAACCAGGAGCATGAAGATGAAAACCTATAGGTGGAAGACCAGGAAGAGGAGAATGACCAAGAGGAGTAGAGGGACCAGGGCAACCAGGAAGTCCAGGAGCACTAGGATTACCAGGTCCACCAAGAGGACACAACTATCAAGGGAATCACAACGGGACACGCATCAGGAGAACTAGGGACAGGAAAAGCAAAGGCAGAATGATGATTTGAAAAGGAAAGAGAGATCAACAAAACTGCTGGGTACCATTAAGACCAAGACCAGCAGGAAGACCAGGAGCAGGAAGACCAAGGCCATGAAGGAAGGGAGACTAAGATGGCCAAGAGGATCTAGACAGTGCCATAAGAAGAAGGAGTAGCAGACAACCAATAGAACTAGAACCACCAAGAGAACTAAGACAACCAAGGCAAGGGCCTTCATCAACAGTGGCTAAGAATACATGGCCTACGATGACAAGTGAGTCTAGGCTACATGGGTTAGGGCATGCCCCTGTTAAATGCTGAACAGGTTCTCTTCTGGTTCCTTGATGGACTAAAATCCAACATCTGACTCCAACAGATAACCTCTAGAGAAATCACTATGTGGATCTGAGAGATCTTAAGACACTGTGAGCCAAGAAAACAGAGCAACCAGGAAAGAAAAAAATAGACATAAGCACGGTCACCTGTCAAAATCTATTTGTGGTCATATGTATTTAGAATTAGTACACAAGAGAGCTCATTCACACACCAACTCACTCTTGCATTGAGACAGAATTTACACTTTGAAGTTTGTAATTCACCACTGACCATCATCATTTGCACAAACTGCCCTTTGGCCTCATCTCAATTTTCTTATCTCCTTGCAGACCCTTGAGTTATGCATCAAGGCAGCTGTTACTAAGAGTTGCAGAGCGCTGAATGGAACTGTGCCAACCGTGCTTGCTGTCCTGCATCACCTGGTAAGTATATACATGAGGACAAACAAAGTATTTCAGTGGGAGGCGACAGACATTTCCTGTGTAACATATTGTAACAAATAAAGTTTCTACCTTAATCCAATTTATAGTAGGAGTGTTTTTAAAGGGCAACCTTTGGGAACTCTCTTGCATAAAATATTAAATTATAATCCATAAAAATCCTACATGAACCAATTTGCTTCTAGGATGCAAAGAAAGAAGACAATGGATATAAATATGTCAGTGTTGAGAGTTCCTCTGCAAGAACCCCCCATAAGTCTGCCTCCCGGCAGCTCTGGCTCTGATAATAGGTAACAGAGGAACAGAGTGACAGGGAAAGGGAATGGACCCAGGGGGAACACCAAGGATGGAGACCTGAAAGAAAAAAGCTGTACCCAATAACAATGGTTTAAAACAGAGACATAATACTAACAAAGCTTATCTCGGAGGTTCAATTGTCCAGTTAGACTTTACTACATAACATATACTGGACTCTTCATGACATTCCCAACAACAGTACACCCAATCTTAAATCTATATATTTAATAATAATAAGGCTATATCATATACATTTGATTAATGCCATCAATCAAAGGAAATTCAGTATTTATCCCACTACGGTTCCTAAAGTCAATATGTGCAGAAACTATCCCACAATTTAGTTCAAATAATCCAAATACACAACATTTCTGGAATATCCTTACAATCCAAACTTGAAGCATTCAAGACCTCAGTCCACATATAAGAAGGCCCTCTGAAAACAGGTGCACAACTTGACAGCCATAAGCAAGAAATTCCAAATAGCAAGGCTGGCACGTGGAATCTGGATTGAATGGGAAACAAAAGACAAGCATCTCTGATGAGGACCAAAGTGCGAGAACTGAATGCCGGTAAAGAAAAAAAAATGAAGTGGTACAGCAGAAACAGCGAGTGGCGGTGAGAACAGAAAAAGGCCCTAATGAAGCCACCGACAGAAACACTCACTCCCCACTCTGCTGACTAGAGACCTGGGACGCAAAATGGGCAAAAAGTGAAGCAAAAAAGGCCTGCTCTGAAAAGCATGCAACCCACTATGCTGGCCAGACACTGTAGGACGCAAAAGGGGAACAGCTTTACCGTCCCCAGAGATAAACCAGATGAAGTGTAACAACAGCCTTCGTCTTGATTACGTTGAATAGCCGCCACTAGTGCCAGCTTTGTTAAAAGCATTAAGTACCACTACCTTCTGCAATCTCGCCAGACTTCTGAGTCTACAAACTATCCAAAAACCATAGGAAACTAAGGCATCCATCTTAGAGTGGTAACTGAGAATTTGCACTTCCACCAATATCGGGCACCCTGAATATGCTGTATTCCACACAATTAATTTTTCTGTAGCGTGGTATGGATCATGGCCCCACAAGTCCTGACAAACTCCTATGCTGTCATTCCCCCACTGGAAGTTATTTGCTGTCTGGATGTATGGGATTGGCTTTCAGATAGCCTAGCTTCCATTATTGTTTATTATGGTTTTGTTATTGGCAGATCTGCACACCCTCAAGTGGGGTTTCCGATGAAACAGAAGAGCCACTGAAGTTGTCCACGGCTATTATCCTGTCACTGGGTGAGTTGGTCATAAATGTATGTATGTATATATTTGTGATACTGCAAGTATATATTGGCCTTTACTAGGGATCAGGTCCTCTGTAACATTAATTTCTGTACACTGCCCTGCACGTAACTTGATCGTCTTAAAAGCTACTATTGCTTCAGTATTTATCTCCCCCCCCCCCAGTACATTGGTTGGCTTGCTACTGGAATATGGTGCCCAGTTTACTATATACAGCTATAGTAGTCATGTGAGTACCATGTGCTCGTAAGATCATCATTAAATGTTGCAGACCATTGATAACATACCTCCTGGACATGCGTTGAAGAATGGCCTTGATGAGCTGCTCCCCGGCGTTGAGTTCCTTCTTGCATAATTTTATGTTGTGTTATTTTTCAATTATGTCTATTTTTTCTTTTCACTTTACTCTTGCAGCCCATTCTCACTCTAGTGAGGTCCTTAAATATTTTGAAAGTAGCTTGATGCAGATAGGTGCAGAGTCCCGTGCCACAACATTACAGCTGCTCTGCAAGCTCCTTTCGGAAACTGGTAAGACTGTCAGTGGGTGGGTGGCAGTGTGTGATTTAGGCAGAGAAAATTGTTAAAGGGATATAATGCTTGTAATAGAATCCGGAGCCTTAAGTTGTATTCCCAACTTACTCCCTTACTTGTCCAACATGGTGCAGCTATAAGCAAAATACTTCAATTTTATATTCTTCAGCTACATTAACTGCCAACTTTTCCTGGTAGAGCACTGCAATTTACGAATAATGTCTTGCTTACATCAACTTCAATTATGTGAATCATGGTGAAGAAATAAAGGAGTGCCACTGTTTTCTTTTCGGTTAATTTTTCCAATTGGGGGCCATTAATGGGACAGGGACACTGTGAAAACCGATCCTGACATAGACACTGGACAGGAACAAAAAGGGAAATAAAATATGGAGCAGGCCGACACAGACACGCTCAGTGGTACATGATGACACAGACATGCACGGCGAAACAGGAAGGCATTGATAGCCCCATGGGGCTCACAGTCACAGGCTCACAAACCAAAACTGAAAGACAGGACCCTCAGGGTGGTAATCACAGTTGATAGTGGAAACTTCACTACTTATGTATTAATCTTGATCTTACTAGACAAAGTCAATATCTATGTGTTATGAACATTTGGTGTATGGCTTTATTTAATAGATTCAGAAGGTGCCTTTTATCTGGATGCTGTCCGTCACGTGCTTGAGGATGACAATCGCAAGGTACCATCAAGCTATTATACGTGTGTTAAAGCACTTTCATAATTAGCAACTCAATCTAATTAAAGTTATGCAGTTTTTGCATAGTGCAGTAGTCCTACTTACATGTACTCAGAGCTGTGGTTTGCACACCACAATCTGTTGACTTTCTCCAAGGCAAGTCTTCAGTAGAGGTGTTGGGTCATGCAACCTGCAGCCATTTCTGTCAGTTCAGTGTGTCTTGTGTTCCATTGTCTCCCTGTCCAAGTGGACATATCCCAGTTTTCCTGCCCTAGTCTGTGTCAATGCATTATTTTCAGACCCAATCCCAGAGGTTGCTGATCCCTAATTGTTTAATAAATGTGTGTTAAAAGAAAGTTTGTGTATGCTGTTAACATATTTGGTCTGTATTTCACATTGAGTTGATCTGTAATACCCCTCACTGAGGAGGAGAATGTTGATGATCAAATAAGGGGTTTTGAAGTTCAGAATATTAATATCTCCTCAAATCTTTAACAACCGTGGTGTAAGGTATTTCAAATGTCTCTACCAAGAATAATATTTGGGCTATGTCTCAGCGAAATCTCCCTAAACGTGGATCAATAATACAGGATAATATTCAATGTGCACATTTGAAAAGTCTGATTGTGATATAAAAGATGTATTTTATGTAGAAATTGGAATATATGTGACTTTCTTGATGCCATGTATGTCCACAATGTGTCTGACTTCATTGCCATGGAGAAAGCAAGTAACTCAGTATCAGAATCACCATGTTCAGCATGTTAGCAAGCACAGGACATAGGCACAAAGGAAAATCAACAAAGCTGTTTTCTTTTGATAACGAACAAAAGGCAGTATTGCCATAACGTTGTCTCTATTGGATTCTCTTTGAGAGGTGTATTGAGTTTGTCATTTTTAACCTCAGGGCACGATATAAACCAAGTTATCCTTAGATATTTTTCAGATTAAACCAGGAACATCAGAGACAGGACTCTGCTAGGAATGTTAGAATCACAGAAATCAAGCATGGATGTATTCTTTGGCAGTTGAAGCCATTGTGGCCAGATTGTGCAAATATACAGCGTACAGAACCATGTTAGGGATGTGAATTTTAACTCAATACTGGATACAGGAGACTGTGACTATTTACGGTCTTGAGCCAAAACGACTTCTTGAAAGTGATATGGATCAACCAAACAACAAGGTGTGGAACAATGAACTCTAAGTACTGCAACCCATTTGTTTTCTACTGTCCGTGTTGGGATGTCTGCTCAATCTTACAGGTGGAGTTAGACAGCAGCCATCATTCTTTCCACAGACGACTCTAGTTTTTTTTTAATTCCCTCAGCAGTGGAATCCACAGCCTATTGAATTCTCATTTGCATTTTTGTAATCAATATCAGGTCCTGAGAGCTTTTTTGATTGTTGTAACCTACCTAGGCATATTTTGCAATGTTTTTTTAAAATCTTTTATCAAATTTCAGGCACCTATACAAGGTGTAGCCCACCTGGAATATTTGAATATTCCCTCAATCACACTTCAGTCAGACACTCTGTAAAAACAGTTTAATTAAATTGACTCTAGTTTCATTCTCAGAGTGTCATAATAGCCCTTTTTGCAACATACTTTAAAAGGTTGTATCCATGTACTGGCTTTCCACACATAAAAATGTATATCTGTCTACTCTGTGGACAAAAGGAAGGAGAGATCGATGGTTTTCTCACACTCCCTTGCTACTTTCTCATGGAATGTGTGATTTTCTCCGATTCATACACCAAAAGGGTTTCTCACTAACCATGCTTACCTATATTCTTAATTACAGGTTATTCTTTCCACTTTAAGTTTAATGTCCAGTTTAACAGCCAAAGGTTTTTATGATGTGAACGGAAGAGCTGTGATGGATTATGTGCTTGAAAAAACCAGCCTCCTTATCAAAGGGCAGGTAAGTGGCAGATGTACATATTTGGGTAGGTGAATGTGTTAGGGAACAGCAACAGTAGTCAGTACACAAGAAATAAGTGGACCTTTTAGCCCCCTTGTGCCCCAATGTAGTTACTTTGCCATATAATATACATCGGCAGTGTCACATATTTGCCCCTGGTGGTGGAATATAGACCTCATGTCCCTCTCGTTAGTTCCCATAGTCTCACCTTGACATTCTATGTTCTTCATTTGAGCTTGATGTTCCCTACTTCCACTCCAGTGCGTCTTTCTCCCTCCGTCACTTTTATGGGTGTCCCTTATCCATTTTTCTGCTTACATTTGCACCTGAAATTCAGCAGCTGCCCACCAGTGCCGACACTGTACATGCCTTTTCTTCATGTCTTGTTATTCCAGGGTGCCCATGATGCGAACCAAACCACTCAAGTAAATTTACTTATAGCTTTCACTGCAAGATTCCTTCTTTCAGTACACCCAATCTATGGTTTTTCCATTATTGTGAAAAGTTTAACCTAATGTACCCTTACTACTTTACTTGTGGGGTCTGAGTTAGTGATGTCAAATGCAAGTGGAGTCGTTGTCCCGAAGTTCAACTATTGCAGCTGGTTTGATTCGTACTGTGGCACTTCTGGCAATTTTATAACTTTTATCCTGCTCTTATGTTGTGCAAAATCGGCCACTGTTGTGAACGAGTTTCAGAAAGTGGTCTGATAATATCCTTTAGTTATTCTCTTTCTCCTTCATTGCCCTCCTCTTCCACAGGCCTCATGTATGATTTTGTATTGGGCACTTCTTCTGTTTCTTCTCTTTTTTTGGACCATCTCAAGTCATTTGGGCACTTACACTTTGATCCTATCTCTAGTAGCTGGAGGAAACACCTGTCATCTGACTAGGGGCCAGGAATGGGTGTTGGATCAGTGCTCTTCACCGGTAATTGTGGGGCTGCGGGTGATATGTGGCAGCATGGGCAATGGCAGGTGGCATGGTGTCTGAAAACTGCAGTATTCTTGGCTTTGTCAGTGTCTCTGGGAGAGTAGGCCACAGTGGCTTATGGTCTCACCAATTCCTCCATAACAGCAGAGGTGCCATGACCTTCTTGATCACTGTGAACCAGGTAGGACTTCCTCAAGCTTGGCCAATGCATCCATGTTACAGAGTAGTTGTAAAAATGTAAATTGATACTTGTATAGCACACTACTCACCCGCAAGGGTCTCAAGGCGCTTGTACGAATACCGCTGTGGAACCCATCCTGGCTTTCCCTGTGAGGTGTCCACTCCTGGGCACCCCCAAGGTGGAGGCCAGGCATCCTTAGCGTTGTGGGGGCCGTTGTGGAGATTAAGCAAGCTATTGTCCAGAGTTGCAGAGTGGGACTCCATGATTGGAATAGACACAGAGGCGAGAATTATCAGGTCCGTGGAATTTTGAGCCCAAGACCCGCCAAGGCGGTTAATTGAACCCTGGTCCCAGGCTAGAACTCTGCATCAGGGTCTGCTGCTCTAACCATTGAGCCACACTTCTCCAAGATGCACAACTCAAGTCCATGCTCAGTAATATGTGTGGGGATTGGGCACAACTGATAACGTCTGGTATCCATCTCCTTGGGGCCTGACCATAATCCAGAGTGTCTGCAGTCCATGCTTAGTCTTACTCTTGGGTTCTCATTAAGCTCAACTAATAGATGAGCCAGACACTGTCCATAGTTTTTTTTTTTACCACAGGCCAGAGGCATCATGCCAGGAACAATTCAGATGCCTGTCCTTATGTTGCATCGCATTGTAACAATGGTGCTTGAATACCTAGATCCCATCTTAGTAACCTGATGCACATGTTGACTGGCATGAGTGCAAAGAAATAAGATGCTCAGACACTGTGAGAATGGGACTCACTCCATACACGTCTCAACAGCAGTGCTCCCAGCGAATGCACTGATAAGCTGTGTTTCTCACTGATAATACATTATCTAGTTGGCTCCTTTCTTTTACATACCCCGCTTTATCGTCGAAATGCCTAACAGGGCAAACTACCAAATCCTACACAAAGTAGCACAAACATACTTCAAATCAGTATTTCATATCAATACTGCCTCCCAAAAATGCAGTTCCCGGTTTTGTCTTATTGAGTGTAAGAAGTACCATAATGTAGCACATACTTCCCCATCAAGCAGCAAGGGGAGGGCTCATGGGGCATCACAATATTTGTAGTGAGCAAGAGAGACTACCTTGTGGTGCCAGAGGTGCAATGTCTCAGATGTAGTACCCAGTGCATCAGAACCTTACATATTATAAGTGAGTCCACCGGTATTTTGACTGTATATGAATGCTATACACTTCTGATAGATACATCTGCCGTGTGGATTCCTCACCTTGTGAATATCCCCTTGCGTCAGCAACATTCGGAAATTATTTTTGTAGCCTTGCGCCGACGTGGACTCGGACGTCATAGAGACACGACATCGCTCACGACTCCACTAACGTCACCGACGCCTACAATAGGCCCACGCAGGCGTGATGACATCAGTTCCCTTTTTTCCGCGTCGTCGACGCTAACGGTTTCGGGATACTCTGTAGCTTCTAGTAACTCTGTTACTGTATTTCTTCAATTCTCCTTTCTCTGACCTCTTTGTTCTGTTATTATGTCGACAAAGAAGACAGGTTTTAAACCTTGTAGAGAATGTGGAAAGATGATGTCCGTTACGGACCCACATCAAGACTGTATTTGGTGTCTGAGCTCCGACCACGACGTGGATGGGTGTTCGTCGTGTCAAAAGATGAATCCAAAGGCCCTGCGAGAAAGGGAGTCTAAGCTTCTTGTGGCTAAGCTGAAGGCGATAAGGTTTGAAGATCTTTGAAATCCCACTGAAGAAGTCGAAGTCGAGATCGAGATCGAGGTCTCGGGAGGCGTCGGCTTCCAAGTCTTCATCAGATCATGCTTCGAGGTCTCGTAAGAAGCATAAGAAGAGGAGACATGAATCTCGACGTCATTCGAGTGATAAGTCTGACTCGAGGTCGAAATCACCCAAGAAGATGAAATCGAAAGTAATTCCTCCACAAGTATCGGATCAAGAAGGTGAGGCCTCGCCTTCGGAGTCGCTAATTCATTCTCCGACTCCGGTTCCCGATCCGACTCCAGCTCCATCTCCGGCTCCATCTCCGACTCCAGAAGACGCCGGTGGAGTTCCTGTTGAGGAGGAGGCTTCGACTCCTGTTATTGAAACAGATTCGAATCTACCTCGAGATCGACCTGAGCATCCACCTTTTCCAGCTCCAGGTCAGGACCCTTCGGCGTTTCTCAACGCTATGTATGGTGTTTTCTCGAGGTCATGGTACCCCTCTGGAGCGCCTTTGGGTCCCATGGGTCCAATGGCATTCAATTTGGGTATACCTCATTCCTATGCCCCGGCACCTTTCATGCCGTATATGCCAGCCCCGACCCCGATGTGCAGTATCAGGCTCCCCCGAGGTCGACGCCGATGTCGACGCCGGCTCGACCGAAGTCGACGACTCCAGCACCTGCGTCGCCCGCTCCAAGCAAGTCTATGGTACATCCTTCTAAGCCTTCGGATTCGATTCCGACGTCGGCTCCGGCGCCGTCGGAGTCGACAGTGGATCCGGCTGCACTCCGCGTTAAGCAGAGGTCTAGGAGAGAGGCTCAACGTCTCCTGGAAGAACAGAGGTATTGTGAGTCTCATTCCGACATGGAAGAAGGTGAGCTGGATGAGAATTATTTCAAGGACCTAGCAGAGGCGAGTGGTCTTGAATTTTCTCCAGAGTGGGTTTTACCATCAGGCCCTGATGCACCCTCTAAGGATGTTCAGCCATATCATGTGGTTATGAAAAAGGCAGCGGGACTTTTGGGTTTAACTTTGCCTACTGTCGAATTTAAATCAAATTTACTAACTGAGGTTCTTCATTCTCCCAGCTCTGCTGCGGAGCCTTTACTCCCGTTTAATGATGCTTTGACTGAACCCATTATGGAGGTGTGGAAGAAACCTCTTTCTGCTCCTGCTGTTTCGAAAGGTGTGGCTAGGAGGTATAGAGTAGCTCCTGAAGATCCTGCCTTTTTATCATCTCATCCTTCTCCTGAGAGTTTGGTGATTCAAGCGGCATGTTCAAAGAAGTCGGTTGGTGCTTTTCCACAGGTACCTGGCGACAAAGAAGCTAGAAAGCAGGATCAAGTGGCCAAAAAGACTTTTTCTTCTGCGAGTATGGCATTAAAATCAACAAATGCCACTTGCCTTATGGGAAGGTATGTGCATGCACTTATGGACTCTATGTGTACTTTGATCCCTAAGGTTCCAGAAGACTACAGAAATGACTTTGAGGAAGTTTTATCTGACACTCAAGCGGCAGCTTGTCAAGTCATCCAGAGCGGCCTCGATACTGCGGATTCTGTGGCAAGGATCATGGGCACGGCAGTTGCCACAAGGCGTTCAGCTTGGTTAAAATCATATGATTTTTCTGCTGATGTACAGTCTGCTTTGTTAGATCTGCCTTTTGATGGTGAAGGACTCTTTGGCAAAAAGGCAGATACGGCCTTGGAAAGGTTCATGGATAGCAGGGCGACGGCTAGATCTTTTGGTCTTCAGGTCAGAGGTTCTACGGCCAGGAAATTCAGAGGTTTTGGTCGCTCTTCCTTTTGTACGTTTAGACAAGGTCAGCAGCAGCAACAACAGCAACAGCAGCAGCAAAATACCTTGTATAGGTCATACAGGGGAAAGCAAAGGGCATGTCCTAGAGGGCGTCAAGCCTCTTCCTCCTCCACCTCCTCCAAGCCCCCAGCCACAGAAAAGCAGCCCTAGATCCGCCATTCAGGATCATGTGGGTCCGGTGGGGGGTCGGCTTACCCACTTTCTACGGGATTGGGAATTGGTTACTAGGTGGAGAAGTGTGGCTCAGGGGTTAGAGGCAGCAGACCCGGAAGCTGAGATCGGTCCTGGACCAGGGTTCAATTCCTGCCTCGGCGGGTCTTGGGCTAAAAATTCCACGGACTCGATAATTCTCGCCCCGGTGCCTCCTCGACTCATGGGTTCACACTCTGCGACTCTGGGCAATAGCTTGCTTAATCTCCACAACGGCCCCTCGTGGCGGGATGCCTGACTTTCACCTTGTGGATACCCTGCTATCTCACAGGGGAATACCAGGAAGGGTTCCCTAAGCAAGCGCCGGGAAACCCACTGCGGGTAGCTGTGCGCTATATAAGCTCAACTACATTTACATTTACATTTTACATCAGATCTTTGGGTTCTCAATCTCGTAGAAAATGGGTATGCCCTTCCCTTTCGGGAATTCCCTCCCAATTACCCTCCTTGCCAGGGATATTGCTCAGAGGAACATCTGTTACTCCTTCAGGAGGAAGTTCAAACTCTATTAAGAAAGGGTGCGATAGAGGTGGTCCCAGAGCAGGAAAGGGGTCAGGGATGCTACTCCCGGTATTTTTTGATACCCAAGAAGGATGGCAGGCTTCGTCCAATCCTGGATCTCAGGATCTTGAATTTTTATCTGAAGCAGGAAAAATTCAAGATGCTCACCCTTGCTCAGGTTCTTCAGGCTCTGCTGGAAGAAGACTGGATGGTGTCGCTCGACTTGCAGGATGCGTATTTTCACATCCCAAACCTGAAGTCGCACAAGAAGTATCTCCGTTTTACGGTGGGATCGCAGCACTATCAGTTTGCGGTCCTTCCGTTTGGTCTTACTACTGCGCCTCGAGTCTTCACCAAGGTGATGGCAGTGGTGGCGACGCATCTCAGGAGATCAGGGATTCCTGTATTCCCTTATTTGGATGACTGGCTGATCAAAGCAGAGTCGTCAGAGAGAGTGCTCCATCATCTGCAGGAGGCAACCCAGTTGTTGTACAGGTTGGGTTTTTCGATAAACGTACCCAAGCCTCACCTGGTGCCCTCCAAGCGCAACCTGTTCATAGGTGCTGTACTGGACACTACTGTATGTCGTGCATTCCCTCCCCCTCAAAGGATTCGCGACATACAGGAAATGATTCCTTTATTTTACAATGGAGCGGTCGTTCCAGTCCTGAAGGTCCTTCGCCTGCTCAGTCTGATGGCTTCATGCATTCTGTTGGTCAACCATGCACGCTGGCGCATGAGGGCGCTCCAGTGGTGCCTCCACAGGCAGTGGTATCAGCACAACGGAGATCTCAGGGAGTCAGTGAGGATCTCCAGAGAAGCTGCGGCGGATCTGTCTTGGTGGAGCGTGGAAGGCAACCTGTCTCAGGGGAAGCCTTTTCAGTTGCCTCCTCCGGTGGCCACAGTGATAACGGATGCATCCACTCTAGGGTGGGGTGCTCATCTGGGGGATCTGGAGGTCAAGGGTCTTTGGTCTCCAGAGGAAAGGTTGCTTCACATCAACCTTTTAGAATTGCGGGCGATATGTTTGGCGCTCAAGGCCTTCCTCCCTTCCATTCGCGGTCGTTCGGTCCAGGTCCTTACGGACAACATGACCGCGATGTGGTACATCAACAAACAGGGTGGAGTGGGCTCACAGTGTCTCTGCAGAGAGGCTCTGCGTCTCTGGTCCTGTCTGATGGCAAATCATCTGGCCGGAGTTCTGAACGTTCGTGCAGACAGTCTCAGTCGGCAGTTCTCCGCCGACCACGAGTGGAGGCTTCACCCGGAGGTGGTTCGTCACGTCTTTCGGATGTGGGGGACTCCTCGGGAGGACCTGTTTGCCACTCGCGAGAATGCTTACTGCCTGTCGTTCTGCAGTCTCCAGTTTCCGATGCAGGGAGCCTTGGGGGACACGTTCCAGTTGAGTTGGGGAAATCAACTCCTTTACGCGTTTCCTCCCATACCTTTGATTCCTCGGGTTCTGAGGAAGATTCGCCAAGACCGGGCCCAAGTCATATTGGTCGCCCCGGACTGGCCAAGAAGGGTGTGGTATACAGACCTTCTCCACCTCTCCTCTCACCCGCCGCTCCGTCTCCCTCTTAGGGCAGACCTCTCTCAGATGGAGGGGCAGGTTCTACACCCCCACCTCCAGACATTACACCTTCATGCCTGGAGATTGAATGGGGCAACCTGAATTCCTTTTCCCTCCCGCCTGACGTTGTGGATGTCATCTTATCTGCCAGGCGTGACTCCACTAAGTCTATCTATTCTTATAGATGGTCGAAATGTGTCACGTGGTGTGGGGAAAAGTCTATTGACCCTTTGAGAGCCCATTTATCTGATGTTCTCCAGTTTGCCCTTTCTCTGGCGCAACAGGGACTTGCGGTTGCCACAGTGAAGGGTTACCTTTCAGCGCTGTCGGCATTTCTCTGCTTGCCTGACCAACCTTCTCTTTTTAAATCTCCTGTGGTTTTAAGATTTTTGAGGGGCCTCACAAATAAGTTCCCTCCTACTCCTTTTATTGTGCCTCAGTGGGACTTAAATCTTGGATTGACTTTTTTGATGGGTGCTCCCTTTGAGCCTCTTCACAAATGTCCTTTGAGGCTTTTGACTCTTAAAACAGTCTTCCTCGTTGCAATAACCTCGGCAAGGAGGGTAAGTGAGCTTCAAGCTCTTAGTTACAAGCCCCCTTTCTTGACCATTCATGCCTTCTAAGGAGGAAGAGAGACTGCACCGTTTGGACCCCAAGAGGGCGGTGTCTTTTTACTTGGACAGGTCTAAAGGCTTTCGTTTGGATGACCAGCTCTTCATTGGTTTTGCTGGCTGCAAGAAAGGAAGAGCGGTCCATAAAAGAACCTTGTCAAGATGGATCGTCCTCTGCATTAAGATCTGCTACTCTTTGGCCGGTAAGGTACCACCAGAGGGTATAAGGGCTCATTCTACAAGAGCTAAGTCTTCGTCTTCAGCATTGGCTAGAGGTGTTCCTGTAGAGGATATTTGTAGGGCAGCAACTTGGTCTTCCCTCCACACTTTCGCGAAGTATTACTGCTTGGATTCCGAGGTGAGGAGGGACGGCCACTTTGCGCGCTCTGTCCTCCAGGATTTCCTGGTTTAGAAGAGTGGACACCCTCCTCCGGGAGTGGGGACTGCTGTGGGACTCTATTCACAAGGTGAGGAATCCACACGGCAGATGTATCTATCAGAAGAACAAGTTACTTACCTTCGGTAACGCTTTTTCAGGTAGATACAATATCTGCCTGTGGATTCCTCACTGACCCACCCGCCTCCCCGTTGTCCACTCTTCTATGCCAGAGTTTCTATAATGTATTATTTTATTGTCAAGGGGTTGTTTATTTCAAATGTTTTATTGCATTTGCTTCACACTGTGTGTATTACCTTGATATTTATATGATATTAGTACTGCGTATACTGTGTATATGTCTACTGTCATTGGTCCGTCCGTGTGCCTCGAAGGCACGGAAAAAAGGGCGGAACTGATGTCATCATGCCAGCGTGGGCCTATTGTAGGCGTCGGTGACGTCAGCGGAGTCGCGAGCGATGTCGTGTCTCTATGACGTCCGAATCCACGTCGGCGCGAGGCTACAAAAAGAATTTCCGAATGTTGCTGACGCAAGGGGATATTCACAAGGTGAGGAATCCACAGGCAGATATTGTATCTACCAGAAAAAGCGTTACCGAAGATAAGTAACTTGTTCTTCTCCGCCAAATGACCATATACTTTTATTCTCTGTAGAGCGGAGCATGGGTGCATAACTTCATTTATACATTTTTATTTACATGTTTGCGGCTAGTGGTTTTAATTTCACATTTGAATTTAAGCCAAGACTCTGTGCTTACAACCTTGATTTGAAAATTGTGATGTTTTCACTCTCAAATCTCTTGAACCTCCATGAGGAGAGAAAGCACAGTGAAAATGTTGTGAAAATATATGTTACTTTACTTCTCTTGCTTTTCCACATTTTCACAGGGCGCTAGTCACATGGATCCTGAATCTGATGTTGAAGAAGAGACTATCCACATCCAAATCTCTCAGCTCCTCAATAAAATTGCATTACGCCATAAAAATACTGACGAGGTAAGTGAGAAGGATGTGAAATAAGGTGGGTCAATAAACTAGAAGTGTACAAAATATAAATTGCAGAATGTCCAAAGACTCCTCAATTCCCAGGTTATCTTCATTATCCTCTAACTCACATAATAGCATGTTCGCTGCATGTTTGTATATGGGAAATATGCACATAGTGATCTGAACCATGAATGCATGTTTAAAATGCATTTCTTTTCCACCCAAGTCGTTACCATGATTTGCCTTTGGGAAAGCACTGGACTTTGGAATAGTATTTACTATTCCAACTCCAGTCTGTGCAACTGTAGGGAAAGAGTTGGACTTAAAGTACAACATTAGTCCAACAACGCTTTCCTTCAGGGAAGTGGTTGTATTGGTTTTGCTTGATAAAGGAATGCATTGAAAAGACACATTAGGGGACCTACAGCAATTACGAGTCTTGCAGGGCAATGTGTTGGGATCTTAAATACCTTAAAAACATCTTGTCTTCCTGCCAGAACCTGCCAGAAAGACAGTGGTCCAGTCTTTAATCATGTTGAGACTGTATTACTGCATTGTTCTGTATCTCGGAGTATCACAGACATGATGAAGAAGACGACAGTGGGTGCAGAATATGGCAGCTTGGCTGCTATTTCATCTGCCGTCTCACCATCAGCCCCAGCTCTACCAATGCTGCTCTGGCTTCCCTTAAGGCATTGGGTATATTTCAAAGCCATGTGCTATTGTCACAATATTCTCAATCATAAAGGCCCTAAATATCTTCACCTCTGATCACACCTTATCTTCCTAAAAGAAATCTGAGTTCTGATAGATACATCTGCCGTGTGGATTCCTCACCTTGTGAATATCCCCTTGCGTCAGCAACATTCGGAAATTCTTTTTCGTAGCTTCCCGCCGACGTGGGCTCTGACGTCATAGAGACACGACCTCGCTCGCGGCTCCGCTGACGTCACCGACGCCTACAATAGGCCCACGCCGGCGTGATGACATCAGTTCCCTTTTTTCCGCGTCGTCGACGCTAATGGTTTCGGGATACTCTGTAGCTTAGTATATTGATACTTTATTTCTTTGATTCTCCATTCTCTGTCTTTTTGATCTGTTGTCATGTCGACAAAGAAGACAGGGTTTAAACCTTGTAGAGAATGTGGGAAGATGATGTCCGTTACGGACCCTCACCAAGACTGCATCTGGTGTTTAAGCTCGGATCACGACGTGGATGGATGTTCTTCATGCCAGAAGATGAATCCGAAAGCCCTTCGTGAGAGAGAATCGAAACTTCTTGTGGCCAAGCTTAAAGCAAGTAAAGCTAGAAGATCCTCGAAGCATTCGAAAAAGTCGAGGTCGAGATCCAGGTCGAGGTCTCGAGAGGCGTCGGCCTCGAAGTCTTCATCCGATCACGTTTCCGGTTCTCATAAGAAACATAAGAAAAGGAGACATGGATCCCGTCATCATTCTGGTGATAAATCTAGGTCGAAGTCTCCCAAGAGGATGAAGTCGAAAGTGGTTCCTCAACATGTGTCGGATCAAGAAGGTGAGGCTTCGCCTTCGGAGTCACTAGTCCATTCTCCGACTTCGGTTCCGGATCCGACTCCGGCTCCGTCTCCGGCTCCATCTCCGACTCCGGAGGACGCCGGTGGAGTTCCTATTGAGGAGGAGACTTCGAATCCTGTTGGTGAAACAGATTCAAACCTGCCTCGAGATCAGCCTGAGCATCCACCATTCCCGACTCCAGGTCAGGACCCCTCTGCGTTTTTAAACGCAATGTATGGTGTTTTTTCTAGATCATGGTACCCCTCTGGAGCACCTTCGGGTCCCATGGGTCCTATGGCTTTTAATTTGGGTGTTCCTCACTCATATGCTCCGGCACCCTTTATGCCATATATGCCAGCCCCGACTCCGCTGTGGCAGTACCAAGCTCCACCAAGGTCGACGCCGGTATCGACGCCGGCTCGGCCGAAGTCGACGACTCCGGTTCCGGCGTCACCGACTCCTGTTAATTCTATGGAGCAGCCTTCCAAGCCATCGGATTCGGTTCCGAAGTCGGCTCCGGCGTCGTCGAATTCGGCATTGGATTCGACTGCACTTCGAGTTAAACTGAGGTCTCGAAGAGAAGCTCAACGTCTTCTTGAGGAACAGAGGGTTGATGAATCTTCTTCTGAAGTGGAGGAAGGCGAACTGGATGGGAGTTGCTTTGATGATCTGGCAGAGGCTAGTGGTCTCGAATTTTCTCCAGAGTGGTCTTTACCTTCAGGACCGGATGCCCCTTCCAGGGATGTTCAACCTTATCATGTTGTCATGAAGAAGGCAGCAGGACTTTTGGGTTTGACATTGCCCACTGTTGAATTCAAGTCGAATTTATTGACTGAGGTCCTTCATTCACCAAACTCAGCAGTGGAGCCTTTGCTACCATTTAATGATGCTTTAAAGGACCCCATTATGGAGGTTTGGAAGAAACCGTTCTCTGCTCCTGCGGTTTCGAAAAGTGTAGCTAGGAGGTATAGAGTGGCTCCTGAGGATCCTGCTTTCTTGTCTTCGCATCCTTCCCCTGAGAGTTTGGTAATTCAGGCCGCTTGTTCTAAAAAGTCAATGGGAGCTTTTCCGCAGGTGCCTGGCGACAAAGAAGCCAAGAAACAGGATCAAGTTGCGAAAAAGACTTTTTCTTCGGCTAGTATGGCTTTGAAGTCTTCTAACGCCACCTGCCTTATGGGTAGATACATTCATGCTCTTATGGACTCTATGCGTTCATTGGTCCCTAAGGTTCCTGAGGATAGCAGGAAAGACTTTGAAGAAGCTTTGGCTGATTCTCAAGCGGCAGCTCGTCAGGTCATCCAAAGTGGACTTGATACTACGGATTCCATTGCGAGGATCATGGGCACGGCGGTTGCCACGAGACGTTCAGCCTGGTTGAAGCCGTCTGATTTTTCAACTGATGTGCAGTCTGCTTTATTGGATTTGCCTTTCGATGGTGAGGGGCTCTTTGGAAGGAAAGCAGACGCGGCCTTGGAGAGATTCAAGGACAGCAGAGCAACTGCTAGATCTCTGGGCCTTCAGGTCAGAGGCTCTACGACCAGGAAATTTAGAGGGTTTGGCCGCTCTTCCTTTCGGTCGTACAGACAAGGGCAGCAGCAGCAACAACAGCAGCAGCAGCAGAATACCTTGTATAGGTCATACAGGGGAAAACAGAGGGCGCGTCCTCGAGGGCGTCAAGCCTCTTCCTCCTCCGTCTCCTCCAACCCCCCAGCTTCGGAGAAGCAGCCCTAGATCCGCCATTCAGGATCATGTGGGTCCAGTGGGGGGTCAGTTTACCCATTTTCTACGGGATTGGGAATCGGTTACATCAGATCTTTGGGTTCTCAATCTCGTAGAAAATGGGTATGCCCTTCCCTTTCGGGAATTCCCTCCCAATTACCCTCCTTGCCAGGGGTATTGCTCAGAGGAACATCTGTTACTCCTCCAGGAGGAAGTCCAAACTTTGTTGAGAAAAGGTGCGATAGAGGTAGTTCCAGAGCAGGAAAGGGGTCAGGGATGCTACTCCCGGTATTTCCTGATTCCCTAGAAGGATGGCAGACTTCGTCCAATCCTGGACCTCAGGATCTTGAATTTTTATCTGAAGCAAGAGAAATTCAAGATGCTCACCCTTGCTCAGGTTCTTCAGGCTCTGCTGGAAGAAGACTGGATGGTGTCACTCGACTTGCAGGATGCGTATTTTCATATTCCAATCCTGAAGTCGCACAGGAGGTATCTCCGTTTTACGGTGGGATCGCAGCACTACCAGTTTGCGGTCCTTCCGTTTGGTCTTACTACTGCACCTCGAGTCTTCACCAAGGTGATGGCAGTGGTGGCGGCGCATCTCAGAAGATCGGGGATTCCTGTATTCCCGTATCTGGACGACTGGCTGATCAAAGCAGAGTCGTCAGAGAGAGTGCTCCAACATCTGCAGGAGACAACCCAGTTGTTGTACAGGTTGGGTTTTTCAATAAATGTACCCAAGTCTCACCTGGTGCCCTCCCAGCGCAACCTGTTCATAGGTGCTGTACTGGACACAACTGTATGTCGTGCATTCCCTCCCCCTCAAAGGATTCGTGACATACAGGAAATTATTCCTTTATTTTTCAATGGAGCGGTCGTTCCAGTCCTGAAGGTCCTTCACCTGCTCGGTCTGATGGCTTCATGCATTCTGTTGGTCAACCATGCACGCTGACACATGAGGGCACTCCAGTGGTGCCTCCGCAGGCAGTGGTATCAGCACAACGGAGATCTCAGGGAGTCTGTGAGGATCTCCAGAGAAACTGCAGCGGATCTGTCTTGGTGGGGCGTGGAAGGCAATCTGTCACAGGGAAAGCCTTTTCATCTGCCTCCATCGGTGACCACAGTGATAACGGATGCATCCACTCTAGGGTGGGGTGCTCATCTGGGGGATCTGGAGGTCAAGGGTCTTTGGTCTCCAGAGGAAAGGTTGCTTCACATCAACCTTTTAGAATTGCGGGCGATACGTTTGGCGCTCAAGGCCTTCCTCCCTTCCCTTCGCGGTCAGTCAGTCCAGGTCCTGACGGACAACACGACCTCGATGTGGTACATCAACAAGCAGGGAGGAGTGGGGTCACAGTGTCTCTGCAGAGAGGCTCTGCGTCTCTGGTCCTGGGTTCAGGACCATCAGATTTGTCTGTTGGCGAATCATCTGCCGGAGTGTTGAACGTTCGTGCAGACAGTCTCAGTCGGCAGTTCTCTGCCGACCACGAGTGGAGGCTTCACCCGGATGTGGTTCACGACATCTTTCAGATGTGGGGAACTCCTCGGGTGGACCTGTTCGCCACTTTCGAGAATGCGCACTGCCTGTCATTCTGCAGTCTCCAGTATCCGATGCAAGGAGCCTTGGGGGACGCGTTTCAGTTGAGTTGGAGAGGTCAACTCCTTTACGCGTTTCCCCCCATACCCTTGATTCCTCGGGTTCTGAGGAAGATTCGTCAAGACCGGGCCCAAGTCATATTGGTCGCTCCGGACTGGCCAAGAAGGGTGTGGTATACAGATCTTCTCCACCTCTCCTCTCACCCGCCGCTCCGTCTCCCTCTCAGGGCAGACCTCCTCTCTCAGATGGAGGGGCAGGTTCTACACTCCCACCTCCAGACATTGCACCTTCATGCCTGGAGATTGAACGGGGCAACCTGATTTCCTTTTCTCTCCCACCTGACGTTGTGGATGTCATCTTGTCAGCCAGGCGTGACTCCACTAAGTCCATCTATTCTTATAGATGGTCGAAATTTGTCTCGTGGTGCGGGGAGAAGTCTATAGACCCTTTGAGGGCCCATTTGTCTGATGTGCTCCAGTTTGCCCTTTCTCTGGCGCAACAGGGGCTTGCGGTTGCCACAGTGAAGGGTTACCTTTCAGCACTGTCGGCTTTTATCTGTTTGCCTGACCAGCCCTCTCTTTTTAAATCACCTGTAGTTTTAAGGTTTTTGAAGGGCCTCACAAATAAGTTCCCTCCTACTCCTTTTATTGTGCCTCAGTGGGACTTGAATCTTGTATTGACCTTTTTGATGGGTGCTCCTTTTGAGCCTCTCCACAAATGTCCTATGAGGCTTCTTACCCTTAAAACAGTCTTCCTCGTTGCAATAACCTCGGCAAGGAGGGTTAGTGAGCTTCAAGCTCTTAGTTTCAAGCCCCCTTTCTTGACCATTCATGCTGATCGAATGGTTCTCAGGACCGGGGCTGCTTTTCTGCCTAAGGTGGTAACTCCCTTCCATCTAGGACAGTCCATTACCCTACCTTCCTTTTATCCACCCCCTCACCCTTCTAAGGAGGAAGAGAGACTGCACCGTCTGGACCCTAAGAGGGCGGTGTCCTTTTACTTGGACAGATCCAAGGACTTTCGTTTGGAAGACCAGCTCTTCATTGGGTTTGCTGGCTGCAAGAAAGGAAGAGCGGTCCATAAAAGAACCTTGTCGAGATGGATCGTCCTCTGCATAAAGATCTGCTACTCTTTGGCCGGTAAGGAACCACCAGAGGGTATAAGGGCTCATTCTACAAGGGCTAAGTCTTCTACCTCAGCATTGGCTAGAGGTGTTCCTGTTGTGGATATTTGTAGAGCGGCAACTTGGTCTTCCCTCCACACTTTCGCGAAGCATTACTGCTTGGATTCCGAGGTGAGGAGGGACGGTCATTTTACACGCTCTGTCCTTCAGGATTTCCTGGTTTAGAAGAGTGGACACCCTCCTCCGGGAGTGGGGACTGCTGTGGGACTCTATTCACAAGGTGAGGAATCCACACGGCAGATGTATCTATCAGAAGAACAAGTTACTTACCTTCGGTAACGCTTTTTCTGGTAGATACAATATCTGCCTGTGGATTCCTCACTGACCCACCCGCCTCCCCGTTGTCCACTCTTCTATATCAGAGTTACTGTATTGTAATGTATATATATATTTTGTTGTCAGGGTAATGTTTCAATTGTTTTCTTGCATTTGCTTAACACTGTGTGTTTTGCCTTGACTATTGTGTACTGTGTATACTTTGTATATTTCTACTGTCATTGGTCCGTCCGTGTGCCTCGATGGCACGGAAAAAAGGGCGGAACTGATGTCATCACGCCGGCGTGGGCCTATTGTAGGCGTCGGTGACGTCAGCGGAGCCGCGAGCGAGGTCGTGTCTCTATGACGTCAGAGCCCACGTCGGCGCGAACCTACGAAAAAGAATTTCCGAATGTTGCTGACGCAAGGGGATATTCACAAGGTGAGGAATCCACAGGCAGATAGTGTATCTACCAGAAAAAGCATTACCGAAGGTAAGTAACTTGTTCATCAGCTGATGCCTCTCTTGCATCTATCCCCAGAATCAAAAGTGCTCACATTGGAGGCCATTCCTTCAACTACTTGGCAGGCAAGATGTGGAACTCCCTACCACTTTGGCTTGGGCAAGAAAAAGCTGAAATACGATATCGCAAGAATTTAAAAACATATTTTTTCACGCTAACTTAGATTAGGGGAATTCATATTCTTACTCTGTATAATAGGACTGATACCCCAGTGCTGGGACACGCAGCTGACGCAGCTATGTGCTTTATAAATCTCATTATTATTATTATTATTAGTGGTTTGGACCAAGTTGTTAAGGCACAGCGTGATTTGAGACGCGATGTAAAGTCTGTTTCCTCTGCTGCAGGGATAGAGGTCTGCTGTCCCATGCAGTCCTCATTCCCAGCATTTCCGGCATTCATAGAAGATTGTCGAATCCTACCTCATTTTTTTTTAATGAGGCAGGAGGTTTTCCAAATTATTCTAAATAGCCACTTTGAAACGAGTTTGAATGGCACATCAGTCACATTGCGAAACATAGCTACTCAATCTGCATCTCCTATTTGCTACTTGCCCGATGATACATCAAGCACCAATATTTCATATCAACAGGGTCATTCATTCCCAGCCATAGCTTTGCACACTCTGGCACATTTATAAAGATAGTTCTGTTTTGTGATTGTTATGAGGATAACAGCAGATAATGAGATAATTTACAAAGCAGCTCACATGCAGGGTTTTTGGAGAATAAATGTTGCACTCATTGTCTGCAAGTAATTGCTCGGATATAGAATCACGGATTGTAGCATTGAACAGGGTTGGTGCTACCTCAGTGTAATACCAGCAATCTGTCTTGGACCCCATCAGCAAGCAATGGTATCAGGAAGGGGATAATTCAAATGTAGCCCCATCTCCAGAAGACCCACCAGAAACCCTCACACCGGCTATGACTGTTTATCTGTGGGAATGCAGCCTTATTAAATGCTAATGATACTAATAACACATCCGCTGCTCTTTCTTGCAGGGATTTTGGAAAGAGATTTTGAGCTACATGCTGGAAGATGACTATACTTCATCTGTGCCAGCACTGTGCCAGATGCTACTTGTTGTAGATAAGAAAGCAAGCATCAACTTTCATGAATGTGGTGAGTCTTAAGCATCCTACTCATTGACACAGTTGGATCTACCATTGAAGGTGGTTAATGCTTCCTCCTCCACTCCCCAGATCCCCTCTTACTTTGTCATGATCAGGCATGAGTTGAAGAACCAGTCCATTAGCTCAGGATGTTATGGTTGAGTTACTATAGAATGTGGATGTCAATATTTCAAATAACATTTATTGCTCTCCTTTTAGAGATATATGTGTCTGTGCTGATGTTGCTGCTCGCTGTGAGCCAAGGAATTAACTAATTGCTGTGCCTCAAGCCATTTGGCTGTGCCACGCTGCGTTAATTCCGAAGCACCGGGATGCTTCATATCTACAATGATATAATGGATCCCTTTGCTCTCCCAGTGCTGGTGCATAATTAGCTGCCATGCACCTATGAAGGCACCCTTGTACCATGGTGCAAGAGTGGCTGCGTCACAGGAATTATTGTTTTTGTGCAGTAAGGCATATCTTTGTTTTTATGCAGTTAGGCATACCTTTGTGCACAAAAACAATCACAATAGGTAATTTCCTCTTCCTAAATGTGCTGCAGTATGCAGTATGCGTAGAAAGAGGTAAACAACGAGGAGAAATAAAAAATATTTGTTCTTGTTGCACCTCCCTATACCTCCCCCAGGGGAGGTGTAGCATTCTGACACATTTCCAGGTGTACAATTTCTTGTAAATCTGGAAATGCGGCAGAAGCCTTGGGTGTAGCGCAGGAAATCTCACAGCAAAACCCATGGCACAACTGTTCCACACAAAGTGTTGCGTGTAAAGGGGCCATATTTACAAGGGCATTAAAAGTCACGCAGGGTGGCTTTACCTGTCCTTGTAAATATGGAGCAGCAGGTTGCACTGCTGGTGTGTCTCAAAAAGTGATTCACAGGTGGCACAAGGGGCTTGTAAATAATCCCTATATACTTTTTGAAGTTTGCCAGACATAAAGTTACTTTCCTGTTTGTTTCAGCTCTTAGTCTGGTTAATGCTCCCACCCCCTAAATGCAATGTACTAACTGTCCCAGGTTTCCACACACCATGAGGCTACTCAGGGCTCTAATGCTCCTCTTCAAACCTTGGAGTATTCTTGCTCTCCATAATGTTACTTCTGTCCAGTATGTTGATCATGCCCTGCTGGGTATGGTACCTATTTATGTGTTGTTACTTTTGCCGACCACAACAGGGATGTATTTTATTTCTCCCTGGAGTTACGTTTAGTTATGATATTTGTCTCTGCAATGTTTCTGGTTCAACATTTTGGACTTCAGCTCCATACTAAAATGCTAGATATTGGCCCTCACTTGTAAGCAGGGATGCATGCTTAATGATGGTAAGTGAAAATAAATATTTTGACTGACTCCAAGGTTATGAAGGAGATTCGCATCTGGTGGTGAATACCTGTAATTGCTATAATTCCAGGGTTCCAATTAGCTCTCCCCGTTCAACTTTCCAGTGGATGTGTTGATATAGTGCAAGTGACCTGGACAGATGGTATAATAGTCTATTTATTTGTCACTCATGTTAGGAGTCCTGAGCAGAATCGAACAGGCAAAATATGTGCTCGTTCTTGCTTGCCCCAGGTCGTTAACCTTATTAAAAAATAGATATGCAAGAACATGTTCTGGAGTCCTCTTTTCTTCTGGGGTATCCGCTGTCAGAAAATGGCTCCCATTTTTCCATGGTCCTTCAGGATGTAAAACACGTCCACAGCTCATGACGCATCCTCTCTTATCCCACTGGAGTCTTCTATCCCTCAATGAAAGCTGTAACAGGAACCTGTGCATGGCAGCTTAGGTAGCTCCTCCTCCAGCTTTCATTCCTGACAGCAACCGCTAAGGGAGGGAGGAAGAGAATTGCAGCATAGACTGTCAAGGTACTGTACACCCCTGGGCGTTCCTTAGTGGTAGGGGTGCCTTTGCCAGTATTTGCAGGAATTTCAAAGCATCCTCATGACCGCTAGAGGCTCATTGAAATGCCACCCATCACCCATCATCTTCTTTACAGGTACTACTGGGTGTCTTAAGTGTGTGTGTCAGCCATATGTCTTCCTTTGGCAAGTATTGCTCAGTAATTTATGGATTGAGTATGACATGTCTTCGTTCTTTTGTACCTAAACAGCTAAAGAAATTTCAATACACAGACTCTTCATAAGATTGCTGGTGAGTATCACATTCCACCCCATCATATTCCACCAGATCCCTCTTCCCAAGTTGTTTGCTGCCATTTCTATGCAACCTGCTAATGGAGATCTTAAATTCATCTCAGCTTTTATCCTTTTGAATGTGATGGTTTTATTTCCAGTCAATTGGTTAACAGTACGACATGCTACTTACATTGTACAGAAACAGCCAAAATGTGGTTGGTACTAAGTACTGCGTAGAGAACAAGGTAGCATTTCCAGAAGTTTTAAAGGCTAGAGAATAGGAACTCATGAAAGAATCACTTTCTGAATTCTTTGTTGTGGGTTTTCAGGTAATTTCTTCATATCCTCGCTGGGATGTCGAAAGGGGAACTTCAGTCTTGGCTCTTCTCGAGCGCCTGATTCCTGCAAATTACCCATTTCTAGCAAAACTCCTCAGAATGAAGATCCCCCCGCTGATAACATATTTAGAAGGTGAGACCCCAAAGCATGAACCAGTAAGCACACAATTTAAACAAGTATTAATGGCATTTCAAACAACCATTGACCAATAACACATCCATTAAGTCTGGTGTTGGCTGCTAGCTTTTAGACCGTGTCCACTCATGTTTTTTTCACGGTTTTTATAAACTTGTATTGTGGGTGGTGATGCCAGGTACATACCAAGATAAAAAATACTGTTTTGGTCTCAAAAGGTCACATTCTTATTGTTGTCCCTGGAACTAAATGAAAATAATTTGTGTGTGGATGTGCCCCTTGTGAAAAAGCAGAACGCCATTGTTCACAGTGAAATTAGCCAACGGCAGAATTGGCCCATGATGTATGCTGTGGAGGACAGAAGAGAATGTGAATGATAGGACACATTAGACCAACAGATGAGGAGGTCTGGCTGAAGGCTTGTATAAGTAAGCAAAAAAAGAAATAGTCACAGTCTTTCTTTGTAGCTGGCCGATGCCACACTCCAAACCAAATGAGGCAATAACAGAAGTATCAGGTATCTTCTTGCAAGTTCTGGGTTACTTCCGCATATAACAGAAAGGCAGTTGACACATTGGTTTGCCGAAAAAAATCAGTTTAATACAAAACTTCGGCCATGAAGCGCTTCATCTATCAGACGCAGCCTTGATCACATAAGAATGCGGCATCTTGATTCAGTGTTTTAAAGTACATATGTGCCAAAAAATTCCATAAACATAGAAAAAAATATTTCTTCAGTATATCCAAGGTCAACATTATTTTAGAGCACTACATGTTTTGGCACCTTTTCTTTTATTTCAATTGTGACTTATTGTAACAACTCAGTAGCACCAACTCTTCTAATGACTAAACTTGAAACAAAGACCCCTGGTGGCCTCAATACAGAAGAGATTTTGCACACACATTTATAAACACCAAACGCTCTCTCTGCGTTTGTATTAGAAGTAGGTATTAGTCAGGGTACATGGTAGGTTAGATTAGTCTACTCGGGCATAACATTGTTTGTGTGATGACTAAGGATGAACAGGGTATTTCACAGCAATTAATATGAAAGAAAATGTTAGAACTCTGGTACAACCATATGTTGCAGTTAAAAGTAATGTTTTAAATGTTGCATAATTGAATCCTACTATGTGAGAAGTACACATGGAGCAACATTTAGAAAAGTTGGTGATATTATGTTGTTAATAAATTGATTGATACATATTTCTGAGAGGTTAGACACCCTTGTTTTCTGAAAAACAAGATTTATATTTCAGCCTGTGTAGCAGATGTCATGCGGAAGTGTTTTATTGTGTGAATTAGTCGGGTAGTTCCTACAAATCTATAAAGGATCTCCACGTTTTAGACAACATAAACTAAGGGATTGGTGTCCAGACTGATTCCAGACACCCCCAAAGGATATGTTAGTATGTAGACCAGCTAGCTCACAGTGCCACTATAAGCCCCACAAGCGGTACAAAAGGGGGTGGTGATGGACTGAGCATCTGAATCAATCAAACACTCACACCCAGTCAAAAGATCTGGGTTTAATCCATCACCGTTCTTTAGCCCACTCTGCCACCCCAGTTCAGACATGGCTATATGCAAATCAGTCTGACCCTGTGCCTCATGGGAACAGTCTAGCCCGAACTGCCAAGCCATGTCTTCCCTGGACCGGAAACAAGCTTCCGAGGACCGGTTTCTGGCATTCCAGCCGTCTTCAGCCCGGCTTGCTTGAATCCAGTGGCAAAGTGAGCAAGGGACTCACGTCTGAGCATACCCTGCCACACTTATGGCGGCCAAAAGCGGTACAAAAGGGGGTGGTGATGGACTATAAGCCCCACAACCTTACCAAGGAGAGAATAGTTTCTGGCAACTATCGAACATGAGAACCCTGACCTCTCAGGGATCATGGAAACAGTACAATACTTTTTGCTTGGTCACTTGTGCTCACTTTATCTCAGAGAGATACACAGACTAAATGGTGGGGGCGTTTTCAATAAGTATTTATTGAACCAGAGTCCTTCTAGCATAAAATACATGTGCTGCAATAACCACGAGACAGAAACAGATATAGACGATAACAAGCACCAATAGAGTAAATAAAAAGTAGAATTCTACCATGGTGCTAAAATAGTGAATATATGCAGACATATAAATACATGAAGTTAATAGTGCGTACTCCTACGATGCAAACCCTAACTAGATGTACCTAAGTGTACCTAGCATGTATGTTGGTGTATAGCCAAGAACCTCCTAGAAAAGAGCAAACCCCAATACCTGATGTGAGAAAGCAAAGTACCCCATCTTGGTCTCGAGTGGACAACCCACAAGTAATGTCAGACAACTGCTAACTGGAGTGTCTGCATGCAGGAACTTCAGCGTCTCGTGTCAGCATGTCAGCATAGAATCTTTTTCTCCTCCAGTTTGCCCAGCAAAGATGTGGTATTTATATACCTGAAAGGTGCCATCAGGGGTTCTACCTAGATGTGCCATGGTACTGTGGGCATGTCAGCCAAGGATGACGATAGTGGTGACACTTATACAGAGTTATTATGCACAAGATTGTAATCCTGCTGTGATACTAAGAATCCTCATGCATAATAAATTAGGCTAGTTTTCGAAGAAACCACACAACATTTATGCAGCACCTAACTAGGTAAAAGGTTAGGGCCAGAACTGTTATGTAGAGCAAGGTAGGACAAATGTAGGTAAAAGCTTGTGCGACTACCTAGGACTAAATTGGGGTACATTGGGTATTATAGCAAATTAAGAAGTGTTACAAAATATTTTGGTCTTTGATATATAATAAAGGAGTATTTTTCTATGTGTATGTAATTTTAGAGCACATATGCAATTTTTTACTCTGAACCACAACGGTGATCCCCTATGTGATCAAGGCTTCATCTGACAGCTGAAATGCTTATTGGCAGTAGCTCTGTAATAAACTGATTTTCTGCAAACAAGTGGTGTGGTGCCCTTTCTGTTATATAAGAAAGGAAACAAGAATATATAAACCTAAAATTACAACCAGATATAAGGGGCTAAGAGTGACATAAAGGGCACATGAACAACTAATGACCTTGAACTCAATTCCCAGGACAGGCTGAGCCAACAAACATATTTTGCACACTTTGAATTGTGTGAATCTACTTCTGCTAGTGCTTGGTATGTAAGCACATTGCCTTTGAAATGTTGCTTGCTATTCACTTTTACTTACATATATTTCTTTTTTACCAACTACTATTTCAGCTTCCACGGAAAGAACCTTTGACTTGGCAAAGTGGAAATGCACACTTGTTTCAGTAAGGATGAATTGCTAATTAATGTTACACATGACGCTTGTCTCTTTGTTTTCCATAGCCACTCATTCAGCGTAAATATATGCAGATATTAAATTCACCCCATCATAGTGCTGTTCTGCTATGAGGTTGCAATATTCTCACCATATCCCTATTATTTCTATGGATTATGATCGTTACTATGATGTTGATTATGATTGGGCACAGAGGGGGAGCAGCTGTACTCGGTACATAACATTTCCCTAATATGCAATATTTACCAGAAGCATTAAAAACCTTATTGGCCCAAGTTGACATTCATAAAACTGGAAATTGCATGCTTACGACACCTAGTCCTACATGTATCAGAGTTTATCTGCATGTTTTACCCAGGTAAATTACAGGCTTTACAGTGATCATTGCATTACTCATAAAGCTGACTGTTGTTGCACAGGGCTATAAATGTAGCCCCTTACTGGTAATTGTTTCCTCCGACTCTTTTTTATCCCCCAGGATAGTCACACTAGCACAATGTTCTTCTTTCCCTGGATTGTCACACTATCACTCTTCCCACTGTATTCCACATTATCAGTAAGTTCATATTCTGCAATCGGATTGGCACATGATCCATGCTCCCTATCTTCATTTGAATTGTCACTCTGTCACTGTATGTTTTGCCAGGCCATCACACTCCACTGAGCTTCTATTGTGCTCCTGAGATGCAATTTTATGTTCCTTGTGTTCAGTCTTCACCCTTGTTAACACGAAATTTACATTCTGCCCCCTTGCTGGATACCCAAAATGTTTTTCCATTCTGCTTCTAAGTATGTGATATTGTTGCATAGTCCCAATGAGTTTTTTGTCTGGATGGCTGCACTGTTGCTCTTTTCACAATAATTTGTGGGCAGCATGGTTTTGTTGCATGTGTTTCTGTGTAAATCACGGCCACTGTCAAGGCCTCCTGTTTCTTCTGAGCACTGATATCACACCACACTATTTAAGCATTGCTGTATGTGTTCTCTGGTTCTTCTGTCCAAATATAATTTCGTCATTACAGAGGTTGTTAGCTGAAGTTTGTTTACCCTTATCTTCTCAAAATCACTCCAGACGTCAGCCGTGGATACTGCATTTACGTTTCTATTACTGCATTAAAGTCTCTCACTGTGTTCCTTGCAGTTCCTGGGGACTATCCTAAAACAAGCCCCATACAGAGAATGGCATGTCTCTTTTATGGAAGAACTCACCGAACAGATTGACAGTTTTGCCCATCATGTGAATGAGGAGGTTAGTGCTCTCAAGGGTCAGTATTGAACCATTGGGGAAGTCAATTCAACACAAAGTCGGAGAAGGGTAGAACTGTGTATTCCATCAGTAAAGGTAACTTTTATAATATGGGTACACAGCATTGAGCTTAGCCTGTTGGGAAAATCAGGTATGGTTCTCCCACTCCCAGGAAGGACTGACCTACTAAGAAGCAGATGGAGATGAACTCCCTGAGGTAATCCTTTCCACTTGAATCAATAAAAGCCACAACATTTCTGATAGATACATCTGCCGTGTGGATTCCTCACCTTATGAATATCTCCTTGCGTCAGCAACATTCGGAAATTCTTTTTGTAGCTTCGCGCCGACGTGGACTCGGACGTCACAGAGGCACGGCATCGCTCGCGACTCCGCTGACGTCACCGACGCCTACAATAGGCCCACGCCGGCGTGATGACATCAGTTCCCTTTTTTCCGCGTCGTCGACGCTAACGGTTTTCTGGGATCGTCTGTAGCCTTTATTGTAACTTTGTTACTATCTAAAATTCTAGTATATTTGTCGTCTCGTTTTCATCATGACTTCGAAGAAGACTGGATTTAAAGCTTTCAGAGAATGTAACAGAATAATGTCCATTACGGATCCGCATGAATGCTGTTTGTGGTGTCTGAGTTCCGACCACGACGTCGAAGACTGCCAATCCTGCATGAAGATGACACCAAAGGCCCTCCGAGAGAGAGAAGCAAAACTTCTAGTTGCTAAGTTTAAAGGAGGAAAAGAAAAGAAAAAGTCAAGATCGCGAACTCGTCGTTCGAAGTCGAGATCTCGATCGAGGTCGAGATCGGATTCGTCCTCGGCCCATGCTTCAAGGTCTTCTAGAAAGAAGCATAAAAAGAGAACCCATGAATCCCGACATCGATCGAGGAAGGAGTCGGGTTCCAAGCCGAAGTCACAGGTGAAGCTGGTCGAGAAGGTAGTTTCTTCGGCTTCGGAGGAACACGATGTCGAGGTTGAGGAGTCGCATGCGAACTCACCGAGTTCACCGAAGCAGAAGGCTGTTCCATCTACGGACCCATCCCATCCTTCAGGTCAGGAGGATGAAGGTGAGGAGGAGGAGGTTGGTGAGGGTGGTGCTCAGATGCACGAAGGTCGTTCGACTCCGGTGCACCAGCCTGAGGAAGAGGTCGACGTCGTTTAGACTCCACGCCCTCAAGAGCAACGTGGGGGTTCATACCCTGCCTTTCCGGCTCCAGGTCAAGACCTGACGCATTTCCTGAATGCGATGTTCGGTATCTATTCAAGGGCTATGTATCCCTCTGGGGCTCCTACTGGTCCCATGGGTCCTATGGCATATGGTTTGGGTGTTCCTCATTCCTATGCACCTGCGCCCTTTATGCCTTTTATGCCGGCTTCGGCGCCGCATTGGCATTATCCGACTCCGGCGAGGCCTTCGACACCGAAGCCATCGACGCCGAGATCGATGACTCCGATTCCTTCGACTCCAATTCCATCAACTATGATGCCGAACCCTGAGCGACGTCGTGAGTCTCTTCCTCGTCCGACGTCGAGTCCGACGCCAGCTCCGGCTCCGTCGGAGTCGATTACGGATCCGACGGCTTCGAAATTGAAGATAAGATCTAGGCGTGAAGCCCAAAGATTGATGGATGAGGAGAGATATAGAGAAGAAGATCTAGAGGAAGGCGAGCTTCATGATTCTGAGGACCCTTTTGAGGACCTATCTATAGCTAGTGGCCTTGAACTGTCACCTGAATGGGACCTTGTTTCGATTTCTAATGAACCCTCAAAAGATGTGACACCTTATCATGTGGTGATAAAGAAAGCTGCAACTTTATTGAACATTACTCTACCATCTGCAGAGTTTAAATCTAATCTGCTCACAGAGGTCCTTCACTCTCCTTCTTCAGTGACTGAACCTTTATTGCCTTTTAATGATGCCTTAAAGGAACCAATTTTAGAAATTTGGAAAAATCCTGTATCAGCTCCTGCTGTATCTAGAGCTGTGGCTAGGAGATATAGGGCAGCTCCTGAGGACCCGGAATTTTTAACATCTCATCCTCTACCGGAGAGTTTGGTGGTGCAGGCTGCCTGTTCCAAGAGATCTACAGGTGCGTTTCCGCAGGTTCCAGCGGAAAAGGAGTCTAGAAAGCAGGATCAGGCTGCTAAGAAGGTCTTTTCCTCGGCCAGTATGGCTTTAAAATCCACAAATGCTACCTGCTTAATGGGACGTTATATCCATGCTCTTATGGACACTGTGAAACAATTGGTGCCCAAGATACCTGAAGAGAGTAGGAAAGACTTTCAGGAAGTTATTTCTGATACGCAAGCTGCAGCAAGACAGGTTATCCAAAGTGGTTTGGACACGACTGATTCTGTGGCGAGGATCATGGGTTCTTCTGTTGCGACAAGGAGAGCCGCATTGCTTAAATCTAGTGAGTTTTCCACTGATGTCCAAGCTGCACTGATGGATCTTCCTTTTGATGGGTCTGGATTGTTTGGGAAGAAGGCAGACACTGCATTGGAACGCTTTAAGGATAGCAGAGCAACAGCAAAGTCGTTGGGTCTTCAGACCAGGGGCACTTTTGCAAGACGCTCAAGAGGATTTGGCAGATCTTCTTTTCGAAACTATAAATCGACCCAACAGCAGCCACAGCAGCAGCAGAACACTTTGTACAGAGCTTATAGAGGCAAACAAAGGGCCCGAGCTCGGGGCCGTAATGTTTCCTCCTCTTCCTCCTCTTCCCCATCCCAGCCCCCAGCCACAGCAGCAAAGCAGCCCTAGATCCACCATTCTGGATCATGTGGGCCCAGTGGGGGGCCGGCTTACCCATTTTCTACAAGATTGGGAATTGATAACATCGGATCTTTGGGTTCTCAATCTTGTGGAGAATGGGTATGCACTTCCTTTCCAGGAGTTCCCTCCCAATTACCCTCCTTGCCAAGGTTATTGTTCGGAGGACCACCTGCTTCTCCTGCAGGAAGAAGTCCTGGCTTTATTCCGAAAAGGTGCGATAGAGGTGGTTCCAGAGCAGGAAAGGGGTCAGGGATGCTACTCCGGGTATTTCCTGATCCCCAAGAAGGATGGCAGGTTATGGCCAATCCTGGATCTCAGGATCTTGAATCTTTACCTGAACCAGGAAAAGTTCAAGATGCTCACTCTTGCACAGGTTCTTCAAGCGCTGCTGGAAGAAGATTGGATGGTGTCGATCGACTTGCAAGATGCGTATTTTCATATTCCCATCTTGAAGTCGCACAGAAAGTATCTCCGTTTTACGGTCGGGTCGCAACATTACCAGTTTGCGGTCCTTCCGTTTGGTCTTACTACTGCGCCTCGAGTCTTCACCAAGGTGATGGCGGTGGTGGCAGCACATCTCAGGAGGTCGGGGATACATGTATTCCCGTATATGGACGACTGGTTGATAAAAGCAGAGTCGCCGGAGAAAGTGCTCCATCATCTGCAAGAGACAACTCAGTTGTTACACAGGTTGGGTTTTTCGATAAATGTACTCAAGTCTCACCTGGTGCCCTCAGAGCGGTGCACAAGCGCACACTTTCCAGATTTGCTACTCTCTGGCGGGTAAGGACCCTCCTGAGGGTATTAGAGCACATTCAACTAGGGCAAAGTCTGCAACTTCTGCTTTGTCTAGAGGTGTTCCAGTTGAGGACATTTGCAGAGCGGCGACTTGGGCCTCCCTCCACACTTTTGCAAAGCATTACTGCTTGGATACCGAGGTGAGGAGGGAAGGTCATTTCGCGCGTTCTGTCCTCCAAGATTTCCTGGTATAGCGGAGTGGACACCCTCCTCCAGGAGTGGGGATTGCTGTGGGACTCTATTCACAAGGTGAGGAATCCACACGGCAGATGTATCTATCAGAAGAACAAGTTACTTACCTTCGGTAACGCTTTTTCTGGTAGATACTATATCTGCCTGTGGATTCCTCCCCGACCCACCCGCCTCCCCGTTGTCCACTCTTCTATACCAGTGTTTCTGTTATATATATTTATTTTGTTGTAAAATGTTTTATTGCATTTGCTTCACACTGTGTGTGTTACCTTGATATGGGTACTGCGTATACTGTGTATATGTCTACTGTCAGTGGTCCGTCCGTGTGCCTCGAAGACACGGAAAAAAGGGCGGAACTGATGTCATCACGCCGGCGTGGGCCTATTGTAGGCGTCGGTGACGTCAGCGGAGTCGCGAGCGATGCCGTGCCTCTGTGACGTCCGAGTCCACGTCGGCGCGAAGCTGCAAAAAGAATTTCCGAATGTTGCTGACGCAAGGGGATAATCACAAAGTGAGGAATCCACAGGCAGATATAGTATCTACCAGAAAAAGCGTTACCGAAGGTAAGTAACTTGTTCTTCAGGGCTATACTCATTTCCCTAATGGATCTCCTTTAGCCAATAGGTAGTCTTCATGTTAGAGCCAATCCCGATTCAGGGGATTTGAGGCCATATTCATGCAAAAAGCAGTGGAGGTATTGTTTCTATCAAAAAGCAAAGAAGAAAGGAAGGCGGGCAAAGAAGGGGGAATCTTAAGGATTATTTCTTGGTGCCCTCACACATCACTGAGGATGTAATGCTTCATAGTGGGCTTGCTTCTCATAGGTCCAGCGCTATAATACCCTACGGGCCCCAAGAAGGGTCACTTTAGGGGAGATCTTTTTATTTTTGCTATCTGATGAGAAGTGCTTGTGTAAGGGCATTTTGTATGTGAGGGGTGATGTAAATGTGTACAGTGAAGTAAAGGGAGACTAAAACTATCTAAGAGATACCAAACTGAACTGTAATGTGATGGTTCCCTTGGTAGGATTAAAAAAATATAATTTGGTTGGGGCTAATACAGGGGCGTGATGTACCCAAGTAGACTAAATCTGTGAGTGTGGTCAGGTTTCGATGGCCTAAAAAAGTTCCACAATTATTCGTCAGGACCAAAAATATGGGGGATAGTCCGACCCCACCCCTAAGACATGATATGCTGCTAAGGTATTTCTTTAGAAGAAAATACCTAGTTCAAAATGTTTAGAATTGATCATCTAACCTAGAGAATAAATGAAAAAATAAAGAAAACACTCAGTAAACAAATGTTTTGTATGTTTGGTTCAATGTGTCACCAGCATCGATTTTCCAACTCACTGTATCATAGTGTCTCTAAAGGTAGACATGCGCATGCTATTTTTGGCGCTGACCAGTCACCACAACGTGAAAGAAGTGAAAAACACACAAGTACATATAATATAACAGAATAAGCAAGTGAACATACATGGAACAGACAAAATAAACCAATCTGTGTTCGTGTTACTCAGCGTTTCATAAGTGATTGGTTGTCCTCCATTGTGAGTGACGGGTCTTACCCTTTGGATCAATTAATTATGCCCTATAGGTCAAAAGCAGAGGGTAGTGCTCAGCTGCTGACAGTGGAAAGAGCTATGATAGTCAATAAAAAGAAACAGTAAATCAAGGGGACCCAAATGACTTAGTGTTAAAAGAAAAAGAAAAAGTTTTCAAGAGAAGCAACCATACTCACATGGTTTCTGCACAGAGAGCACAAGAGACCTACCCTCCTCTGCTCACCTGGCCCGAGACTGAGCAGAGGAGAAGACCTGTCATTGAAGGTACGGGCAATTGGAGCGATTGTCCTCAGGTGTGGTGTGGGCAGCAGCTGGAAGGAGTGATGACCTAGTGGACAATGAGGAGAGGAAAGGAGGGGAGGGGCGAGCTTGAGCCAAAAGGAGTGAGCTTCTCACGTGCTGATGTAACAGAGGTATCATGCCTCAGTGGCGCCTGTCTCAGAGTGTGCAGTGGTTAAAGGCTGGGCATCCCAAAGTCATCCGTGGTTTTTGTAAGGTGGCCTCTAAGTAGTAAACTAAGACAGTTGAATGTTTTGTTAATCAAGGGTAATGGTAAGAGAAAAGTATAGTAAACCTAAGTACTCTTGCATATACAGTGATGGAGAGCAAATCAGGTGCACATAACTCCTAGCGATCCCTCATGGTGGAATCTAGGCATATTGGCATCTGTGTTCATGTTGGAAATCTAGGCCACCTCATGTAATAAGTAACACGAGGGGGCCAAGTGGTCTATTCCCAATGGATTAGGATGCTTGGTGAGCACTATTGGGAAATGTCAAATGAGGAGAAGAGGAAAGAGAAGAGGTAGGCTGGAGCCAATAGGAGTAAGCCCCTCATGTGCTTGTGTAGCATCCCTCCGTGGTGAACATCTTGGAGTGTGTAGCGGTCAAATGCAGGCTGACCAAAGTTGTCAATGGTATCAGTAAGGCGGCTTCTGATGGATACATCTGCCAGTGGATTCCTTACCTTGTGAATATCCCCCTGCGTCAGCAACGTTCGGAAAATTCTTTGTAGCTCGCCGGCGTGGACGACGTCACCGGAACGCACGACATCGCGCGCGGCTCCGCTGACGTCACCGACTCCATAATAGGCCTACGCTGGCGTGATGACATCAGTTCCCTTTTTTCCACGTCGTCGACGCTAACGGTTTCGGGGAACCTCTGTAGCTGTTAGTAACTTTGCTACTGTTTTTCTCTGTTTGGTGTCTTCTTGCTTCTTTGTTTCTCACTGAAGATCTCGTCTAAGAAGACCGGGTTCAAGCCATGTGGGGAGTGCGGCAAGATGATGTCAATTACGGACCCGCGCGAGGATTGTATTTGGTGCCTGAGTTCGGACCACGATGTCAAAGGCTGGTCTTCGTGTAAGAAGATGAACCCGAAGGCTCTTCGAGAGAGGGAAGCAAAAATTCTGGTGGCGAAGTTGAAAGGTAGAAAGGAGAAGAAGACTTTGAGATCGCGTTCGAGTAGGGCGAGGTTGAAGTCGAGGTCGAGGTCCCGCACGGTGTCGCCTTCGAGGTCGTCATCTGGTCATGCTTCGAGGTCAAAGAAGAAGAAGCATAAGAAGCGATGGCATGGATCTCGACATCACTCCGGTAAGGACTCGGAGTCGAGACCGAAGTCGCCTAAGAGGAGGCATAGAAAAGATGAGGTGTCTCCTTCACCTGGTGTTCCAGAAGGTGAGGCTTCGCCCTTGGAGTCACCAGTGCGTTCTCCGGCTCTGGTATCGGATCCCTCTCCGGCGCCGTCCCCGGCTCGAGAGGAAGAAGAGGCTCCATTACCTGAGGGCTCGATGACTCCAGTCCATCCGCCTGTGGAAGAGGAGGCGAATCTGGAACCTCCGAGAGAGCATCCTGAGGGTCCTTACCCACCCTTCCCAGCTCCAGGTCAAGACCCTACTTCATTTTTAAACGCAATGTATGGAGTCTACTCGAGAGCTTTGTACCCCTCTGGTGCACCTTCGGAACCCATGGGTCCATTGGCATATAATTTAGTAGTTCCCCACTCCTATGCTCCAGCTCCTTTTATGCCATTTATGCCGGCGCCAGCTCCGCCTTGGCATTTCTTGGCGCCTCCGAGGTCGTCGACGCCGATTCTATCGTCGCCGGCTCCGACTCTGGGCTTCCGGATCCGATCTCGACGCCGGCACCGGCTCCGTCGGAGTCGGTCACGGATCCGACGACGCGACTCTTGAAGGAGAGATCGTGGCGAGAAGCTCAGCGCCCTATAGAGGAGCAAAGATTTAGAGAGGCTGAGGCTGAGGTGGAAGAAGGTGAGCTTCAGGAGGACTATTTTGGTGATTTGAAGGATGCTAGTGGTTTACAGCTTTCCCCTGAATGGGAGCTGTCCTCTGTATCTGATGCCCCTTCAAAGGACGTTGCACCATACCATGTGGTCATCAAAAAAGCTGCGGATCTTTTAAATTTGACTTTGCCTACAGCTGAATACAAGTCTAATCTTTTGACTGAGGTCCTCCATTCCCCATCTTCAGTTGTGAAACCATTGCTTCCTTTTAATGAGGCTTTGACTGAGCCTATATTGGAGGTTTGGAACAGCTCCTGCAGAGGCTAAGGGTGTTGCAAGGAGGTATAGGGTAGCACCTGGTGATCCTGAGTTTCTATCCTCGCATCCTTTGCCTGAAAGTCTGGTTATACAGGCAACCTGTTCGAAGAAGACTGTTGGTGCTTTCCCTCAAGTGCCTGGGGATAAGGAGTCCAAGAAACAGGATCAGACTGCGAAGAAGATTTTCTCTTCGGCAAGTATGGCTCTAAAATCGACCAATGCCACATGTCTCTTGGGGAGATATATACATGCCCTGATGGACTCTGTACGGCAGTTGGCTCCTAAAATTCCTGAGGACAGCAGGAAGGATTTTAATGATGTGTTGGCCGATACACAGGCGGCTGCACGTCAAGTGATTCAAAGTGGTCTTGACACTGCTAATTCAGTTGCTCGCATTATGGGAACTTCTGTTGCCTCTAGAAGGGCTGCCTGGCTGAAGTCATCTGACTTTTCTGCGGACGTTCAGGCAGCCTTGTTGGATTTGCCATTTGATGGTGCTGGACTATTTGGCAAAAAATCTGATGCAGCTTTGTAAAGATTTAAGGACAGTAGGGCTACTGCCAGATCTTTGGGGCTGCAGTCCAGAGGCTCTGCGACTAAGAGGTATAGAGGTTTTGGACGTTCGTCCTTTCGTCCCTACCATCAAACTCAACAGCAGCAGCCACAGCAAAATCCACTATATAAAGCCTACAGGGGCAAACAAAGAGCTCGTCCTCGAGGACGTCAAGCCTCCTCCGCCTCTTCCCAACCCCCTTCACCATCAGCAAAGCAGCCCTAGATCCGCCATTCCGGATCATGCGGGTCCTGTAGGGGATCGGCTTACCCATTTTCAACTTGATAGGGAATCGGTTATATGTGATCTTTGGGTTCTCAATCTTGTAGAGAATGGGTATGCTCTTCCCTTTCGGGAATTTCCTCCAGATTACCCTCCTTGCCAAGGATTTTGCTCAGAGGACCACCTACTTCTCCTGCAGGAGGAAGTCTTGTCACTGTTACGAAAAGGTGCGATAGAGGTGGTTCCGGAGCAGGAAAGGGGTCAGGGATGCTACTCCCGGTATTTCCTGATTCCCAAGAAGGGTGGCAGACTTCGTCCAATCTTGGATCTTAGGATCTTGAACCTTTACCTGAAACAGGAGAAGTTCAAGATGCTCACCCTTGCTCAGGTTCTTCAGGCACTGCTGGAAGAGGACTGAATGGTGTCGATCGACTTGCAGGATGCTTATTTCCATATTCCTATCCTGAAGTCGCACAGAAAGTATCTCCGTTTCACGGTGGGATCGCAACATTACCAGTTTGTGGTCCTTCCGTTTGGTCTTACTACTGCATCTCGAGTTTTCACCAAGTTGATGGCTGTGGTGGCAGCACATCTCAGAGGTCGGGGATACCTGTATTCCCGTATCTGGACGATTGGTTGATCAAAGCAGAATCTCCAGAGACAGTGCTCCATCATCTGCAAGTCACAACTCAGTTGTTGCACAGGTTGGGTTTTTCAATAAATGTACCCAAATCTGACCTGGTGCCCTCCCAGCGCAACCTGTTCATAGGTGCGGTACTGGACACAACTGTATGTCGAGCATTCCCTCCACCTCAAAGGATTCTCGACATACAGGGAATGATTCCTTTTTTTTTACAATGGAGCAGTCGTTCCAGTCCTGAAGGTCCTTCGCCTGCTCGGTCTGATGGCTTCCTGCATTCTGTTGGTCAACCATGCACGTTGGCACATGAGGGCACTCCAGTGGTGTCTCCGCAGGCAGTGATATCAACACAACGGAGATCTCAGGGAGTCTGTGAGGATCTCCAGAGTAGCTGCAGCGGATGTATCTTGGTGGAGCGTGGAAGGCAATCTGTCTCAAGGAAAGCCTTTCCATCTACCTCCATCGGTTGCCACGGTGATAACGGATGCATCCACTCTAGGGTGGGGTGCTCATCTGGGGGATCTGGAGATCAAGGGCCTTTGGTCTCCAGAGGAAAGGTTGCTTCACATTAACCTTCTAGAGTTGCGGGCGATACGTCTAGCACTCAAGGCCTTTCTCCCTTCCCTTCGCGGGTTTTCGGTTCAAGTCCTGACGGACAACACCACCGCGATGTGGTATGTCAACAAACAGGGAGGAGTGGGGTCGCAGTGTCTCTGCAGAGAGGCTCTGCATCTCTGGTCCTGGGTTCAGGACCATCAGATTTGTCTGATGGCAAATCATCTGGCCGGAGTTCTGAACGTGCGTGCAGACAGTCTCAGTCAGCAGTTCTCGTCCGACCATGAGAGGAGGCTTCATCCAGAGGTAGTTTGTCACGTCTTTCGGATGTGAGGAACTCCTCAGGTGGACCTGTTCGCCACTCACGAGAATGCTCACTGCCCGTCATTCTGCAGTCTCCAGTATCTGATGCAGGGAGCTTTGGGGGACGCGTTTCAGTTGAGTTGGGGCTCACAACTCCTTTACGCGTTCCCTCCCATACTCTTGATTCCTCGGGTTCTGAGAAAGATTCGCCAAGACCGGGCCCAAGTCATATTGATCGCCCCGGATTGGCCAAGAAGGGTGTGGTACACATATCTTCTCCACCTCTCCTCGTGCTCTCCGCTCCGTCTCCCTCTCAGTGCAGATCTCCACTCTCAGATGGAGGGGCAGGTTCTACACCCCCACCTCCAGACCATACACCTTCATGCCTGGAGATTGAACGGGGCAACCTGAATTCCTTTTCTCTCCCACATGATGTGGTGGATGTCATTCTATCAGCCAGACGTGACTCCACCAAGTCTATCTATTCTTATAGGTGGTCTCGGTTTGTTTCCTGGTGTGGGGAGAAATCCATCGATCCTTTGAGGGCTGATTTATCAGATATACTTCAATTTGCTCTTTCTTTAGCGCAGCAAGGGTTTGCTGTTGCTACAGTCAAAGGTTATCTTTCGGCTTTGTCGACATTTCTCTGCCTGCCGGATCAGCCGTCCTTATTTAAGTCTCCTGTTGTTTTAAGATTTCTAAAGGGCCTTACGAATAAATTTCCTCCTACTCCCTTTATTGTACCTCAATGGGACTTGAATCTGATGCTTACTTTTCTGATGAGTTCTCCTTTCGAACCTTTGCACAAGTGTCCCTTGAGACTTTTGTCTTTTAAGACGGTCTTCCTGGTTGCTATTACCTCGGCAAGGAGGGTAAGTCAGCTTCAAGCTCTTAGTTTGAAGCCCCCATTCTTGACCATTCATGCTGAACGAATGGTTCTTAGGACCAGGGCTGCTTTTCTGCCTAAGGTGGTAACTTCCTTCCATCTAGGACAGTCTATTACCCTTCCTACCTTCTATCCTCCCCCTCACCCTTCCAAGGAAGAGGAACAGCTTCACCGTCTGGACCTTAAGAGGGCGGTGAGCTTTTATCTTGATAAGACAAAGGACTGTCGAGTGGATGACCAGTTGCTTGTTGGATTTGCTGGCTGTAGAAAAGGAAGAGCTGTGCACAAGCGCACACTTTCGAGATGGATTATTCTATGCCTCAAGATCTGCTACGCCCTGGCTGGTAAGGAACCTCCAGAGGGTATAAGAGCTCACTCTACTACAGTAAAGTCTTCAACATCTGCTTTGTCTAAGGGTGTTCCTGTAGAGGACATTTGTAGAGAGGCAACTTGGGCCTCCCTCCACACTTTCGCGAAGCATTACTGCTTGGATACCGAAGTGAGGAGGGACGGCCACTTTGCGTGTTCTGTCCTTCAGGACTTTCTGGTATAGAGGAGTGGACACCCTCCTCCGGGAGTCGGGACTGCTGTGGGAATCTATTCACAAGGTGAGGAATCCACTGGCAGATGTAGCCATCAGAAGAACAAGTTACTTACCTTTGGTAACGCTTTTTCTGGTGGATACAGTATCTGCCTGTGGATTCCTCACATGCCCACCCGCCTCCCCGTTGTCCACTCTTATATACCTGAATTTCTGGTAATGGTTTTTTAATGTATACATGTTATCCTCAAAGGAAGTGTGTTCTTTACATGATTTACCCTGTTATATTCACACTATGTGTGTTAATTTGACTAGTTTGTACTGTGTATACTGTGTATATATCTATTGTTGTTGGTCCGTCCGTGTGCCTGGAAGGCACGGAAAAAAGGGCGGAACTGATGTCATCACGCTGGCGTAGGCCTATTATGGAGTCGGTAACGTCAGCGGAGCCACACGCGATGTCGTGCGTTTCTGTGACGTCGTCCACGCAGGCGAGCTACAAAGAATTTTCTGAACGTTGCTGACGCAGGGGGATATTCACAAGGTAAGGAATCCACAGGCAGATACTGTATCCACCAGAAAAAGCGTTACCGAAGGTAAGTAACTTGTTCATCTCAAACAGTAGACTAAGACAGTTAAATGGTTTCTTATTGGAGGGTACCACCTCATTGGTATCAACAGAATCATTTGTGTTACTGAAGAAGAGACCAATGTCAAGTTGCAAAATGGTTATCATAAGCACTGCTTAGTGTGGTGTCTGGGACTCCATAGCCGGGCATTCCATATGTGACATGGTGTTGATAGAGATCGTGGGTCACCCGACCAATAATTTCACCATATATTTTTCGGGCCCATAAGATTCAATTCATCATATACATTAATCGGATGACCTCACAATTCTACCATCAGTATCCCTGATTCCTTCCTTCTGGTTCCAATGTACCCGACTTACCATCCACCGTTACGGGTACCTATGATCACGATAGATCAGGGAGCTAGCTGTGAAAGAAAAAGGCAGGCAAATTGCAAAATACCAAATTCATATACTTTACTTTGTATTCATTGAAATGAACACGGACAACTGGGAAGTTTTAAAAGTTTATCTTAGATTTCAGACTCTGCAATCATACAGTTTATAGCAATAAGGCAATCTATAATCAGAATAACGAAGAGTACATAACCATAAAGGAAGAGTATACAGGCAACCATTTAAAATCTATAATGAGGAAACAAGAAATAACCGAAACATGAAATTCAAAGGGTGTATACTAAATGGTAGGAATTATTATGCACGTATCAGATTTTACCATTGGGACATATTTCATGAGTGAGACTCTAGGGTAACCTATATATCTATAGGAAGGGTAGAAAAGTGGAACACGTTATAGTTCTAACGTAATAACTTCAGTTCAGTATTTAGGAAAAATTGTACTACACATTTCATTCATAAACAGTATGGAAAGATTTGTACTCTAAAAGGTAAGGGAACATAGGAACATGCTATGGAAGATATATACTTTGATTCGTCATATAGTAGATTGCGAAAAGCATGGAAAATTTACGTATGCAAAGGTATGTCTTTATTGAAGCAAAGACAGAAAAATAGAAAGGTGCAGTTTCAGAGTTCTTAGCAATATATTTACCTAGAATGGTGTGAAAACCAACCCTGGCCACGGGTCAGTCAAGGACAGGAAAACCCTCAAGGAAGGATACCCCTCAATGGGACAGCAGGTGCAGAATGGACACCCCAGGACAGGACAGGATACCCCAATTAGGATCAGGAAAGGACCACCAGGACACGACCAGCACCCGCAGTTCGAAAGCAACGCCTGCACTCCACCCTCTCTGCAGATATCAGTCAGAACCCCGATTGGGTTAGCGAACCTCCCAGCAAAGTGCTCCGCCAGCACTTAAGGTTTAGTAAAACCTTTGAGTCTATGGTCAAATTTGGACAGAGTGCTCCGCAGCACCACTGTATCAAGTCACCTATTGAGAGCGATGGGTCAGTGACAGGTCAGCTATTCGGACAAGTCGGACAAATTCTATAGCTAAACCTAGGCTAGTTATACTGTTTTCGGGTCAGTGTACCACCCCCAAATGTTGCAAAGTGGCAGAATCCCCAATTTCGATTGGTCCCAAAGTAGGCTAGGTTAACACACCAATCAGAACAGACTATTGTTAGGCTCAATTTACATTTTTGGGTACCGCCTAGCAAGATTGGGGTTCCCATGAGAAGTCGCACTGAATACAATAGGAAGAAATACATTGTTAATAATGTAACAGATTTTCAGCTTCTCTGGCTGGGTGAAGGTGCATCTTCCCAGGCACGTCTTGGCAGCGACTTTCTCTTGGCGCTGTGTCAATGCCACCTCGCTACTTCTGGTCCTGCGCAGTACTGCACTCCAAAATGGACTCCCAAGCACTCAATCACCCCTCCATACCGAGGATACATGGAAAGTAAGCGAAAACAAATTAAAACATAGAAATAAATGAATAAACTACATAACATGATTGTGTACTTATGATTTATCACTATAAAAATATACTATGCGATTATATTTTAGTGCAATACACAATAAAACGAGAGCATCTGCACAAGCTTCACCACGTTAATACGATGATCAGACATCCTAACTGTATTACGCATGCGCACCCTTTCCCTCCAAGACTCCAACTACGTCATGTCACGTGAGTATGACTAGCGCATGCGCAGAAGCAAATTTCAAAGCAGCGGCCATTTTAATAACAAGAGTTATTCGTTTTAGTAAAACACATAGGCAAACGTCTCTAAGATGCACGCATACCCCAAAATAAATGAAATTAGTAGAACGAACAATTTTGGGTTACCTGGTTTTAACGGATTCGAGGTTCATGAATCGAGCAAGTCGCGTAATATGCAAATTCTTGCTCTATCAATCCCCTCTTTGATGATATTTACTATCATCATAAAACTAATGGAACCAGATGCCAACTTTTCAGACTTTGTGCATTTCCATCTCTTCCAACATTCTATTCAATTTCTCTTTCATATCCTTTTCAGGGTGAAAAATGTTCACCTTTTTGTAAATCTTATTATTTAAATCTTCTAATTCAAGCTCATCCACACTCCGTTTCACACCTCTTTTATTCATAGAGTATTTCTTCGTGTGTTTGCGACATTTGCAACAGACAAATATGAGGAGTATGATGAAGCCTATCACTCCAATTGGCATCAGTACCTTAAACAATAAACTTTTACCTAAATTAGCAAACCAATGACCTACATTTGAGAGACCATCAACTAGTCTCTTCCAGGCACTATCAACCTCGAGTGGTTTGAGTTCCTTTTCCAAATTAGTAATGTTTTTCACATATCTTTTGAGCTGTACACTTTTGTCCGGTATGTAAGTGCAACAATGTTGCGCCTTCAGCATCCGGCAGACTCCGCCCTCTTTTGCTAATAAGGTATCAAGCGCAAGTCTGTTCTGCAAAACCATTGATCTGATCGCAACCATTTCGGTATTGACCAATATAAATCCATGAGCTGTGTCAGTAGACAGCACATCCACTATTGTGGATAATTTGCAAATTCTGTGTGTGTTCAGAACCACTCCCACTCCAGGTATCAGTGCGCTAAAAATACTACCCATTATTTCACCTACGCTTTCTCTTTTACTACGCACTAAGCCATTAGTGTTTTCATTGCTTCCAGCAATTTCATTCACATGGTATATTTTCGGGAAGACAATGCCAAAGTAGCAGCTTCCATACCAGTGATCCGGCAATTTGAAATAAGCCTTGTTCCCACATATATAATAAATTCCAGGAAACACAGGTTCTGACCCATTTTTGAAACCCCAACGTCCAATTACCTTATAATTGTGTTCACATTGACTGGAACCAATGAAAATGTTATTATAATAACTAGTCTTTTCGCGGTGAAGACAGAGTTTCCCTTTCCTTTCGAAATCCAGCAACAAGGCAGGACCAGCCCCACCACTTGAGGTGCTCTCCATGTTCTCAGCGCATTTAGGAGTTTTCTGTCTCTTGTCATTAGCCTTTCTTTGGAAATTCTCCCTTCTTTTCTCTGCCATGTTTAGAAATATTTTCTCTTGCTCATGTAATGAACAGGTCAAGTTGTCTCTGTGTGCTTCATTTAAATCTATGGTACCTATAGTCAGAAAGTATTCACCCATATAACGTGTAACGTCACTTTTAGTGTGTACAGGATTCAGATTTCCACGTATAGGGAGTTCAGAAAATATTACGTCTGCGTTAGAGTAGTAGTACTGTAACGGTCCTCTTTTGTAAAATAAGCTTGCTAAAATACTACAGGAAATTCCATAAGTCAAAGGTAGGTGATGATAAGTCACGCCTTCAGCTACAGAAGTAGGTAGCTTCATGCAGACATAGCAGTCTTCTATTGCCATAGTTTCTACGTAATGCACTAACAAATTTGCGAAACATTTAAATTAGTCTGGTTCTTAACTCCGTGGTAATGTAGTCCTTCCTCATCTGATGCTTCTAAGTCTCGTTTTGTCTGTCTAAGTGCTTTTTCACGTCTTTCTACACTTCGTGTTGTCAGTTCTTCAGTGTCAGTAGTCTCAGTCTGTGTAGAGTTAATGTCAGTATTCTTGCTCACCATAAAAGGAATGAAAACGGTTAGTCCTATCCATATTATTACCACTATAGCTATACTACATATACATACTTTGCAGCATGTTTTGCAACAACTGCGTTTAGGCCTTCCATTCACGTTTGAATCAGACATTTTCGTTCAGAAGAAGTTTCTCAACCCCTCTTTGTTACTTTACACAGGTAGCTTACTCTGCGTAATTTCAGGTGAGTTCGTCTTCTTCGGCAGATAGATCAGCAATCTGTTCCTCGTCACTTTCGTCAGTTATATCAAGATCCTCAAACTCTTCCAAAATTAGGTATGTCCATTCAGGATTTTGGTATTTTTCGTTCAGCCTTTTTATTCGATCACTCCTTCTTTTGGAGCCTTCTCCAGCTTGCCCTGAAATTCGTGGACTTTTCCTTTTTTCTGCAAGTTTTTCGTCCACTGTTTTTATTCTCAGTCTCAACTTCTTAATAAATCCTGGTTCAATATTTTTCTTTTTCTTTAGTCTTTTAGCTGGCACTGCTATTTGGCTTTCTTCTAATATTCTTTTGTTTTCGTTTACTTGTGGTACTTCTGCTTCTGTCTCTTCCCTTCCTGTCTGACTAGTCCCAGGTCTTGTATCTATTTCTTCTGCCTGGTTACTAAGCTGGCCTGGTTCAGGAGAATTTTGGGTTTGGTTATCAAATGTCTCTGTTTCTGTGTCCTGAACACGTTCTTCTAGTACTATCTGATCCTGTTCTTTTTTTTTTTGTTTAAAAGGAAGTTTATTTCAAAAAAAGATTGCAACCAGAAAACGTACATTATTATCAAAATACAAAATAAACAGCAATCCAATATATAATAATAAAGCACAAGATATAGAAGGGGAAAAGGAAGGGAAAAGAAAGAAAAATAGAGGGATGAAAGACAAAAAGAAGAAAAAGGTAAAGAAAGAAAAGGGATGGGGCAGGAAAACAATAACAGTTCATTATGCAAGATGCCTAAAATATATCTAAAGAGATAAACGTTGCTAAATAAAATTCTTTAACTGTAAACAATGAGAAAATGCTTATATAATACAATTAAATATTAGTATAGAAACACAACTACATCATGGTGGTTTAGGGACTTCCTCACAGCAGGATTATGTAAGGAACGGGAAGAAGCAGAAACATCAAGAAAATTAGTAATTGGTATCCATAAGAGGTCACGTTTAATAGCAAGAGATAAGGGGGAGACATAAGCTCTATCCAATCTGTGGTTGTAGCAAACACCATACCACCACGCTTGAAAAGAGACGTTTGATGTATCCTTCCAGGATTTAGTGATCTGTTGAAAAGCCACTGCCAAGAGCAGGTCAATAATAGAAGTATTAATGGGCAAAGAGGACCAAACTTCAGACAAGCTACCTAGGAAAATGTGAGTGATGGAAAAGGGAAAATGTGTAGAAAAAATTGAATTAATCTGTTGCCATACTTTAGACCAAAAGAGATGAATAAGTGGGCAAGTGAAAAGCATATGTTTGAGATCAGCACAAGGAGAGGAGCAGGACCAACACGTGGAGGGGAGAGAGGAGTCCATAGCGTGTAATCGGGCAGGAGTGATCAGGAGTCTGTTATAAATAAAAAATAAGGTCTGAGTAGTATTAGCTGCTCTAGAAGATTTTCTTATTTTATTCCAAATGTCATGCCATAACGAAATAGAAAAAGTATCAGCCAAATCAGATTCCCAATCAAGTTCCGTCTTGGATTTATCTCTATCAAGAGGAAAATCATGGATTTTTTTATAAATTTGCGAAGCCGAAGGAGAAGACAAAAGGAAAGGAAGAGTAAGAGAAGAGGATACAGGAGGAGAAGAAGAAGTAGGAAAAGAGTTATAAGACGTTTGGAGAGCCACGCGCTAAAAATGATACTTATGAAGAAAGGAAGAAGGAAGAGCAAAAAGAGATTGAAGGGATGAGAAAGAAAGGCAAAGGCCATCATGAAAGAATTGATGAACCCAAAAAAGACCACGAGAATACCAATCTTTCCAGAAGAACGTTCTGTTATGAATTTTAACAGAAGGGTTATACCATATGGGCGAAGATAAACATTTAGCGCGATCGTCAAGACCAGTGAGGAAAAAGGGTAAGAAGAGTTTCCTAGCAAGTTTAAGAATAGGAAGAGACATCTTAGATGGAACGCGAGAAAGAGAAATAAATTCTTTGAAGGTAAAAGGATGGAAGAAGGAGGATTCAAGTGTGACCCATATCGGAGGTGAGGAAAAACCTGATACCGCGTCTAATAAAAAAGGAGTTGAATGAGAAAGAAAAAATGAAGAGTGGTAGGACGCGAAATCCGGAAAGTTAACTCCACCTAGAAACTTGGGACGTTTAAGTTTGGTAAAAGATATCCTAGCTTTTTTATGTTGCCATAGAAATTTTGAAAGGACAGAGTAAATGTTTTTGAAACAGGACTTAGGAAGGTTAACCGGAAGGTTAGAAAGAAAAAATAAAATTACCGGAACCAACATCATTTTAATAGAGTCTAATCTGCCCCACCAGGATAAAAATAAGGGATGCCATCTAGTCGTGGAGGCTGTTAGATTATCAATTAAGTTTTTAATGTTTAAAGCCACTGTATCTTTAATAGATGGGGTAAATTCAAGACCTAAATATTTGATTTTATTGGGACTCCAATGGAAGGACGAAAGTAAAAAATCAGCATGGAAACAATATTTATTAAGAGGGAGAATTTCACATTTGTCAACATTAAGTTTATAACCAGAGACTGATACATAAGAAGAGACTTCGGATAAAAAAGCCGGAATAGATGTGTGAGGATGAGATATAAACAAAAGAATATCGTCTGCATAAGCAGATAGTTTTAATTGAGTGTCTCCATATGGAAATCCAGAAATATCGCTATTTAATCTAATTTTTGACAAAAACGGTTCCAAAGCAAGGATAAAAAGTAAAGGAGAAAGAGGGCAACCTTGACGAACACCACGGAAAAGGGGGAAAGAAGGAGATACAAGACCGTTAGCAAAAATAAAAGACCTAGGAAAGGAATATAATAGGGAGATGTAAGATATGAATTTAGGGCCAAACCCAAACCAAGAGAGAGTAGAAAGCATAAAGGACCAATTGACTCTATCGAAAGCTTTCTCTGCATCCAATGCAATTGCAGCTATAATAATAATAATCCACATTTGTATAGCGCACAATCACCCGTTAGGGTCTCTAGGCGCTGGGGGCCGTCGGGAAGATTAAGCAAGCTATTGCCCAGAGTCGCATGGTGCTGGGCTAACCTGCCGCCGGAGCCGGGGATCGAACCGTGATCCCCAGATTCCAGCGTCAGTCGCCCTGGCCGCGGCGCCACACCTCTCCCCCAGCTAAGGAGTGTTTGAAAGTGGGGGACCTACTAAGAACGTTAAAGAAAAGACGGGTATTATCCGAGAGAACGCGTCCCTTGATGAAACCACATTGTTCTGAACCGATCAGGAGTGGAAGAATTTTATCTAAACGAAGAGCTAAAATCTTAGCAAATATTTTGTAATCTAAATTAATTAATGAAATAGGCCTATAATTTTTACAGAGAGTACGATCCTTGTTATCCTTAGGAAGGAGACAAATAAGAGCTTCTTGGAAAGTACCTTCAGATTTCTGAGAGGATATAAAAAAGCTGAATAAATGGTGTAGTTTGGGAACAAGAAAAGAGGAAAAATGAGAATAAAATTCTATAGAGAACCCATCGGGACCTGGTGCTTTACCTTTTTTGAGGACATGAATGGCATCCAAAATATCTTTGGGAAGGATATCCTTATCTAAAGAGGAAAAATCAACATCGGTCAGTTGAGGACGAGGAATAGAGGATAAGTAGTGATCAATATCGGAGGGTACAGGAGGAGATTCTGGAGTATAAAGATTTTGGTAAAAAGCAGAGAATTCATTTAAAATGTCCTCATCCTTATGAACTACAGTATTAGAGGAAGAAACAATCGAATCGATCTTCGTTCGCTCTTTTTTGATTTTAAGGTAGTTGGCAAGAATATTGCCAGCCTTGTTTTGGGCAGAGTAAAATTTTGCGCTAGACTTAAGTAAAAACAGGTTGGCTGAGTTGGTAGTTAATTTATTAAAGGAAAGTTTAGCTTTAATGAGTTGGGTAAGGACTGATTGAGATTTGGTGGAATGATAAGAAAGTTCCAAGTGTTTAATCTGAGAGGTTAAAGAAGATAAAGATTGGTGTGCAAGGCGACGTTTCTTGGCAACATAAGAAATAATAAAATCCCTAGAAGCAGCTTTAAAGGTGTCCCAAATTAATTGAGGAGAAGAGTGTGGTGTTTCATTCTCTGCAAAAAAGCGTGGTGCAAAATCAAGGAAAGCAGAAGTAAAGGATGTATCTAAAAGAAGGGCATTATTAAAACGCCATCTTCGAGTTCCTTTAACTGGAGGGAGTAAATCAAGACCTAATGAGACAGGGGCATGGTCGGAAATTAGGATAGACCCAATGTCAGAGTGAGTGATATGTTGAGTGAGATTCTTAGAAATAAAGAGATAATCAATACGTGATTGGGAGGAGTGGACAGGTGAGAAATATGTATACTCTAGTAAGGTGGGATTGGACAGTCTCCAGGAATCAACAAGGGACCTTTGGGAAATAGTGGACGTGAATTGAGTATGAACCTGAGAAGGGGAGAAACGAGACGCGGACTTCCTATCAAGAAATGGGTCTACAACCATATTACAATCTCCTCCAAGAATAAAGTAGTCATCATTATAATTCATAGAGGATTGAAGGATGGAGGGCCAAAATAATTTATCAGGAACAGTGGGGGCATATAAGTTGAAAACGGTTAAAGGAATTTTATTGACCAATAACGAAACCACCACCCATCTACCCTCCGTATCAGTATCTTGAGAAAGAAGTTGAATCTTTAGACGCTTATGACATAAAATTGCGACCCCGTTACGCTTCCCCGAACCTGGGGAGGCATAAACATGACCTACCCAGTTCCGGCGTAATTTAGAAATTTCAACATCTTTACTATGAATCTCCTGCAATAAAGCTATATCAGCCTTCAAATGTGCTAAATGCGAAAGAACCCGTTGTCTCTTAATTGGGGACCCCAAACCTTTGACATTCCATGAGATTACATTAATAGACATTGAAACTTATCAGCAAAATTGAATAACATAATATTTAGCAACATGAGCATGAGTAACCAGCATAACTTACAACTTAACCGCAAGGCAGCAAAATGAGCAAAAAACAAAGGAGTATAGATCAGAAAAGTGAAGGACAATGAAGGAAGAAAATGAGTACAGAAAAGAAGAGGGTGGAAATAGAAGAAAAAGGAAAAGAGTAAAAAAGATAAAAGAAAAAGAGAAGAAAGAGAAAAAAGAGAAAAGAGAGTGAAAGGGGAAAAAAGCGAGTAAAGGAAAAGGAAGGGTATAGAAGAAAAATAAGAGAAAAACGTTGTATGAAAAACATACCACTGGGAAATAGAAAAAATAGGGATGGTGAAGCCACATGAGGGAGATGGAGCGAAGAACGTGAAAACTCCACGACGAGACGACAGAGAAGGAGACAACCTCAGGAACAACGCCATAGGTGAAAAAACAATTTGGGACCATATACGAAACCACCTAGAAGGGGAGAGAAAAAGGAGGGAAAAAACTTGAGGAACAAGGGAAAACATACAACAAAACTTACAAAAGAAACACAAGCAGAGCTACAACCTCCAAAAAGGTGAAGAATTACGTCAGACAATTAATATCAACAAAAATGAAAGACAAAAATCAGCAAAATAAGGAGACATTACAAGAAACAAAAGGGGAGCGAAGAAGATAAAAAATGTTGGAGAAAAATCATGTTAAAAAGGTATCAGACTTCATGGTTGAGGAATGTCCATGGAATCCACTCTGCAGCTATTCAGGAACCGTTGCAGAAGAGCAGGGTCTTCGTAAGTGGTAGTTTTATTGTTATAGGTCACTTTGAAAAGGCAAGGATGGAATAAACCGTATCTCGCATTCAAACTGCGCAACGCCGGCCTCATATCCAGGAATTTCTTACGCCGATCCGCTGTAGCCTTAGCGTAATCTTGAGCAAAAAATAGAGTAGAGCCATTCCAGATGATTTTCCCTCGTTGTTTAGCAGCTTGCAACACACGGAGTAGATCAGTATATTCAAGAAAGTACAAAATAACTCCCCTAGCTTTAGGAGAGGAGGCTGAAGACGATGTACTTGGACCAAGACGATGTGCTCGCTGAATATTCAGAACGGGAGAATCAGGTAGGCCAAGAAGTGTTGGCAAAAAGGTTTGAAAAAAGGAAATCGGTGTGGGGCCCTCCAAACCCTCTACTAGGCCATAAATGCGTAGGTTGTTACGCCTATTACGGTTTTCTAACTGTTCAACCTGTTGTTTAAGTAATGTAATCTCTTTAGACATGGGTGAAATCTGGTCCGTAAGGCCTTGAATAAGCTCAACACGATTTTCCAACACTCCAACTTTCTGTTCAGTGACGGACCAGTTGGACTCTAGGTTAAGCAAACGCAGATTAGTTTCCTCCATGTGAGGCTTGAGGGCACGCAGTTCTTCAAGAATGAGGTCTGAGGAAGCCAAAGAGGATGATACAGGAGGTGGAGAAGGAGGATTCACCTTGACTCGTTTGCCTGGTAGAGAGGAGGAATTAGGTACAGTAAGGGGCGCTTTAGTGTTTTGCTTAGTGGTCAAGCGGGACACCGAAGACGCAGACCCCTTAGAAGTAACAGAGTCCGTGAGGGAATCCTCTGGAGAGTCTTGTAAGGCATTAAAAGGATTAAAATCCTCCAAAGTTGTTTCCTTTAGCCGAGAAGACCCATTGCGATTAGTGCATGCCGTAGCCATTATCAAGGTGAGAGGAAAACCACTGCGTAAGCGATAGAAATCTGTGCGCCAAAGAAAACCAACTGGTGAAGATAAAAAGAAAATCTGCAAAGTCTGTCTCAGAAAACACCCATGAAAGCCAGCAATACTCAAAAATGGCAAAGGCGAGGTAAAGAGAAGAAAAAACCAACCTTATGGCCGAAAAGTAGAGGGTCCGCTGAGGAGTTGTGAGGAAAAAGCATCAAAAGCGGGAAAAACGCGGACGCGCCGAAAAACAAAATGGCGGCCGCAACGCTGCTGAGGAGAGCGGCAGCGAAAAACATCAAAATGAAGGGGAACTGCTTACAGAAAGCGGTCGTCGTGGCAGCAGGACAGGCAGCATCCTGTCCGACTTCGGAAAAGACCAAATTCCGGGTCCGAAGGTAGAAATGAAGTCCTGGAAGCAGCTCGGACTTCTACGTCCCGGCGGAGCTCCCGTGAGTCGCGGCCATCTCGAAAGGCTCCTAAGCCACGCCCCCATCTGATCCTGTTCAAGCACTTCGATCCCTTGATTTTCTTCTGCTTGAACTTTTGGGCTAGCTCTAGTCTGTCCCTTTTCAATTTCAGGAGTTTGTGGAGGTGTATCGATCACCTGCTCTGTCCCTGTCTGACCTTCCTCTTCGTCCTCAGATTTGACGTGAATCTCAATAATCTGGGGGTCTTCGCCTGTACCTAACTCGTCCTCTCTATTCCACTCTCTATCTTCGTAGGTTCTGATTGGGTCTTCAGTAAGGTCTATTATTGGTATCAAATCATCTTGACTGGTGCTCGGTTGTTCGTCTTCAGCTACTTCAGGACCAACGTCTGCAGACCCCTTTTCTTTGTCTGGAATCACCTTCTTGGTATGGCTGGCATGGATCCACTTAGGAACGCCTGCACATATCACCGCTGTCGTGGTCACCAGAATGATTTGGCGTTTTTCTCCCCACCTCGGTGCAAGGCAACTCGAACGAGTATGTTTCTTGATTCTGACCCAGTCACCAGGGACCAATTTGTGAACTGGAGTCATTGGATTGGCGACGGCGTCTTCCCCAATCTGGCGAGAGATAGAACGCACTTGGTCACCTAGTTGTTTGCAGTACTCAAGTACCAAATCATCAGAAATGCTTAACAGTTTGTATCCTGGTACCCATGCTTGTCTCATCACTCATCCCATCAGGATCTCATGGGGGCTCAGGCCTGTTTTTCGGTCTGGAATACTTCTGAGTCCCATCAGAACAAGAGGTAAGGCATTTACCCAGTTCATGCCAGTAGAGTCACTCATTTTTGCTAATCTCGTTTTAATCGTGCCATTTATTTGTTCCACTACTCCAGAAGCCTCTGGACGATATGCACAGTGCAGCTTTTGTGTGATCCCGAATGCTTTACAGAGCTGATCGATTACTTCATTCTGAAAATGTTTTCCTCTATCTGATTCAATAGTGACTGGAACCCCGAACCTAGGTATCAATTCTTTCAGCAACAGTTTGGCTACAGTCATGGCATCACTCTGTTTGGCAGGGTAGGCTTCCACCCATTTGGAAAACAGACAGACAATGACAAGGACATATCTTTTTCCCTCACAACGAGGCATGGTGATGAAATCAATCTGTACTCTCACAAAGGGACCCCCTGATTTTCCAATTTTCCCCAGTTCAACTACTGTTCTTTTGCCAGCGTTGAACTGCGGACATGTCAAGCACCTCTGGCAGAGTGACTCTGCCACCTTCCTGAACTTCGGGTTATACCATGTCTGTTGGAAAACCAGAACCATGGCGTCCCTACCAACGTGTGAATTCCCATGTATCAATCTCGCCATAGAGGAGAGCAGGTGTCTAGGTAACACAGGCATACCATCTGGGCCCACAACGACACCATCCTCTCTCCTTGGTCGACAACCAAGTTCCTTTCACTTTTCTTTCTCTTCCCAGGGCACAGCATGCTGCCATTCTCTCACTTCATCCCAGGTAGGCACTTCTTCAAACACCATAAGTTGGCAGCTGTTTCCAGTCCCTCCCAGTTTAATATTTATTGACATGCGGTCTTTAGCACATTGTTTGGCCACTTCATCAGCGAAATGATTTCCCAAAGATACAGCGTCAAGGCCCTTCTTATGGGCAACACATTTGACCACTGCTAATTCTTTTGGTAATTGGATTGCCTCTAATAAATCTTGTACAACCCTTCCATTCCGAATAGGGGTACCTGATGAAGTCAGGAATTCTCTTTGTAGCCATAATTGGCCAAAGTCATGCACAACCCCATAACAGTACTGACTGTCAGTATACACTGTTATTCTTTTGTCCTTCCCCAATTTGCAGGCTCTTATTAGAGCTACCAATTCGGCTACTTGTGCAGACTTTATTCCAAATAAACATGATGCTTCTTTAATGCCGTCCAAAGCGACCACAGCATAAGCGGCACTTAGGCCCACTAGTTCGTGTCTCATGCATGAGCCATCTACAAACCACTCCTCATCATGTACAGGCAAAGGTGTTTCTTTAATGTCTGGGCGGGGTTTTGTACTGCACTCTGTCAGGTCAATGCAGTCATGCTCGTTCTCTCCCTCATCTTCTACAATCATGGAATCAGGGAGCAAGGTGGCTGGGTTCAAGATATTACACCGAGTAATGACTACATTTGCAGCACCCACGAGAATCCTCTCGTATCTAGTCAGCGGACTAGGGGTGAGATACTGTGTCTTAGTTCGGGTCAGTAAAATTACAACTGCATGTGGAACATATACAGTTACAGGATGTCCCATCACAATGGATTCACTCTGTTCTAGACTTGTGCAAGTTGCAGCTACTGCTTTCAGACATCCAGGTAATCCAGCAGCCACTGGATCCAAAGTGGCAGAGAAATATGCCACGGGGCGCTTAGTTAGGCCATGCTCTTGAGTTAGAACTGACAATGCACAATTATCTCGAGTGTCACAGAACAGGGCAAACTCTTTGGAATAGTCAGGCATCCCTAAAGCAGGGGCCGTACACAGGCAATCTCGCAATTTAGTAAATGCTGTTAAGCTTTCATCATCCCATTCCACTGGGTCTTTTGCTCCTTTCTTTGTCATATTTATCAAAGGCTTTGCCAGGACTGCAAATCCCACAATCCATTGTCTGCAGTATCCTACCACCCCAAGGAACATTCTGATCTCTTTCTGAGTACGGGGTAATTGCATCTTTTGAATAATTCTGACTCTCTCGGAGGTGACTTTTCTGATGCCTTTTTCTATCTGGTGCCCCACATATTTCACTGACTTTGTACAGAACTGTAATTTTTCAGGGGCCACTTTATGTCCCTTTTCGCCTAGGTGATTCAGCAAGGCAATGGTGTCAATCACACAATCTTTGTGACTTTTAGACGCCACAAAGAGGTCGTATATGTATTGCACTAATACAGACTTTCCAGGTAAAACTAATGTTTCAAGGTACTTTTTCAAGATCTGATTAAAGATAGAGGGGCTTTCTGTGTACCCTTGAGGGACACGATTCCAAACATACACGTGACTGTTGAAAGCAAATGAGAAAATAAACTTGCTGTCTGGATGCAATGGGATCGAAAAGAATGCGTGACATAGGTCTATCACAGTGAACCATTCAGCATCCCAGGGAATCTGATACAGGATCACTGCTGGGTTTGGGACAATGGGACAACAAGGAACCACAATTTTGTTTACCTTTCTCAGGTCCTGCACTACTCTGTACTTACCACTAGGTTTCTTGATTCCAATAATGGGAGAGTTACATGGGCTACTCATTACTTCCTGTATGATGTTGGCTTCCAGCAACTTCTGTATTTCAATAGCAACCCCTGCGCTCACCTCTGCACTCATTTTGTATGGTTTAGTATTAGGGTAAACTGCATTTTCTTTCATGGTTATTTGTATGGGGTCTACATGTGCCATTAATCCTACATCCTTTCCAGTAAAGTCCCATACCTCTGGTTTCACTGTCTGTTGGAGTTCTTCAGGTAAATCTTGTATAGTCATTCGTTTAATCTCTGAGTCAGGTCTGATTAACATTAACTTGTAGATGCCATCTTCGTCTGGGGTCTGAATTTCAACGCCTTTTGGTGTGCAAAAGATGGTACAGCCAGCCTAAACATCAGCACGTCACCCCCCTCCTCCGTAGTTTGCATTGGCTTCCTGTCTCCAAACGCTGCACCTTCAAGCTGGCATGTTCAGCCTTCAAGGCCCTTTCGGACACAGCCCCCGCGTTCATTTCCTCCGTCTTGACTCGTCATATTCCCTCTAGAGCTCTCCGCTCAGCATCTCTCAACCTCCTTGTGGCCCCCAGATTCAAACGGAAAAAGCATGGTGGTTTGAGCTTCTCGGTTCTGGCCCCTTCTACTTGGAACTCTCTGCCACCCTCACTTCGCCTATGCCCCCACTATGACACTTTCCGCAGACTACTGAAAACTCTGCTCTTCCAATCTGCGTACCAATAATTCCTTCGCCCGGGTCACCGCTATTGTCATTGAGCGCCATGAAACCGCTGGTGAAAGTGCGCTATATAAATAATTTTAACGTAAAACGTAACGTAACGTAACAAATCACGTCCCAGTAAGTTTACAGGACTGGTATCACAAACGACAAATCTGTGCATTTCTTTAAAATTCCCTATTGTGATCTCCATGGGCTCGGTAACGGGAGTACTAATTAGTTGATTAGATACACCCACTACTTGGATTGCTTCTCCCGAGAGGGGTAGGTTTGGAACGTACGCTGTTCTCACAGTAGAACGGGTAGCACCAGTGTCCAATAGGAAGGTGACATCATTTCCATCAACCTTTCCTTCAATGTATGGCCCTGACTGGTCTACCGGCAAGGAGGCGCCAAGTACACACTCCTTGTCCTCCCCTCTCAGGCCCCGTCAGTACTGGTCATCACAGAAAAAAGTGTCATTTAACAAACACTGCGAAGTTGCTGCATTTCTGTTCTCATTGCCTCCCCAGATTTCTATGTCGTCACCCTGCGGTGATTTCCCTTTAATATTTGGTTTTGGCGCTCGGGGCACTTGGATTGTTTTTACCTGCTGCTGGTTCTTTCTTGCCTTTTCATTCTGCGTCTGTGAAATCAAACCAGGGGATTGGGTATTATCATGTTGCAAATATGGACACTCGTCTCGCCAATGTCCAATTTCCCCGCACTGATGGCAGGGGAATTTCTTTTTAGCTTCTTCTCTGCTCATTTTTACTTTGGGCTTTCCCCCACCCCCAGGGCCTTGATTTTGGGTGTTCTTACTGATTTTACTTAATTGCTTTTCCTGCTGTTCTACGAGCTTTACTTGTGCCCACATCACCTTCTCCTTCAACGCCTTTCGCTTTTCTGCCATCTCATCCTCACAGTACTTTGCGTACCGGAGGACCTCATCCATTTTCTTTGACTGCCAACAAATTTTATTATCTTTGATCCACTGGCAAATTTCGGGTCTTAAACCGTTTACAAACCTGTAAATGAAGTGGGTCATGTCCTTCATCTCGATGTTATCTATACCACTGTATGTCTTAAATACCTGTAGTAATCTTTCATAAAAAGAATGTACAGTCTCATCCCTTTCCTGCGTGGTTCTATCTATCTTGGTCCAATCTGTTTCTTTTGCAGGCACTTTTAGTTTCAGATGTTGGATTACTTGTTCATATTTTTTCATTACTTCAATAGAAGGTTCCCCTGTTTTGGAGTCCCTCGGGTATTCCTCACTAGGCCAAGCTATGGCAATTTTACACTCGATCCATAAATCCACAGGGACCACAATGTCAAAGAACCCATCCAGGTCCTTCCACAGGCATTTCTGTACCTTTAAAAATCTTTCCACTTGCCTGTACCAATCCACAGGCTTCTCTCGTAATTTTGGGAAATCATTGATAAAGGACACAATATCCTGTCTGGACCAAGGAACATGCACATATTTTCCACCTGGCACTTCTCGCATAGGACACAACTGCTCTGGTTTGTCAGTTTCCCTTAAAACAAATTCAGGAGTTACTTGTTTGGATCTAGCCTCATCTTTCTTCCTGGCCCATCTGGCTTTCCACCTTTCCACATCTCCCCATTTCTGCAACACGGTCAATAATTCTTTGACCTGTGCCTTTTTCCCAGACACATTTAGGTTATCTAAATCTTTGTCCGAGAAATCTGCTCTATACGGTTTCTGCAAGGGTTTCGATTTTGAGATGTCTATTCCCATACTAGCAGCAGTGTCTGTTAATTTTTCATGAAATACTCGGACATTTCGGGTGAGACTTTTACAAATAAACAGCAGCTCTTCTTCAGAGTAAGTATTTAGTCTGTCTAATCCTACATTTCCGGCCAATAGTTCTTCTATTTCTATCCTTAGTTTGCAGAGATCTAAAGGTTTCGACTGAGGAACTTGTTTTTCGAATTCTCGACTCCATATCTCAATTTCTTAAGGAGTCACTACTGTGACACTCTTAGTACCTGAAGCTGATTCCATTTGAATCTCTCTCGTATTAAAAGGATTATGTCTTTTCTGCATCCTCTTTCCGGTGTCCCTAATGGGCAAATCCATTAATGAAACTTCAGACTCACATTCACTTGTTAGATCATCTACAATTAAGGGCTCTGGTCTCGGCTGGGCTATACCCGGGGTAATAACTGGAGTTTTTGGACTCCCATGTCGGTCCCCATACAATGGAACCACAGGTCCAATAGTAACCGGGATGGTTAAGGACTCAGGACTTGTATTTAGCTGGGATATTTTCTGAATTATTTCAGCTCTCTGTTTAGCTAGAGCATCTCGTGCCCTGTCCTCCAATATCCTTTCGACTGAATTGTCATGTAATATCTGTGGGGTTAAAGTTGGAGCATAACTCGGGGCAGTGGGATGTGTCTCTCTCGGTCCCTCACCATAATTAGGTTTTGGAAATAAACTTCCCGTGCTTAAGGATCTTGGTTCTTCTTCATAAAGAGGATTTAAAATCGGCATTCCTGAACTTAATGGTCTTTCCTCACCTTCATAGGGAAGTCTAGCGCAAGAACCCCTTTCTCGCGAGTATCTTGCCTCCGCACTAGTGGGTCTTTTTGGATAAATATCTCTGGGATCTATGGGTCCTAGGCTTTCAGTATAGGGAGGTATATGACAACCCCCTCCTACACTTACAGATCTGGCCTCTTCCTGAGGCGGAGGTCTTCGAGAATTATCCCCTTCACTAGAAGGTCGGTGTCCTTCATTATAAGGAGGCGGACTTCTCATACACATGTCATCTAACAATTCATCATCCGACTCTCCAATGGGCACCCAATGTTTACATTTTTCTGTTCCCCCGGGAGGACCACCCGCTGGCATCATTGGAAACAGTCCCTCAACAATCATATTCTGTCTCCACTGTTTCATCTTTTTGTCTCGGATTTCTTGTTTCAATTTTGGATAAAATTTTGTTAATCCTTTATCCATTCGGGGCTTATCCCTTTCGAAAGCCTCGATTTCCCATTCCTCTAGTGCTTCATACTGCGTTAGTCTAGGTCTGGGATGTAAGTCATTCATTCGGGTTCTCAAATTAAATAGAATCCTGCCGTTAAATGTACCTTCTAACGGAAAAGCCAATACTCCGTCATCTTTCGTGTATTCCGCCCAGTTTTCCAACCATACACACGAGTGGTACCCTTTATCAAACATCATAAAAGATGCGGGAGTATTTGGTGGCGGAATGACAACACCTTCTCGAGTCCTAATTGGTTTGTCCTTTTTGAAATAATTTTTCACCTTATTTACAAGGGATATTTTTCTCTTATTTCCGTACATAATGTCGGTGTTATGTCCTTTCCACTGATCGTTCTCAAACCCTAAATGCCTTGGATCTGGTCTAGTATGCGGTCTGTACGTATGCCACATATAATTTCCTTCGAGCAACTCTTTGTTTACAAAATCACTTCCAATCTAAACGTTTCTCTTATAGTCCGTGCGACCAATGAAATGCACAAATTCAAATATTCTCGACCAATGGATGCGCGGCCTTTTCGCGAGACAGTTCTCACGCTTCGGCACTCACCCCTCCTTTACAATTTCAGCTCCGCTACACACCCGCTGCGTCTACCAATCCCAGCGCGGCACGGAGTGACGTCAGAGCAGCTTCGCAACTGACCCCCTCCTTCACAAGGTAACGGCAACTAAATTTCTCTCTAAAAGTGCTTGTGCTTTGTTATTTAACAACGAATACACATTCGCCACTGTACTCAAGTGTCTAGACAGAATAGTTTTTGTTTCACTGCAAGTAAACTACTTCCATTTACTTTTCACACGCTACGGATAGATCTCTTCCGCCTATCCTTCACTCTAGCATTAGGGAACCTGTTACTTCCTCAGACTCATCCGCTTTCTGGGATATTTGCTAAGTCTAAAGTTTCACCCGCGAACCCCTTTGCTATCACACAAGCTCCGACGAACCTGCTACTCCTTCCAATGTGACCCTAAATAGGTTGTATCACGCTAGAAGTTTTGCCAGTGATCTCGTTGCTTAACAGTTATTCAAACATGCATTCGAAAAAAAAACCCTAGTTAGTGCTTCCAGTTCTACCTAACCTGCACCAACTTTCCTTAGAGTCAGTGACCTCACAACGAGTGGATTCTATTCACCACTCGCTATTCAATTCCCCGGGGATTCCCAACAAAACATTTAACAGTAACTTACAATTGTGTTAATACATATATCAGTACAATAATAAAAAAACAGTTTAAAACATTTCATAATTTTTCAAAGCAAAAACATTTCATGCGAGTGATCAGTTCACCTGAATGGCTTCACTTTTCATAGCAGCAAAAACACGAAAAAAAAAAAACTTTTTAGCAGCCTCCAACTTATCTAGCTTAACTAGTCCTACCTAACTTTAACTAGTCCCTAACCATTTCTTCTGCTACCAGAAAAAAACTGATAGAGATCGTGGGTCACCCGACCAATAATTTCACCATATATTTTTCGGCCCATAAGATTCAATTCATCATATACATTAATCGGATGACCTCACAATTCTACCATCAGTATCCCTGATTCCTTCCTACTGGTTCCAATGTACCCGACTTACCATCCACCGTTACGGGTACCTATGATCACGATAGATCAGGGAGCTAGCTGTGAAAGAAAAAGGCAGGCAAATTGCAAAATACCAAATTCATATACTTTACTTTGTATTCATTGAAATGACCACGGACAACTGGGAAGTTTTAAAAGTTTATATTAGATTTCAGACTCTGCAATCATACAGTTTATAGCAATAAGGCAATCTATAATCAGAATAACGAAGAGTACATAACCATAAAGGAAGAGTATACAGGCAACCATTTAAAATCTATAATGAGGAAACAAGAAATAACCGAAACATGAAATTCAAAGGGTGTATACTAAATGGTAGGAATTATTATGCACGTATCAGATTTTACCATTGGGACATATTTCATGAGTGAGACTCTAGGGTAACCTATATATCTATAGGAAGGGTAGAAAAGTGGAACACGTTATAGTTCTAACGTAATAACTTCAGTTCAGTATTTAGGAAAAATTGTACTACACATTTAATTCATAAACAGTATGGAAAGATTTGTACTCTAAAAGGTAAGGGAACATAGGAACATGCTATGGAAGATATATACTTTGATTCGTCATATAGTAGATTGCGAAAAGCATGGAAAATTTACGTATGCAAAGGTATGTCTTTATTGAAGCAAAGACAGAAAAATAGAAAGGTGCAGTTTCAGAGTTCTTAGCAATATATTTACCTAGAATGGTGTGAAAACCAACCCTGGCCACGGGTCAGTCAAGGACAGGAAAACCCTCAAGGAAGGATACCCCTCAATGGGACAGCAGGTGCAGAATGGACACCCCAGGACAGGACAGGATACCCCAATTAGGATCAGGACAGGACCACCAGGACACGACCAGCACCCGCAGTTCGGAAGCAACGCCTGCGCTCCACCCTCTCTGCAGATATCAGTCAGAACCCCGATTGGGTTAGCGAACCTCCCAGCAAAGTGCTCCGCCAGCACTTAAGGTTTAGTAAAACCTTTGAGTCTATGGTCAAATTCGGACAGAGTGCTCCGCAGCACCACTGTATCAAGTCACCTATTGAGAGCGATGGGTCAGTGACAGGTCAGCTATTCGGACAAGTCGGACAAATTCTATAGCAAACCTAGGCTAGTTATACTGTTTTCGGGTCAGTGTACCACCCACAAATGTTGCAAAGTGTCAGAATCCCCAATTTCGATTGGTCCCAAAGTAGGCTAGGTTAACACACCAATCAGAACAGACTATTGTAAGGCTCAATTTACATTTTTGGGTACCGCCTAGCAAGATTGGGGTTCCCATGAGAAGTCGCACTGAATACAATAGGAAGAAATACATTGTTAATAATGTAACAGATTTTCAGCTTCTCTGGCTGGGTGAAGGTGCATCTTCCCAGGCACGTCTTGGCAGCGACTTTCTCTTGGCGCTGTGTCAATGCCACCTCGCTACTTCTGGTCCTGCGCAGTACTGCACTCCAAAATGGACTCCCAAGCACCCCATCACCCCTCCATACAGAGGATACATGGAAAGTAAGCGAAAACAAATTAAAACATAGAAATAAATGAATAAACTACATAACATGATTGTGTACTTATGATTTATCACTATAAAAATATACTATGCGATTATATTTTAGTGCAATACACAATAACACGAGAGCATCTGCACAAGCTTCACCACGTTAATACGATGATCAGCCATCCTAACTGTATTACGCATGCGCACCCTTTCCCTCCAAGACTCCAACTACGTCATGTCACGTGAGTATGACTAACGCATGCGCAGAAGCAAATTTCAAAGCAGCGGCCATTTTAATAACGAGAGTTATTCGTTTTAGTAAAACACATAGGCAAGCGTCTCTAAGATGCACGCATACCCCAAAATAAATGAAATTAGTAGAACAAACAATTTTGGGTTACCTGGTTATAACGGATTCGAGGTTCATGAATCGAGCAAGTCGCGTAATATGCAAATTCTTGCTCTATCAGTGTCAATGGTGATATGGTATATCAGGTCCCATGTATGAAGAAAATGTCAATCCAGCCATAGCAAGAGAGTATCTGATTTCACAGGGGACTGAATTACACCTTCCACTAGAGGATTTCATCTTTCAAACCTTTGTTGTTGGTGGAGAGGCATAAAATCCACCCTTGCTCCATTCTGAAAAGGTTTAAAGGGCTCCATGAATTAATAGCTTCCAAAATTATATGCCGGAGGTCATCTGGAGAGTAGTTGGAGTTGGAAAAGTGATGGCACATTTTTGTAGTGCTGTGTCTGCAGCATATGTTGCTCCAGTGCTCCATTATTCTTGGTTCAATAGCGCTCGTGGTCATTCCCGCGTAATGAAGGCCACAAAGGCAGGTGATCAGGTAAACACAGTTTTTTGTACTGTAGTTACTGTGACTTTTCTGTTTCCAGGCGATTTGGGGACCCAACCTGACCTTTTAGGAATGTTTAGTCAGTGGGCATACCCCGTAGGACCCACAGGGATAGTGCCCAGTGACAGGTGGTAAGGCCCACAAGGTGTTCTGCATGTGGGACTGTTGAATATGAGGTCTGGTGTTTACCAGGAGGTCCTTCAGTTTCTGGGTACACTTTAAAGCGAATCATGGCTCAGGAATCTCAAGGGGCCCAGTGCGTCATCACTCCTTACCACGGTCGCATGCACCCCACCCAAGGACAATCACTACAATTACCTGCACCTTAAAAGATGGGTCTTCTCCCCTGCTCAGTCTCAATCCAGATGAAAAGAGGATGGTAGGTCTCCTGCGCTCTCTGCACAGAAACCACATGAGTATGATTGCATCTCTTGAAAACTCTCTGTTTTTCTTTTTTTTCTCACCCCAAGGCAATTTGGGTCCCCTTGACTTGCTGTTTCTTTATGTTGACTATCATTGTTCTTTCCACAGTTAGCAGCTGAGTGCTACACTCTGCTTTTGACCTATGGGTCACTGATCCAAAGGGTAAGACCCTTCACTCACTCCTGAGGACAACTTGTGATACACTGTGTAACATCAACACAGATTGGTTTCATGTTGTCTGTTACCTGTATGTCCACTTGCCTGTTCTGTTATATTGCATGTACTAGTGTGTTTTTTACTTCCTTCACATTGTGGCGACTGATCAGCCATAACAATAGCATGCACATACAGTGTCCCGGAAAAGCGATCCTGGAGACACATTGGCCCATACATGCAAAACATTTGTTTACTGTGTACTTTCTTCATTTTCTCATTTTTTTTCTAAGTTGGCCGATCAATTTTAAACCTTTTGAACAAAGGTATTTTCTTTTAGGGGATTACCTACACTTTATATCACATCTTAGATGTGGGGTAGGGTTAGCTCTCCCTTTTTAGGTCCTGAAGAAGTGGTACAGATACTTTTTGGGCCAACAGGCAAGAAACACGTTGACCTGACCACATTCACAGATTTAGGCTACTTGGATACATTACCTCCCTGTAGTCGCCCGTACCAAATTATGTTTTTTTTAAACCTGCCAAGGAAACCATCAGTTTAAAGTCCAGTTGAATACCTCTTTTTAGTCTCTCTTCATTTCACTATACAATTCACTCAACCTCACACATTCAAAACGCCCTCACACTGGCACTTTCATCAGGTGGCAAAAATAAAAATATCTCTGCTAAAGCAACCCTTCCTGGGGCCCATAGGGCATTGCATTGCTAGCCCTATGAAGAACACCCTTGATGATGAGACATTACATGCTCATGGATTTGTGAAGGCACCAAGAAAAAATCCTTAGGATTCCCCTTTCTTTGTCCGCTTTTCTTTCTACTTTGCTTTCTGAAAGGAGCAGTATTTCCACTGGTTTCTACATTAGCACTTTCAGAGCCTAGGTACTGAACCTTCATTGGCTCACATTACCCCTCACTTCCTTGTTTTGAGTCATATTCAGGGCCATATACAAATCTCTACAATGTCCAGAAAATATAACTATACTATACATAAGATAACAAATATTTCACTCAACTTATTAAGTGCTATTTGAAAGTGGGAGACAAATATGTGTGGAGAGTGAATCAAAGATGAATACTCCAATATAAGTAAGACTTTCATAGAGTGAGCAGGAGATGCTGTTTATTCTTAACTCAGACTGTCTTTAATTCACTCCCATATTAGGGTTTTATTTTCCAGTGCCTTGGTAAGTGCATGGCCAGCTGTGATGATACTGCACTGATCTTACCCTTCCTTCGAAGCATGTTCGAATCTACTAGGTTCATCGCTACGCCTCACCATGCAGTAAGTATCAAGTGCATTTCTTACAATTATCATAGATTTATTTCCCTAGGGTATTTCACCCTGTACGACCACAACAAAAACAAGTTGAGAAGGTAGTCATATGGGGCTGTTGAGCATCTGAATGTACATTGTGTAGGTTTGTAACTTCATTCATAGAGCTTGGTGGTAAATTATTGATGACCGGTGAAACATTCCTCACTCAGTACTTCCACTCACCCAAAAGTGTGATTTTGTACTCCGTGCATAGCCAAATTATTTTAGAGGGAAACCCCTCTACAGAGTAGATGAGGACTAAGTTAGCAGAAACTAAGTTTAGAGCTCCTTTTTACATGTGACTAATAATGCATTTCATCAGGGATAGTTAGGAGCCTCTTTAGGTGATCTCTCTTGATAGAAGCCAGTGTTTGAACAAGATAAATCAAGTTTATTCAATGTAGCAGATAAAGCGGTGAAAGACATAAAGCTATGTGAAGGCTTTGAAATGACTCTCTCAGAAAGGCCTTCAAAATAGACAACTGTAGACATGAGGAAGAAAGGATAAGCACCCCTTCAAAAGAAATCACACTCCTTTGTTGTAAAGAAGGCTTGTGTATTGAACTGTCCTTGCAGTTCCTTTATGTGAAATACCAGAGAGAACAAAGTGACAGAAAACAAATAGTGAGGAAACTCTCATCTTATTGTCCAAAGATGCTTTTTAAGTAGCATGGTAAAGGCCCTCCAGCATAGCTGAGTAAAGGTATCCTTAAATCATGCTTTCAGGCCACTGAATATATTTGCTTTACTAGTTGACAATCATTCACCAATACCAGCTGTAAACACTGAATGTGAAATCAAGAACCAGCTTTATCCTTTCTTTCTAATATGAAATCTCTTGTACTAAATGTCTGTGGTTAATGTCTATTGTCTCCCTGAGGCTGTGAGTTGTCTTTCCCTATTTGCAGGGCATAGTAATTGGTTTCCAAACATGTGCCAAGGTTCATCCTTTTGCATGCCGGCAGGTACTTGAAGCGTACAAGGGTTGTCTTTCTGATATTGAGCTGGTAAGAACCATGCATTTCTTTCTGTCTCATATTTCAAACTTTCCTCAGCAGCGGCGGTTCACATTTATTAAATGTATTTTACAATTAGATAAAAGTTTACGAGAAAGAAAAGCTAAAATATGTCTAAAGACGTAGGCAGTCTACAATTCCAAAAACAAAAATGTATCAAATAAATGGCCAGTGCAGCTTCCATTCCTAATGTGTATATAACATTTGTTGAAGAAATGTAGAAATTTGTTTTAGTAAATTTATTTTGAAGGGGCTTATGATACCAAATGCAACAATCTCTTAAATTTACCATAAAAACAAGTCATTCAACCTTTACTTTCTCCTTTGATTTACTCATGACTTCAGAAGTAATAGAGCACCAACGGAAATGCCACCCTCCAAGACAACTTACATTTAGGAATGTGGGTGTTCAATACAAGACCGGGTCTAAGACCAGGCCCTGGACTCAAGGGGGTAGTGGTACTCGATATCAAACAACAGGCCTGGGTAAAGGCTGGGCTCTGTATCTACAGAATACAGTTACATTGAGGAAAGGTATGCGGTTGAGTCCATATTCTATAGCACACAGCTTATTGTGTTCTAAACTCCTACTGAAACGGTGACTGGCCCGGGCCAGAAGGCAACCGGCACCAGCACTGGTGTGTTGTGTTACAGGGCTACCTCTCCTGTCTGAGGATGGGCCTTCATGAGGCCAACGTGAACAACCCACCCTGACACATGGGTAAGGCAGTGTGATTGCGTTGTAGGGGCAGAGAACCACACATATCCCCTATGCTTAGGACAAGGCCAGGGAGGATCATTGTATTTGGGGGCTGGGTGACACTGAGGCCAGGGTTGATTTAGGCAGCCGGGTAAGGCAATATTCACTGGATCATTGGTTTTGCAGGGCATTTTCTTCGTGGCCTTCCTGCCGCCTTTGAGGTTGTGTGTGTGTGTGTGTGTGTGAATAAGAGTTAGGGTAAGGGTGATGGTACACATTAAAGTTAGGTGTGGAGTTAATGTAAGCATAAAGGATAGAGATTGACTTCAGGTTGCATATATTGTGCCAGTTACGGAACAGTTCTTGTTTAATGTTAGTCTTAGGGATAACTGTATGGCTAGAGATGAAGTATGGGCATGATACAGGGTTAGGGTAAAGAATATTGTTAAGCATACTTTGCTGGAATGAACTAGGTTCAGGTCTATGAAAAGTAGTGGGTATATTATCCTCCTAGTGTTCGGGGGTTTGGGTTTCGGTTATAGTACATATTAGTAATGGGCAAGTGATAGTGATAGCATTATGGTTAGGCATAGGATTTTGGATTTGTGTACCTTACAACAAGAATAAAATCCTATAAAATAATTTTCAGATACTTATACAGCATTAACATTTGAAATATCAGTTTCTCACTTTTCTTTTTGTATTTTTTTCCTCAATATTTAATTTCTAAATTTTAACCTAAATACCACTGGCAGGGGACAAGTGTCTTTTGAGCAGACAGGTGCATGAGGTAGTGCTGCCTAAAAGTTCTTTGACACCATAATTCAACTTTGAGTGAATAATTTATGTTGCCTGCGCCACCACAATTGTCTAGCACAGAAAAAGAATTGTGTTTAAACTTTATCATAACCAACAGCCATTGCACATCCCTCACTTATTTCACAGTACATTGCGTACCAGGGCAAGTGGAAGCTGCAATCCAATAAAAGCGCCAATAGCTATGACAAAAAATGTGTTTGTTAAGGCATGAAACCTATGAGCTGCACCCTTTAAATGAAATAAAAATAAGCTGTATAAGTTTATAAATGATATTAAGTGTGATGGATCGATATCTGAAATGTAGGTTTTCGTTTGAAGTTTAGCAGTGCCCAGAAGCTGCATGAAGTGGTCACTAAATGGATGAAATTACTTTTTTTGACAGGTTAAAGCTCCGCTTTCTGGCAAAGCTCTTAACTTACAAAAGTGGTTACTTCATAGGTCTTTGCTCTAGACAGCGCGTGTGTGCTGCTCTAACCAGCCTGCCCATCGGCTTCCCTTTAGCTGCCCCAATCGTCACTCCATTCGTCCATGGCATGAATACATCATGCCCCTTCCTGTATTGAACCCCCCCTGAAAGCACCAGCCAATTACGTATGTGTTAACACAGTGGCCATTTTAGGTACTCAATTTGGGAATACTTTTTCCATTGGTTAGAACTACTGTGCACAGTGGTTACAGGCGCACTCTCTCGTTGATCTTGGAAATGCTTTTTTTGTTAATTGTTATCTTGTGCTTTTATCGCAACACATTATTGGCTCAGGTTTGTTTTCCGTTTGTGGCGTTTCCATTGTTCAGCAGGTGCCCCTTTATGGCCGCTGCTTCATTGATCTAAGGGGTATCGCAAAGATATTTGAATTTTAACAGCACAATGCCTGTCATGTAAAAAGCTGTTTTTCTGTAGTGAAAGCATAATTCTGACAATGCCCAATGCTGTGTTGGCTAAAATACCGCTTCTAAATTGTGAAAATCAAATAAGAGAGCTCAGTCAGATCACATTGGAATCAAGCCTGCCTATAGAACCTGGCAGTAAGATCATAGATGGGACCAAGCAAGATGTGAAAACATGGGGTACACGCTGCATAGGGCTGCAGTCTTCTCTGCAGGTTTCGTTCCCACCCAGCAGAAACATTCAGTTTACTCGTATACTTTCTTTCTGCTCTCCTCCTTCTGACTCTACGCACATGTTCATGTTCAACAGCCTGAACACCGTAATAATAATAATAATGATGTATGTTTTCATTTATAGCTCATGTAACTGCATTTTTGTAGTTTCATAGCATTGCCGCACGTCTTACAGATAATGTTTTTAACAACCCAGGCACAAATAGATATCACATAGGCCGAGGGCTTTAAGTGGGCTGGGTCTTGCTGGTGCACCAGCAGTTCTAAAAAGCAAGTGCTGGGACGGGTCCTTAACGGGGTCTCCATTTTTGCCCGCACCCTCCAGGCAGAAACCTCCGTTTTGCCTGATTCCTCTTTTTTGCTGGAATGTCTGCTCTGATCCCGCTGCTTAAGGGAAGTTCCTTGCTACAGGGAAGCATGGGTCTTTTACCATTGCAACATACTCTGCAGAACAGCAATAAAATGCAGAGTACATTATTACAGTGTTCACTACAAATGACATTAACTGTCATTGTCCTCTACTAGGGAAGGTTTCTGCCCTTCATGTGCTTGTATACTTCTGCTCTTAAGGCAACGATTATGCTTGCATGCTGTTGTTGCACAAAAGGACATATGACTAGCCAGGCCACACCAAGGTCACGTTATGCTTTTTTCTTTCTTTTTTTTCTGGCAGTTTATATAGTGTAAACTTGGCCCTAGGGCACTAAAGGGCTTTACATGTAAACCATATATTTTTACATGACAACTGTTCTGCAGGAAGAAATGCTTTGAGTGTGTAATCGAGGTATTGAAGCATATATTTTGTTAAACACCAAGTTCGTTAAAAATAAGTTGTGCAGGAAAAAAAGTTTTGAGAGAAAGGCAAGGGCTTTACTTGGATATCCTGCGTTAAACTCAGGAAAAACAGAAGATGGCATATTTAAACTAACCTTTTCAAATCCTCCCTTTGATAACCAGCCCCATTGAGAGAGAAAAGACTTAAAAGGAAACAAATTATTTGAAAAGGGCATGGAAATGTTCACCCTCAGATATAGCCAATGGAAATACACACCATTGACAAAGCTGACAACCTGGGCTTGTTGTATCAGCCATGTAACTTGCTGTATTATATATCTGGGTGCAATGACAGCAGCTCCAAAATACTAGTGGGGAGGCACACTATACAGGAGCACATATTTTTAGCTTACATGTTTTAAGCCACATCCGTAATCTTCTTGCCACGCCCCTTTGAGGGACCCATCAGTTTTTTCATACCATTTGAAGCCCTGCATAGGCCTTTCATCGTAGGCCAGGGTTTATTTAATGAAGCATGCTACAAACAGTAACTTGCTACAATTAATTTTTTTTCTTTCTGAGCATGATGAGCTGCCAACTGTGGTAGATTTCTATGTTTATGGTAATTCAGCATTAGTGGTATCATGTTGGAAATTTGTATAACACGCCCTGGCAGCCGGTGCTGCCGCAAATTGCTGGAATCTTTTTTTCAATTCTTTTGAGGCTAGTCTTGTTCATTATTCTATGATTCTAACTCCTGTGGCCTTGCACCCCTCACACTGCAGTGGAATTGAAAGTGTGAGCATTTAATTGTCCCTTTCCACCGCCCACCTGGGCTCTGCAGGTAGGGCCTTTTCCCACAAAGTGTGGCCCGCACTGAAGTGGCCATCCACTCCGTGCACTGCCTGGTCAATAAAACATGAACATTGCCTATTTTTCTCAGAAAGTAAATGTAGGTCAAACGGTTAGTATGTGTATGGAAATGAGTGGCAAACTGTAAGGTACTACACAATAAACATTTTGGTAACTGTCAAAGTCATTTTACACTCATTATCTGATCCAATGAAACCTTTTACATATGTTTCTGTTATTATATTGATTATACCGTAATTGCATGTACATGTGATTTTTCTAGGATTACCTTTGTGGGCATTCTTCCAAGGGCAGGATGACATATTGAACATTTAGTGACACCCATATTTTCTGCATCTACAAATCTGTCAACTGCCCCCACACCGTGGTCAAAACACGCACAGCCATTTTGTTTGTCGGGAATGCTGCTACCACCAATTCATAAACTACAATGTCTGCTTGCTCATTCAATCTTGCTCTCTGTCTTAGGGATAACTGTATGGCTAGAGATGAAGTATGGGCATGATACAGGGTTAGGGTAAAGAATATTGTTAAGCATACTTTGCTGGAATGAACTAGGTTCAGGTCTATGAAAAGTAGTGGGTATATTATCCTCCTAGTGTTCGGGGGTTTGGGTTTCGGTTATAGTACATATTAGTAATGGGCAAGTGATAGTGATAGCATTATGGTTAGGCATAGGATTTTGGATTTGTGTACCTTACAACAAGAATAAAATCCTATAAAATAATTTTCAGATACTTATACAGCATTAACATTTGAAATATCAGTTTCTCACTTTTCTTTTTGTATTTTTTTCCTCAATATTTAATTTCTAAATTTTAACCTAAATACCACTGGCAGGGGACAAGTGTCTTTTGAGCAGACAGGTGCATGAGGTAGTGCTGCCTAAAAGTTCTTTGACACCATAATTCAACTTTGAGTGAATAATTTATGTTGCCTGCGCCACCACAATTGTCTAGCACAGAAAAAGAATTGTGTTTAAACTTTATCATAACCAACAGCCATTGCACATCCCTCACTTATTTCACAGTACATTGCGTACCAGGGCAAGTGGAAGCTGCAATCCAATAAAAGCGCCAATAGCTATGACAAAAAATGTGTTTGTTAAGGCATGAAACCTATGAGCTGCACCCTTTAAATGAAATAAAAATAAGCTGTATAAGTTTATAAATGATATTAAGTGTGATGGATCGATATCTGAAATGTAGGTTTTCGTTTGAAGTTTAGCAGTGCCCAGAAGCTGCATGAAGTGGTCACTAAATGGATGAAATTACTTTTTTTGACAGGTTAAAGCTCCGCTTTCTGGCAAAGCTCTTAACTTACAAAAGTGGTTACTTCATAGGTCTTTGCTCTAGACAGCGCGTGTGTGCTGCTCTAACCAGCCTGCCCATCGGCTTCCCTTTAGCTGCCCCAATCGTCACTCCATTCGTCCATGGCATGAATACATCATGCCCCTTCCTGTATTGAACCCCCCCTGAAAGCACCAGCCAATTACTTATGTGTTAACACAGTGGCCATTTTAGGTACTCAATTTGGGAATACTTTTTCCATTGGTTAGAACTACTGTGCACAGTGGTTACAGGCGCACTCTCTCGTTGATCTTGGAAATGCTTGTTTTGTTAATTGTTATCTTGTGCTTTTATCGCAACACATTATTGGCTCAGGTTTGTTTTCCGTTTGTGGCGTTTCCATTGTTCAGCAGGTGCCCCTTTATGGCCGCTGCTTCATTGATCTAAGGGGTATCGCAAAGATATTTGAATTTTAACAGCACAATGCCTGTCATGTAAAAAGCTGTTTTTCTGTAGTGAAAGCATAATTCTGACAATGCCCAATGCTGTGTTGGCTAAAACACCGCTTCTAAATTGTGAAAATCAAATAAGAGCGCTCAGTCAGATCACATTGGAATCAAGCCTGCCTATAGAACCTGGCAGTAAGATCATAGATGGGACCAAGCAAGATGTGAAAACATGGGGTACACGCTGCATAGGGCTGCAGTCTTCTCTGCAGGTTTCGTTCCCACCCAGCAGAAACATTCAGTTTACTCGTATACTTTCTTTCTGCTCTCCTCCTTCTGACTCTACGCACATGTTCATGTTCAACAGCCTGAACACCGTAATAATAATAATAATGATGTATGTTTTCATTTATAGCTCATGTAACTGCATTTTTGTAGTTTCATAGCATTGCCGCACGTCTTACAGATAATGTTTTTAACAACCCAGGCACAAATAGATATCACATAGGCCGAGGGCTTTAAGTGGGCTGGGTCTTGCTGGTGCACCAGCAGTTCTAAAAAGCAAGTGCTGGGACGGGTCCTTAACGGGGTCTCCATTTTTGCCCGCACCCTCCAGGCAGAAACCTCCGTTTTGCCTGATTCCTCTTTTTTGCTGGAATGTCTGCTCTGATCCCGCTGCTTAAGGGAAGTTCCTTGCTACAGGGAAGCATGGGTCTTTTACCATTGCAACATACTCTGCAGAACAGCAATAAAATGCAGAGTACATTATTACAGTGTTCACTACAAATGACATTAACTGTCATTGTCCTCTACTAGGGAAGGTTTCTGCCCTTCATGTGCTTGTATACTTCTGCTCTTAAGGCAACGATTATGCTTGCATGCTGTTGTTGCACAAAAGGACATATGACTAGCCAGGCCACACCAAGGTCACATTATGCTTTTTTCTTTCTTTTTTTTCTGGCAGTTTATATAGTGTAAACTTGGCCCTAGGGCACTAAAGGGCTTTACATGTAAACCATATATTTTTACATGACAACTGTTCTGCAGGAAGAAATGCTTTGAGTGTGTAATCGAGGTATTGAAGCATATATTTTGTTAAACACCAAGTTCGTTAAAAATAAGTTGTGCAGGAAAAAAAGTTTTGAGAGAAAGGCAAGGGCTTTACTTGGATATCCTGCGTTAAACTCAGGAAAAACAGAAGATGGCATATTTAAACTAACCTTTTCAAATCCTCCCTTTGATAACCAGCCCCATTGAGAGGGAAAAGACTTAAAAGGAAACAAATTATTTGAAAAGGGCATGGAAATGTTCACCCTCAGATATAGCCAATGGAAATACACACCATTGACAAAGCTGACAACCTGGGCTTGTTGTATCAGCCATGTAACTTGCTGTATTATATATCTGGGTGCAATGACAGCAGCTCCAAAATACTAGTGGGGAGGCACACTTTACAGGAGCACATATTTTTAGCTTACATGTTTTAAGCCACATCCGTAATCTTCTTGCCACGCCCCTTTGAGGGACCCATCAGTTTTTTCATACCATTTGAAGCCCTGCATAGGCCTTTCATCGTAGGCCAGGGTTTATTTAATGAAGCATGCTACAAACAGTAACTTGCTACAATTCATTTTTTTTCTTTCTGAGCATGATGAGCTGCCAACTGTGGTAGATTTCTATGTTTATGGTAATTCAGCATTAGTGGTATCATGTTGGAAATTTGTATAACACGCCCTGGCAGCCGGTGCTGCCGCAAATTGCTGGAATCTTTTTTTCAATTCTTTTGAGGCTAGTCTTGTTCATTATTCTATGATTCTAACTCCTGTGGCCTTGCACCCCTCACACTGCAGTGGAATTGAAAGTGTGAGCATTTAATTGTCCCTTTCCACCGCCCACCTGGGCTCTGCAGGTAGGGCCTTTTCCCACAAAGTGTGGCCCGCACTGAAGTGGTCATCCACTCCGTGCACTGCCTGGTCAATAAAACATGAACATTGCCTATTTTTCTCAGAAAGTAAATGTAGGTCAAACGGTTAGTATGTGTATGGAAATGAGTGGCAAACTGTAAGGTACTACACAATAAACATTTTGGTAACTGTCAAAGTCATTTTACACTCATTATCTGATCCAATGAAACCTTTTACATATGTTTCTGTTATTATATTGATTATACCGTAATTGCATGTACATGTGATTTTTCTAGGATTACCTTTGTGGGCATTCTTTCAAGGGCAGGATGACATATTGAACATTTAGTGACACCCATATTTTCTGCATCTACAAATCTGTCAACTGCCCCCACACCGTGGTCAAAACACGCACAGCCATTTTGTTTGTCGGGAATGCTGCTACCACCAATTCATAAACTACAATGTCTGCTTGCTCATTCAATCTTGCTCTCTGTCTCACTCTGAGAACACGGAAGAGAGCACATATGCACTTGTACAGGCAAAGCATTGCAGCACTATTTGGTATCTCTCTGATGGTAAACCACGCAGCTGGATAAAGTCATGTTTTTTAGGCCTCACCTCTAGACGGAGCATATGGGCTGTCTCAAACCGAGACATGCTGAATCTACTGGATGGGCTTTAGCCTGCCCATGGGCTTCCCATTTGCTGCCACCATCATCACTCTTCAGTTATATCCACATATTCCAGAGCACACCATGCCACATATTTCCTCTACACAGCTTCACACCATGCCATACAATTCCACCACAAACAATTCCAATCTAACACATCACTCACTCCCTTGCACTATCATCAACCCTGTCATCACTTCCCTACACACCCACTGCCTCTCTCATCTCTCCCTCAGACTCCCAGTACCCCCTCTCATCTTACAATACCGCTGATCTCTCCCATCCCTCCCTCACGCTCCCTGTCTTCTCTCTATACTGCCTGCTCACATCAGCTACCTTCCTGTACCTCCTCACGCTCTTCACTGGTCCACCTCTCGCCTTCCCCCCTATTATTGGTGCCCCTTCCACTTGTACCTCTATCTCTCTCTCTCTCTTACTCTCTCTCACTGCTCTCTCTCGCTCTCTCATGTACTCTTCCCACCTCTCTCATACGGTTCACTTGAGTTCTCAAGCACAGTTTCCATACCATGCCTTTTCACAAATTTCTGTCCCTCAAACCCACACTCTCCTCTTATTCTTTAAGTGTTTTACTTTCCTGCATACATATGTGCCCCCACTTTATGCATCTATGGCCTCCTCTTCCCTTCTTTCTCACATACACTTTCTGCTCCTCTATCTCAAATTTCTGTCCCTCAAACCCACACTCTCCTCGTATTCTTCAGGTGTTTTCCGCATACACATGTGCTCCCTTTTATGCATCTGTGGCCTGCTCTCCCCTTCTTTCTCACATACTCTTTCTGCTCTTCTATCTCAAATTCAATCTCCATTTCCTGCACAAACTACCTATCCCTCTCTATCATCCATTTCTATCTATTTTGTGCAGCTCTTACCCCTATCTATTCACAATGCACCGCAATTCCACTACACAAACACACCACACACTTCCACCCCACACAATTTCAAAACTAACAACTTGAATACAACCGACATAATTCCACTGGACACCACATACATCCACTACACTCCAAACCAAAAAATATAAGTAAAAGACATTGTCATTTACGTCTATAGCTCTAACCCGTGCAAATTCGAGACCTATTGTACAATCATGCAAGCTAATATATGTGAAGGTCTCTGCTCATTAGCTGGGGGTATGACAATGGTGATTAAGATGATCAGTGGCTAACAAAAGCAAGACAATGAAAGGCTCAGATTTGATGAATAGTTGAGAGAAATGCAACAGCACCAAAAAAGAGGGATAAAAAGTGTCTTAGAATATGTCAGTCACAACAGCAGTCCCAGCTCTAGCTAGTTACTCTAACACTTTACACTGGTATTGCATGTATGTATGCATAGATATTTCTATAATCTGAACTTCAGAAATATTGGAGTGTTGATAGATGGGCCGCCCATCAAATAATGAACTCCATTTGGGCAGCGCAGTGGAAGCATGTACTCCACTGACCTGGTAGCCATACAGCTCACCGTATTGAGGGATTTCTGACAGCCTGAAAATCCCATGATAGGTTGTAGGACTTCAGTCAATAATATTAAAAAGTTGGGGAAAAGTCCAGCTGGCACAACTGCAGGGTCAGCTTTGACAGCGAAGTGAACAGATTGGTTGAGTTTCATTGCTGCAATTTCACCCGGGTTCAAGAGCAGTTATTGCGCAAGAGGAAATTCTTTTTGAGTTTTCCTGTAGCTGTATAGTAATTTCTTTATTTTTTGAAAATTCTTTTTATTCAGTTTTCAACACATTTAAGATCACACTACTGTATCACTGCATAGCACTCCATCCCATGCCCCCCTTGCACAACATCCCATTTAGATCTGGAATACCATGAAGTAGACGTCAGTTAAGTCAATGGAATGGCTGGAAAGGCTAAAATGGCTGGAATAGTGGGCAGAAGAAACTCCCCATACAGCCAAAACCCTGGTGCTTACCCGGTAAAGGGAGTCTGCTTAAGTTTCGTGGCTGGGTCCCCCCGGTCCCCAAAGATCCAGTCATTAAACGCCAGCAGCTGAGCTGAGCTGCCCAGTATTATAGTCTGATGTCTACTGCCCCTAGTCCGCCATCACAAAGGATTGAATGCACTCCTTATGAGAGATTCATGGCACCGGTCCTCCTTACTTGTAGCTATTGATGTTGAACTGTAGGGTTGTAAACCAATGGGTAAGGATTTTCTGGAGGTAGTGTGGCAAAACATACAACAGCTGTGGCAATGCCACCATTTTGAAGAGGGCTATACAACCTCATCATGGAAGGAAGCAACAGTGGTCTCAATCTTTAAAGAAAGGTGCAAAACGTGACCTGGCATGCCAAAGGCCCATTTAGTTGATAGATGCCACAGATAAGGTTTTGGGCAGAGTCCTCCTTGCATGCTTGAAAGTTTGAGCATCAGAAAATGGGATTCTGTCCAATACTCAATATGGTTTTAGGAGAGGGCGGGGTACAACTGAACAATATCTTAATTTATCTTTAATCATTAATAAGCACAGAAGGTCCTTGAAGAGTTCTATCCATCTGGCCTTCATGGACCTATCTGGTGCTTTTGACACTGTCAACCGAGATAAATTATGGGCTATGTTGGAAGGTATGGGTGTGGAAAAAGCGTTAGTAACCCTACTCCCCAGTCGTCACTCCGGTACCACAGTCATAGTAAGATATGAGGAGACTAGGACACGCCCCCTCCGGGTGGCCACGCCCACTTTTACTCAAAATCCTTTAAAAGCGCGCTCTGACCACTAGAGCTGCACTTTGCCCTAATCTCCTGAGGCGGAAAGCCGGGAGCGACGCTTGCTACTAAAAATTGTATTTTATTCTAAAATCTGTGTGAATTCTTGTATTTTAACGCACTCTGCCCCCCTCCCCCTGCACTTACCTGTGTCACTGGAAACAGCGGATCTGAACGCTGTCTGGCACAGGACTCACTCGCTCGCCGCCATCGCCGGCCACGAGGAGACTAGGACACGCCCCCTCCGGGTACCCGCGCCCACTTTTACTCAAAATCCTTTAAAAGCGCGCTCTGACCACTAGAGCTGCACTTTGCCCTAATCTCCTGAGGCGGAAAGCCGGGAGCGACGCTTGCTACTAAAAATTGTATTTTATTCTAAAATCTGTGTGAATTCTTGTATTTTAACGCACTCTGCCCCCCTCCCCCTGCACTTACCTGTGTCACTGGAAACAGCGGATCTGAACGCTGTCTGGCACAGGACTCACTCGCTCGCCGCCATCGCCGGCCACGAGGAGACTAGGACACGCCCCCTCCGGGTGGCCACGCCCACCTCAACCACTCTCCCTTTTGTGCGCATAAATAATGTGTCAGGTCAGGGAGCGCAGCGGACGGGCGCAGCGGGCGCGCCGTCAGCGCGCCAAAGGCGCGCCAAAGGCAAGCCCGTCTGGGCCCGTCCGGGCCCAGACGGACCTAGGCCTAGGGACTCTGCCAAACTGCACTCATGACCGTGTGGTGTACTCTGGAGAGGCGCTCCGCGCACTCCAACCTCAGAAAGACCTTGCTTGCTACCACACGCACATTGAGGGCACACCCTTCTCCAACTGTGCGCACTGCAATCCGACCCCCCGGAGCTCAACTAAATCCGAACTAAAACTTGGACTCCTTAATTGCCGCTCCCTTCCCAAACATGCCCTTGAAACCAACCTGCTAATACAAGATCTGGATCTTGACCTACTTTTTTTAACTGAGACATGGCTATCAGATAGCTCCGATTCAGACATCGTATCGGCCCTCCCCACTGGGTACCTCTGCCAAGCCTTACATAGACCAAAAGGGAGGGGAGGGGGGGTTGCCATAATCTTCAGGGACAAATATACCTGTAGAACTTCCAACGCCTATATTGAGGACTGCGAGAGTTGTCAGTTCTCCCTCCAAACCTCCCCAGCTCACTCTATGTCAGGGCTCTTAATTTATCGCCCCCCAGGTCCCCCCGGCAATTTCATCAACGCCGTCGTTGAGTCAGTGTCACAACTAGCATCTGCAACCTCCAACTTTCTCATGTTAGGTGACCTAAACCTCCATTTCATGGACCCTTCGGACCGGACAGCCTCCGACCTTCGGCTAGACCTGATGTCACTCGATATCCGATTGGTTAACAACGAGCCTACCCATGAGAAGGGACACCTACTGGATACCCTCTTTACAAACGTAGCAACTATCACCACTAAACCACCCATGCCCCTCCCATGGACGGACCATTTTCTGGTCCCTATCGCCTGGGAAATTCCCACCATGAACCTCCCTACCACTAAAATTCAGGTAACCGACCGACGGTGGCATAAACTTACACCGGGGGAATGGGCCACCGTCCTTGCAGAATCCACCCCCGAGCTCTCGACCGACCCTATTACAGCCGATAAGCAGCTGGAGGAGTGGATTACCGGCTCCCTAGACACACTTCTCCCTAAAACAGTGACCTTTAAACATCCCAAACGAATACCAGCGGCTCCATGGTACACCCCAGAACTTAAAGCTCTGTGCCAAGAGTGTAAGAGAACAGAACGCTCTTGGAGGAGAAATAAATCGAAGAGCGACAAAGATAGCTACTCGACCTCCCTTCTAACCTACAAAACCGCTATACGAAAAACCAAAAGCGCGTTTTTTAAGGAAAGAATAGAGAAAGCGGGATGCTCTAGTAAGGAATCTTATGTCATCCTTAAAGAGCTTTTAAAAACCCCAGAACAGGGACCAAGACAACCCACAGATCCCAAAGCTGATCAGGAAAAATGCCAACAATTGGCTAACTTCTTTCATAAAAAGGTCCAAACAATTCTTGACTCAATCCCCCTTACGAAGTCATGTGATGAAAACGATCCCCCATACCTCTCAACACCTACTTGTCTCTCCTCTTGGGGGCAAGTCACAACGGAGGAGGTAGGAAACACGTTGAATTCCATAAAGAGTGGATCTCCCAGGGACCCCGCCCCTTTCCGGATTCTTAAGGAAGTAGCTCCCACGATCACCCCCCCCTGACACACCTGATCAATGCCTCACTCCAACAGGGAGTTGTACCCCCGAGCTGGAAGAAGGCCGTCGTAAAAGCCTTACTCAAGAAACCCTCCCTCGACCCCGAAAACTTGGCCAACTACAGGCCTATTTCCCTACTCCCGGGAGTAAGTAAGATCGCTGAAAAGTTGGTCAACAGGAAACTCTCCCAGTTTTTGGAGAGTAACAACAAATTAAAGAGCTCACAGACGGGCTTTCGTCCAGGTCAGGGCACTGACATCGCCCTCCTGGCCGCGGTTGAGGAAGCCAGAACATTGCTTGACGACGGAGGATCAGTGGCAGTGATCCTCCTCGACCTCAGCGCGGCATTCGATACCGTCAACCACCAACTCCTCATCAAAAGACTCAAGAGAGTAGGGGTGGAAGGCTCTGCCCTTTCTTGGATCTCATCCTTCCTAGATCAACGGACCTATCAGATCTGGGAAAAGAACGCCCGCTCCTCCGAAATTCCCCTCCAATGTGGCATGCCTCAGGGCTCCTCCCTGAGCCCCACTCTATTTAATATCTATATGTCCACATTGGAGGAGGTTATCACCCCTTTCGGAGTGAGCGTCGTCAGCTACGCCGACGACACACAACTAGTGGTGTCTCTATCCCATCCCAGACAACAATCAGCAGACTTATTTAACTGCCTTTCACAGGTCCATCTCTGGATGAACAACTCAGCCCTAAAATTAAATGGGACAAAAACCGAAGTTTTACTCCTCGGTCCAAAAGGGCTCACACTCTCCCCGAACATCTGGCCAGCCTGTATGGGCCCCCCCCCTGACCCGAAAGTAGAGGTAAAAAGCCTAGGGGTATGGCTCGACTCGGACCTCTCATTCACTGTGCAGGCAAACAAAGTAGCCGGGACTTGCTTTGGGCTCCTGAAATCACTAAGGAAAGTCCTGCCCCTTTTGCCCTTTAACTCCCAAAAATTGCTTATTCAAGGCTTGATAATCTCAAGGCTTGACTATAGTAATGTGATCTACCTAGGTGCCCCTGAGGCGACCCTCACCAAGCTTCAAAGAATCCAGAATACTGCGGCCCGGATTATCACAAATACCCCTGCCAGAACCTCCGCCAAACCTGCCCTCAAACTCCTCCACTGGCTTCCCATAAGGGAGCGGGTCAAATTCAAGGCCTTGTGTCTAGCCCACAAACTACTTCAAAAGCAAGGTCCCCCCGCTCTCAGTAAACTTATCACACCCTATAGACCCACGAGATCTCTCCGGTCGGACACAGAAAACCTCATCACCACCCCCAGATTTAAGAAAACCCGCTCAGGCGGAAGACGCTTTTCAGTCCAAACCGCACGTCTTTGGAACTCGCTCCCCCGCGACCTGAGACTAGAAACACGGTATCTTCACTTCAGGAAGCGGCTTAAAACTCATCTTTTTCCCCAATGATTCACGCCCACTCTAAACATTGACCCCCTGCCCCCCCCTTTCCTTTTTTAACCGTCCTGAACTGGCCCAAACCAAAGAGATAGGGTGCCTAGCGCTGGGATACCTTATGGTGACTATGCACTCTACAAAAATAAATAATAATAATAATAATAATAATATGGCAGTAAAGGTGAAAAAACACATACTTAGATGCCTGTCAGGTTTTAGCACATTACACAGAAAAGGTCAGTAACTTCTCATACTTGGGCAATCTTTTTAGCAAACTGTTGAGATGGGAACCTCTTTTAACCATAAGAGCACAGCAGACAAGTAGGGTGATGGATGCACTATTCCGTTTTGCTCCTAAATTGGGGACAACTTTTTGTCTTTATTGCATTGTCCCTAGGGAGCTGGGGGTCTTGTCCTTTTTCCTGTTTGAAAATTAATAAAATATTTAAACCATACATTGGGGCACAAGCCTGTGAAGGAACTAATTACCCTTTATAGCCAAATGTCTCTCTATTGCCAGGTATGGTGCTGGGGTTGGGGCTACGCTTAAAACCAACAGTTTGTAGGAATCGAAAATAAATTCATGAAAAGATTACTGATGCTCACAAAAAGTGTTCCTACCTCTTTTGCCATACAGAACTTAACTAGAATTTATGGAAGACCTTATAGGCAGTGCCCCTTTTCTTCTATAGGCCAAGATAGGGACCTCTGACGATTTAATATTTTCATGTGATGTTATTAAAGATTCCCAAAAATCAGACAATGTTTTAAAGGTTCCATGGTTTTAATATTTAGAGAGCATTTACCATGAGATTGGTCTGGAATACATTTTTGAAAACCCTGAAGGAATTCCCCTAAATGTCAAAGGAGTTTTCAAGGAGGCATACTGTTCCAGGGGCAATAGGCTTATTAGTTACCAACATGACAATATTGGAGTCCCCTGTTTGCTTCCTGCCCCTGCACAATGTTATCTATTTATTTCTACTAAGTTCCAGTTCTGATTTTATCTAACCAGGTTCTATTTATGCACTGTGAACTTTGTTGCCGGCATTTCTCGCCAAGGAGGGTGGTCAAACAAGGTTATGCTCTGCCCATGTGATAATGTCTCAGTTTAAAGAACTATGGGCTTTGTATTATTTTGCACATTGTATAAATCAGAGAGAACTAGATTTCTGCTCCCATTACTAAGAAATACTCACTCTTGCTCGTATTGATGGTTTTAACTTCTTATCGTCTTTGGCTACGGCTGAAATCTGTATTGCAGTAGCTAATTACATAAGAGACTCCATTGCGATCAGATAGCCTTAGGGGTAAAATCTGTACAGAGATTTTACCTTTTTATGATGAATTGTGTATGTATTGTATTTTAATCATATTAATTTGTAAATCTTTTCATGGTTCTCTGAGCTGAAATAAAGTTATTCTTGACTTGACTGGCTCTATACTCCATCATGATCGGGGGGAGATCTATCTCACCATATTTCCCTTAATTGTGCGTGTCAACGGGGTCATATTCCTGTCCCAGCTTTCCTATGGGTCTCATGTGCTAGAAATTAGGTTTCTGGTTGGCAAAAGAATGCAGCCTGTCCAAGCAGAAGCGGTAATCCTAGTCAGGGTAAGCTAGATCCACACTAAAAGATAACCTGTGTTCACCCTCTGGTAGCTTGGCACAGAGCAGTGAGGCTTATATAAAGAGGCAAAGTGTAAAGTGTTTGTGCAACACACAGAAACAGAAAGAATACCCCACAAAAAGACTCCATACAGGTTTAGAAATACTAACACTATTATAAACATAACAAGACCAAAATGACAAAAATCCAATGTATAGAAGTTGAGATATTAAATGTTAAAGGAATACATGCAGTGAAGAGCTTAGAAGCAAGTAGCATTAAAAAAGTTACTTTACATCGTGCTGGACCGGGTCAAAGTCAACGTTCAGACTGACCGCGTGGAAGGGCAGGCCATCTACAGGACCCATGCAGGACCAAGTGATCAAAGTACCTTTCCTGGTCACAAACAGTGAGATGGGTCGATCTGTTCCACGTAGTGATGGCAATGTGTCAGTTCGGAAGATGGGTGCCTGAGTCGAGATGTGTTGAGTGATGTGCCTCACCAGATTCTGCCATACAGTTGAGGGGATGCCTCGATCTCACCAAGCTGCAGTGGCGGAGATGCGCTGTCCGATGCATTAATCTCTAGAGGCAAAGTGCTGGTTCAAATGTGATGTGGCAATTAAACTCCAGCAACAGTGTTGATCGCCGGTTCTATTACACACAGAGAGGAGATGCGCCAAATTCCATGTTGCAAGTATCTGGGCCACTTCCAGTAAGCTTCAAACAACGAAAGAGTGTAAATCAATAAATGTATAGAAGCACACAAGGAGAGAAGATGCATATGCAAGTCTTATTAGATTTGTATAGGAAGCCCTCACTCACCACCCTGGTTGGTGACATGCTTCATCATCGGGCCCACCGGGAGAAGCCGAATGCCTCCCCGGTGTGCTACAATGCCATGATTACTGCGGAGCTGGTTAGTTGTGAAGATTATGTAAATGTGAAAAGGGTTTAAAAATGTCCAGATTGTGTCTCACATAAAAACTTAATTCTGTGGCCAATCTGACATATTAAAAGCAATGTGTTTAGGAAACTACCAAGTTAATTGTTTGGCTATTTCCACTTAAAGTGGGGTCAACATGTTTCTGCCCTTGATGTGTGATTTACTGGGCATTCGTCAGGACCATGGGGAGTGTACCTCAGCGGTATGGGCACGCTAAGGCCCACCCTGACCAGAGGACATGAAAGTTAAAAATCAGTGTAAAAAAAGGTGCAAAATGAACAAACCAACAAGTTGTGGGAAAATTACCTCATAATCAGAGGAACCTGTATAGTTTGAAAAATAAAAGATCCACACCCCATAGGTCTCGGGTGGGGGGTGTAGGTGAAAATGGCACACCGCCCGCAACACCTGGCACCCGTTCGATACCTGCATGTAGCCTCTAACCGGACCACTTCCAATAAGTTCAGGCACAGGAGCAGGGGTAAGGACTTTGATATCCCTGAGTCTCAAGCAACAGGAGGCAAGCCACAAGCACCTGGAGATCACTTGGCGGTAAGGCAGAGTCAAGCTCTCCTTCAGCAGAGTCCGAGAGCAGCAGACAGCAGGGTAATGCAAGATAGAAGCAGGCCTTTCAAGCTTGCAGTCTAAAAATGAGTCATTTGAGCACCACAACAGTCCTTCTGATAGATTCAGTTCAAGATCTAGAAGTGTCTGATTTTCGGGGTGGGGGTCAAAGACCCAGTACCTCTACCCAAAAGTCCCTTTGATGTGAGGGTGTGACTTCAAAGCAGCCCTCTGAAGTGCATAGGTTCTCCTTTCAACTCAGTCCTGTCCATCAGGGATATTCTGTCCTTTTTGTGAGGCAGGACACTGACTATTCAAGTGACATGTTAGACCCTCCCTTCCACCCCGCCCAAGCAAGGCCATCAGAATGCAGATATATTTAGATGGGTACTCAGATCCATCTATCCTTTATATGTTGTGGCGGTCTTGCGGGAATGCACAAAGTGTAGCTGTCACCCTCCCCAGACGTACATTAGAGACGGGCTGTCCCGCACAAAAAGCAGTACGTGCAATGTCTACTTTCTAATAGTGCTGTATATATATAGAGCCTAAAAAGAGCCCGTTTGACTAGGGCCTGTGCAATGAGTCTTGCATGAGACGTAGTATTGTGACCGAACTCAACCCTAAAGTACCCAACTTTTCCCCCAACAACCCTCTAATCAACACTAGGAACAACATACAATACAACATAGTACTCTATCAAAATAAAGTAATCACCATAGTCTTGTGTAGCAGGGAGTGATTTGCCCCAAGAAAGCCCCTCTTTACAGATGCAATGTGTCTCTTCTTTGTCAGCGAATGAGAATAAACTTGTAGCTCTTCATGGAAGAAATGAAGGAAAGGGACCAAACTCCTCCTCTATACCACTGAATAACATCTCATCATCCACTGGTAGCGTCCCCTCCCCCATGATCACAAGAGCTCTCTGAGGAGGATGCCCTATGTCTGTCCTCCAGTTGTGACCACAGTTGGCCTCCTATCAGTCTGCTGAGTTTCCTCCTAGAGTGGGATGGTTGACCCCCTTCGGCCTCCCAAATTGTCATTGGCTCCTTAGTTGATATGGGCAGTATTTCCTCTCCGCCGCTCAGTCCCAGAGCTCTTCCGGACTCTTAAACGAAATGGTTCTCCACTGATACATTAATTTCAGTTTGGCAGGGTACATCAGCATATATTGAATGTCCTTAGCCCTGACTTTTCACTTAACCTCTAAGAAAGATGTAAGAAGGAGCTGCACTTTACCTGCGTAATCGGGGGAGAGCGTAACCATAGAGTCGGTGCAATGGACGTTGTTGTGCCTGCCGCAGGATATAGTCTGTCCATAAGGTACAGTATACGGATGGTAATGCCTCTAGGCGGTCTCCCTGGCTGTGGCCTTATGGCCAGTGCCCTGTGTGCCCTTTCCAGAATGAAGTAGGAGGATAGCTCACAATCCATGATGCAGGTTCTGAAGTATTCTGTGGGGAATTTCTCTCATGTTGCCCACCCCCTCTTTTCTACTCTGGGCCACCAAATTAGCTGGGCTGTCACAAGCCCATGGGGGTGATTAAAATGAAAGGTGGTCCCTACCACTCCCCTCCCATGTGGCTGTATCCTCTCCCTTGCGAGTCAAGAGTCAATGCAGAGGTAGAGGTAAGTCGCTGCAGTGAGATTGCAACTCCAGGTTGAGTCTGTTGGCGGCATGTCCATCTTCCGGCAGGTCGTTGTTTGCCTAATAAGTTTCTCTCATTCCCGACTCCCTACTTGGGCTTAGGTTGGCCAAAGAGGACAAGTGTAGCGGGCACCACATGGATGTTTGTATCCAAGAAAAGGTTGCCCCATAGTTGGCTCAACCAGGCTGCAGTTTCAGTCCTAGCCATGTGTGGTGACCAGTCCATCTCCTCCACTCTAAGGTGCCCGTTACATTGTTACGGGCCACCACCTGGAAGTGAAAGCAGCAATGTGCCACACCTCAGCCACGCGCCTGTCTTCTCTCCCTCTCACGCTCCAGGAGTCGATGCAGAGAGCGTTTGCCACTGTGGGTTCACAGCTCCAGTGGTGTTTCCTCTGGCAGGCCCATCTACAGGTAGGCCGTATGCACACCCAGGCCGTCGATCGCAGAAATTGGCCCTCTCATCCAGGGCTCCCTGGATAGGTTTGGGTGGGACAAAGGGGGTGATTATAGGGCCACTGCACTGGTGCCTGCAACTGAAAATAGGTCACCTAAGGTTCGGATTCAGCAAGGTTCTAGAAGCTGGCATGTAGCTTGCTCAAAATGCGGCTACCATCTTAGGCTGCTTAGCCATGCCCCCCAGTAATTTCTTTCTTGGTTTCTTTACAATGTAGTGGAGGTGAGTGATCTGTCAATGGTAGGCAAGCCCTTTGGGAGCCAGGATGGTATTTATCAGATAAGGTAGAAACTGGATTGTTTAGAAAGAGCCATACAAGATTTCTTAGGTAAAGAGCAGAGTGAGCACTTATGGTAGCAGCACACGTATACACTGCCAAATCACTATTGTTCACTGTTACTGCATCTTTGATCCATTACTCACAAAAGCAATATTTCACTCACACATATGTTCTGCTTTTATGTGATGAGTACAAGGTGCTAAGGATGTGAAATGCCAAAATAGGAGTGAACATAGTATGCTGTTTCTTGTACATATGTTTTTTATTTGCTTGAGGTGTGCAGCCTTTCATGACTTTCATCTTCAAGACTCATGACAGTCTACATTTGTTTACAACGGTCTTGGTAATGCTGATCTTTTTTATTATATTTTCAGGATCCAGACAATCTGCTTGAAGAAGTACCACCACCAGAATACAGGGATGACTTCCACATCCCCAACTTTTCACCTGAGAAACATGTGAGTTTTCTTTAAAATACAATCCCATCATGTTCATGTGCCTTCTCTCTCAAATTATGTTTCTTCCATACCATCTTCACAAACAAAGTACATCCACATGATATCACACGAATAACTTCCCATGGAAACTATATTCCATTCTCAGAAACACAAGGAATTCTTTACGTTATTAACAAGGAGTGAATGGTGTAGCAACTCAATCCGTCTCTCATCCACTGGTACCCTTAGAGAGCTAGAGCTGATTTCTTAACTTCAAAGCTGGTTTTAGTGCACAGTGTAAATGTACAGAGGTGGAATTTATCTCCTGAAGGAAAAAGAGATTATTTAAAACAATTACCCTTCTGACTACTAGTCTAACCTCTTCTGCGAAACAAAATACACTGGGGTTGATCCAATTTGTGGGCGAGCAAGGATCTATGGGCTAAAAATTCCCTTTCACAATAGGAGCAAATTTAGCTTTTTCTATCCTCACTTCTAGACTAGACAAAGAATTTGGCTGGCCTTGGCTTTAATCAATGGAGAAAAAAGCTCCTATTCCTTGGGGTCAACCATTTACTGGCAATGCCCACAATTTGCGTTTTTTGCGAAAAATAAGTCAACTGTTATACATGTTGTCATGTCTAAATAGCCTTCTTGTTTCCATTCTCTCAATCTACCAGCTTGAGGACATGATCAAAATGATGAAAAGCACTCTCAGGTTGTGCGAGTTCATACTTTCTAAGTAGGGTGAGGTAAGATTTTGATGCTTTTTTCCTGTCAATGTGAGTGAAAGTGTGAGTACTATCAGACTAAAAGGATCACACAACAAACCATCACTTATCGATGGGGGTCACTGGAATGTAATGTAAATGTAGGGTGGATTTGTAGAGAGCTGCTTGTCACCCGTGAGGGTCTCCAGGCACTTCTTCCATACAATAATGGTTTTTCTATACTTGCCAAACAATCCACCCTATGCTACATAGTTTACAATTTTTTTTACAAATAAATGTTTTGCTAGTTTAGAAGAATCAAAAATTATACATGGTGTTGCTCTGTGGCAAAGGTTAACTACTCACCTGAATTTATCACCCATGTGTTATACTGGTACTAGAGAGGCAAAACATTTTGTGAGAACAGCATTAATATTTGATAAAACAGCAAAATAGTATTGTCACAGAATGTACTACATTATGCTGCATAATTTGCACTGTGTTCCATAATTTGGCCTTCCTATGTGTCTCATGAATAACAATATTGTGGGACACTAATTCATTGATAAAAAAAATCAAGAGACAAAATATCAAAAGGTAAGTATGTAAAGATTTTCTGTACCTAATTCAACATATGTGTACTAAAATACATATACATATATCTTTATTTATTTGGAGTTAAGAATGGCAAATGTATATGTCCCTTTGTGCATTTACCCTTTAATATTTTGTCCCTCGATATTTTGTCCACAGTATTACTGTGCCACGATATTCTTGTACTAGACGTTCAAGAGTACAATCGGCCCTTCTTAGTCTCATAATTCCAGAACCACTTATAATATATGGCCTTTGGTTACTGTTTTAAATTACGTTACAGTTATGAGGGTTGAAAAGGAACGAAATACATAGGTTTTCAAGAGCCTAGGGAAATATGTAACCAACAATGGAACTAGCGAGACTGAGCGATCACATCCCATTGGTGCTGGAGGAGAGATTTCAGGGTAGGGTTGTCCAAAGCACTCATCATCATAAAAGAAACACCTCTATTTTGGGGAAGATTGGGTGTAAAACCTTTTAGAAGAGAACTACTTTACCAATTCAAAGATTCATCATGTGAGAATAGAGCCATCAAGAGCTTGGCTGTAATTCCGCTATGGATGCTTTGTGATTGCACAGAAGAGCAAAATAATTCCGCAAATGTGGTACAGATGCAAAGGGGGGGGGGCCCATGAGTAAGCATCGTTATCTGCCCCCTTGAGTCCGCCCAACACTGTCATGGAAACATGGACCGTGTGACCTCTAGTTGGCAGTCACGACCGCCCAATTATGATGCAACCACACATGGTGCGGTCACATACTTACATTTCCCTATGGGAGCATGTGTTGTGGCTATAAATCAGCTGTAGCACAAGCTCCCATAGAGAAATGGGAGGCTGTGTTCCTCCCTGCACCACGTGGCAGGCACCTCAAGGTGCCTGCCACACAGTGCTGGGATCAACGTGCCCCATTGGACCCCAACCGGAGGCCGCAACAGAAGGGGCCCTGCTAGAGGCCCCCAAACACGCTTTCCAACAGGCTTTCCATGTCGGATGTCGGCATGGAATGTCTGCCCCGGAAACCGTGCATCATAATTAAGTCTCACGATTTTATGGTATTTATTATTTGAACATTTCCGTCTGTATTTGTCCATATTTATTTTTTGGCCAGCTTATTGGTATTTATCCATATTTAATTTGTGTTGTTTAAATAGATGAGGTGATAACTCGTGTATTTCTGGATTTATTTAACAGATAAATGTGGACTCATACTTAAATGCCTGTCAGGTTTTAGCACATTACACAGTAAAAAATATAAACATAATAAACCCACATTAAAGAAATAGTGTAATAACACATATACATGTTGAGATATGCAGTAATTTAAGGACATATCATTGAGTTTTGTAGCTCCCCTTGCTGTCATTATGTACAGCTACTGGCCTGAAAGTGATTAATCTCAGCATGATGAATCACTCAAAAGAAGCTAAATTATCTGTATTTTTCCACTTTCAAAAATAAATACAGACAGGGGAGACAGTGTTTTCTGTCTGTGTTTATCTGTGAAAATCAGACAAAGCGGAAATCAGGGAACCCTAATCATAATATGACGGTATAAAAATGCGTCCATATGAATTACGGGCCAGACTCCGACAGGCCGACGGCTCCTTGAGCCTGTTGGAAGCCAGCTGGAATGACTGGCCAGTTTCATTTACGACAACCAAAATTGTAGTTAGGGTGTCAATAGTGAAACCAACCATCTCGGTCGGAAAGCTTCCATTTCGACCGAGATCGTAATCGACCCCTAGGACTGACATTTATCTGGCCTGTTTCACATTGTTAAAAATAATCTGTATGATTCCAAAACAACAGGGTGTGACACTGGAGAAGACAAGAGGCACCTGCTGGAGTACAATATTGTATGGCAGCACATTTTTATAAACTGCCTTACCTCTTGTCGTGTTTGAAGAGTCACAATCTCTTCAGTGCTGACTCCCCAGTCACCTTGGTTAACGTTATTCAAATTCTTTGCAAGCCAAAGTTGAACACAGAGCAAAATATATTTTATGAGCTCCTGGTGCCTCCATTGCTTTCTGGACTGTGAGGATGGGCAATTGCCTACTTGACCTATCTGACCTTGTACTTTTCAACTTTCAGGTTTCAGCCTACTTACCATTTCTTTGGCCTTTGATTCGACCACAGCGACTGATACCACTGACAAAATGTATTGAGGATCCCTAACCATCTCCCTTTCTCATAAACATTCATTGCTGAAACACAATATCCCACCAGAGGACATCCAGAGAACCATTAGAAATCATTGAACAGTAAAGCTACACCAGCCATAGAGAAACATGAAGATTTGACTTTTGTGATTTGGCGAAGGACGCCAACCGCATCTCAGGAGTATGGCTGAGGATCACTTCGAATGATAACAAAGTACTACTTCCCCTGGTCTGGTGCTCCTACATCAAATCATTCACCAATATCATCCATGACATGTTAGTTCATAATAACTTGAGCAATATTAAGCAGTTGTTCAATAGTCACTGTACAGCTATGGTGAATTTTAAATTGCTTACTATTTGTAATGTAAATCTTACTGTTTAACATGTTTGTATTGAAAATGCTCTTGTGCAAACTCTCAGAATGTGAACATTGTACATTATTTTATGTAATTTAATTTAATGTAAGGGCCCTTGGCAGTAAATAGAAATGTTTTAAAAATTAAATCACTCTTGTCTTTAATGATGACTCTCATATATTCTTGGCTACATGACTGGCATAATCCTTCAAGACAGAGTTTCAAAACTAAGTATTTGTGGGGCATGTTGCATCACAATGCGTCACTCTTGAAAAATCACTCTCAGCAATGTTTTTCTATGCAGAATTTAGGATTTGGATGGAACATGCTTCTTCAATCACATTCAAAAGTTTGAAACACAGAGACCCACTGGTCTTTGTCTATTAGTTCGCTTGGCTCAGATCTGTGCAAGGGAAGCAATATGAAAAAAAAACAATTCTGTTCATTAGACTAATTTGTAGGCCTGGGCGGTAAACTCTGCTACTCTTGAGGAGTTTGTGGACTTTTTCTAACTCTGCATTCCGCATGGACCGCAGAGCTTCTAAAAACTCAGCATATTGGTGTGCAGCAGATTCTTTCCTCTCTCATGGCTCACCAATATTGAGTTAGCAAGAGCGAGCTAGGAAAATCCAATGCTAGACTATCTCCCGGCGAGATTTCTCATTGCGAGGGGTCGCGGTAGGTCATTACTGCTCATGTTGAGAAACCTGCCACTTGTATTGAGGAAGCTGCCACTCGAGTAGAACATCTCAAGTGGCAGAAGGAAGCTGCACCCTTTTGAGCTAAAAATCAGCAGTGCAACTTACCTCACTCCATCGCTTGCGGAACTCTGTGGAGAGTTTTTTGGCCACTCCGCAAACTCTGGCCAGGCCTACTACTTTGTCCCTTGTTTACGAAAACTCTTATGCCAGCCATTAAGAATCTAGGAAACTGCATTTACACAAACCACTATAAAAATAAATTCCATGTTGATCACATTTAGGAATCTTCTTTGGCTATTTTCAACGATCATCGTAATTTGGGGTGTTCAATGGACAAACAGAATCTTACTGTTTAAACATACATCTTTCTTAAAGAAATACATAAAGGACAAAATTAAAAAAAGTGAATCTGTGCACAAGCCCCTAACTTGCATGAGAACTTTACCCCAAATAATTTTTTCTACTCCTGACTCATTCTAAGAAGGAAGATATATACTTCAGGGTCACATGACTTCTATGTCACAGGTCAGAGACGAGATAATTAGAAAACAAACCCCTGCCACTGTGTGTCTCAAAATGTCCTTTGTGAGAGATAATTTGCTTGTTGTTTAGCAAAAGTGGGAGGGATGGGATCAGATAAGCAGGATGAGGTGTGGTGCTTTTTATGGAAGGCTTAATACTGCAATCTCTGGAGGGATTTCTTTCCTCATGATGCCCCTTATTACTTCGTCTTTACTTGATACATGAAAACTCATGTCATATGGTATAGTGCCTCACTAAAGGCCTTTACTAACTGACTCTTGGGGTACAAGTCTTGAAGGCCTAAGGAGATTTGATTGTGTGAAAATTGTCATAACAATATGATAGTGCTACTTTTATTCACTTAATCTCCCTGTGCCTTAAAAAATTAATGTGTCCCTCTGTAATGCAACTGGTGTTCATGTGAGGAGTTCTGATACCTTTGGGTCAAGTGTGCCCTATATAAAACTGAAAAGAAAGTGCTTCACCCAACAACAGGTTGCCAGGCTCACTCACCAAACAATGGGTTTTCATGCCGTTCAAATAGGAAACAGCCATAACCAGGCGAAAGTACAATATAACCCTTTCTCTCCTAAGGAGAGGGAGAAAGGCTTTCTAGAGAACTGGGACCAGTACTTGTCCAAAGGACATCCCATCTGATGAGGTAGAGGCCATTCTTGGGTCGTAAAAAGGAGTGCAGGTGGTTTTACATAGCTTTGCTGATCTGACAACAATGGTAGGCTTGAATTCACTAACAAAATATATTTCGTATTTTTATTCTTTTATCCCAAATTTATTGTGACATTGTTAGTACTGATCTTGTTGAGATGACTGTTGTAATACTTAGATAATACTAGAGGATAGGATTTAATAAAAACCCATTATATTAATTATCTATTGCCTGTATAATGAATTGAGTAGACACAATTGGGGTAGGTACATCATGGTTCCTCCAACTACTCTGTTAGGTGTGCTCACAAATGGGCTTTCTTCTAATGTGTATGGTCCTCGGGGACGGGTATGAGATGACTGTGTGCTTTCCCTTACCTGCAGTAAAGCACACATATTCCTACAGCTCTGGAAACTAGCAAAACCTAGCCAGGTGTGCCTTTAGAAAGGAGTGATATGAACCAGTGGTACCCTATATTGGCCAGTTAACTGGTTGCTCCAAATTTCAAATTTGAGTGACATACTAATGTGTTTGGAAGACCCGTGTGTACTTATAAATCTTCCATAGAATCAAGTCCCCTTATCCCTTAGGGCTTTTTAAGTGTAACAGATACAAAAGAAACCTGAGATAAGAACCAGTACCTGAATGTTACTAAATTGTGGCTGATGAAGTAAATATTCCACAGAAATGCATCCTGTGGTTACTATCTACTTGAATAACAAACAAGAATCTAGGAGGTCTATAAGCCAAGTATACTGGCCAAACGGGCATGTATTACACTATGTCAGTGGGTGCTACAGTCACCGTGAAACAAATTCTAAGGGGCGAAGAAAAAGAGCGAGAAACACGTATGCAGGAAACACGAACTGTAATATCTAGAACTCACTCAAAAACTGGTCAACAAAATCCAGAACATCTTATTTATGGATAACCATCAAACAAACCAAGTGATCAGTCCTATCATTTGGTCGTCCACGCTGTGACCTGGCAGGTCCTTTGATCATCTAGACCCCATGCCACACAGTAAGTTTGAGGTTCCGTGACAATTTTAAGTGATGTTTTCGACTCGCACGAATATGGTCGAGTCTGGTATCTAAGAACCGCAAATGACGAGTTTAGTAAGTGTGCGCAGTTTCGCTGTGCTAACTTAAACCGTTCGTTTGATATGTGGGTTTTTCATCTGTACCCACGGGTTCCATCTTAGATACGGCATCCATTTTGTCTCTTGCCCTCAAGTAGCCAGCGAACGGACACTGTCCGCTTTGTCACCCTGGGACTCTCAGGATATTTGTGGAAGACACATGTACTTTGTAAATATCTTTTACGATGAGGGGGATGATACTGTAAGGCAGATGGCCCCGCTCGAGGCTCATCTTGCCGTCCGGTTTATTGTCTCAGCCGTGCATCTCATTAGGCACGTCCCTTTGATGCCTGTATCTCGTGTTTCCCGATACCTCCCCTTTTACACTCTTTTCAATCCCCCACTGTCTCCATCTTCCTCTGCACCTGTCCTTGTCCCTATTTCGATCTGTTTTACTGCCGATTAGAATTCACTAATGTTGGGAAGATGGGTTTTTACAGTTGGGAACCGCCAAATGTTTCCGCACTTATGTTCCGGACCTTATGTGAACCAAAGTGACCAAAGCGACCCCTCTGGGGGATAATTATGGGAACCAGGTTGTAAACTTTTGTGTACCATGTTGTCCTATGAGTTAATTTTGTATAAAAGGAGCGATCCACAGAACCAATTTGAAGCAGTCTCCCCAAGTTGCACGTGTTGTACTTGTCGTGACTTCTGTGTTCCCTGCAGTAATAAACCTTGAATCTTTGACGCCGAAGGAAGTGTCCCGTGTCTCTGTAGTTTGTGCGCCGAAACAGGTATCCCATGAAGGTTATAGGTGTTGTTCCCTGGCACCGCTGGTACTGTAAAAAGTCCAGTCCTTCAGTTGGCGCCCAACGTGGGGCGACTTCAGCGGTACCGGTCCAAAGCCTGATGATCGTGAGGAACTTCGTGTGAAATCTCCGAGGGAAGGTGCACCCCGCTTCATCGATCCTGTTATCGAAATAAGTGGCCCGAAGTTTTTCCCTGCGAAGATTCCCGCCTCCTGACGGCTGCGACGGACCGATGCCCTGACTGTCGACCTGTCTTCGACGCCCGGCGTAGACCTTATGTACAAGCGAGACGATAGACGGGCCTTCCTGGTGACGCCATTGAAGTTCTGAGTTAAGTATTTGTGGGTCGCTCCCAGTCCTTAGTAGTGGTTCTAGCTTTTGAAAGCTTTGTTGTTAGCCTTTAAGGCTTTGTGGTAATAGCTCACTGAGCTTTGTAATAGCCTTCTCAGGCTTTGTGGTTAGCTCTCCGAGCTTTGTGATAGCCTTAAGGCTTTGTTGTATTGCATGGTTCCATTGCATTTGTGGTTCTTAGTATTGGTTCTTAGTATTATTTGACAGTTGCAATTGCCAAAAACCGAGGGTTTTTGACTTACACGAAGTTTCATTGCTTCGGTAATCCTTGAAGTTTGATACTAGGTTAGTGTGCACGATGCCTAGCCATAGTAATTTGTTTCGTATTTTCAAATGTTGCGCAATGGATTCCCGGTTGGAGGACTCGTGTCCGATACCTCCAGTTGGAACTCCGATACATGATCTATATAGTCGACATGGGGTGGGTCCTATAATCTATAATGATTACTGGGTCCGCTATACAAAGAAAGACGGTGACCTTAGATGGCCACCACACGGAACTTTTGAACTTTCGATTTTAGATAATCTTGAGGCTAAATTATTTTTAAAGAAAGCTAGGCCAGCTATGTTTGATTCCTTTCGGATATGGCGTAAAGAGGCCAAGCAGAAAGAAATCAAACAACTTAAAAAGGATAAAAAGCAAGAGTTTGTTCCGATAATGCAAGCTATAAAAGAACATAGACAAGACAAAGAAGAAAAAGATATGGAAATCGCTACTAGATTGCATCACATGAAAATAGATAAATGTTACCCAGTTTTACCGAATAATCTAGAAAAGAAAGAAGAAGATTTGAAGGAGGATTCCTTGTTATCATACTTGATGAAATCACCACCTCCTTATGTACAGGGTGCTACTGCTCCTGTAGCTCCTCCTATAGCTCCTCCTGTTGTTCCTCTTGTTGCTCCAGCGGCTGCGGGCCAGCCCGCTGTTAACCCTACGTTTGTTCCACCACCTGTTCTTGTTTCTACTGCTCCTGTACCTGTACCTTCGCAGACTGTTGTTTCTGCTACTCCGACTATCTTGTCCGTTCCTACTATGCCTTCCTTCACCTCCAGTGTTGTTGCCCCTGTTTTTCTTTCCCCTTCTGTTCGTAAGCGTGTTCCTAACTCTGTTGCTACCCTTTATTCACCTCTTTCTGGTCCGTTATTTTCGTCTGATTCATCTGAAACTCCTCAGAGACGGAGTCAGATCCCTAGTGGTAGGGAGAAAGAGACGTTAGTAACAATGGCACATAGGTGGATAAGACATCCTGCTAATTACACTCCACGTGTAGTCTTTGATACGTTTTCTCAGTTTAATGAGCCTACGCAGAGATTCGTATTTGAGGAGATGTGTAACTTTTTGAGGGAAGAATGGTACAATAATGATGTAGATGATGTACCGTCCGACATAATTGAACTTCAAAGTCACTTTTCAAACGGTATGATTATAGGAGACGATGTACGACGTGCAGTGGAACGCTTATTAGCATTCAGATCCACAGCACATTCTCGGGTGACATTAGATGATACCACTGAGAACTGGAAAGCGGTTCCTGGTCAGTATCCCATGAGAGAAGTTCCGCCACTGTGGGTGCCTGGTGATCCTAATGCGAACCCTGTGGTGCTACCGCATTTTCGAAGGGTGTGGATACATCTTCCATGGAAACGATCGGAAGTTTTGCAAGTGAAGCAATCCTTACCCGATCCGCGTAAAAATCCGGCTGGTTATTATAAGGAGTTATCACAACTAATAGAAGCTTCTATTATGAATATTGCCGACATCGACATGTTTGGCAATGTTGTACCGCAACCAGTTTGGGCTAAAATTCGTCAAGCCGATCACGCAGTTGAATTAGGGGGTGATTGGGTTGCACTGCTAGCAGCTGATGCATTACAAGTCGGTGGGGCCAAGCCTGAACAGCTGATTTTGGACTTGCCGCAGAAAATCATTACGCTCATGAAAACTCTCATGCCAGCGATGAAGGTGAACTGGGATAAGTTATCAGCTTGTAAGCAAAAGAAAGACGAGAGTGTCTCAGATTTCTTTACAAGGTTTGAGGAAGCGTTTGTCGACCACAGCGGCCAGGAAATGGGCGCTGAGGGAGGCCAGCGGTTATTCGTTGACAAATTCGTGTCAAATTTGCTGCCTGAACTAAGCAACAAATTGAAGAATTCAGAGAGTGCGTGGGCAGTTTCAACCCCTGCGCAAATACTAGCAACGGCTCAGTATTATGAGAATAGGGAAAAGGAAGAAAGTGATCGTGTAGAAAAGAAAACAAAAGAACTCAAAACAAAGGTTTTGTTGCAGCAAGCATACCCTCCACGATCAAACCAAAATGATTCGCAACAGCCGTATCGACCACGAGCACAGCCCGATAGGACACAGCCGCGCTCTGACAACTTTGATTCCAGATCTTCACTTGGGTATAATCAGTGCGCATATTGTAGGAAAGAGGGACACCTAAAATATGATTGTCTTGCTTTACGGGACCGTCTGAATGGTGTGTCGACACGAGGAAATCGTGGCGGTGGTCCCCAACCGGCACCACGTGGTAGAGGTCGTGGTTCATCCCACAATCAGAGTGATCGTTATCAAAATCAATCAGACGCAAATAATTGTTTTGACCAGCGAAATGCGGGGTCAGTTCGATCTGCACAGTATAATGTGGATGACTATTACGTAGGGCACGAGACTGTTGTAAATGACCATTACTAGGACAGCCAACGACAAAGAGAGGGAGTAGTGTCAGTTCCGGTCGATCAGAGTGGGCCTTACGTTGCAGTGGCTACATCAGGTGTAGTTGAGCCTTTTCTGTTAGACACTGGTGCGACGAAAAGTTCCATCATGCATTCAAAACTCCCTGGCGCACCTTTGTCTGGCTTAACAAATGTTTCCGTCGGATTCTCTGGCGCCCCTGTTAGTAACCCAGTCTCTAACCCTTTGCCTCTTATGATTGGACCTCGTGAGCTAACCGCTCCACTGATTCTCTCTACAGGTTGTGGTGAAAATCTTTTGGGCCTGGATTTGTTGAAACGATTATATGCAACATTGTATTGTTCCCCCGAAGGAGTGGAACTTACATTGGGACGGAGAGTGATCTCTCCGATGTATTTATCGGTTGATAAATTCCCACCGGAATTGAGTTCCCTCCCTGCGTCTTTATGGGCCACAGGTCCCAATGACGTGGGCCTGTTAGACATTCCACCCTATGTGATTCAATTGAAACAAAATGCGCGATTACCGCGTTTACCTCAATATCGTATTTCTCTTGAGGGCGAACGAGCGCTGTTAGCAATCGTTCATGATCTCATTGGAAAAGGTGTTGTTGAAGAAACTCGTGGAAACGTGTGTAATAGCCCTGTATTGCCAATTCTGAAACGAACTGACCCAACTAAACCTCCTGTGTATCGCTTTGTTATAGATTTGAGAGAGGTAAACAAAATAGTGGTTCCACAATTTCCCGTGGTCCCTGACATTACGGCTTTACTAACAATGATTCCGGCATCTGCCTCCTGGTTCACAGTGATCGATTTAAAAAATGCTTTCTTTAGCATCCCGATTGCAGAGGAAAGCAGAGACCTATTCGGATTTTCATTAGGAGGTCGCAGTTTTAGGCTAAAACGCGCTCCACAGGGCTACTGTGAGAGTCCGTCAATCTACAGCCAAGCACTTAAAGGTCAGCTTGATGCCTTTGTATTACCTAAAGGTGCAGCTTTGATTCAATACGTTGATGATCTTTTAGTGGCAGCTGATACAGAAGCTATTTGCAAAACGGCTACAGTATTATTGTTGTACTATCTACATGACTTACACCACAAGGTATCGCCTTCAAAGCTACAGTATTGTTGTCAAGAAGTTACCTATCTAGGTCACTTATTGTCAAAAGAAGGGAGAAGGTTGACCCCAGAGAGAATTGCAGCGATTTCCCGAATGACTGTGCCAAAAACCCAAAGAGATGTTCGTGCCTTTTTAGGTATAACGTCCTATTGCAGACAATGGATTCCAAATTTTTCATTGTTGGCGAAACCATTGATAGCCCTTACGTGCAAGGATGTTTCATCCCCATTGCCTTGGACTGAAGAGTGTCAGAAAAGTTTTTCTGAATTATGTGATGCGTTGTGTTCGGCTCCTGTGTTGGGCACTCCTGACTACAGTAAGCCGTTTTCACTATACGTTCACGAGAGGGACGGTTGCGCGTTGAGTGTTTTGACACAACCTTTTGGTGGTAAGCAACGCCCATGTGCCTATTTTTCTTCGACTTTAGACCCAGTAGCAAGAGCCTTGCCAAGTTGCTTAAGGGCAACAGCGGCAGCTGCGGCGTCCATTCGACAGTCCGCAGGTCTAGTCATGGATAATATGCTCACGGTAATGGTTCCGCATGCAGTCGACACTCTATTGAACCGAACGAAAACTCAACATCTGACGAGCGCAAGATTGTCTGGATATGAGTTGACGTTGCTGGCCAGTCATATACGGATAAAACGGTGTAATGTGTTGAATCCAGCAACATTGCTGCCGATCGACACAGAATCAAGTGATGAAGCAGTACATGACTGCTATCTCAAAACTGAAGAGGAAACTAAGGGTCGCATTGACCTAAAAGATACTCCATTGACAGATCCCGATGGTACTTTGTATGTGGATGGTTCTTGTTTCAAGTTACCGAATGGTGATGTGACAACTGCATATGCTGTAGTTACATTGAGAACGATTGTGGAAAGCGCAAGGTTAAGTCAGAATTCGGCTCAGGCTGCTGAGTTAATTGCTTTGACGAGAGCGTGTGTGTTGTCTAAAGATAAACGGGTGAATGTGTTTACAGATAGCCAGTATGCGTTTGGTGTGGCACATAGTTTTGGACGACTGTGGAGAGAGAGAGGATTCCTTACGTCACATGGTACGAAGATTCAACATGGCCAGCTTGTAAATGATCTTTTGGATGCACTTACGTTGCCTAAGCAAGTGGCAATTGTTAAATGTAGTGCGCATCGTAAGGTGACGGATGATGTTGGTCGTGGTAATGCGTTTGCGGATGAGACTGCTAAGGAGACTGCCCGGAACCTTAGCACTCGAATGTATGTGACGAGTTCGGTTAGGTGGCCTGCAGAATCAAGTATGTGTGAGAACACTATCGAGAGTGTGAAAGCAATTCAGAATGAGGCCACCGAGACTGAAAAGGCGAAGTGGAAAGAAAGTACGGGAAAGTTGGATGCGAATGGTTGTTGGACTGACTTATCGGAACGGAAAAGATGGATGTTGCCTGATGCGTATGTGCTGGCTATTGTGACTATGACACATGGGTTAGCACATATTAGCGCGAAAGGTATCTGTAAATTGCTGTTTCCTGTGTGGAAGAATGATGGTATTACGAAATGTGCTGAACGCTTGGTTAAGAATTGTATGGTGTGTTTGATGCACAATCCTGGTAAGGGCACTCCCACTCCACCTGGCCATTTTGCCCCTCCTGCGTACCCTTTCGAAGTTATCCAGTTGGACTTTATCCACATGGAGAGATGTAATAATTTGAAGTATGTGCTGGTTGTGGTGTGTGCATTTTCTAGGTGGATTGAGGCCTACCCCCTTAAGGATAATACGGCTTTTTCCACGGCAAAAATTTTACTCAAAGAGTATTTTTCCCGCTACGGAATGCCTCGGGTTGTGTGGTCAGACAACGGAAGTGAGTTTGTTGGGAGCGTGATGAAGAGTGTGTGTCGCGGGTTAGGGATTGTACAGAAATTTCATAGTGCCAATCATCCTCAGTCAGCCGGTTTGGTTGAAGGGTACAATGGCACCCTTAAACTAAAACTAGCAAAGATTCAGGCTACGACAGGTCTTTCGTGGCCTGACGCTTTACCCTTAGCATTACTGTCAACAAGGGCAACTGTACACTCCCGAGTAGGGCTCAGTCCCTATGAAATAGTGTTCGGTCGCCCTGCCAATGTTTGGGGGGTCCCTAGACCGGGTGCCTTTTGTGATCTTGAGTATCCAATGTTGATCGATTATCTTTATGACTTGACTGCTAAACTGAGGTTAATTCACCAACAGGTTCACGAAGCATTGCCAACGCAGACGGAGGGTCCAGGCCACCAGCTCCAGCCCGGAGATTGGGTGGTAACGCGGAATTTTTCGCGCAAGAACAATTTGGATCCCAGGTTCACTGGACCCTATCAGGTCCTCCTTGCCACGAGAACTGCAGTTCGTCTCGAGGGGCGGAAAAATTGGGTGCATGCCACCCATACCAAGAAAGTCCCCATTCCGTTGCCAGCAGACTCGTGGGTAAGGAAAGGCATTGCATCAACTGAAACCGAAGGATTGCCGGCGTTTGTACCTTTCAGCGACGCACAACCTGTCGGAGAATCCTCAGTGCAGCAAAAAGGCATTATTGAACACTTGACATCAGAAGACTCAAGACCAGAACATTTAGCTGATCAACAGGGCGTTGTCCCTTCAACGGATCTTTTGTTTAACGAACAGACACGTCCTGGGAAAACCCGATATTTTTTGAGATCCAGCACTAAAGACTAATAAAAAACCTGTTCTGTCCGTTTTCCATGATCAGTTTGAACACTCATACTATTGTAATTATTTTGTATATATTCATTGAGCTTCGTTCCTTACACTTTTTGTTTCCACAGCTGAGAGACATTTTTTTATATATATATATTTGTGAAATAAAGGCCGTAGGGCCGCGCGTGTACTTCCTCCTGGTTAGTAGGTCTTGACGCTAGGTTAAAGACCGTCGATTTCTGGGAACTCCTAGGAATTGACTATTGCTACACAGAACGAAGTGCGTCAAGAAACGTTGCGGACGGTCATAGGGAATGGCATTTTCAAAGCTGATGGACTTGGAAAGAGCTCAAGCACAAAGATTCAAGCTGCAGCAACTCAGTCGTACCAAATGTTTTGTGTTCCAAATATTCGTACTGTTTGTGACTGTTTCTGCGTTATTGGCGGGTGGAGTATATTACACGATGTCTTACTTCTTGCCCTCTATCATACCTACTCCTACCCCTGACTTTAAACTCACCTCCACTGTTTCTCCTCATTCTTTTCACATTTTACCTGAACACGAGCAGGCTAGACGTGCAGAATTCCGCAACAATTCCTTTATTCAGCTCCTTCATCAGCATCAGTTAGTGGTTAACACTACTAATTGTTGGGTGTGTGGGTTGATGCCACATACTACGAATAAGGGAATTCCATATCTGGTGTTACCGTATAGCTCCCAAGGGTCTGCTCGAGCATTTCAAACAATGTTTCGAAGCGCACTGGGTTTCCACCCCATTCGAGAACCACGTTCCCCCTACCCTGGTCCTACCTCGTACCAAAAATCTTTGTCTATAGCAATAGAGGATTTAGATAGCGATATCTATGATCCCTCGCTTATCCCTGAAGAAGAGGTACAAGCCTATAGGGTCCTAAGTAGAGGCGAATATAGTGTGTTCACTGGTGAAAAACAGCTTAAAAGCTCGCCTCCGATATGGGTCGTACCCCACATTGGTAATTTTTGTTTAATAGGTCGCGGCCGTAGATTGAAAGCCCGACTTGGAGAGAGTGCTTGCACTGAAAATTATATTTTGCCAATGGTCTCGTCCCCTGTATTTTTGGCTGCCAAGGGTACATACTTTATTTGTCATGATCGTGCGTATGCATGGTTGCCCTCTGACTTCATGGGCTCATGTTTTATCGCAAACTTGTTGCCTCCGACGTTTACTGTAGATGCAGATTATCACAAAACTAGAGTTGTGAGAGGCGTAATTAGCGAAGAGGATACTGCCGGTCAAGAGGCAGGAGACTTTTTCAAGGGTTTCCTCCCATTTTGGGGACCTATGGTTAATAGTAGGAACCTAAGACAGTTGACTCGAGTGGTAGAATCGACAGCTAATATTACTGCCAGTGCCCTTGGTAATATCACCACAGAACTTCAGGCGGATAGACTTATGACGTTACAAAACCGTATGGTTTTAGATGTGATCTTAGCAGATCGAGGTGGGGTATGTAAGGTGATCCATTCGAGCTGCTGTATTTTCATTCCTGATAACGCTCCGACTGTCTATCAAGCCATCTCGAAGTTGCATAAGATCTCCGAATCAATACACGTGGATGTAGGGGATTGGACGCTACTTGGATGGTTTTGGGGCCTGATGTCGACTTGGGGTTGGAAAATTCTGACGATCATTGGAGTCGTTGTAGCGTTCCTGTTCACGTGTTGCCTTTGCGTGCAGTGCGGTCCTGCCTTATGTGGCCTCTGTGCTACAACGTGTATAAGACAGCCACCTGTTACCAAAGGGTCTCAATTGGACAGAGCTATGCTACAGCAACATCTCGAGGGTCTGATGAATATCGAATATGATTCCGACTAGTGCTTGCCTACTTGAGGGCAAAAGGAGCGTCTGAGGTTCCGTGACAATTTTAAGTGATGTTTTCGACTCGCACGAATATGGTCGAGTCTGGTATCTAAGAACCGCAAATGACGAGTTTAGTAAGTGTGCGCAGTTTCGCTGTGCTAACTTAAACCGTTCGTTTGATATGTGGGTTTTTCATCTGTACCCACGGGTTCCATCTTAGATACGGCATCCATTTTGTCTCTTGCCCTCAAGTAGCCAGCGAACGGACACTGTCCGCTTTGTCACCCTGGGACTCTCAGGATATTTGTGGAAGACACATGTACTATGTAAATATCTTTTACGATGAGGGGGATGATACTGTAAGGCAGATGGCCCCGCTCGAGGCTCATCTTGCCGTCCGGTTTATTGTCTCAGCCGTGCATCTCATTAGGCACGTCCCTTTGATGCCTGTATCTCGTGTTTCCCGATACCTCCCCTTTTACACTCTTTTCAATCCCCCACTGTCTCCATCTTCCTCTGCACCTGTCCTTGTCCCTATTTCGATCTGTTTTACTGCCGATTAGAATTCACTAATGTTGGGAAGATGGGTTTTTACAGTTGGGAACCGCCAAATGTTTCCGCACTTATGTTCCGGACCTTATGTGAACCAAAGTGACCAAAGCGACCCCTCTGGGGGATAATTATGGGAACCAGGTTGTAAACTTTTGTGTACCATGTTGTCCTATGAGTTAATTTTGTATAAAAGGAGCGATCCACAGAACCAATTTGAAGCAGTCTCCCCAAGTTGCACGTGTTGTACTTGTCGTGACTTCTGTGTTCCCTGCAGTAATAAACCTTGAATCTTTGACGCCGAAGGAAGTGTCCCGTGTCTCTGTAGTTTGTGCGCCGAAACAGGTATCCCATGAAGGTTATAGGTGTTGTTCCCTGGCACCGCTGGTACTGTAAAAAGTCCAGTCCTTCAAGTTGTTGGTACTGGATCAGGTCCACAGTCAGCTATGAACCACCAATTGTTGGCCAGTTTATGATGGTTGAAGAAAAGTGGTGAAAACACAGTGCAACATACCAAAAAATGTGGTGAATATAAATTAGGGTGATATGTCTAAACAGACTCTTTAATGGGAACAAGGCACACCCCCTAATTAAAAAACAGGAACAGCGCAAACGACAGTATGGAACAAATGACTGTCGCAATTAGGGCCAACATGTTTCTGCCTACCGGGCAAAAAGTCCCTTGGCTTTCATCAGGGCCACTGCTCTTAAATAGTTGCTACTGTTATGAATGTGTGAAACCAATAATAAGCCCACCTAATAAGTGAAAAGGGTATATATAATAGTTGTAGGAACGATACAACCTGTACCTACAGTTATGTACTCATCCTCCTTGTCAATGGATACTCAACGTGATCTAAGAAAAACATATATATATTACTCATATTAGTGCCAAAATCTTACATGATTAACAAACACAGGTGCTCTCATCGTCTCTTATATATGTTAAAATAGTTATAATTTTTGCTCACCCAGAATGACAAGGGACTGGACCTCACCTCACCTGGACCGTGCTCAGGTATACGAGGCCCCGCACTGTGGATCAAATAAATACGAACAGGGGAAGGCATCAAAACTCCACTCTATGTAGAATCTAACGGTGCCTATCTACATTCCCTGCTGGATTCATCATATTTGTCCACAACTAAACTCAATGACAGAGCAAACCCCAATATCTGGTTAGTACCCCATAGACTAGCATTACAAAAATGTCTGTCTTTCATCTCGACAGTACATACTACATCTTAAATCAACATAGTTGTCTCGCTCAAAGGTAGTGAAAACTACTGTTATATTCACTCCTTTGATCTAAAAATGGTTCTTCAGTCCAAATCATCCTATTATAATCATCAAAGTTAATTAGCCACTCATGTAACAGCTATAATAACTAGCCATCTAGCCTGCTCACTCACCTCTCCGTCTGTGCCACCAAACTGTCCTGAGGCTTGGGGGAGGCACCGATCCGGAGGAGGTGTACGTATAAATGCTGTTGCATCAAAGGGGACTACTTTTCCTTTGTGTTGCTCTGTCCCATAAAGGCTCGTTTTATTCAGCCTCTTTTTTCAGTGGTGCAGTACCCCCCAACACACAAACTAGGGTATCATTGTTAGTTAGATAATCTCATTTGGATGCCACAGCGCCCTGGCACCTTTCGATACTCAAAAACGGACGCACAGAACCTTCCGCGGAACTACAGAATGACATCATCGCGGCCATGTCTGTAGTTCCGGAGGCGCGCGTGCTCTGAAGAGTGCCGATATTCATAAAGTCGGGAGGAGCAGTTTATATTGACGTGTTCGATTGTTCTTCATTAGAACACATGTTTTGTGTTTCTACTCATACCATGCGGCTCGAAGTAAAAGGAAATACAAATTTTGAAACAGGAACTCAAACTACAAAATGACCACAGATCGGCCATCTTAGTAGTTCCAGTAATATGCGGTAATACTTAATAGATGTTATCTCTAATGGAAATATATTACCAGAACCCCTAGTGTGTTAAACCCTAGCCCAATCATAACTGGCCCTACTCCAAGAGTGTACCCAACTGTCTAGCAACCTCATTACAGTCATAGTTTCGGGCACTCGGGTAGAATCTCAATATGTTTGTGGGTGTTAAGAAAGAGAGACCGGGGCAGGGTGTGTACCTGAATGGAAGCAGCTTGGACATCTCAGGTAAATGTCTACATTATTATCACTCACCATGAGATGTCTTGAGGTTTGTAAACTCAGTATATGGTAGACTCAGGTCTGTTCAAGTACTGTCTACAGTAATGTAAAGGGGAATTATAGAGCATTCCATGGTATCAGATCGTTGAGTCCAGTTGTATCAGAAGAAAGCCTAAAAATCCATTTTTGCTCTCTCAGGAAGAGGTATTTAGAGACATAGTTCACATGGGAAGGTATGAAGGGCTTCTCCAAGACCGTCCATACAAAATCTGATTCCCCATGTTGTTTCTCTAGGAAATGTCTGGTTAATCGCGTCATAGATTTCTTACAGCGAAACGAGCTCTTATGCTCTAGCATGCGCATTCGCACCTTACGGGTAGTCATTCCTACATACTGAGATAAACACGGGCAGGTCAACAAGTAAATAAGGTTGTCACTATTACAGTTAGTAAAGTGAGTTTGTGACCAAGGCCTGTCCGTGCCTATATCTATCTCAGTAGAGTGTTTCGTTTGTGGGCAGACTGAACAGTTACCACAAGGATGGTGCCCAACTGCAGGTGGTAAATCCCACAGGGTGCCCAGAATTCTCCTCGGTGTCTCTTTGGGGCGCGTGTGTACTAAACGATCCCTAATGCTATTTGATCTTTTGAAAGCGAATACTGGCAGTGCAATCTTATCATTGCCATGGTTAAGGATACGCCAGTGCTTCCTGGTGATTTTCTGCAGACTATTGCTTCTTGTGTTGAAGGTACTCACAAAAGTTAGTTTTTCGGTGGGAATTTTAGGAACTGGTGGTTCTAGGAGCGTCTCCCAATTGTTGTTGTACGCTCGCTTAAGAGACCGCTTGATAAGTGGTCGCGGGTAATGTCGCTCCACTAATTGTGAAGACAAATTCCTGGCATGAGTCTTGAAGTCCTCCACCCTAGAACAGTTCCTCCGGACACGGAGGAACTGGCCGTATGGTAAATTGTCCCTAAGGGATTTGGGGTGGTGACTATCGTACAGGAGTAACGAGTTTCTTGCCATCTGCTTCCTATATAGCTCGCTCTGCAGGCCTGTTGGTGTCGCATAGATGGAGAGATCCAGAAAGGACAGTCTCTCTTTGTGCGCCTCAAAAGTGAATCTGAGTAATTGATTCCTACCATTCAACCAGAGATGGAATTCACTCACGGATTCAAGACTCCCTCTCCACACTACCAACACATCATCGATATAGCGTTTCCACCATTTTATCGATGATCGAAATGGGTTGGTAGGTGCGAGTACGTGCTGTTGCTCGAAATGGTGCACGTACAAATTAGCTAGGCTCGGCGCGAAAACGCTGCCCATGCTCGTTCCAGAGGTCTGTAGATATATAGTGTCCTCGAAATGAAAGTAATTATCTTTCATGGCCAGTGTAGCCAGAGCCATAATGAAGGCTATCGGTGTAATGGTTTCGCAGATATTATCCCCCAGGATGGATGTAACAACTTCAAGAGTTTCATCCTGGGGGATGGAGGTATATAAAGACTCAACATCGAAAGAGACCAATAGGTCTCTTTCAGGGTCAAAATCGATTTCCGGAAGTACCCTCAACACATCCTTTGTGTCCTGGAGGTAGTTAGGCATCTTCTGCACGATGGGCCTTAGGAAAAGATCCACAAAGGTTGAGAGAGGTTCCAGGCCTGAACCTAACGGGAAACTCTGTTATCAAAAAAGACCCCTCGTTAGGAGTGATCCATCCTTCCGCTAGTGCTTCTTCTACCAAGCATTTAATCCGTTTCATTAAACCCTCAGTAGGATCTTCCTGTAGGGGCAAATATGCATGCCTATCACCCAATTGTCTTAAACATTCCGATCGATAATCAGCAGTGTTTAAACTGACTATCGACCCGCATTTGTCGGCAGGCTTTATTGTTATTAGCTGGTCAGCCGACAAACTTTTCAAAGCCTTCTGCTCTTGTCCTGACAAATTCTTAAAGGACCTATCTTGTGTCTTCCATAGTTTTGAGACTTCATCGCCTACCGCTTTCTCAAAAGCTAGAACCTGTGGGGGAACTGTATGTGCAGGTGGTTGGAATTTAGATTTTACCTTCAGCCCCGTGTTCACTTCATGTGCACCCTCTAGGTCATCAGATTTATTCTTGAAAAAATAGTGGAGTTTCAGTTTCCTATAGAATTGGCTCAATTCACATTGAAGCATGAAAGTGTCTCCGTTGTTAGTCATTACAAAGCCCAGGCCCTTATTGAGTACTTGTTCCTCCAATGGGGTCAAAACCTTTGTAGAAAGATTCACTACGAGGGTAGATTTGCCGATGTCCCCGCTTTCTGGATATTTTTGGCTGTCTGACTCCGGGTCCCCGAATGGGGGCCTGTTTGGTCTTCCCACTGGACCCTTGGTTGTTGTGAAGTCCGGCGCCTGCCCCTGGTCCTGCGTGTGCCAAACCCTAAAAAAGGCTGTGTGCTTGAATGCATTAGGAAACCCTTGGAAATGTCCCGGTGGTGGTGGGTACACCTGTTGTTGTGGTGGTGGATATCCCCAGGGTGTGGGTGGCCACCATTGTTGAAAGTGGCTGGGTGGTTGGTTCCCATATGAAAATCCTCTATTGCCTCGCCCGTGCCCCCTCTGTTGGAATTGCGGTGGATTAGTGTTGTCCGAGTCGCTACCATCTGAACTGGAGCCTGAATAATTTGACCCGAACCGTTTGCCATTATTCCTAAACACAGGGGGGGTATAACTGTCACTTGTGTAGGGATACACCCGCTCATGCTTGAACTTAGAAAGGTCCTTTTTAAACTTGTCAAGCTGTAGAATTATATCCTTGAATTCTGTCATGTTTTTATTAGATTGGTCCTGTTGTCTCTTGAATAACGTAGGTGTGATTGTAGCTCTAATTGAAGCTTCTAGGACCTGGATCTCTACTAGGATGGTGTCAGCTATTCTCTTCGCTGTGCTGATAATAAGGATTAGCCAGTCTCTCGTACACCTCCAGGCTATCAAAGACCAATCCTTGAGAAAGGCTTTGTCCTGCAAGAACAGGCGTTGTACGTTAGCAACAATCAAGCCTGCAGGTGCACAGCTGGCCCTCAAGTATTCAGCCATGGCTATCCCGTGTACTAAAGTATGGGAGTGTGACTTCTTCAGAACTAAGACCGTAGTCCAGTCTTCACCTGGAACACTAGTAGTCGCTGGTACTGATTCAAGCATGCTAAGCATGCTGTCCAGTATGGACTGGTACATGGAATCATCATAGGCTAAGCCACTTATTTCTGCCATGATGTAGATCAGGAGTTCAAACTGAATAGTATGCGCTGAAAGATATACGAGTACAACCAATATCAAAGGGGACTGCTCAAATCCACTGAATCTGTCTCAATCACAAGTTCGGAAGCACCGTAACTATGAGGACTAATCAAAAAAGTATAGATTTAAAATCCTTCAATGCTCCAAGAATGCCCGTCTGGGCTTTGTCCAACAGCTCCGTGTATCACATTTCAATTTGAGTAACCAGATTTAAAGTCCACCCAATGTATTTTGGGCTACAGGCCCTTCGTCAGGGGTAGCTGGAAATTTAGAACAACCCATCAGGAACCATGTATAAATTGTTAGACTCTTCAAATTAATGTAAAATGTTATGCATATTGTACTCAAACATATATTTTATCAAAATATGTGTGCCTATTATCAATTACTTAAAATTGAAAATTAGTGAAAAATTACCCATGCTGTTCATATATGCATATGTGCCTTTACACCGCAAAATGAATAAAGCACCAAAAAGTGAATGAAACAAAAAGTGAATAAACCCTGTGTTAAAATCAAACACTATTTATAAAAAACCTAACCCAAACACCCAGCTCAAGAATTCTATGAACGTTGTTTTTAGTCATCTCTGACTCAGCCTTACAACCTTCAGTGGAGCTGCTTGTTAAATAGTACATGCCTGTAACGCATTGAAAGAATAACCTTTGGGCCACAAGCGCAGAACGGACCACAGTCAACTCTCAAGCTGTGTGAAAAAGGCTGCTTTATTGAAAACAGGTGCATCCTACAAAAAACATAACCTTGGCCTTTGCCTCCCAAAACTAAACCTCTCTATACATGCTTCATCTACGTATCCCCCCTCGACCACCCCTAAGGTTTCCACTCCCTTCTCCTGTCTTTGCAACTATTTAGCAACCCCAACTCAGTCAATAACGGTTGTCCCTTTAAACCCTGTAACCTCTTCTCTACCTGTCAAAAGATCCACCTAACTAAGTATCTCCTATCCTACTCTTATTACCTGCTCCTGGAGTAACTTGTTCCCAACTATAAAGTGAACTGTAAAATTGAACAGAACTAGCTTCCAGACGCCATGAACCTGCTTCAAGTGACAACCAATTACAATGCATTTTCACTCCCCCGATGTACCTGTACTCAACAAATTCGGCCATTTTACCTTCTAAAGGGTCGGTAGGAGGGGATCGGAAACTGTCCCTAACTGCCGGCTGCCATGTCACCTTACAAAATGGTAACACAGCCTCTAACATTTCCAGCTAAAACACCCAAGCACATAGCCCAAGTGCAGCCCATAGAGAGACCAATTTGTCGCAGGCTGCACCAATGGCCCAAAAACCCTTGGGGTGCGAACCTCCCCAAAGCCCCATTGGGCCACATGCCCAGAATGGACCACAATCAAATCTCAAGATGTGTGAAAAAGGACACTTTATTGAAAACAGGTGCATCTTACAAAAAACATAACCTTGTCCTATGCCCCACAATACTAAACCCCGCTATAAATCTTTCATCTACATATCCTCCACCCCCACCCCTAAAGTTTCCCTGCCCTTCTCCTTTCTTTGCAACTATTTAACAACCCCAACTCAGTCAATAACTGGTGACCCTTTAAATCCTGTAACATCTTCTCTACCTGTCTAAATATCTACCTAACTAAGTATCTCCTGTCCTACCCTTCTTAACTGCTCCTGGAGTAACCTGTTCGCAAACATAAAGTGAACAGGAAAACTGTACAGAACCAGCTACCAGACGCCACTCAGAAACAGTCCCTATAACTTTCCTGCCAACCCCCCCGCCCACCATCACCTAGGCTATTCTTGGGTATCTTTGTATGTATAGTGCTTTGTCTAAAACTTCCTTTATTTGTATATCAGGTAAATCTCCGTCCCGTAGTGAGACAAATGAACGCCATCAACCCTGAAAAAGTACACTGCAGCATATCTTAGTTCTGGTTGTTCCACGCTACTGAAACCTGACTCACCACAAAAGACCCTCATGTCCCTGTTTATCTTCCTCCTGGCTTTATCAATGGCGGCACCCTCCATTGTCTTCCAGGGATGAATTCAGTCCAAACGACAAAGCATCCCGACCACTGCTGCCTAATCTCCCTGAAGTCCCTTTTCATTTGCTTTAGTAGGGCCAAACCCTTGCAAACCACTAAATCATTCTCCCCGAAATTAATTATTAGAACATTCGGACATCAATTTATTCAAACTGGGATTGAGCTTGTGCCAGCGCAAACCCCCTTTCCCATGCCAACTTATTTTAAACAAGGCAGGTTCCAATCCTAAATTAACACCTTTCCCTTTTTGAAGCTAGTGTCTCTCTGCCAACTTGACGAATGAATGCCCGACTATGCAAATGGATAGCACCTCCGACTCTGGCCCTGCTACTGCACCTGAAAAGACACATGTCCATGTTTGTAATACGTACCCCCCATCGAACGGGACATATCAAAGCCTCTTCATTGGCCCCTAGTAATACTGTCTTCTACACACCCCTTTGGTCCATCTTCGAGTGCGTGAGGAGGATCATGACCGCTTCACTCCGTGTACTTCCCTCAATGAAGGCCTGCAATCCATTTCCTCCCCAACAACTCTGATACTCTGAATGCTCTGAAATACAGCCATTACATTAAGGCAGCAAATAAATCTGCTTCCTGTAAGCTAATGCATATCCTGGGTAGCTCCTCTATCATCCTGCCTAATAATGCTTTTGACACCGGCATCCTGGCCCGCTTTCCTTTCCCTGCTTGCCTGGCCCCACCTTCCAGCATACACTTTCCTAATTCACCTGCCAAAGGGGCATATCCCCACCACAACTTGTCCATGAGTGCTATCCCCGCTAGCTTGGCAGCAACAGTGAACTTCACCAAACCCCTATCAGAGACATAATCAAATGTATAACATCCTCCTCTCCGGCCCAAGTCCCTGTCCTCCTCCTTGCCCCTCCTGCTATAAAGGCCTGCCAGATCCTGGCCATATGCCTGTCTCGTAGAAACTCCTAATGACCCTACCACCAGTTGCAGTATCCTTTGTCTCCTACGGACCACATCCCCTCAGGCACCAGCGTCTTCTGAAACTCCCTCTCCGTGGCCAGTCCATGGAACCTCCCCCACTGCGAACGAGACAAAGCATCTGCAATGTCATTGTCCACTCCCGGGATGTGCTTCGGCCGCAACTGTATATCACACTTCAGACAACTTAGAATGAATACTCTCATCAACTTCAGGACCTGCTCATCTCTTGCTGACTGCTTGTTGACCACCTGCACCACTGCCGTGTTAACCACCCTGAAAATGACCTTTCTATGCGCTAGGCTGTGCATCCACACTGTGACCGCTATGACTAAAGGAAACATCTCCAAGAAAGCAATACTTCTGCCCCCATTATTCCATTGTTGCGGGCGTACCTCTGGGCACCACCTGCCCTGCCAGTACATCCCAAACCGGCATGCTCTTACAGCGTCGGAAAATATATGCACGTCCCATTCGCACTCCTCTGGAGCGGACATGGGAATCCCACTGAATTCTTCTAAGAACTTGCCTCACATGTGTAAATCCTCCTTCATCCCTGCGGACAGTCACATGTGATGGTGTTGCAACATGAGTCCCGCTAATGACCTGCTCAATCTCCTGCAAAATGCCCTTCCTGACCTAACTACCCTGCATGCAACGTTCAGATGCCCTAGCAGCACCTGTACCATCCTCACCATCCCTTTTGTCTTGGCCAACATGTCATCAATAAACAATCTCACATGCATTTTCTTATCCGCCGGCAACCTCGCTTCCATGGCCACCGAATCCAACTCAATACCTATAAATGACAACACCGTGCTTGGACCCTGCGTCTGCTCTGGTGCCAGGAGCACACCTAGTGCCCCATTGAGCTCTTGGAAATATGCCAACTGTTGCCGACAGTCCAACGAACCAGGCCATCTCACCAGGAAGAAGTCATCAAGGTAGTGTGTCACCGTCTCTTTGCCCGTTTTCCAAGGGAAGACCCATTGCAAGAAGGAACTAAACTTCTCGAACAAGGCACATGATATTGAACAGCACATGAGAAACTCCTTATCCACCAAGATGTTCCCATCCACTTGGATGCCCAGCAGCTGAAAATCCTCTGGGTATACTGACATCAGATGGAAGGCAGCCTTAATGTCACCTTTTGGCTTCTAGGCACTCCTGCCAACGTGCTCCATTAGGTCCCTCGATTTGTCCCCTGATGAATAGGAAACTAATGTCAGGTCCTCGATATGAAATCATTCACTAACCCTCCCTGTGGCCATAACAATTTCTGAATCAACCAATACTAGCCTGGTTCTTTCTTTGGCGCCACTACCACCGGAGAAATAATCAAATCCGTTATCGGGCTAACAGCGAATGAGCCCTCCATGCGCCCTGCTTCAACTTCCTTTTTTAATTTTCCCCAAACCACTGATGTATGAGCCACTACTGACTTCAGATTCTCTGCCTATCTTGCTGTCCGAGGGGCCTCATACCCCAATTTAAAACCTTCCCTGAAAACCTTACTCAGTAACTAGGCATCCTGCTCCCGTGAGTAGAATGTCAGCCAGGCATCCACGCAGTCATTCTTAATGGATGTATGAGCATTTGCCCATGTAACCCTGCGCCCCTCTTCCTCCCCTGCCTCTCAGCCCCCTGTTGTCCCTGCTGTCTACTATAAGCATTCTGTTGTTGGAAACCTTGCCCCCCTTGCTGCCCCCTTCCTGCATATCCTGCCCAGAAGCATTGCACCAATGGGTGCCTTCCTGCGCATTTTGAGCATTCATGACAAAATCTATAATATACCCGCGTACAGGCTCCTTTATTGTAATCCCAACATACCCCCCGACCCCCCCACCTCCTTCAGTGTGTATCCTACCCCTTCCCTGGTGGGGCGATTTTGAAAAGGGCAGTAAACTAAATGTAGCCCACTGGCCGTATACGTTGTCTTCCCAAAGTTGACTGCCCCCATCATCTGGTGATACAATACCTTCCCAATTTGCCTCGGGATCCCAAACTAGTCTGGCTCGGAACTCTTTGTAGTAGTGCGACCATGCATTAACTGTGCCCTCCTAACCACGTCCATGTATTTAAACAAGGACACACACCTGTCTGGGTATTTCTCGCAATATACACTAGCGAAAATCAGAAAATCTGCTGTCCAGTTTTCTATGGTTCTCTTTCAATCTCTCTTTGGGCTGCAATTCCCTATGCAGGAGCTTCAACATATCCACATATTCTCCCTTCCAAATATTTTCTTTTGTGGCTAACATGATGTATGCTCCCAAACGCAATCAGACCTCTTTGCTCTCTTTGGCCCCCATCGCTTGGCTTTTTCCTCCATCTGTTTTGCCATCTACTGTGTCATCCATCTTTGTCACTGCTGTCTGAGCGTTCCCGCCTACCTTCCTTGTCTTTCCACTAGACCCTGTCTCCCCATCTGTCTTCCGCCCTTCTGTACCTACTCCTGTGTCCTGCACACATTGTCCTTTGCGCAGATTGATCTCCCCGTCCTCCCCTCATGCATCAGTTCCCGTGGACACCTTCCATCTTGGACTAACTACCCAGCCTTTTCCCCACTTTCTTAACAGGCTTCAAGGTTGTCATCCTCACTGGATCCCGCTGCCTAACCATTCCTGCTGAGGGTTGAGTTGCATGAGGCTTGGCCAGGACAACCGCTTCCTGCTCTGTGTCCTGCAACACACTAGGCACAAAATGACTTGTCCCCTCCTTTCTTCATCTATCTCCCCCTCCTCTATGCTATCTTCTTCAGAATCCAATGGTATTTCTTCCCATAGCCCCCATCTTGCTCTATTTGCTCCCCCAAATGTGCCTCTGCACAGTCGCATACGCTGAATAAATTCCTCCAAATTGTGTTCCACATGTGGCAGGAGCTTTCGCTGCCGTTCTGCCTCCTCTTGCTGTCCCTGCATTGACCATGTCACCGCGGAGCTAGAGGCCGCATCGGCCCAACCGGGCTGTCACCCCAACGTGACCATATCAAACCTCCACTTATCACTGAGTCTGTAGTCCCTGGCCGTGGTCCGGCTGGCCTTCCAAGACCCTGCCATCGCTTCCACTTGGTACTGCGGAGCAGCATCTGGCTCACCCGAGGTGTGTGCCTCTCTCACCCATTGATCCTACAATGAAATGGCAAGGTCCGGTGGGCTGGGTTTAGTACCCCTATACGTCCCTATCTCCCATTGGGCCGGGCACAACTGCTAATACCCCCTGGACCTGTACTGCTCTTCAGGTAACTGTCAGTGCCCTCTCACACCCCTGCCCCCCCCCAAACCGTCTGCCTAAGACCTCCTCTACTCGTTCCCGCAGAGTACCCCCTCGTGTTTGCCTGGGGCCCCTACTTTTGACCCATACGCTCATATAACCTTACCAGAAACTCTTGATTTCACTCTGCCTCACTACCATAAAACTAAACGGTAGATCTCAACGTTTGGAAACTGTGATCGAAAACTGTCCCTAACTGCTGGCTGCAGTGTCAGCTTACAAAATGGTAACACAGCCCCTAATATGTCTGACCTAAAACCCAAGCCCGAAGCCCAAATGCAGCCCAAACAGAGCACATTTGGGCCCGGGCTGCACCCATGGCAAAAAAAATAACAAGGGTGTGAGCCTCCCTACTGGACAGACACCCCCCCAAAGCCCCATTGTGAACACCGCATGTGCAACCTTTTCAAACTTGCCGTGCAACTATCCTAACGTGTGAGAACCATGTGACTTAAGTAATCATTCTTAAACTAACTTAGAAATAATAGATCTGCTTATGAAAACAAAATGAAAATAAATCATGCTGTTTACACCAACAAAGAAGTAATGCAAATCAAGCAATAAACCAAAACAAATTTGTGATAAACACATCAAGGAATAAACCGAAACAATTTTGTGAAAAACACATTTTTGTTTTTCAATAAAACACAATGTTTGTTATCTTAATATGGCTGCTTGGTTATCTCAAATAGCCTCTGAGAGGGTGCTTTTTCCTTTAAAACATATGGGGTGCAAACATTGTTCATAGGTGAAAGGTGAGAGGTGGATCCTCTGGGTTCTTTTTGGGAAGAAGGAGATGAACCATCTGAGCGCGTCCCCTTAGATGCCGGTATGTTAGATCCTTTCGATCAGAGTGTGGTGGGATATGGTGTAGAAGGCTGCTGAGAGGTCGAGGAGGATCAAAGCAGCTGTTTCTCCATAGTTGAGGAGGGTTTGTATGTCATCAGTGCTTGCAATTGTGCTGTGATTGCTGCAGAAGCCAGATTGGGAGGAGTTGAGTAGCAGGTGTGTCAAGAGTTGATTGTGGATAATCCTTTCCAGTACCTTCACTGGGAATGGGATGGGAGAGATTGTCCAGAGGTTTCTGAGTTTGCTGGGGTCAGCGGAGGGTTTTTTGAGTAGTGGTCTGACATCTGCATGTTTCCAGGTGTCGGGAAATGTTGCAGAAGTGATAGAGGTATTGAGTAAGATGGTGAGTTCCTGGTTAAACCTTTGGTTTATGAGGTTGAAGGTTTGGTGCAGGCATGGATCTGTAGGAGCTCCTGAGTGGATGGATTTCATGGTGGAGGTGGTGTCATGGGTTGAGAGGATATTCCAGATGGTCAGTGTGTGGTTTGTGTCAGTTACGGTGGTGTTGTATCTGTCAAGGAAGTCCATAGGTGTGGTTGGGGTTTTAAGTTCCTGTATAAGGTTGCGATCTTGTCAATGAAGAAGTGGTCGAGGTTGTTGCACAGCTCCTGTGATGGTGTGATGTTGTTTTTGCTGGCAGACAGTTAAGAGAATTCCTTAATAATGTTGAAAGATTCCTTGGTGTTGTTGATGCTGGTTTCCATGTGTGCGGCAAGAGCTGTCTCCTTTGTTGCCCCCAGCAGGTGGTGGTAGAGGTTGAGGGAGGGCTTGAAGGCTGCCCGGTCCGAGGTGTCCTTGAACCATCTTCTTTCCAACTGTTTGCGGTCTCATTTCACTGTCCTGACTTCTTGGATGTACCATCTGGCCTTTTTGGAGGATTTTCTCTGGATGTTGCTCTTGAGGGGGATGATTCTGTCTGTGGAATTTGTGATCCATGCATTAAAGTTTTTCACTCACTGTGCGAGGTTGGTGTCGGTAGTAAGCTTGGAGGTGTTGAGGGCATTTGCACAGCGGGTCTCAGAGATTTTGTTCTACCTCCAGTGGGTGGTGTTGGTCATCTTGGGCGTGATGGTGCGGGGGCTGGAGATGCTGAAGTGGATGATGGAGTGAGCGGTCCATGTGAATTCTATGACATGGCTGTATTTGATACGGTTGCTGAAGGTGAAAATTGGGTCCAGTGTGTGTAGGGTGGTGGACAATCTGGGTCAATCTGAGGCTGCTCATATTTCGGGGGGTGGTGTTTTTGTCATTGGAGTCATGGAAATTTAGGTCGCCGAAGAAGAGGGGTTCTTATACAGGGCATGTAACCCAAGCTATATGCGTTAAGGAATACAGAAAGCATAATCAAACCCATCGAAAGGCGTCGACGCATTATTGTACATAATCCAAGGAAAAATCTGGACCTGCAGATACGAAAATGAGTGTATGCAGGCCAGGTTTCTAAACTGTCCCATAGGATATGTTCCTTTGAAAGACAAAGTTTACTGAGATTAGGATTAAGATATACACCCGCGACTTGTTTTACACAAGAGGTGGTACGTGTTGGCGAGTGTCATTGGGGTGTGCTCTTATTAACGACAAGTAACACTCCACAATTCGATTACGCTGTATTCCCTTGATGTGTATGCCACTAGAGGCAGTACTTTTTGGCGAGCCTTTACGAAATTCTGCCATGTAAAGATACCTTTGGAGAGACTCTGTAGAGCCTGGCGGGTCATTATCGACTGGCTTATTACTGCTGTTTTTATGGATTCTCATTTCCATAGTGTAAAGAGCACTTTTTTATTCCCTTCGCCAGAGCGGTGCTCCAAGTACCTGAGCTGAAGCCAGGTGAGGTGGGGCTATTCCTTCCTGCCACAAAGGTGAGTGAGCAGGATAATGAGACGGCAAAATTACATTGTCTGTTGCGGCTGGCAGTGTATCAGCTAACAAATGAATTTGAACTAATCACATGATTCATGCACATGGTAACGATGGACTAATTGTGCCTTGTCTGTCTTTCTTTTTTATGTATCTGGTCTTCCAATTTGGACTCTTGCACTAAAAGTCAGGAAGATGGTAACAGATCACGTTAAAGGTGATATTATTTCTTTTTATCATTAGCAGTAGCATTAATGGTCCTGAAGAAGCAGCAGGAGACCACCTGGCTCCGTTTGTCTGCAGAAACATGTCGACCTAAGATACTTTTTAGTAGTTATTTGTTACACTACTACTAGCACTGTTTTTATTGACTTGGGATCGAAGGGGTACAGAATAAATGGTTTTTTTCCCCTGTCACTACCCAATCTTTCCTCATGGTTCACTGATTCACTTTCACTCTTTTCTTTGGCACTGCTACTCAGTCATCTACAGATACTTTTACCTTCCCTTTTCATCCACTAATGATATGTTTGGTATAGATTAGGCTTACAACACCTGCCAATCTATTGTGGGTACTTGACCTTCTAAGCGTGAGGGTCCCCAGATGATGAAGGGCGGTCTCGTTAGTTGACTGATGGGAACTCGTACATTTGGATGAAGTTCCACAGGCAAGATTTCACTTTCTGCCTTTGTCTATATCAAGGTTCACATACAGATACATATGCCTTTATCACCCCTTCCCTACTTCGCCACTTAGGTGTGGTTGGGCTCTCTGGTATTTCTATCTCAGATCGCGCCCGTCTATTGCTTACGTGAGTTGACATCGCGTCCCACCCAGAAGACACACCGAGCTGGCACCTGCCCCCACATCTTCTGTGCGCTCCTATGAATGTAGAAGAGATATAGAAAGGAATCACAGAATACTTTACACTCAACGCAATCCCCAAAACCTTCCTCTACACACTCTGGGATGGGTTCAAAGCTACTATTAGGGACACAATCATGTCCATAGCCATTGCACAGGGTACGGGTCGCGGCTGATAAGAGTCAAACCTATCGGCAGAGATTAAGCAACTGGAACACTTATATAAAACTGCCCCTCCCGCTGGACCATCTGGCAGCTGGCTATCCTACGTAACCAGCTACCCACTCCCCTGATCGGCAAGGCGGAGCGAGCATGCCTAGCCCTCAAACAGCAATAATACAAGGGGGGAGACAAGGTGGGCAGACTCTTGGCCCGCAGACTGTGTCATATATAGGCCAAAACACACATTGCAAAGATTCAAGTAGGTGACACAGGGTGGGCTATAGCTGAGAGGAATACACTGGAAGCCTTCCAGGTTTATTACCAACAGTTTCATGGCCAGGACGACCCCTCCGCGGAGCAGCTTCATTCATACCTAGCTGACTGTGAGTGGGACCGCTTGCACCCGCAATACACTGCCCTTTTAGATGAACCGATCTCTTCCGACGAATGACGTGCTGTGGTCTGGGCCCTTCCCCATAGCAAAACATTTGTTCCTATTTTATCGCCTCTTTCTACCCCCCTTCCAGGACCACTTGCTGAGATTCTTCTACTCCTTCACAGAGGTCATGGGCCTCACTTCCACAACGGTAGCCACGGAGATATCGCTCATACTTAAAGCAGGGAACGACCCGACGTTATGCACCTCTTATCATCCCATAGCACTACTCAATACTGATGCTAAACTTTTCACCAAAATATTGGTTACACGACTGGAACTATACCTACCGGCCTAATATACCCAGATCAAGTGGGCTTCAATCGCCATTGACAGGGGCAGTGCTCACCGCAAAGCACACCTGGTAGAAAAATCGCATTGATATGACATCCCGGCGTGCCTTCTCACGTTTGATGTGGAGAAGGCCTTCAACGGGGTGAAAGAGTCTTATTGATACGCAGTGCTTAATAATATAGGGCTGGGAAATAATGGCCTCATACGTGGCACCAGTAGCTAGTGTCCGTGTTAATGGGCGAACTACGGGACCTATATCCCTTCGGCGAGGTAAGCAGCAGGGGTGCCAACTATCACCTTTACTGTTCGCCCTGGCGGTTGAACCCCTTGCTACCAAAATTCATGATGCAGACACAGTGGAATGCATATCTTTTGGCGGCAAAACACATAAAATAAGCTTGTTCGCGGATGATGTCCAGCTTACACTGACGGAACCTGAGACACCTCTGCCATGGGTTGTGGAGTGCCTGCATGCATAGGGGGCTGTGTCTGGTTTTAAGATCAATATGGCCAAGTCGTCCGTGTTTAATCTTACTATCCCGGCCTAGATGTGCTAACTGCATCATGGCTCACTTTCAGAGGTGGAAGACCCTTCATATCTCCTGGCTAGGGCATATCAATGCCATAAAAATGAATGTACTGCCAAGGGACCAATACCTATTTCAAACATTGCCGACGTCAATCCCGCAGGATGATATACTGCACCTGCAAAGGGACGCCCACACTTTTATATGGAGTGGGAAACAACCCCGAATAGCTCACTCCTTGCTGATGCTGCCACAAGACAGGGGTAGCTTAGCTTGCCCCAACCTTCAGCAATATCATTGGGCGTCCCACCTGCGATATATCTCGGAAGGGGTGGTACAGCACAGCGAGCACTGGTTCCATACAGACCACACAGTCGCATTCAGGGCTCTGTGGGACCTTGCTTGGTTGCCCAAACATGCCCAGTCATGCAGTGCGTATGCTGCCACGCCGCCCAAGACAGTACTAGAGATCTGGGACCAAGTGGCTCTAAAGTAAGGACTAACTACCTTTCCATCCCCTAATCCCCGCAATCCAGCCTTCTCTCTGGGACTATCACCCCTTTCCTTCTACAGCTGGAGTGAAGGGGATTGTCGTACACTTCAGGAACTCTTTATTGGGGACACCATGAAGTCGTTTGACAAATGAAGAGCAGAATTCAAACTCCCTCCCCCCGAAAATCTGAAAATAAACAAAACTGAAAAAGAACTGCTATTTTAATCAAAAACAAAACTGAAAAAGAACTGCTATTTTAATCAAAACGTGCTTTTTAAGAAGAAAAGCCGGATGGAATGCCTTGAAGCAAATTAGCTTAACATGCATTGGCACATTGCAACAAGGTACCAAAGAGGGTAGGAACAGAGACAATGCAAATAAGAAGGGGTAGGGAGAAAGAAGACTATGGAAAAAGTGAAACATTGTACCAGAGGGTATATGGAATTGGGAGAAATGAAACAGAAGAATGAAAGAGTTAAATAAATTAAAAAGAGTGGGTGTTTTCAAATATAATTTTTTTAACATACTGAAACTAGGCTGCAAAGGTTTAACAAAATAAATTACCATAGAAGAAAGAAGATAATGAAATCTTTGTAGTGGTCCTCACATATTTGTATTTTAGACTTGTAGAGCGCCTTATCACCCGGGGTCTCTAAGCGCTTGACAGGCGAGTGAATACTGGCAGTAGGAGAACGGACTAGATGTTACCCCATGCCTCTTGGAAAAGCACAGTTTTTAGCTTTTTCCTAAAAGGCAGGAGTCTGGTTTCTTTGCGCAGATTTTCAGGCAGTTGGTTCCAGGCTTTAGGCATTGTGTGGGAAAATGTCCGACCACCAATAGTGGATCGTTTGATCCTAGGACAGATCAATAGAGCGGCGTTGGCTGAGCGTAAGTTCCTGTTGGGGGCATATGGGACAAGGCGTTTTTTGATGTACTTCGGGGCTTGCCCATATAAGGCTTTCTGCGTAATGCATAGGCCTTTGAAGTTGGCTCGCTGGTTTACTGGCAACCAGTGTAGCTCCCGAAGAAGAGGGGTGGCTGGTGTCCTTCTTGGTTTATTGTAAATAAGTCTGGCCGCGTCATTCATGACGATCTGAAGTCTCTTGGTAAGTTTTTTCGGGATGCCGAAATACATGGCATTGCCATAATCCAATCGGGCCAGAACTAAGGCTGACACTGCTCTTCTGAGGGTGCCTGCCTTTAAGATGGGAGCTAGCTTGCGCAGTTGTCTCAGGAGGCCTACACAGGTGCCCACCACCGCCGAGACCTGGGCTGACATAGTGAGATTTGTGTCGATGATTATGCCCAGGCTTTTTACTGCTGTTGCCGGTATTGGGGGTTTACCTAATTCTGAGGGCCAAAGGAGGTCGCACCAGGGGCTGGATGAAGTTGTGATAGGAAGAACCTCCGTCTTATCCGGGTTGATTTTTAAAAAGTTTGCCGTCATCCAATTGACGGTAAATTTTAGAATATTCTTCAGTTTTTGATCAGCCATAGGGGAATTGCCTATCTGAATGATGATCTGGGTGTCGTCAGCATAATTATATATATTACAGTCCATCAGATTCAGCGACATATCACACCCAACAGTTCCAAAGTTGAACAATCTGATGCAAAACTAGTTTTTTCAGTTCATCAGTGCGCTTTCGAATTAGTTGAACACATTCTCCATTCCTCTAGGAAATGCTGGAAAGTTGAGTTTTACGCTTGCAGGAATATACGGATCTCCTGTTTGTAGCTTGACCAGAAACATCTTCAAGGGACCCAGAAACTCAATGCACATTACATTTCTGCATAGCACTTACTTCTCCTCTCCCTCCCCGCTAGCTTCACAAACTGGGTTACAAAACGTTTAGCACCTCTTGCTCTCATTACCCAGCTGACTTTGTACATGTAGTCTGGATTTGAAAAGTTCTGAGGATGTCTTAGATCAAACTGCTGAAACTACAAATTGACGGAGATTGTTATTCCTTGAGCTTCCTGGTGTGCTGAGTCCACAGAGGAAATGTAACATGGAACTTAAAACTATATCTTTGGTTACTGGATAATATTTGTCAAGAACTGGATAGAAAATGCTACTAAACAACACAAAGAAAATTGACAAGCATGACCATGTTAAACTGCATCACTTGAATATTCCATAAAGTTGTTTTTAGTTCAAATTTCAATTCCTGTGCAGTACAATAATTATGAAGCGGCTCGCAGTTCGCCAACAACTGAGCCTTTCCCTCCAGCCATTTACCCACATTTCAGTGTGAACAAAGTGTTCTTCTGCCTGATGAGATCACACGTCTTGCATTTAGAATACCCTGCTCATCAAGCAAGATATTCCTGATTACCAGAGACGAACTGCACCCAGAATAAAAAAATTATGTATGCAATAACACAAGATCTATACTTTACATTTTCTTCTCTAACATGTATAGCCATGAATTCAACCACAAACACATGGGAAGGCTTTATTTAATAAACTGTGTCGTGCCCACTTCAGATTGCTTCATCTTGTCACTTGGGAGTCACAGTACAATATACTCAATAAGTCCCTTACCACCGCCCCCAAATGCGGACTTCAAGCATGCATCCAATAACGACATTAAAAACCGCAAGCACCTGAAGTGCTCAAGGGATGAAAAAAATCTAAGTTAAAATTCGATTTACCTTCTTTTCTAACACCCCACGGCCTGCCCAACATAAACTCCATTTTTTAAGGATGAACAGCCCAGTTGTTGATGGCTAAATCTCTGAAGCGGACACTCGTACCATCTGGATGAGCAAAATAGCATAACATGAACCAAATATTGACTGTACCGTTCTTGGTAGGCAGAAATAAATGCCCATTCACCATAAAAATAATGAATCCTTCAAGTTTTTTTTTTTTTTTTTTAAGAATAAATAAATTCACTTTATATATTAAAACAAAAACATGGAATGCACAAAGTATGGCCTACATAAGACAGTTTTAATTTCAAAGTATCTACACTGCATACAGAATACGATATATCCACATAAAACATGAATTTACATTTCATTGAATAAGTAGCTCCACTACTGCATGTCAACCTTTATTGCATTATACAAATGGTGCTTTTCAAGGCACTGTGGCAATGAATAAAAAACTTGGAATGACCTGTGAAGACACTTGGAATGACTTGTATGAAAGAGGCAATGGAACGAGTCACGAGATCGTGGACAGAGTCAGTCTGGGACAAGCTGTAATGCAGGATTACGTGTATAAACCAGGTTGGATACCAAACATCTTGAATAACAGTTCGTTACTTTTCACAGGAGAAAGGAAACATCTTTACAATCTGCTGCTTCACATGCCCATCCGGATACTTTGAATGATCTGGAAAATTGCTGTAAGGGAAAAAACAGACAAGCATTAGCCCACAAAGTAACATATTTTATGAATATCTGTGCCATTCCGGTTTCGACCAAAGCTCTTCTAAAAAAGAATAAAGTTTAAATAAAGTTAGATAAACACAATCCTTACACTTTAATTATAAGCCAATAATAAACAAGTTCAACGACGAAAACATACATAAATTCAAAAAATATTTTAGGACCACATATTTCTTGTGGTTAAATACATTTGTGATACAGCTGACCCCATGCACCACGGGAAACGCCACTACAACGCGGCCGTTTCCACGAAAACCTTTACCACGCATGCATTACAACGCATGCGTGGTAACAACGAGAGGCTTTACCACGCATACCTTTATTACGAAATACGTAGTAAAGATGTGTGGTAAAAAAAAAAAAAGGGGGTTTGGGGGGTCTCCCCTTAAAACTAAAAAAGCGTGGGATTAAAAAGGGGGTTTCCCCCCAAAAACTAAAAAAGCGTGGGATTAAAAAGGGGGTTTGGGGGGGTCTCCCCCCAAAAACTAAAAAAGCGTGGGATTAAAAAAGGGGGTGGGGGGTCTCCCTCCCCCAAAAAAACCCAAACTAACCTGCAGTGCCGAAGATCAAGCAATCAGCGTCATTAGAGAGGAAACGGAAATAAACTTCCGCTTCCTCTTTACGACGTACGACCAACGTAATCAACAAAGATGGAGGGAGACAGTTAAAAAGGTAAGGGAAAATGTAATTAAAAAAAAAATTTAAGGGTTAAGAGCAGGGGTAATTAAAAGGAGTGGAGGCTGGGGGGCGTGTAAGGGGAGAGGTATAACCTTTAACAAGAATATGCCCTCACCATGCATAAATTAACAACAAAAAACGTTGTTAATCTATGCGTGGTAAAGGAATATTAGTGGTAAAGGTTATACGTAGAAAACAAATTCCGTTGTAACACATGCTTGGTAAAGGCATGCGTTGCAACGGAATTCGTTGTAACAACATACAACCATGCACCACTAGCGTTACAACATGCTACATAAGTACTTGTACTTTTCTGTGGCAAACGCAATTGTCTTTTAGCAAAAAGACTCGAATAAGAAACTCCAAACTTTTGATAACATACTTGTTTGTGATGAAATCTTCAGATGTACACCACCCGCATACTTTTCCGATCATATGTATTTTTGTTCCATGACCTTGAGAATCTCTAAACCCACTGAAGATAATCCATCTTTCAATTGACAGGGCCTTGTACTGCTGAAAGGGGGCTTCGTTAAACGTGTAAAACCAACCATACAGGAAAAACACTGCCCTTTCTACACAATCTGTTAGTGTGGTGGCAGAGGATTACCCGCTTTTTTTTTTACACTGGCGAGCCAAATTAACAAAATGGGTAAGTTAGTTAACAAGTACAGTAAATTACTTCTTCCTACAAGTTGGTGAACCTTGGGAAATCTACGTTGTTTCACATTTTCTATTAATCCCTCCCCATCTCAAAGTACTAGTCCAATTACCATACTCTGTGTACAGGCTAGGTCTATACATTTTCACTCCGACAAAATCTATGTTGTCTCAAATTTATGATTAACCCGTCCACCACATTTCTATGTAATCCAAATACTGATAATCTCTGTTGTAATGTAAAACTCCATGATACTGGCTGGTCCATGTGCGCTATATAAATCAGCCCCAAAAAAAACCTATCCAGTCCTGGTGGTCCAGAGTGTACACCAAGAGGGACCACTGACTGCCACCAGGGAACCAAGAAAAAAAAAACACACAATAGCCCATAAAACTTAAAATGTGTGGAGACTACTGTTCCTCTGCTGAGGGCTGTCATCTGCTGTGACTCAACACTGCAAGGCTCAGCCCCATTCTAACTCTGGCACCAATAACGATTTAGAACCAGTGGTGGAATACTTAAACAAGCATTTTAACAGTCAAATTTGGGGGTTTGTTTGCTAGGTACACCGGCTGGGGTGAGAATGTCAGGGGATTCAAGCACCCCAGTAAAACGTGAGGTGCTAAACTGTTCCTCCTCAACCAAGCAGAGGCCATCTGCCCTGCTCTGCAATTGCGTACCAAATGGAAGAACGGACTTGGGCCCATTTTTGCATTCCAATGAAAATAGACTACTTTATGTAATTCTGATCAGGGCTAAGATTTTTACCTGCAGAAAGGATTAACATGTGCCTGGGGAAACTACAATTAATAGACCGGGCGAATTTCTTTTTTATAACCAATGTTTATTTGAGTGCAAAATGGTGCATACATTTTTTTTTCCAAACCCCAATGACCGCCAATACCTTTGCTCCCACTTTGACAGCCTGCAGAGGAATACATGCAGGGTGATCTCTGTAAAGGCCCGCAGTCCAAAGTGGTCCACCTATTACCCAATATTTAATCATGTTTACGAAGGCAGCCTCATGCCGTGTAGATGGTTTCCTCTTGCGCGCCACACCAGCCTATACCTTTTCTCAATTCAGCCATTGTCAGTCAGCCTCCAACGATGGGCAATGTCTCTTTTCGCCACTGTAGTAGCCATCCCAATTAAGTGTCGTCCCCACCCTCCCCCCGCGTATTACCAAAATCATCTAGAACTCCCAGTAGGGCCTCTTTGGGTAACAGTGTGAGTGTATATCCCAGGACCAGAAAGAGGGAGGCCATGACTCACTTCCAGTAGTGAATTATCAGGAGACATAGCCTTGTCATGTGGAAGTAGTCTGAGCCACAGCAGCATGAGCAGGTGGGGGACTGTACCTTTCCTGCTCACCATAGTTTTACCGGAATGATATAGGTACAGTGAAAGCAGTTGAGCTAAATCAGTATGGTGGCTATCTTGCGGGGGCAATACAGGCTATCTGCCAGTCAGTGTCATTCAGGAGACCGATCCAGGATTCTCATTTCTTCCTCAAAGGAGTGAAGACATCAGGGCGGTTGTTAACATGACACGGTAAATGCGCGATACTCCACCCTTCTCTAGTTTCCCCTATGTAGCTGGGTCTCCAGTGGGTTGTGTTCAGGTCTGTTGGGTACACAGCTAGAATGTTTCTAACTTGCACATATCTGAGAAATTGAGTCTTGGAGAGGGTGCATGGTGTCTGATGGTCCTACAAAGACCTGATATGGTTTCCTTTCCAGGTGTTGCCTAGTGTCACTATGCCCATGTTGTCCCATGCTTGAAAGCCCTGTAGACTGGAAGGAATGCCTAAGGTGACAATAGTGCCACAGTGGGGTCTGTTGGGTAAGTGCATCATGCCACCTTCTGGCCTTCAGTGCCACCCGCCAAGTCAGGACAAGCACACGGGTCACTTCAGGAAGGTGTGTAGGGATGAGAACTCTGTAAAGTATTCCCTTTACTCTACTCAAGTTTACTAGAGCCAATTCAGCCAGAAAAGCGGGGTTGTTCCACTTACCAGTCATTGATTACCAGCAGTTGTGTGACTTGATAGTACCCCTGGAGATCCGCCATCTCTACCCCGCCATCATACATTGTTTGTCTACATTTATTCCACACGAGAAGTGGACGCCTAACTCATAAGAAGTTGCGCAGCAGAGAGGTGAAGTCTCTAAACCACAGGTCGTGGATCAGCATACAGGCGAAATTTTAATTACACCGGTGTGGCTCAGTGAATTTAGTATGACGCTTAAATCCCAAAACTACACCATATCATATAATTGTGCTACCCTTCGAAGCAAAATAGCAGCTCTGGAATAACAAGATAAACCAGAATGCAAGAAACAATTGTGGGTGACAATTGGGCTTTTCAAACTTTTTTTTTTTTAGCACAAAATGAGTCCTCGCATCAAAAGAAAAATGACACTGGGGTGCATTCCAAGCTAAAATATAGAGTAAAGTGACAGGTTTTTATTATTTAAGCATACATTTTGCGTACGTCCTTTGCATGTAATGTCAGCACACCGTCTATATTCTGCACAGATGTAACCAAACGTAACCCGCTAAATGTAAAGTATTCAAAAACAAAGTGGCAACCGTCCTCACCCGAGACAAAGTCTTCTTTCTTATTTAGAAAGTTTATAATCACTTTAGTGTGCTAGTGTGCTACCTTGCTGTCTATGCAGATGGTTCCAACCAAAATTTATACACCAAAGATGGCTTGTTCAGCAGAATAAGAGACACAGCAATTCAGATGAAATATAGCAGGTTATCCCGGTAGAATGTATAAACACTGGAAAATTCAGACTAGGATGGATTAAGGAAATTATACTAACCCAAATATAGTAGTCAAACCAAAAAAGTAATAAGTGTTTTATTTAAAGTCAAGTGGACCACAACAAAAAATGGTACAAGATTTACATACGGAATGTGTAAAGGTGCATTTGTTTCTAAAACAAATCAATGAAAAAAGCAACCACATAGCAGCATCATTGCCATTAGGTGACAAGAGATATCACTCACTAGAAATCCTTGAACTGGGTATATATAGAAGGCTCGCACCAGCAAAAAAAAAAATATAGAAAGAAAATACGTTACTTACCTGTAACTGTAGTTCTCAAGTTTTGGAATCTTTTATAGATTTACATGCTTGAATCATTCCCCGTCGTCGAGATGGGAGTCCCCGGTACTTTAGAAAAGTAATGTTACAGTAGACATAGAAATAGAGCTTAGTCCTTTTGATTTTGTAACATATCCTAGTCATTATTTTAAAAGGACCAAACCTAAGTGTCAACGAATCAGGTCACACCACCCTGTAAAACCTGCCTAAGAGAATCTCCAGGCCCTCAGATTTTGCAAGCGCTGGTGCGCATATGTAGCACTGTACTGAGAGGAATAAAGGTGAGCTTCTCAGGAGAGTTGGGTGGATTGCATTCGAAATTTATGAGAGATTCGAATACTGGAGAACTACAGTTACAAGGAAGTAACTTCTTTATTACTAAAGTATTGGAGCATTCATAGATTCACATGCTTTAAAACAGTGTAGAGAGCAGTAATCACTTTTTGTATAAATACAACACATGATCGAATGCAAAATATAATACATGCACACATAAGCAGTAAGCAAAATCTGTGTAATTGAGCAGAGGGTGAAAAAAAAAAGAATTTAAGAAGATGCTTTAGGACTGCTTGTCCCACTGCAGCAACTCTGTGGGTTTCCTTTACAGTAAAGTCACGTGAAGGTGTGTACTCTCTTCTAGGTTGCTGCTCTGCAGATATTTGGTAACGACAACCCCACAAACAGTGTCATGGAAATGGATATGGCACTTGTGGAATGAGAACACACCTTTAAGTTCGAAGGTCGACCTGCTTCTGGTGACAGAATAGAATGGCGCTAGAGATCCATCTAGAGATGCTCTGTTTTGTTAGATGGAAGTCTTTTCTTGGTGCGCTGAAAGATACGAAGACTTGGTTGGATTTGAGAATACTTTTAGTTCCATTCAAATAAAACTTTTTATATCCAGAGAGTGTAGTGCTCCTTCACCAGATGTCTGAGGGTTTGGAAAAAACAATTTAAGAATCACACGCTCATTGAGATGGAAGTCCAATGGGGCTTTCGGAATTAATTTAGGGTTTCTGGTAAGAATAACTATATCGTTTCTGAACTGGAGGAATGGTTCCTGGATGGTGAAAGCCTGAATCTCGCTAACTTTTCTTTCCGATGTGAGGGCAAGGAGCAGAGCTACCTTCCTGGAGAGAAATGTTATATGCGCTTTTTGGATAAGCTCGAAGGGATATTTCATTAATTGTGAAAGTACTGGTTTAGCTGCCACAGCAAAGGAGGGAGACTCACCGTGGAAATGTCCTGAATAGTCTTTTGAGGAATTGCTGAATGAGCCTAACACACCATAGGGATGGTGCTTTGGGTGCTCTCCTGAAGAGAGAAACGGCTGCAAGATGTACCTTCATGGACGCATGAATCAAGCCTGACAGAGTAAGGTGTAAAAGGGAAGGTAAAATCTCTTCAGGTGAAGAGGAGATGGGATGTACTTTAGCTCTTTAACACCATATGCAAAACATTTTCCACTTTAAGCGGTACGTTTTGGAAGTACTGTCTGCCCTTGCCCTGGCTAGTATGTCCCTGCAATCCAAAAGAATGTTCAGATGTCCAAATTCATGGAACACAGGAGCCCAGACGATAACTGAAGAGATTGGCTCATCATCGGGAGCAATGGGATCGTCTTGAGTTGAATGTGACTCTGCACTGAAAGGATGAGAAGCTCCGTTAACCAAAGCTGCGCGGCCAAGCTAGGGCTATGAGTATCATCTTGCAGGGCTCTGCCTTCATCTTCCTGAGGAGTTTTGGAAGGAGATGATTTGGAGGAAAGGCGTAGGCAAATATGCTGTACCATGCAATCGAAAAAACACCCCCACGACCCCAGATGATGATGCGAACTTGCTAAGAATTGGCATTTTGCGCTGTGGGAGAGGGGTAGTGAAGACGGATTTGCCCCACTGGAGGAAGATTTGACCCAGCATGTGTTGGTCCAGTTCCCATTCGTGGCTGGATATGTTTTCAGTCTGCTCAAGGGGTCCACTATGGTGTTCTGGTTCCCGGGTGTGTGTGTTCTGCAGACAAATGTATTTTGCGATGGATGGACAATTTCCGGGTTAGCTGAGCTTCCTGGGACATCAGGTGAGATCTGGTGCCACTTTGTTTATGTAGCACATCGTCATTGTATTGTCCGTCCGTCCGTCCGAGCACTGAGGACTTCTGAATCCTGGGAAGGAAGGTTTAAAAAGCAAGATGTACTGACCTTAACTTAAATTGATTTGAAGGCCCCGATGGGAAGGTGGCTATTTGCCACTGACCTGAAGATCCGGAAGGTTAGCTCCCCACCCATGCAGATAAGTTTCTGTTGTAATCACTAAAACAGAAGGCTTCAGTTAAGAATGGTAGATAGATTGCTAGGTTTACAGATTGTGTCCACCCGGTGAGCGGTTTGACTTCAATTACTGGCCCTCTGACCCACACGAGTGCTCAGCCTCAAAAGAGTTTACAGATTGCCTCTCAACCCTTAATTTCGTGTCGCACATATCCGTCCCCACTCACTCCCATGGGCACACATTGGACCAGGTCTGGTCCCTCAACCTCCCCGTGGCCTCGGCCACTGTCTCGCCGTGCCCTTGGTCCGACCATGCCCTTATTTCCTTCTCTATTCCCCGCAACGTGATGCCTAAAATTCCGTATGCCAAAAACACCTGGGCACGGAACTGGAATAGATTGGATTACCCCTCCTTGTCCTCCATGCTCCGCGACTCTACTCCTACTCTTACTGGCTTAACATCTACCTCTCAAGCCAAGGCCATTAACACCTGGCTGGCGGATGGCTGCGACTCTGTGGCGCCCCTACGCCGCATCTCCATCCGCCGACCAAAGGACTCTAATAGATGGTTCAACGACCACCTAAAAGCTCTCAAACTGAGCGCCCGACAGGCAGAAAGGCAATGGAGGAAAAATTACGATCCCCTATTAAAAACCCACTTCTCATCAGCACTGGACAAATATAAAACAGCAATCCTGGCTGCTAAGTCCACCTACTTTTCGTCCAAAATTACTTCCGCCGGAAACAAACCCAGGGCAATCTTCGGGATAGTGAATGACCTGGCATTCTCAGACCGAACCTCGCCCATTATTCCTCCCTCCCAACTTCTCTGCGACCAGCTCAATACCTACTTCTTAGATAAAATAGCAACCATCAAGCTTAATATCCCTCCACCCTCCTCTGTCTTCGTCGATCCCGCCCCCTCCCCTCCCCCACTTTCTTACCTCTATCCCCCCCCTCACGCAGGACTCTTTTCTGGAGATACTCCCTAAAGTGAAGTCGGGATCTCCCGCGGACGTCTGCCCAGCACGAGTCCTGCAGCAAATATACTCCAGCTGCCCTGACCCCCCCATTGCCTTCCTCAACAGTTCCCTGGCACAGGGCGTAGTGCCCGATTCGCTTAAAGCAGCTACCATAGTGCCCATCCTGAAGAAAGCTGGCGCTGACTCTTCTACCTCGGCTAACTATCGCCCCATCTCCCTGCTACCCTTCCTGGGCAAGGTGATGGAACGCCATGTTACCGCGGTGCTCAGCGCCCATGTTGAGGCAAATGGGGGACTGGCTTCCCGCCAAGCCGGGTTTCGTCCCAGGCATTCGACCGAGTCAGTCGTGGTCTCAGTCTTGGACAAACTCAGAAAGGGTATGGACGAAAATAAACACCAGGCACTGGTCCTCCTTGATCTTTCCGCCGCCTTTGACACGGTGGACCACACCATCCTACTCACCCGTGTCAAGGCGGCCGGTATCGGGGGATCAGCTCTGATCTGGCTCTCCTCCTTTCTGAGGGAACGCACTCAGGCGGTCCGGTTAGGCGACTTCACGGCCACTCCCCTCCCTGTCACTTGCGGTGTTCCCCAGGGATCCTCGCTCTCCCCCTTACTTTTCAACCTTTATATCTTTCCTCTCATCTTTGCACTACAGCAGCTGGAGGTCACCGTCTATAACTACGCGGATGACCTCCAGCTCATCTTTGATCTGTCCCCTTCTCCTCTCTCGGTCTCCAATTTCCAGTCAACCATGACATTCATCAGTGACTGGATGAACCACAACCACCTTAAGCTGAACCCGGATAAAACCGAGCTGGTTCTCACCGGTGGTTCATCCAGTCCCTGGAACTCTTTCTTCTGGCCCCCTTCTCTTGGCTCTGCACCGACCCCCTCCACCACGGTCAAAACACTTGGTGTCAAAATAAACAGCCAACTCACTCTCCATTCACAAATCAGCTCTGTGGTGTCCTCCTGTTTCCTTTCTCTCCGCACTATCCGCACTGTCTCCCGCTTCTTTTCCCCCCAGGCACTTAAGATCATTATGGCCGCACTCGTGATATCAAAATTGGACTACGCAAACGCTCTTTACCACGGTATCCCCGCTTACAGTTTGCGTAGACTCCAGACCGTCCAGAATCAAGCAGCCCGCCTTGTGTACGGCCTCCCTCGTTATCACCACTCCACCCCCCTTCTTAGAGAGCTTCATTGGCTCCCCATAAAGGAACGGGCCCTATTCAAGATCGGGTGCATGGTCTTCCAGGCCCGCCAGGGCTCTGCCCCTGCCTTCATCTCCTCATTAATCAAGTCCTATGTACCCACAAGAGAACTTCGATCTTCCTCCAGGTCCCTCCTCCAGGTCCCTCCTCCAGATCCCTCGCTTCACTCGCAAAAAGTGGGGCGGGGCTAATTTCTCCACCCTAGCTCCAACCTTCTGGAACTCACTTCCTGACCACCTCCGTTCTGCCACTCAGTATCTCCCCTTTCGCAAAGATCTGAAAACGTTCCTTTTCAGCCTAGCCTTCCCCACTTAAACCCCTTCAAATATCCCTTTCTTCTCTTCCTGGTCTTTTTGTTTTTACCTCAGTTGCCGATCCCCCCAGCGCCAAGAAACCGCAAGGTGTATGATGCGCTTTACAAGTATTTTAAATTAGAAATTAGAAATAGGTGGAGTCACTTGTATTATGTTGAAGGTTCCTGTGCCAATCGAATATCCAGTGCTTCATGAAGCAGACACATGTGCAGATGACAGTATGGTATTAGATGACAACAGGAAGACATCATACCCAGGAGAGATTTGTAAAGGAAAACGGAAAGGGACCTTTTTTGCACTATTTACCAAAGTAATTAGCTTGCATTGCCTCTCCGTTGTGGGGTACGCTCCGTTTAGTGTTGTATCCAGCATGGCTCCTAGAAATGTTATGCGTTGCGAAGGTTTAAGGACTGATTTGTCCGGATTGAGACGGAAGACTAGCTCATTGAATAGGTGTATGCAATCCCTGGTGGACCCTTGCAGACTGGTTGGTGGAAGCCTTGACCAACCCATCGAGATAGGAAACTAAGACATCATGTCTTTCCCTAAGAAAGGCCACTACAGGTGCGGGCATTTCGTAAAAATGCGGAGGGGGAAAATTGTGATTGAAGGGTAGCACCCAGAACAAATAGTGGCTACCATGAACCTGACAACATTTCTTGTGTTTTAGATGAGAAACATCTATTACAACGCAGGCATTACATCGCAGTGCCTTTACAATGCAGCCAGTACCACGACTGCGACGTTACCACGAGTTCCATTACCACGCAAGTCACTACAACAACTTGCTTTAGGGAATGCTGTGTTGGATTTTAAGTCCAACACCTTCCCTTTTGATACACCGACTGGAGGTGGAATAGTAATTTAAACTCTTCCATAAGTCCAGCGCTTCCTAAAGCAAGTCGTTTTAATGACGTGCGTTGTGATGGAACTCATGGTAATGACACAGTTGTGGTATTGACTGTGTTGTTAAGCCACACGTTGTTTTTTGCATGCATGGTAACAGATGCTATTTGTTTTAGAAGGATGGGGACATGGAAATATGAATCTTAAAGATCTAGGGACAACATGTGACCCCGCTGTTGAGAAGTTGCAATACATCTTGCAATCTAACCATGTAGAATGACTGTCTTGAGGTATTTGAGGAGGTTTCTTAAATCCAGAATTGGTCACCACTGCTCCAACCTCCTGTGGATTAAGAAGAAAACTTTTCCTCTCTGAGAAAAGGGAAACCTCTATAGCAACCTTCTTGAGCATGGTTTTACATCCCACCTGAGAAGGTGTAGATGTTTTTGGTTGGATGGTTGAGGTGTTTGGATGGATTCCAAATTGTGTCTGAATTTAACTAGATCTAGAATCCATTAGTCTGTGGTTATGAGTTTCCAATGGTGCAGATGGGTTGGTTATTCTCCCTGCTACCTTGGTTGGAAAAGTGAGGGAAGTAGCCGGTGCATGGACAAAGTAATAGTTTGCGGCTAGTGTCCTTGCCTTGTCATCCAGATTTTCCACTGGCAGGTCTGTTGTAGGCCGCTAACGATCGTTGTTGTAAATGGTATTGGGACCAAAATGATTGATTCGTGGAGGAATATGTGGCATGGGGGTATTGTTGGTATCCCCCTCTATAAGATGGTTGACCTCTTCCTTGGGTGCCACGAAAGAACAGATTTTTGTATTGTAAGTTCCCCAACGACTTGGTCATGTCTGCGTCCGTTTTGATTGCTTGAAGAGCAGAGTCAATGCATTCCCCAAACAAAGCTTCTCCATCATAAGGTAAATCTAATATTTTGGTCTGGACCTCTAGCCTGAAAGTAGTAGCCTTAAGCAAGCCTTGACGGCATATTACCACTGCTCCAGCCAGCTACCCGATTCCAGAGGTAGTAATGTCCATGGCACAATCTATTATATCTGACGATGTACGCTCACCCTCTAGCAAAACTTTTTATTGCTTGCCCTTTGATGTCCTCTGGAAGCCTGTCCAGATACTGCGCAATATCAGACCACATTTGCCTATCGCATTGGCCGAGTAGAGCCAGGGAATTTTCCGTTCTTACTATGGAGCATTCACATGGCTGAATAGCACTTTCCGATGTTATAGAGTACTTTATCCTCTTGGAGGTGTGGATAGGGGTTTGGAGGGAATCCTAGATCTCCGCTGTGCCCCCTGGGAAATGATGGAGTCTGGTTTAGGGTGACCCATCAGGCAGGCTATCGCGTACTCTGGGGCCTTGTACTTTTTATCGAGTCGTGTCAATACTGCTGGTACTGAGGCTGGGAGCGCCTAACCTTAACGCCTTCCTCCAAGTATAATCAATGATGGCCATGGCCCTGCCCTTTTTCCAAAAAGGTTCCTTAAAATCATAAAGGAAACAGTAATTTTGTTTTGCAGGCAAATGCAATGCAAAACACGTCACTTCTCTAAGAGGTTGTGAAAAACACACTCATCCCACTCATCATGGCGGTGATGGAGTTCACCTTCTTCAATTTACTCATCAGAGGAGTGGAGATCCTGCTTTTGCGATAGTGTAGAAAATACTACTGTTGAAGGCGGAGGCAAATATTGGAGGAGTTGGTGGCTTAACAGGCACTGAAGCTGTGGTAGCTGGACTGTGCTGAACAGCAGTAGATGTTGGAGGAAGCCTTTTCCTTTAATCTGAGAGAATGAATTGTAAGCCTGATACAAGTTCTGATGGAAGGCATAGCATATTTTCTTGGTATTGTTGAGGGTATTGGTAGTGCTCCTTGAGGTGCATAATGCTCTTGCACCAAAGAGGCTATCATCTTAATAGTCCTAACCATCCAGTAGATGGGAAGGCAGCAGTTCAGACAGCTTACTTGGAGATGTATGAGCCGGTATGATCCTTTTTTGAGCTAGTCTCTGCTTAAATACAATTTCTTCTGTAGGCGTGGAGGTTGTCGATGATGTTGGAGTCCACATGTGCGGTGGTTTCTGTATAATCATCGACGAGGAAATTGCTGTCAACAGGGTAGGCACTGTTGACTGTGGTTTTATCAAGGACAGGTGTGTTGTTGACAGATCTTGTTCCTCCAAGGGAGTGTTGATGACGAGGTAATCCGTATAGTCGACAATGTAAGTCTATGGCTGGTCGACAACAAAGACGCAGCTGTCAACTCTGTGACAGTGTTGGAGGTAAATGCCGTTGATGCTGCTGGGACAGTTCTTGTCATTGACGATTTTCTCACCAACAGAGATGCTGTCAACAAGTCATCCATCAGTGGAGCAGATGCAGGTTTTTTGAATGTGTGTTTCACCTGAGGGGATGTGTTGAGGCCCCTTGGAGTAGGATTTTGGCACCTTTTTTCCCTTTCGTCCTGAAGAAAAGGAACTTTTTTTTTTAGGAGACTTGGATTGGCTGCAATGTTTATAAGAGGCCTGAGAGGACTTTTTAGACAACTTTTTGGTGGCTCGTGAGAAAAATTACCAGCAGAATTATCCATAACTTGCTTGAGAGGTATTTTGGAGGAAAACTCGCCTCATCCGAGACAGGATTTTCTCTGGAATTGAGACTTTGCAGCCATAGGAGGAGTCGTTACTCAAAGGCCTTCAAAGTCTTAGAGGAAAACGTGTGACATACTTTGCAGTCTTTTGCCTTATGCGCAGTATAAAAACAATATATGCTGTCCTGAGGAGGGTCATTATTGTATAGCCTCTGCTTCCTGCAAGAGTTACAGGCCACAGGGCCTGAAGAGCCCCTTTTTAGGTGTGTCTGACACATTAAAAGTCTGTTTGAGACATCCAATCAACAGATACACTGAGTCTTAGAGTAGAGCTGTAAATTTTGAAGAAAAAAATCTTCTGAAAAGCTCTGACAGGAAAACAGAGCAGATTTCAGCTGAGAATCCCTACCACAAAGTGCGGTAAAAAACTTGGGGGACTGGAGCTTCACTCAGGACGGTTCTACAGGGTGGTGTGACCTGATTGGTTGACTCTTAAGTTTTGTCCTTTTTTAAATAATATGACACTTAACCCCTTCCGGGCTGATGACGAGCTCAGCTCGTCATGAGCGTAATCTGCCGTACGCTCATGACGAGCTGAGCTCGTCATGTAACGCGGTAATTTTCAAATTGCCGCGTACAGCGGGAAAATGCACCGCATCGATGCGGTTAATCAAAAGGCCTAAGGCCTCTATTTCTAGGTCTATCATGACATACTTTTCTAAGGTACTGGGGACAGCCATCTCGACGGCGGGGAATGATTCAAGCATGCAAATCTATGAAGGTTCCAATACTGGAATAAACTAACTTTCAGACAGGGCAAAAACCTTGCTAAATACTTGTGGGATGAAGGCACACAATCAATTGTGCCCTTAAGCGTATACATAACCATTGGTTTTGGTGTACTAATATCATTCTTTAGCTGAGGGGTGTGTAGTCTAGTCGTTTTGCTGTCAATTAATGTTAAAGTTTTACTGTTTTGACATGACTTATGTGCATAATGGCATAAAAACCATTAGGACTTTAGAGGCCAGATTTGCTTTTTTAAAGCATAGAATATTGGTATGTAAAACTTGGTAACTACACTATTTATCAAAGGAACTGCAACAGTAATAGCCCAGGGAAGTAAAACAAGGTACATTTTCGGAAATGCAGGCCAAGTTCTACTCCAGGAATTCCAGAAAAAAAATAACTAACAATTGTTTTGATATACACTGATGACCGTAGTATGGCTCATTTCAAAACAGCCTTTCTTTATTAGTTTACAAGTTTCAGTCGAAAGGTTATTGTTCCTAATCTTTCCAGATTTATTGAACATGAAAGATCTGGAAACAAATAGCAAAAGAGAATCAACTTCAATAGCACGAAAAATAAAGGGAGAGTTGAGCAGTAGCAAACCCAAAAGTTATTCCATCCCTGTTACAATGTTTATCCTTACCACCAGGTACATTTGAGGACATTGCTTTTTCTTCACTTTATCTTTTAGTACACATACATTGAAATCACCAAAGCACTGCATTTTAATGTGGTAAAATCAGTGAAAGGGTTAGTTCACTGACAGAAAATCATTTAAATATATACAGACCTGTTAAGATAAAAGGACAAAATTGATTTTTCAAAATGTAGAAAAGCTGCACCAGGAATCAGCCTCATGTCGGAATATAGTCCCCCTTCTTCGGTCTGGCGTTAGTCAAAACCTTTTGATATGATGAAAACGATGTGTATAATATATTTTCAGGGGATTTTAGCCAGCACTCTTCACCTACTTGTCTGTTAATGTGTCATTCAAATATTCCTTCTGCGCACTACAGCATTCAGCATGCGGCTGTAGGTCAACCCACTTCAGACTTGGCTAACTTCACTGTGAGTGACTGCATTCTGCCCTTTCACGATGAGCACATCCACTCACAAAGTCGTTCCCTTGAGTGCTAGGAACTATGGCAATTTATGCTTTCTGAGACCCAAAAAAATATTGTTACTTGTCAACAATGGATTGAAAAGGACTAAGCAGCATCCCCAACAATCAAGGTTTGCAAAAAACTGACAAAACAAAATAAGTTCTAACCAAGCCAAAAATCCTGCCACCCAGCACCAGATGTACGGCTTTGCCAAAGCTGGTGTTAAATAGCTCCCTTCATTGCTCGCTTAATTTCTACCTGCATTATTCCACAAGTTTAATAGCATGCCATTAAGGAATTCTTAGTGCTATAAGAAGGTTACTCTTTAAGCGCATACCAAAGGTTTCAAGATACATCAACGTTGGAACTTTTTTGTTGCCGACGTAATTATCTTGTCATATTCAAGTAAAAATTATACCATGCCAAATGAGAAGTGTTGTATAATACAGAGAATAGGACAATGCAAAAACTGTAATTCACTGCAGTTCCTTAAAAAGGTGTCTTCATAGGCCTGACTTAAAATGTAGTTTTGGTCGGTTTGGTTGATACAGTAAATTAAGAAGTCACAAATAGTATGCGCTCATGTTGTTCAGAAGGAATGCCTTTTCTCCTTGATACTGCAGCCAGCATTAGTTTGGGCACAAATGATGTTAAGCGGGTGCCTCTTGCAGAAACTAAGGACACAGACAGAATTATTACTCTGTTATAAAGCTCTGCTTCTCCTCAATTTGTGTAATGTTTTCAATAATGGCCATGCCGATCTTTTACAAATCTGCAATAAAAAATTAAGTTAAAAAAAATTAATTAAAAAAGAATAATAATAAACCCTACCCATTCACGCAGCTGGACATTTTAGTATATTAAGTGTGAGAAATGTCAAATAAAATACAGAAGGACACGCAATGAGGGTGCACATATGAACTGAGGAAATTGGGTTAGGAAATTCGCTAGTAATCCTTCCTCTACTAGAGGGGTGTGCATCCTAGTGTGCTAGGAATTAAGTTGAAAAGTACTTTTACACATGTTATATGAGCAAGGCATGCAGTTTCTGTGAAAAACTCAAATTATATGTAATGTGGGCCACTCCTTGACTTTATGGTCGGAACTATGAGGGACCTGGCCTTTGTATTACTTTGACAACTAAAAACATTGGGATGACAAACGCCACTCTATTTTGTGTAGGCACTTTAACGGTGTTGCTGACCCATATTGCATATATCACCCATGATCAGATATCCTATTATAATCCCGCTAATTCTGCAAACTTTATGCTCAGATTCTGAATTACCTAATGGTTGGAGGTGCACTATGAGAGGATGACGTGTATATTCATTTTACTCTCTGGTTCAGAAATCTTACACTAGACTCCATGTTAAAAGACATCAAATGCCAGGGAGAGAATTTCAGACATTCAGAATGGCCCAAGGATTCTATTCGACCATTCTTACAGTTTATTGTACGATTCAGAGGGGACTGTTTATCAATTGCCAAGATCTGAGGTGCAGTAAACTATCACGGTGCATAATTCAAGACTAATACAGAGTCTACTATTTTGTTTTCTTCGACGTTGGACCCTTTAAACAATTAGGATTGCAGGATGCATCTCTCAGGAGACAGGAATAACAACATTGCTCGCCAACTGGTGTTTAGGATTTTAGGTTCCAAAATGGACAGGTGTGTTTATTCTGTCATCTGACGTACAAAATACATTTTATGTTGGGCCCCAATATGCTACATTACAACTGGGCTGCACAAATGCAACATAAGACTGGGCGACACTCTGAACTGCATAGTAACCAAACTGTTATTTTGGAGGACAGAGATTCTGGCAGAGCCATGAAAGTATTGTCATTTGTATTACAGTATAGTACCAAGATAATGAAACAGACTCAGTCGACTGAATTGAGACAGTGGATTTCGTTAAGTGACTGCTGAAAGACAGCTCTCCTGTACGTATTATAATACCAATAGAAACTTCTTACTTTGTATGTCAGAACACGTATGCAGTTAAAGGGTCTGACCCTTTAGAATGTGTGTTCATCACTCAAGGCAACCTGTTTGAGTATAGTATGCTTGTCATCCATGCATTCAATTGTAGTCAGGCCTACAGATACGTACAACTCATACATCACCTGCAATCTTGAATGTAGATGTTTTATACATGCCCCTCCTAAAAACCTAATCTAAAGACTGTAATGACCACTGCAGGGGTGAGAAGGAAGGTGGCAACATGGTATACTCAGCCAATCCCATTATATAGAGCAAATCATGAGAAAAACGAAAAAAATAACTGATGGATTCACAGTGGAGCAGGTGCAGCAGACTAGAGAGTAGGGCGTCTCGCAGATACATAGATAAATTAATCTGGTTAAATACTTGCAAAGGTTGCACGAGGCACCACTCAGTTTGATAAAAATCCAGCACCTGCAAAGGAACACCCCTGATGACTGCAAGTTGTGGGGGCCTTTGTGTACATGAAATTTTCCTCCGGTTGTGTGGCTCTGGGGTAAGTTTAAGGAAAGATAATTGAATCTCGAACTGCACTTTGAGGCACTCTGGCCAACTGTGTGCAAAGACTGATTCTGAAGAGCGGCACAGGTGATACTACTTTGAAATTTGAGCAGATAGGTTTTTTTCTGACCAAGCACTCTGGACTGGGGCAAATGAGTACTAAGGCACCCCTGGTCTTTGTATGGGAAAGGGGTTTGTTATAAAGGACGTGCATTGAGCATCAGGCCAAATCAACTACTAACGTGGATTGGTGAAGAGATGATCATGATATATGGAACACTCCTTCAGACACGTATGTAATGAGCCTTTTGCAGACTGTGATTGAACGTCCAATTATCTCACACGTTTCTTGCATCCTAAATCTCATGGTGGCTTGGGGTGGGTGTAACTCACGTAATTGCATGTAGTGTAATCACATGGATTTACCTCAAAATTTCACTGAATTAGGTGACATGAGTAATTTTGTATCTATCACTATTTTCTTAGCGTAAAAAAGTCCTCTTGCATCCAAAATGGATGAGAAGATACATTTTAAACTAATATGTAGGGCTAAACTCAATAGAAGTGCAAACAGCTGCTCACACTTGCTAAATGAGTACTTGGATTAGGATTTTCCTCAATTTACTTCTAGCCTTTAGCACTAGTTGCAGGCACAAAATGCACCCTTGATTCAAAATTGGACACGATGATGCATTTCACGCTAAGAAAATGGAGTATAGCAGCCACACACTTGTTACAAGCTCTCCTGTAGGTGGATTTGTTTGCCTCCAAATTATTTGTGCCTTCATAATCATGTTATTATTGGTAACTGCACATCAAAGAATAATGCAGAATTATCAAAATTACTCCGATTACTCTGGCGTAATTAAAATTTCTCTCAAGCATAATTTGGTGGGAATTTCTCTGCGTGTAAGGTTATTTGTTGTTTATTTAAAACGCTAATAAACGGGATTTAAAATACGAAGATCTAACTTCAGGTAGGAAGGACCTAAACATCATGGAAGCTTTCTAAAAAGAGGCAAATTAAAAGCTGTGAAATACTACAGTTAAGTTCCTGAACAACTTCAAACGCTTTAACTGATGAAACTTTGACATACTTCAGGAATTTGCCTTCTTATTGGACGCTCTAATAATAAGGTAAAATACAGCTAGACCATTAAAACTGCTGCCCAGCGGATGAATATGAATGATATACATTGTGTCTAGTGACTAATTTAGCAAGTGGACACAAATCATTCTGGAGCTTTTTATTGGGGGGGCATTACGCTGAGTGCCTTATAGTTCTTATCAGATCAGCCACGCTGCTATACAGCATGGGTACAAATTAGTGCCAAAGGCGGCAATGCTCAAGCTGTACAGCATGAACGAAAAGACAATGGCAGAGCCAAAAGTCTGAATTTGCAAGACCTTTTTCCTTGACAACAGCCATGTGATTCTAAGCAAATCAGTCACCACACATGTAAAACTGAAAAAAAATATGACATATGACAACAACAACAAAAATCCTGTGACAAAGAAAGCAATTGTGCCTAGGTCTTAGTGAAAATACATTTAGAAGCTGATAACATCTGTAGTCACAATAAGCAAACATTAATTTCAAAGAAGAAAAGGGTTTCTTTGAGGTGTATGTGTGTGGCATAGTAAAACATAGATTCAAACGCCAAGAAGTTCAACAAAGATGACAGAGCTGAAGAAATAATAAAAATAGTATGCCAGCAGAAGGACAACAATCACGCAGAATTGATATGTGTGTGTGTATATATATATATATATCAGCAGAAAAGTGCAGCGTGGAACGTCTAGCCTGTCCACTTAGTATGCTACTCATATAAATCATTTATGTATTCCATTTTTTTCTTCTCTGACTTTCTCAGGGTTACCAGTACTGGCCACACCTACTGAAAGGCTTGCTTTGCATATTCAGCAATAGGTGAGGGTGGCTTGAAATAGAATCCACATCTAACGTTTAACCTGGAGAATGTTAGCTAGCACTTGAAAAGGCTCAAAATGCAGTTTTTAGACCATGAAGCCACCCTGAACTGCTGTTCAATCAAAAATGCAACTAAATGGGGAAAAACTTCTTCAGACAAGCCTTTTCCGAATTACGCCCTTTACAATTTGGTAACATCAGCCACAAACAATCACGAAATGGAGACTAAGCACAATGAAAGCAATTGCACCTGCATCAGCACTTAAGGATCAATGACAAGACAAATTGATTGGACAACATTCACCTCTAGCCAGAGAGCAAGTAGTCACTACAATCAAATGAAGAACGTGTGTGCACCAAATAAAAATTCCTTCTGGAGATAACGGAAGATGGGGTTGGTGGAAGAATAAATATTAAAGTCATTAAAAAAAAAAAAAAAAAAAAAAAAACACACGAGACGTAACTTTTATGTTGCAAACCAACGGAAACAGTGACAGCGTGTATGCCCACTGTAATAAACAAAACATAAGCGCATACAATGAACCGAAATAAAAATGGAGAAGAAGGATTTATTGGGTAAAGCCAGTTAGGCCACAACAAAAAAGAAAACAAAAAAAATAATCTCAATGAAAATCAGTCAGTTTTAAAGTATGTCATTTCTATTTTTCTCACAACCCACTTCCAAGGCATCATAGAAAAAACCTTGAAATATTTCAGTGCATGCTACGTTTACAATCGAACATCAGATCTTTATTTCCCAAATGAAAAACATCCTTAAGTATAAACACATTAACCCTGTAGGTTACATATCACTGCTCAAATTAACTCGAGTCAATAATTGATACTAATTCACAAAAAAATCGGAAATCGTGCATTTTATTATTCGAGTTATATTCTAAAGTATGCAGTTTAGGTCGTATGTGTCGTTCATAAATACTAACATCTACCAAGAGGTTTATAGACGGAAAAGAAGAAACCAAACACTTTCCAGATGAAGACCGTACCATATGTTGTTTTATGAAAGTAGAAGCCATACCTCTGCATATGCCACCTCTCACAGACAATATTTAAAATCACAAAAGTGACTCGCGGAGCACACATTTCCTTCGTATCGATTCTGTTACAAGTTTTTAAGAGAGAAAAATCTAATTTCAGGTCGCCGTTACTATATGTAAATAAACTTGCTCCATGGTTCATTTTCTTCAAACAAAAACCACCAAGGACATTAACAGCAATAGAATTACGACTTCCTAGTTTGTTGCGTTTGCTGCCAAATCCTTTGAGGTGATCGATGCGTTCGTCTGCATGAAAGGGATGAGCACATATGAAAAGTGATGCTTTTAGCCACACCATCTACAACAAGTCAGCCACAGTTCGGCTACATCCACATATTAATACTGCGACAGCAACTAAATTGGCATACTGATTTTAATTAAATATAGTAGGTGTCTCTAAGCAGAACGTTGGGATTGAAATGCCTCCCAGAGGAAAACGTGTTCAACACCTGCGCCGTACGGAATATAACAACATGTGGAGAGGCGGGCACCAAGAAAATACCTGCCAGGTGCGCACATCTCTCATAAAGACATACCATAACTTCATCGAGTTTTGCGAGTACTTGCGAAAAATGCCTTTGTTACATTAAAAGGCGAATAAACCAAGTTCGGGGACCATTCAAGAAAATCATATCTATAGATAAGGTGAATCCGCCACGTTTAGGCAATAAATGTATTCCGTGGAACAACATATGTTAATTAGGGTGTGGCCAGACAGGTATATTCACGACCCTGAACAAAAACTATCAACTCCATGAAATAACAAAGGGTCTGGCCATTCGTTCGCCCAGTTTAACAACATATGGCAAGGTTCATAATCTGGGAAATGAGCGTGACTATGGACCCCCGCAACAGAAAACGTACGCCGAGATACAACCTGGGTAGAATGAAACCACTGAACTGAATGCCTGATACTCAGGGAACAGCATTTATTCAATACAGCATCGAAGTAAGCAACCTTCTGGGAGCTGACATGCAGAGTAAAAGGATGGCCACGTCCCTACAGGCAGAGCCATGTATTTAGGAAAATATTTGTTTTGTATTCCTTTAATGCTTTGCACATCAATCAACACCACAGAACTCACCTGAGCCGCAGACCACGAAAATGAAGAGCGCCAGGAGCCAGGGTCCCACCGAGGACTTCTCCTCCTGTGCATTCCTCTGCCAGAGGAGAAAGAGTGGTCAGTACATGGACTACACCGGACCAAGAAAGACACAAAGTACCAGCATCGGGAGGCACACTTTTACTAGAGGCGGGTAATAGCAGGGGGTACATTTAGGCTCAAGGTGGGAAGTGGAGTGTCTAGTAGTGTATCCATAAGGAGGGAGCTCCCTGCCCCTGGAACAGACATCGGACAGTATACAGAACTGCACTTGGGCTTACTGACAAGAATACGTCAGACAAATGGGTTTCACTTGACCCACAGGATCAGAAAATGACATTTAACGAAAAGGGATACACCCCAATGCCATATTAAGATGGGTTCAGTACAATAAAGTGACACACCTGAGAGATAGGGATCAGAGTAGAGGCTGCCCTTAGATGGATGGATTCCCCCAGCCCTTTACCCCTGCAGATCATAGGGTGAATGTAACAGATTTACGAGCTACGTCACCAAAGGTGCAAGTAAGGAGCGTCAGACAGGTGAGCGCTCACCGTGGTCTTAGCTACATTGCCGCGTTGGGTGATGTTCTTGCTGTGCTTCTCGTTAGCCATCCGTATCCTCTGCTTAGCCACCATCGTGTCGCGTCAGCAGTAGAAGGAGACGATGCTGATAGTGCTGCGGGGTAAGTGGGCGCTGCAGGCAGGACGTGAGCTGCTGCCGCCGCAGGGAGCACCGGTTAGAAAATAAGGAACGGAGCCGAGAGGCAGTTGCCAGCGTCAGCAACTGGGCAAAGCAGCCCCGCCTCTCGATCCGGAAGTACACAATGCTCGTCTGCTCTACCATAAGCAGAATAGACCTGTCATTGATACAGAAGACGGACAAGCTCGGCTAGGCTCTTCATGTCCCCTTGGCAAAACAATGTGCACCACTTCAAAGGCTAAGGAAAGCGACCAGAGACACGTATTTTGTACAGTGGAGCAAGCAGACAGTACAGCTTTGTTTTAATCTAAAAAAAGCCAGGACATCAGCTTATAAATATTTTTTAATGGAAAAAAGGGTACATTAGTTTTTATTTCCAGCATTGAGGGGCGTTTACTATTGTGGTTCTCCAGTAATAGCTTCTATAAAAAATGTACATTTAAAACGGGAGGTTTTGATTTTTCCTTTGGTTATTTGATAATTCTTATTGTAATGCCTGGTGTCTTGTACTGCTTCAAGATGGCAGAAACATTCATTCATATCACTGGGAAGACAAGACTTTCAAATGACAACTGGACACGTCACAAGCAGCAGATGATCCTAGTGGATAGCGCACCGTACGCTCCCTGCAGAATATCGAATACTGCCACGGCTACACACCACCTGTTAAGACTGACAGAGTTCTCATTAGCAACCTAGTTAATACTGTCGCCTTACTTGCTTATATTTTGAGACACAAATGTTCATTTTTCCATTTTCTTTGTAATTTTGCATTTTAGAATGAAATTCACTCTCCTGAGAAATGTGGCGCTTGAGATTAATGTTTTCTAATTTTGCAATTAATATTTTTTGTTAAAAAAAATGTTTTGTGTTTTTAGGAGAAAAAAAAATCTTACCGAAATAAGCACGTTTTTGGGCAATACTGTGGGTGCTCTTTATATGGGAAGAGTAGGTGCTGCATAGTCTTTTTTAAGAATCACTTTATTCGCGTTTTCAGTTTAAGGAATTAAGACTGTAGAGTCCTACCCAGGCCGGATACATGCGAATAATCGTGCCACACATGGAGCTTGGTATTACATGTCTTTACTCATCAGTGTGTCGCCATTAACTGAACATTCGATGTCATGAATTCTATCACCCACGCACTTATGTCACCGTTTTATGGAGTCCATCAGGAACCAAAAGCGTCTTGTCATCTCTAACTCACAAGACACTACTTCTCCCCCTCTGTTAAAAAAAATGTAGTATTAATACATATGTTCATCACAACTCTTCTCGAAAATATAGCGAGTGGCCATACTCACCAAAGGGACAGGACTCAAAGTGTCACTACGTTGAAAAAAGCTCCCTTTGGGAAACCACTGTCGCATACTAGGACAATCAATTCTCAATCAAACCTTATTCACATTAGGACTATAACAGCCGCAGAAGGACACTACATGAATGCTTTATTCACCAGGTGAATGCAAATCGATAAAAAAATCAATTGAATACAATAAACAATATTAATAAAAGTTCATATGTTAAAATGTAGTTTGACAATGAGGAGTTCTATACAATGTACATCAAAACAATTTATGTACAGGATACTGCACAATTTAATAGATCAACATCAACATTTCATTCACAATTAAAAAACTATTATATAAATGAAAAACACTCTTTCAATAACATCACAGAAAATGTATACACCAATCTGATACAAACGAAGACCAAAAAGCAACGCGTTTCGGTGGCAATGACAGGTCCAAACCACCTTCTTCAGGCTTTATATATAAAAACGTGTCCAGGAACTGTAAAATCGTAATTTCAACGTGTGGACATCAAAAAAGAGGAAAGTAAAAAATCTTTTTCTCCTCCTTCCTAGTCAAAAACGGCCAACCGGTCCCAGACTAGTGCTCAAAATGTCTTCTGACAATATTGAGAATGCGGTTTTATCAGTTCGTAATCGAATATCAAACCAAAGAAACTGCCCTCATTAGCAGATATCAATTCCTGTTGTAGAGCAGAGTTCTTATTCATTTAATTTGCATGTTGACAACATTAGTTTCCTCTCTTTAAAATATTTTCATTTTATTTTTGAAGGTTTAGCGCCGGGATAAGAAATCTCCGTGTCCTCAGATAAAATCTCCAACCTCATACTCCATCTCCATGTCAACTCTTCAACAAGTCTTTAGTGCTCAAATCAATCACCCAGATCTAGTCAAGTGAGGTTGCAAAGATACAGAAGTGTCCATGGCTGCCACTGGTGACAGAGACACTGGTACAGTCATTAGCTTCTCTGGATTCTCAGTTGTCTCACTTCTGACATTTGGAGCTGGTGAAAGCAGAGACAGGCGCTTGAAATGCAAAGAATTTCACGTAATGAACTTTCAAGGACAGTGAGCAGTCACCCTGTGTCCCTTACTAGGCACAGCCCTCAGTTGGTCAGCATCAAAAGGAGCATCAGACTTGCACTTCCATTTCTGCCTGCCTATAATCTGGTGTCTTTTGAATACAGTGCTCCGAGCACAGCGGTGTCTATTCTCATAGGTTTTAATTTGGCATTTGTGAGACGAGTCAGTAGTGTGAAGTCTATCGATGTCAATAGATCTCTCATTAGTCCATTGTGGCAACTTGTGCCTATCACTCTCTCAAACTTTAAGGTGGCAGGGCATTCATCTGTGGTAGAATGGGGAGTTGACCTGTATGCACAAAGCGTAGACTACAGAACTGATTTGAGTTAAAGTTTTTCCAGCGCAGCACGCTGAAAGATTTTGCTGGTGCTCATAAATCTCTCGACCACACCATTTGCTTGTGGCGAGAGAGGTGTGCTTTTCTGACACTTGACATTTAGATGAGTGGGAAAATCTTTAAATTCTTGACTATTGAAAGGCGGGCTGTTGTCAGATTTCAAAATCGAAGGATCACCTATGTAGAAAAAACTTCCTAATCTTTCAGTGACTCTATCATGAGTAGTTGATGACAGATCTTCCACAAGGGGAAAACAGGAATGTTCATCAACAATTACTAGTAGATGATGTCTGTTGCCAAGGGGTCCAGGGAAATTAATTGCAATCTTCTCCCATGTATGCTTTGGAAGATCAGACATGTTTAACAGATGCGGGGTTGTCTTGTTTGACAAGCAGTTGCACAAATGACATGCCTTTAACTCAGTTTCAAATCTTTATCAAGACAAGGGAACCTCACTTGGTCCCATAAAGTTTGTTTAGTAGCAACAACTCCATGATGTCCCAGACGAACCAGTTCAATAACTTGTTGTCTCAAACTCCGAGGTATCTAAATTTTAAACCCTCATAAGATGATGCCTTCTAAGGTAATTTAAAGTTCTGTCTGCACATTTTTGAATTTCTGGTATTTAAGGTCATCATGAAGAGGTTAAGCATGTTTTAGCCAGAATTGATGTGCAAACGTCTTTGAGTATCATCAAATCTCTTTCAATGCTCTTGGCAGCAATGATTTGTTCCACCAATAAGGCAGCTGGGGTGCTGGACTTCACAATTAAGTTAACATAAGCAACAGACTCTAGAAGAAGTGCCATAGCACTATTGGCACATGTGTGAAGTAGTTAGTTGGGTTTTGATCTTTTCCTGGATGATGCACAATAGTATTATCATACTCCTGCAATTGCAATCCGCACCTCTCAATGCGAGGGGCATCTTGGCTTTTTGCAGAAAAAGGTGAGCAATACTTAATGATCAATGGCAACTGTGAAATGCTTTCCATGCAGGAACACATGAATATGCTCACAAGCGCACACCACATTGAGGCTCTCTCTTTCAGGTCATGAATAAGCACGTTCCATTGATGACAAACTTCAGCTAGCATAAGCCACATTATGCCTTGGGGCATTGGGATGTCCAGTGTGCTGGGCAAGGATGGCACCCAACCCCAATGGGCTTGCTTCAAGTACAACTTCTGCTCTGCCTGTAATTTCAGATTAAAGTATGCAGTTTCAGTGGCATTCTCAATTGATTGCTTGATTTTCGTGAAGCTTTGCTCACATTCTCTTGACCATCGAAATGGGACATTTTGTTTTGTTAAGTCTCTCAATGGAGCATTTACAGTGGCAAAGTCATATATATACCTTGAATAGTAACTGGCCATACCAAGGAAGGATCGCAGCATAGTTGCATCTTGTGTTGGAGAAGTGGATGACAAGGATGGTACTTGATGCCCCCATCAGAAAAGATATGGCCAAAGAACTTGAGTTTGGTTTTATGAAACTCACCCATTGCCGCATTTAAAGTGAAACCTGCATCGGCATGTATGCAACACATTTGTGTAAGAGCTTTATCATTTTCCTTTAGTGTGGCCCCAAAAACTAGTATGTCATCACGGCAATTAAAAGCATTTGTGACTGGCTGTATTATGCAACAAATGACACATTGAAAGAGTTCTGCAGCTGATAACATCCGAAACTTAGCCTTTTATATCTAAATAAACCAATATGAGTCTAAAACGTGGTAATGGACCTGCAATTGTCTTCTATTTCGAGATGGTGATATACTATGTTCACATCAAGACAGGAAAAGACGTTAGCTCCATTTAGCTGCATAATCATGTCAGCAATATGTGGACCTGGATGTCGCTCTCTTTCAATTGCCTTGTTTAGCTTGGCACATATCAATGCAGATATGCACGGCCCCTCCACTATCTTTTTTTATGCACTACCACTATGGGCGATACCCATGGCGTCAGACCAGTGGATCGCTCAATTATATAATTCTTTAAGAGTGTCTCAAGTTCTTTCTGAACAGCCTCTTGTAAATGAAATGCAATTCGACGATATCGCTGAGCAACAAGACGAATGTCCTCATTTATGTGAAGTTGCAATTTCTTGGTCTTAAGTCTTCCTAGCCCATGAAACAAGTATGGAAACAGATTCACTATCTCATGATAGGTATTGACATTGTAGTTTACAGAAATCAGCCTCATGTCAGCAGCAGTACGAAAATGAGGAACATGCACCCGAATTGCCTGCAAGACATGAATTGGTGCTTGCACTTTTGTCTTTTTTTGCTTCATGGTCGCTATGATTGAACCTTGACATGCGCCAATGCAGCCCATGTATACACTCTGGTTTTCAACTGGGTTAAATGGGGTATTGGAGACGGTTCATTGTTCTTTTCTGCTGGCATAATGTTTATTGACGCACCACTGTCTATGATGAAAGGTATGGAGTACCCATTTACTTTCAGTGTGATCTTGGGACAGTGCCCTAATTAATTTTGTACGTTCACTGCTCAACATTCTTCCTTGCGCGAAGCTAATTCTACATGTGCACGTCATCCAACAGTTAACATTGAGATTGCACACCCATCTTCCACACTGTCGCTTGACAATAACAGTGACAAACTTTTAGGCAAGGAATGGAATTTGATGACAAACAAAGTTGTTCAGTTTCTACTTGCTTCAACTGGTGTGGTCACTGTGCCTTGTGGGCGAGCATAGAACATCATGTCTGGAATGTTCTAGCATCCATTTTACAACAGGAGCACTTGCACTTTACCACTGATCAACAGTGAGGAAAGTGCGCAGAATCATTACACCAGCAAAAAGGTAAACACACCAAAAGTTGCCAAGTCTAACACTGGCCCTTGGGAACGTCCCTGTTGGTGGGTGCTTGGGTCTGATCTTTGAGGCAGTGGGATTCTCATGCATGGGTCCTCAGCCTCCTGATTGTTTAAGTTAGGCCTAGTAGAAATAGTCAGGGTATTAAGTACTGGGGATACTGGCTTAGTAGAAAGGGAGGCTGATTGTAGAACTAATGTTTTTGTTGATTGGTGATTTGAGTCTCAAAGTAGTTTAAAGATTTTTGGCATCCAATGTCCTGTACTTCTTAGCTTCTTAAGAATGTTAGCTAAATTGGGGTACACAGGGGATCCAGTTTAGAGATTTATGTTTTCTGTTGCAAGAATTGGTAGAATTCACTGTTTGGGAGTGCTTGATTTTATTTCTGTGAAAGACATTTTGTCACAGTTTCTGGATCCAGGACTATGGATATGCCTTAACTAACCTACAGCAATCAGTGGATGGTATTATTGATAGTCCTAATTTTCTTGTTAAGCCACAAAGCTAAAAGATTGGAACTGGCAATATTATTGCTTTGTGTTTTTATGTAGTAGAGTAGCACTTGGGTGGTATGTTGTAAAATTACTTTAGAATTACTTCCCATAATCAAATTCATGGTAAAGGCAACCAGCATATGACATGGGTGAACTAAGTCCCCTCCCTGCTGGGTAAAAGGGGCAAGGGCCTTGGAAGGCCTCCTGCATGATTCACTGTGCATAGTGTCTTTGGCAAAACTCTTATTTTGTTGATCCACAAATTATTTATATGAGTTTGTCTATGGAGAGCTTTGGGCAAAACCGAATTGGCTCCATGTTAATGTTAATGTTAATATAAGCTTATATAGCGCTGTATCACCCAGGGGTATCTAAGCGCTATCAGCGGACATGCAACATCAGCAGGACACCAGACCACAAGTTCACGGAGGCCCCCATGCTTCCAAAAATAGTACAGTTTTTAATTTCTTCCTAAAAGACAGCAGATTGGTATCCTTCCTAAGTTCTGCTGGAAGATGGTTCCACGCCAAAGGGATAGTGCTAGAAAAGGCTCTGCCACCCTTGGAAACCAAGTTAAACCGAGGGCATATCAAGTTACACGCATCTGCGGACCGCAAGGTCCTGCTTGGCGAGTAGTTAGTAAGTCGTTCCTTGATGTATGTAGGGGCAGAGCCATATACGGCCTTGTGAGCAATACAGAGGCTCTTAAATTTTGCTCTTTGGGCAATAGGCAGCCAATGCAATTCACGAAGTAAGGGAGTGGCTTGGGTTCGTCTGGGTTTGTTAAAGACGAGCCTGGCTGCATCATTCATCACAACCTGGAGTCTGGCCAACAGGTTGTTTGGGAGGCCGAAATATAGCGAATTGCCATAATCCAATCGTGCCAGGATCAGCGCGGAAACTACCATCCTGAGCGTGGAAAAGGATAGTAGCGGGGAAAGTTTCCGCAGTTGACGTAGCAGACAGACGCAGGTGCCCACTACCGCTGATACCTGTTGTGTCATGGATAGCAGGGCATCAAGTTTGATGCCCAAGCTTTTTACTGCCACAGCCGGTTCTGGAAGTGGCCCCAATTCAGCTGGCAAAAACCGCTCACTCCAAGGGTTGGCCGCTGTTGTGATTGCCAGAACTTCCGTTTTGTCCGGATTTATTTTCAAGGAGTTGTGTGACATCCAGTTAATTGTAAACTTGAGGATGTCTTGCATTCTCAGGTGAGCCGAGGGTGAGTGGTCAATCTGGATCAGAATTTGAGTGTCGTCGGCATAGTTGTAAACTCTGCAGTCCATTTGATTCAGTGCCGCGATCAGAGGTTGCAAATATAGATTAAACAACAGGGGGGAGAGAGCCGAGCCCTGGGTCATGTTTGACAGAAACTTTATAATTGGTGTGATCATCACATCAAACAATTCCAACCTACCCCACCAAGAAATGTGTGTGGGAGACCAGGTTCATTGTGAGTTTTGTCGGGTCTAGCAAGTCACTGGAGAACAATATACCTAGGTGTAGGAAATCCACTTTTTCTGTGTTGTCACCCCGTATTGTTCAAATTTAGCTGGACCATATATTTTGTCTGGCCTTAAAACTCATGGAAACAGGGTGCGAAAACAATTCTTGTGTGTCCACTGTATGGTTGCTGGAAACACCTACTGTTGTTCTACAAGACTTCTATCTCTGGGTTCTTACATATTGGCACACTTGAAAAGAATAGGATTCCAAAACAAATCTTGTGTGTCTACTGTCTACTTGCTGGAACACCATACTTTTGTTCTACCAGGCTTCTGTCTCTGGGTTTATTTTGCATACAGATACTGCCCCAAACTGGATCTTAGTGTTAGATGTGGGAGAATATGAGGATATGAGGTAGTGCACTCCCCACACACACACCCTGCCCTCAGAGCCCAAGTTTAGTGTGGCTGAAGACTTCTATCATCCGGAAAATGCCCAAAGTGGGTAAGGTTATATATTGTGCTGACTTTTGTGATTTTTAAAAATTGAAATAAAGTAATAAAGAAATATATGAAGCCAGATATTTTGGGCCATATTATGAAGGAAGGGCGATAACATCATTGCAGTTTTTAGCTGCAGCAATATGGTGTTGTGAATTTTCTTAGAAGCTCAGGTTTTGGTGAGAACCTGGAATTCTATGGGAATTTACAAGGCCATATTATAAATTTTTTATAGTCACTTTAGCTTCAGTTTCCTGTCGCTAAAGTGGTGGTAATGTTATCGCCGTTGTTTGGTAATATAGTCGTACATTACTACTTACTGTAAAATCGCTTCTATGCACCTGTGCACCCAGTTCCTACCCCGCAATGTGTTCAATTGTAGGTCTTGCACACTGAGGCTTCCCAGCTCACCTGCCACCACTGGTGTCCCACGACGTGTTAGTGCAAGCTCTGAGTCCAGGGTACATTTGTATAGAAGAACAGATCTCCACAATGGATCGGTGTCTTGATACTGCCATGGTAGGTGTTAGACTGCTCAGTGCATCATTGCAGGTGAGAGTTCCCGCTAAGCCCCTTTCAGCCAATCTGTAAAGAGAGAAGTAATTTAATGGTGGAAACGTTTGGAGGTAAATTAATGTTTATTTTAAGCTTGATAAAAAATAGGAGTTGAGTGCATCCTTCGTTTTTGAAGTGCGATCAATCGTTAGTGATAATTGTGGTTCAAAGAGGAGTTGGAGTGCACGAGAAAACACAAGGTTAAATAATAATATATCATGCTAATATGTATATTCATAGGAATAGGGCATATGCTAGAAGCTTAATGTTTGCGTGTAATGCAGTGGTGGGAGCATGTGTGCATATATACTCAGTAAGGAGCTAACTACAGTGTCCTAAAAGCCAACGACATGTGTCTGTAGAGCAGCGCTTGTTGCTGGCTGAGGTCTATACCACGGTGCAGGAGGTCCCTAAAATTAGATCAATGTGATTGAATGAGGTGAGAGATTACATGATTACAGACGGCAACATCGCTTTTTCTCACATGCACACTCAGGGTAGTGCACCCCACGCCATCCACAGAATCACCCTTAAAAGGAGTCTGTAGGGCAGCGCTGCCTGTAGGCTTAGGCATATCTTATGGTACATATGGAATTAAAAATGAGACGGAGATGTGACCGAATGAGGTGAAAGATCACAAATTAACATAACACATGGCAATATTGATTATTCGCACATGTGCAGTCTGCCTTATGCATCCCACCCCTCTCGCAGGCTCGTGCTGAAGAGGTGTCTGTAGGTAAGTGCCCGCAGGCTGAGATCTACAGTATGGTCCAGCAGGTCTTTAAAATGATTCCGAGATGAGACTGAATGAGGTGAGAGATCACATCATTATGCAGGACAATATAGTTTGTTCACACCGCATTTAATTGGAGGCCTTGTGGACCTAGGTCGCTCTGCTTACCTGTTGCAAACACTACTTTTAGCAGAGGTCACAACTTGAATTCTGCTTTGGATCTATACTGCTGGCAGCATTGAATTTAGCCTAGATTTATTAATCTGCACTATGGACAGCAGGGTTCATAACTTGAAAAGAGAAAGAGAAAGAGAAACAGTGAGAGAGAGAGGTAGAGAGAGAGAGAAAGAGTGAAGAGAGGAAGAGAGAGAAAGAAAGAATGAGAGAGAGAAAGAAAGGAAGAGAGAAAGAAAGACATTGAAAGTGTGAGAGAGAGAAAGGAAGAGATGGAGCAGGATAGGGAATGTTGACACTGGAGAAAATCTTCGCAGCCCACCTTTTTGCCACTGGTGTGTGTCCAACTACGTGCCGGGTTATAGTGCAGCCTCAAGTTTAGTGATCTGAAAGATAGTATACAATTTGTAATTGCAGAGTACATACAACTGCACACGTATTTTTCTGTGTTACGCCTATGCACACCTAGCCTGCTGTATTCCATCAACTCCCACTGCAAGGAGGTGTCTGTGCGCTCATTTCTTCCCAGGGTGCTGCACCCCATGCACTCCCACTGCACAGCGGTGACTTGTCATTACTGTTATTGTTATTGTTATTGTTAGGGTTTTTTATATAGCGCATGAATCACCCGGGGGCATCTCGGCGCTTCAACCTAGCAGGTATAGTGAAGGCAGGAGAGTAAACCATGAAGTCGGGAGCAGTTAAAACAAGAAAGTTTTCAGGAATTATCTGAAGATCAGGTAGGATGTACATTTTTGCAGGGGTAAGGGGAGCTGATTCCAATATTTGGGAGCGACATAAGAAAAAGCTCTGCTACCAGTGTGCGCAAGACGAATGCGTGGAATTTTCAGTAGTGCTAGGGAATTGGACCTCAGATTTAGACTCGAGGTCTGTTGGACAAGCAGCTTTTGAAGGTATTTAGGACCCCTGGCTTCCAAAGCTTTGAACGTCAGACAGCAGATTTTAAAGAACAAACGTTTCTTTATTTGCAGCCAATGTAGTTTCTTTAGTAGGGGGAGTGATGGAGAGCCAGTGGGGCAATTTAATGTCTTCCTGGCGGCCGTGTTCTGAATGACTTGTAGTCTGGCAGTGAGGTCTCACCCACTTCCGCCAATAAGGCGTTAGCGTAGTCAAGGCGACCGATGACCAGTGCCTGTACCACGGTTCTACGATGGCTATCTGGCAGAAAAAGTATTATTCTGCGCAGAGGACGTAAGCTGTAATAACAGGAGCTCACTGTGGGTGAGATGTGGTCCTTCATGGTAAGGGCTTGGTCTAATTTTAGGCCCACATTTTTTACTGAAAATGATGGAACAGGGGATTTTCCCAGAAGGTCTGGCCACCATTTCTCATCCCAAAAGGAGGCTGATGTGCCCATGAGCATTAGCTCTGTTTTCCCAGGGTTCAGCTGTAAACGATTTTCGGTCATCCATTGGGAGATGGCCAGCATGCCCTGTGAGAAACGCACTTTCTCCTCTTCTGGTTTGGAACCGACTGGGAACAGTAGCTGCGTATCGTCAGCGTATGAGACGATTTCGATGATGGAAGCCAATGGGGTCATATAAATGTTAAACAGCGTGGGGCTCAAGCAAGAGCCCTGGGGTACCCCTTTGTCCAGCCGATATTTTTTTGATCGATAGGGCCCTAACATGATGGTTTGCCATCGGTCTGTCAGAAAGTCGTTGAGCCATTTTAAGGCTTTTCCTCGTATGCCGCAGGCATATAGTCTCTCCGCAAGCATGGTATGAGAGACAGTATCGGATGCTGCGGAGAGATCGAGGAGAATCAGAACCACCCGCATCCAGAGACCGTCTCAAAGAATCTGTTACAGCGAGAATTGCTGTTTCTGTGCTAAACCCCGGGCAAAACCCAGATTGAGATGGATGAAGGATCCCATTTGTTTCCAGATAAGAGCTAAGTGGTCTATTTACTGAGGTTTCTAGTAGTTTACCGAGAAGGGGATGCAGTGATATCGGTCTATAGTTAGTGAGCACCCGAGGGTCTGCGGTTGCTTTCTTTAGGATCGTGCGAACAAAGGCTTCTTTCCAGATAGCAGGGATACTACCCGATTGAATTGAGCAGTTAAATACTGGGCACCCAGACTACTGCACCCCATCCACTCCCAGTGCCCGGAGGTGAGTGCCCGTTCCTGCACACCCAGACTGCTGCACCCTATCCATTCCCACTTCCCGGAGATTATTGTCCATCCTACGCACTCAGGTTGCTGCACACTATCCACTCTCACCACCCAGAGGTGACTTCTCGCTGCTGCGGAAAGAAGCTTCTCTGCTCACCTTGTGCCACCGGCGTGTTTCAAAGATTGTCCACCTCGTGACGAAGCAACTTTCTCAGGCGTTGTTAAGAAGGCCACGCATCATCGCAGATTACTCAGACGTTGAGCTTTGGTGGTGTTGGGGGTGGTGGTGAGGGATGCTAATTCGTGAAGCACAACCTGTTAGATAAAAAGGAAGATAAGATTGTGCGTCATTTGTTCATCAAAGGAGAGAGGAGGATAGAGAGTGAGAGAGTGACACAGTGACACTGAAAAGAATATTCGCAGCTCACCTTTCTGTCACCGGTGTGTTTCCCACCACGTGCCGGGACATAGTGGACCCTGAAGCTCCACATCTAAAAGATAGTAGAAGAAAGATGTTATAATCGGTAATTGCCACTATCTTAATGTGGAATAGAATAACATCACCCTCTCACACACCTTATGTCCCCCATTAAAATTACAACCATTTGTACAGTTCTAACTTGTTTAATGGGCTTCGATTTAACAACAATTAGTAGAGTAGTAATGTTTTCCATCGGGTTATCGAAAACAAGTGGTGTGCAGCCATACACATGGTTTCAATCATCACGCCTGTGTCTGTGCATGATAATTGAAACACCCATATCCTATTGGAGTCTATTACGCGCAGCAAGCGCGTAATAGACACCAATAGGCCATGGGGGGAGCAATGCGCCCGCCTCTGGCCAATTGCGTGCAGTCTTTTAGAATAAGTCGAACGCCAAGGCCAATGGGGTAGCACGGAAGGAAATGGACATGCACGAGCGTCTATGATTCGTAGGTTAGATTCATATCCCCATTTTTTCACTTAGGAAATGTCTTGCGCTGCGTGAGCAGTGGTGTGCACTACAACGAATATGAGCTGCACTGCACACAGCAACAGAGGCGCTAGTCCTAAATGAATTGAGAAATCAAAGGTTGTCAAAATAAGATGGTAAATTTAAGGGTACATAGTATAAAAAAATAAATACTCATCTACTTTGCTACACATGTGGGAGCGATGGACATTTGACCGACTATATAAACTTTTCTGCTATTGGAAAAAGAAATGCAAAAAGACAGGGTATATAGGATTGTGTATGCCTAAACTGATGCGTCCGAACCACCAGGAAGGGCCACACAGCGCTTGCGATGGGACAACTCTAAAATGTTGTAGAGCACGTGCGCCCGGTCTTGTTTATTGGTAGGGTCATGTGTCTTATGACGCCTGTGCTGGATGGGTGTGGTGTGGGTGTATACCAACCATGAGGGAGTGTGTGCGCCGTTCTGACAACTCGACCTGTAACTAGCAGATCACTACAATGAAAATCTGGGCCATGTAGCGTTGTTGTGTTTTCTGTCAGCATAAGCAGAGTATGTTGGCCTGACGTATGCCAGTTCTGCGCGAAGCTGTGAACAATGACTCTGGAGCTATGGGCTCTGTTGTGAGCTATTTGAGAAAACAACTGATTCAGGTGTCCGTGTTGTAGTTATGCTGTCACCAGGATCTTTAACGCAAATGTGTCACTATGTCTGTGAAGTTCCGCAACATGGAAGGTACGGGGTATCACTGACCCTATATTCATCCAAGTTTCACACATAACAGATGGTGGACATGACGCATTTCTGCGAATATGAAGGTTTGTTGTACATTTATTGGAGTGTTGTAGCTGTAGCTATACAGGGCTATGAAAGCTTTAGGTTGCAGTTTTTGGCACATGAAAGGCTGCTGATATATATACTGATGTGGTCATTCGGGCATACTGTCGAACTTGGTGCTGGAAATCAGTGTTCGAGCCTCGGAGTCGCGTCCACATCCTGTTATTGTAGACAAATCACGTAATCTACGCGTGCCTGAAAATGTACTGTAAATACGGTGATCATGTAAACCGCTGAAATAGTTTTGGGTCAACTTTGCGCTATGTAAATATGCTACAAAAAAAACCTCGAGCAATCGCGGACACTTATAAATGTACTATACACTTTGCTTGCAGTACTGTAATGATCCAGTTTCTACGTTCGTATCAAAAGTTATATAACCGAAGTTTTTCTTACTGTCAGAGGTAAGATGGTTGCATATGCTGTTTACAGCACAATGTAATGTGGTAGGGCCCAGGGGCAGCATTTTACAAATATAATGAATACACAGACACAGATAGATAGTTGAAGTGGGTACGGGCACGTGTGCTTGACTCCATTTTATTACGTTGCTGTTGGTAACAAGTACGATAGTAATCATCATATCATACACAGATATTCCACATAAACGGTTTATGAGTTCTGATGTACAAATGTAGGAGCACTACATGTGAAATAATACACAGAAGATTCTATCGTAAAGGGTTCATGAGTTGTGGTGCACTGAGGTAGGGTCGGTTTGTGTGGAGCCTGCGATGATGCGTGGACCAGGCAGGCTTCACTGGTAAAAATATCTTTTGCCTCCTGAATGTTGCCTTAATAAGGCCACTTGGCGATTATTTATGGTGTACTGAGTTAGTGGTACGTCTGGTGCTCAGCGTGTGCTCACAGTGCAATGATGTGTGGTCCGAATGGGCTGCACTGGAAGCATTGTCTGTTGCCTACTGGACTGCATCATCTGTAATCACGATTCAAATTAAAGACGAAACATGTATGGAATACATTGTCAAAATATGTAGGTTTCAGGGACATTATAGTTCAAATTGTGACCAGTGCTGTCCGCAGTGTAGACTGCCATTCAGTGTTCCTTTCGACTTGCAGGATGACTTTTGTTATTGAACTAAACCTATAACTGATATAAAAGAAGTTCTTGAAGGAAGGATACTAAAGGGATATTGTGTAGGTTTGAGGGACGTTATACTTAGTTTGGTACTGCACTCTGCAAATAATGAATCAAGAGTCTATTTAATTGTGAGCTCTGATGACCACAGTGTAAGCAGGAGGCAGCGGTTAGCAAGAGCCCACGGCCATGTGGAGTTGAGTAGAGCTGCACAGTATTGGTAATTTAGCGTGTGTCCAGCCAGCGATGATAAGTGGTGCACTGAGTTAGTGGTACCTGAAGCAACAAGGTTATGTGGAGCCTGCGATGATGCGTGTCTCTGGGCAGGCCGCACTGGTAGCAATGTCTTCTGCCTACTGAATTCTGCCTTAATAAGGCTACGTGGCGATGATTTATGGTTCACTGAGTTAGTAGCACCTTTGGCGCTTAGCGTGTACGTATCCCGCAATGATGCGTGGTCAGGGGGCACAGTACTCGGACTAATGTCTTTTGTATATTGAATTCTGCATCAATTCGATTTTAGAGTGTTAGTAAGCCTCATTGCTGACATAAAACTGTTTACTCTTCTTTGCGATGATTTATGGTGCACTGAGTTAGTTGTATCTTTGGTGCTGAGCTTGTACGTACCCTGCGATAATGCGTGGTCCGGGGGGGGCCGCATTCAGACCAATGTCTTTTGTCGATTCAATTCTGCCTGAAAACGGCCACGTGGTGATGACTTATGGTGCACTGAGTTAGTAGTACCTTTGGCACTGAGTGTGTACGTAACCTGCGATGATGCATGGTCCGGGCAGGCCGCACTGGGAGCAATTTTTTTGCCTAGTGAATTCTGCCTTAATAAGGCCATGTGGAGATGACTTGTGGTGCAGTGAGTTAGTGGTACCTGAAGAACTCAACGTGTGCACACCCTGCGATGATTGGTGCTTCGGGCAGGTTGCACTGATACAATGTCTCTTACCTACTGGAATGCGTCATGTGCAATCGCCATTCCACCTGAATTGTGAGCCCTCACAATGTAGATCGAAGGCAGTAATCAGCACAGACATTGAGGAATGCTTTTTGTCACATCCTTTAACAAAATCTGAGGACATAGAGTAAAATTGTCTCTGCATTAAATAAATCAAGGCTAAATTCAATGCTGTCCGTATTGTAGATCCAAAGCTGAATTCAAGTTGTGAACCCTGCTGTCCACAGTGTACATCGAAGGCAGTAGTCGGCATTGATATCGACGAATGCTTTTTGTCACTTCTTTTAACAAAATCTGAAGACATACCGTACAATTGTCGCTGCACTAAATAAATCAAGGCTAAATTCAATGCTGTTCGTAGTGTAGATTCAAACCTTAATTCAAGTTGTGAACCCTGCTGTCCGCAGTGCAGATCGAAGGCAGTAGTCGACACAGACATCGAGGAATGCTTTTTGTCACATTTTTTAACAAAATCCGAGGACATAGTATGCAATTGTCTCTGCATTAAATAAATCAAGGCTGAATTCCCTACTGTCTGTAGTGTAGAGGAACAGCTGAATTCAAGTTGTGAACCCTGCTTTCCGCAGTGTAGATCGAAGGCAGTAGTCGACGAAGACATCGACCAATGGTTTTTGTTAGATCCTTTAACAAAATCTGAGGACATAGAGTACAATTGTCTCTGCATTAAATAAATCAAGGTGGAATTCCCTACTGTCCGTAGTGTAGATGCAAAGCTGAATTCAAGTTGTGAACCCTGCTGTCCGCAGTGTAGATCGAAGGCAGTAGTCGGCACAGACATCGACAAATGGTTTTGTCACAATCTTTAACAACATCTGAAGACATACAGTACAATTGACCCTGCATGAAATAAATCAAGGCTGAATTCCATGCTCTCCGTAATATAGATCCAAATCTGAATTCAAGTTGTTAACCGTGCTGTCCGCAGTGTAGATTGAAGGCAATAGTCGATATAGACATAAGTCTGTGGTACTGGGCGCTGGGTTCGCAATGGGCCTGTATTGAGGAGGCACATGCTCATGGCGACAGCCACGTGGCAGGGTGAGGACCACCGCTGTGGCAGATTCTTTTGTCTTCATACAAGTAAACCACGCCCAAGGCGTGACCTATGTATTTATACTCTTACGCTGGAGTTCCGTACGTTGGACCAGCCTACCCCACTTCCGCTACAAGGGGGGGGACAACACAGCTACATGACCAAGACCTTCCCCAGTGTCTAAGATAATATGGTTGCATCCACTGTGCTGTACAGTACACGTATCAATACTATATCTCCACATGAAAAAGGTTTGTTGTTTGTATAGTGAGTTGTGTACAGCATATCACTGGTACACTTGGATTTGTGTGAATTATTGTTGATATGCGAGTTGTCTCCCTCACACATAGTTAGTTGCCACATCTCTGAACATTCAGCTATTGTGCGGTTGAGGGGTATGGTATTTTGGAAAGGTCAGTTGTCCTGTTTTGCGCTGCCTCTGAGGTAGTAGGGGGAGAGTTGTTCGGGGGGTAGTTGTGGTGTTGGTGGCGCTGGGTGTTGTGATTTTGTTGGGTGTCAGAGCTGCATGATTAGTACGCCTATAATATATTCGTCTTTAGATGTGGGTGTGAGTTGAGTGTAATTCCCGCAGTAGATAGTGAACGTACTTATACCAGTTAAATGTTGATGTTAATTTGTTACTGGTAAGTGGGGCTATCGCATGTTTTTAAGTAGGATTGCATATTTGGCTGGTTGTTGAAAATATGGGGAAGTGGTCTTTTCGTGTTTTTTTTCAACGGGAACGCATAGTTTGTATATCATTAGTGTTAGTTGTGGTTCTGGTTTGTGGCGGTTTTGTTGGCAGAAGGAATTAATGGAAGAGTGGTGATATTTGCAGTTTTTACTAGGTTGAGAATGGGATGATAATTTAAAAAGACAGAATAAAACAGATATGCTTAATAAAAATGATTATTAGAAATTAACATTTAAAAATCCTTTGAAATTCACTGAAAAAAACCAAAGGTTTCAGATATGTTATAGTTAGGAATTAGCATTTAAAAAACCTTAGAGATTCACTGAAAAAACTATAGGTTTCAGGGCTGTTATAGTTAGCTGGACATTTCACACGTACAAAACCATTGAAATTCCTCCGTTATAGTTAGTTGTACCAGTGCCATTTGTGGAGGTCAGTTTTGGTTTTCTGGAGTGGGGGGGGTGACGTTGAGTGACCAGGTGAGCTCTGGGAGTAATGCCCCCCGAGGCCCAGGTATTTAAAGGAAAGGCGTTTTATAGGGATATTCGTCTGCCAGTCTATGCATTCCCTAGACACGTGCAGTTAGATTAGGGTTGACTTGGAAGGATTTAGACATAAGCAAGAGGTAGCTTCAAAGGAGTGGAGGAGATGGAGGCATCTGAGGTCCGAGCGGGCCGGGTCTGCCAAGAAAAGGAGGACATTGTCCACATGGAGAGCGATACTGTCTTGTGTCCTTGTGCCCTCTCCTCCAGTGCTATCTGCAAATTTGGGTATCGGCATGGTTATGGCATGCCAGAGGCTCAATGGCCAGGGCAAAAGGTAGGGGTGATGGAAGTCACCCCTGCCTCGTGCCTGGTCAGATCGGGAAGGCGTCTGAGAGGGCTCTGTTTATGAACACTCGGTCCGATGGGTTAGAGTATAGTACTCGTACTAGGCTGCGGAAGTGGTGCCCTGTGTTTACCACCACTAGCACTACCTCCAGGTAGGGCCAGTCGACTGTTTCAAAGGCTTTTTAAAAATCAAGCAACACATGGGCGAGGTAAGAGGTGAGAAGATGTTGGTGGGCCAGTGCCAAATGAAGACGCTGTATGCAGTGCCTAGTGCTGCGGCGAGGCAAGAATCTGCATTGGTCATGGTGGATTAGGCTGTTGATAACTGATATAAGGCGTGTAGCTAGGACCGTTGCATACATTTTAACTTCGATATTGATGAGTGAGATTGGGCAGTAATCTGAACATGAGGTTGAATGGGATTGTGTCTGGTACGAACACTATTGTTGCCATATCTGTCTCGGACTGGAAGGCACCCACCTCAACTACTTCTTCATAAAGCACGTGCAAGTATGAAATGAGTGTGTTTTGGAACGCTGTGTAATTTTCCGCTGGGAATCAATCAGGCACAGGTGTCTTTCCAGCAGCAGCTAAGGAGATGGCCTGTCCTATTTCCCTTTTTGTGATAGGTTGGTCTAGTAGGGTTGGTTCTGGCTCTGTGAGATGGGAGAGGAGAGTGAGGTCCAGCATCTCAGGCTCGAAGCCGTGGGGCCGGTCTACCACATAGAGCTGAGGATAGTCATTAGCGAAGGCTTTGGCGATGGAGGCAGGTGCGTGATGAGCTTCACCTTGTTGGTCACAAACTTCCAGGACTATTCAGTTCACCAAAGGTCGGAAGGCCAACCAGTGGAGCAGTTTGCCATTTTTGTCTCCTCATCCATAGACACGCGAGAGAGAGGACCTCCACTAGAGCTTCGCTGAATTAAGTGATATTTGTTTTATTTCTTCCCTTAGAAGCTCGATTGCCGGGTGTCTCGTTCTGCCCCGGCCACGGTCACTGTGAGCTCCAGATGGGTGGCCTGGGCCTCTAGGAAGGAGAGCTGGCTTTTCTTGGCCCTTCTCGTAGCTTTGAGATGACCCCTGGCAAGTCCACTGATCATGGCCTTGCTTGCCTCCCACAACGTGCCATACAGCTACTCACACACCCACTTATTCACCCATACAGCTTCTTAGACAACCAATTATTCAGCCACTCACACACTCACACACTCAAACAGTCACACACGCATCCCTTCACACATGGATACACACTGTCAGGTCTTTAAGTGGATTTGAGAGTGTCTGTGTGGGTCAGTAACTGGGTGTCAGTTTCTGTATGGGCCTGTGAGCAGGTGTGTGAGTGTCTGTGTGGGTGTTTGAGTGGGTGCATGAGTGGATCTGTGAGTGAATGCATGAGTACCTGAGTGGATTTGCGAGTGGGTGTGAGCATCTGACTAAGTGTGTGAGTGGGTGCATGAGTGTCTCACTGGGTGTGAGTGAGTGCATGACTCTCAGTGAATGGGTAAGTGAGTACATGAGTGTCTCAAAGGTGTGTGAGTTTCTGAATGGGCCTGTGAGTCACTGCATGAGTGTCTGAGTGGGTCAGTGACTGGGTGAGTAAGTGTCTGAGTGGGTGCATGAGTAACTCAGTGGGTTGAGGAGTGGGTGTAAGAGTGTCTTGGTATGTTTGCGAGTACCTGCATGAGTCTGTGATTCATTCTGTGAGTGAGTGCATAAGTGTCTAAATGAGCCTGTGAGTGGGTGCGTGATTCTCTGAGTTGGTCTGTCAGTGGGTGCACGAGTCTCTGAGTGGGTCTGTGAGTGGGTGTGTGAGTCTCTGAGTGGGTTTGTGAGTCAGTGCATACGTCTCCGAGTGTGAGTGGGTGTGAGAGAGTGTGAGTGGATCTGTGAGTGGGTGTACGCGTCTGAGTGAGTCTGTGGGTGGGTGCATTACTGTCTGAATGGGTCTGTAAGTGGTTGTAAGAGTGTCTGATTGGTTCTGTGAGTGGGTGCATGAGTGCCTGAATGGGTCTATGAGTGCATGTAAGAGTGTCTGAGTAGGTCTGTGAGTAGGTGTGTGAGTGTCTGAGTGGGTGTGTGAGTGGGTGTCTGAGTGGGTCTGTGAGCAGGTATACCAGTGTCTGAATGGGCGTGTGGGTGTGTGAGTGCCTGAGTGAGTGAGTGGGTATCTAAGTATCTGTCTGGGTATGTCAGCAGCTGTATCAGTGACTGGGCCACAACAGAACCATACCTGCCCCTTTATCCAACAAGAGTCCAATGTTTTGCTTACTAAGTGCTACCTCATTGGGTAAATATCTAGTAAGTATTCTACACTACAGCTGCGTAAATGGAAAATGAACACTAGGAAATGTCACAAGTGACCGTGTGTGCATTTTGGTAACGTGATTGTTCCTCTTGCGTCTTTATCCAGAAATCTGTGATAACATGAATATTCCTACAGAGCAGACAATGAGAGTGCAAAGGGGTAAATCTCCACCAAAGAGTGTCCATCTTCTTAACTATATGAAGTAAGTGCTTCTTTGTTTGGTGATGTCCTCATATTCCTCAGCATTAAGAACACTCACCAAAATTGGCGTTGTGGGGGCCTCTTCTCAAGCTGTCCATCATCGTAGCAAAAGGCGGGAAGACCTTTGCATACTACTAAGGTGGGCGGGGCCAAACGGGCAATGCTTCCAAGTGATTTGCATATTTGCACACTTGTAGTAATTTGAAGGGCAAACCATGGACTCTGTTCTCACCAGGAAAGAACAAGAAAGAGCCCCCTTGGCATAGCCACTACAAATTGCGCTTCAATAGATCAACGATGCATTTACTTCCACCAAGCATTTCAGATTGTCTTTCAATGTGGAACTGCAGTGAAAACATACTTGCTTTGCCTTTGATAGACCCATCCCCCCCAAAAAGTGGGGAGTGGAGACCTACAGCCCCCTCCATGGGCCGAGTTTGGCTCCGCACACCCATCCCCTGGGGCCCAGCCAATTATTGGAAGCCCTTCCCAGGCCTATTTCGGCCCCGGGGATCCCACCCTGGGGCCCATCCAATTGCTCTTTGGTGCCTACACAGGGCACTCAGTTTGCTACGTTGGGGACCACAGGGAGAGCTCCGAAGCCCTGCGGTTCCTGCCAGCTCTACGCCTCCAGCAGGAGGCAGGATTACTCCTGCACATAGGGAACATACAAACATGCTGCTCCCTGTGTACAGGAGTAATCCCTTTATCTGTTTTCTTGCCAGCTTGACAGCGGCGCAAGGAAACAGATGAAAACTCCACTTGCAGTGAGCGGGGTCGTTTTCCTGCTCCAAACCACTGGGAGCGGAGTAACTGTTTGCTCTCACTTGGCAGGAGCTGTCAAAGCTCCCACCAAGTGAAAGTAAACTACTATTTCACAAGGGTGAGCACCTCAGGAGACAGCAGGAGCGGGCCTTGGGAGGTGGTGGTCCCTAGGGCCATGAGTGGCTCCAGAGGGGGGCCTCCCCTCCTTTGTTGCTTAGAGATAGCCTCAGGGAGGTGGTGGTCCCCGGGGCTGAAAATGACCTGGGAGTGGGCTAAACATTTCCCCTTCATTAATACAATGATGTAGGCAGCGGGGAGATGGTGGTCCCTGGGCCAAATATGGCACAGTAGTAGGGGCCATCCGGTTTCCCCCTTCAAAATGTCCCCCCGGGCCCTCCATTAGAATGGAAGGGGACCACTTGGCCCCCCTTCAATATTTGGAATAAAGCCATGGGCAGGTGGTGGTCCCCAGGGCTCTTAGGAGTATAGGAGGGGGCTGCGCGGACCAGGAAGTATTGGCAGCCATTTTGTGACTCGGCTGAACTGCGTGACAAGAAAAAAGGTTAACAAACATGAAAAACAAGAAAAGGGGGCAGGGTAGAAACACCCTGACCCCGAGGCCTGCCCAGGGCCCAAAAAAGCATTAAAAAAAAAGAAAATCAGAGGGGTTCGCGTTGGATCCACAAATCCTGCCAAAAAAAACAAAGTGCAAGCTCCAGTGCTTCATTTTCTTTAAGCCCCCAGCTGGGCTAGGTCCTGGAGGCAACCTCCCCAGGGCTTTATTTTCAAACTAAAGGTGTGCGGGGGATTCTACCCCCTCACACAGCCCCGGGGACCGCCTCCTCCTAAGGGCTTATTATCCTAAATGCAGCGGGTCATGTGCTCCCCCTGCATGTGACTAAATTCAAAAGATGAGTGGGGGGCTCCAACCCCCCACAGAGCACCAGAGACCACCATCTCCCGAGGCTATATTAAAAAATAAAGTGTGGGGGGGCTCGACCCCTCCCACACCACCATCTCCCGGGGCTATTTTGCACATTGGAGGGGAGCCATGCGGGCCCCCCTCCTGGAGCCGTAAATGGCCCTGGGGACCGCCACCCCGCAGGGCCGGCTCCAGCAATGTCCTGGGGTGCCTAGCCCCATGATATTGACGTTTGCAATGGATATAGCGGGAGCACTACTCCCGACATGCCATAGCAAACTCTGCTTTGCTTCATGGAAGAGAGAGCATTGAAAATGCTCTGGCTTCCATGAAGCGGTACAGAATTGCTTTTGGGCAGAGGGAGCTGCATGTTTGTAGTTCCCTCTGCCCAAAAGCAATACCGGCTCCCAGAGGAGGCGGGGAGCTGGCAGGGACTGCAGGTGCCTTGAGGCTACTCCACGGTCCCCAATGAAGTGGTCATGTCCCAGGGGATAGGGTCTCCGGGGCAATACCGGCCAGATGGGGGCTGCGCAGGCCCCCTACCCATTTTTATTTTTTTTAAAATGCAAAATGCCTGGCCCCGGGGGATGAGGTCCCTTAAGCTGAAATTGGCCTCAGGAGGGGGGCCAAGCAGCCCCCCAAAAATTAAAAAATAAAAGACAGGGCAGGCCGTGGGGGATGGGGTCACAGGGACCAAAACTGGCCCAGTGAAGATGGGCCATGCAGACCCCCTGCCTTAAAAAAATAAATGAAAGAAAATGGCCAGGCCCCAGGATGGGGTCCCGGGAGGCAAAATTGGGCCCCTCCTCTTTGAAAACAAAAAAAAACAAAGGCCAAGCCCTGGGGGATGCGGTCCTGGGGGCAGAAATCGGCCTCAGAGGGAGGCCGCCTGGCCCTCCTCCCATTTTATAATTGTTAAAAAAATGGTTAGGCCCCGGGGAATAGGGTCACCGGGGCCCAAAAGGGAAAAGAAAAAGGGGACCACACAGCTCCCACTTCCTAAAAATAAAACAAATACCCCCTTTCTCAACTACTCTGCAAATGCGCCTCCTGGCGTGCTCTTGGTTGGGGGATAAAGTCCCCTTTGCTGCTAAGGGTCCTTAGGGGCCAACTTGCCCTCCTGTTACCTCCAGTAAGCCCCACACAGTGGGATTGCAGAGCAATGACCCATTTTCCACCACTCTTCAAACGTGCCTCTCAATGCCCTTCTGCTGGGGTCATGAGGTCCCCTTGCCTCCTGTGGGCTATAGGAGTAAAGAAGACTTAATTCTCCAAGTAGCAGTGCTTAGGAGGCGCGTTTGCAGAGTGATGCAGAAAGGGGCCATAGCCTCTGACCACCTCTCAGCAATCCAGCTGTGTGGGGCTCACCAGAGGTAACAGTAGGGCTAGTTTGCCCCAAGGGGACTTCATCGCCTAACCAAGAGCTTGCAGGAGAGGCACATTTGCAGAGTGGTGGAGAAAGAGGGCATGGCCTGCGACCACCTCTCAGCAATCCCACTGTGTGGGGCTTTCCAGAGGTAACACGTAGGCTAGTTGGCCCTTATGGACCCCCAGCAGTGAAGGGGACGTCATCCCTCAACCAGGAGCGTGCCAGGAGGCACATTTGCAGACTGATGGAGAAAGGAGGCATGGCTTGCTTTCAGAACTCAGCAATTCTGCTGTGTAGGACTTGCTGAAGGTAACAGGAGGGGTAGTTGGCTTCTTGGACATCCTTGGGGGCCAACTACCCCTCCTGTTACCTCCAGTAGGTCCTACACAGCAGGATTGCTGAGAAATTGTCAGAGGCCACGCCCCCTTTCCCCACCACTCTGCAAATGTGCCTCAGGGTGCACTACTAGTTGGGGGATAAAGTCCCCTGGGCTCCAGAGTGACCTTGGGGGCTAAGCAGCATTCCTGGTACATCCTGTAAACCCTACGCAGCAGAATTCCTGAGAGATGGTCGGAGGCCCAGCCCCCTTTCTCCACCACTATGCAAACGCGACAGCTAGTTAAACAACCTCAGAAATTCGCTGAAAAAAATAAAGGTTACAGGGATGTTATAGTTAGGAATTAGCATTTAGAAAAACAGTAGAACTTCATTAACAAAAATAGTTTCAGGGATGTTATAGTTAGGTATTAGCATTTTTAAAACTTTAGAAATTCACAGACAAAACTCCCATACAGACACTCACACACCACCACTCACCCATAGAACTACTCACACACCTAGTCACTCACCCAAAGAGTTAATCACACTGCCACCTACTTACCTATATAGTTATGCACACACCACCTCACATATTCATACAGATACTAAACTTTCTCTCTTATACAATCTTATACAAGCACATACTCATCCATACAGCCACTCTCACAATCACTAACACATACATTCACTTATATACTCCAACACTCACATATACTGCCTTTCACATATGCAGTTAAATGTAAATGTAAATGTAAATACATACGCAGTTGCATATGCAGTTACTCACCCATATACCACTGAGACATCCATTCACACACTGACACAGCCATACTCACCGATACAGCCCTCGCAGATGCACTCATGTACCAATATACTTAGTGAATCACCCACTCACACATCCATGTGGGAGCCACACACATCCCACCCACCCACACAGACACCCAGACATATAGGCACTCGGACAATCAATCAATAACCCATATAGACACTCATGTAGCTACTTACCAACCCATGCAGCCACTTACATACCATCTGACAGGCTGATACAGACTTTCACACAGATTAGTCACTCACCCATACATTCACTGAGACACGTATAACCAGTCACCTATACATTTAGTCACACACCCACTGAATCATCCGTACAGATACTCATACACCCAATTATTCTTCAATACACCTTTGCATATATATATATGTATATTCACTGAAAGAAACATAGGTTTCAGGCACGTTATAGTTAGAAATGAGCATTTAACTATACCTAGACCTAACTATAACTCGCGCCCCGCAATGCACTGCTGATGATGTCACATATTACATCACTCATGACATGTTCAGTGACATCACTGATGACATCTCAAATGATAATAGACTATAGGGACTTTGTTTACGTTTGTTGTTTTGTGTTTACCCCGTCCCTTTGCTTTGCACTGGGGTAGCTCCCTTCTTTGTTGATTAACCAGGCCTAGAGTGAGTGCTACCCTAAAAGACACTTAGAATACAGTGAAAACACCTACATACACTAGGGAACACTATGCGTTAGGGTACCCCTTGACTCCTGAGGGTCCCTGGGGTCCAACTAGCCGACTAGGTACCTCCAGTAAGCGCCAAAGAGCTGCATTGCAGAGAGGTGTAAAAAGGGGCATAGCCTGGACCACCTCTCTGCAACACAGGCCTGTGGCGCTTACTGGAGGTACCTGGTGGGCTAGTTGGCCCCCAAGGACCCTCAGGATTGAAGAGGAATAAATTCCCCAACTTAAAACGCGCCACAGGGCGTGCTTGCACACATGTCACCTCAGGCCCAGCCCCCTCCCTTCACCACTGAGCAAACGCGCCCGTGGCACTTTTTAAGTTGGGGGATTAAGTCCCCTTGAATCCTGAGGGTCCCTGGGGTCCAACTAGCCCACTAGGTACCTCCAGTGAGCACCACAGAGCTGCATTGCAGAGAGGTGTAAAAAGGGGCATGGCCTGGACCACCTCTCTGTTGTGCTTACTGGAGGCACCTGGTGGGCAATTGGGCCCCCAGGACCCCCCAGTATTAAAGGGGAATTAATTCCTCAACTTAAAACGTGCCACAGGGTGCGTTTACAGAGTGTTGCTGGGAGGGGGCAGGGCCTCCGGCACGATCGCTGTCTTTTTTTTTTTCTTTTTAGAGGGGGGAGAAGTGTGGCCCTCCGTCTTTGGGCCCTGGGGACCCCATCCCCCAGGGCCTGACCCCTTTTTAAAAAATATATATATGAACGGCAAGGGGGCCACGTGGGCCCAACTCCCATGGCCAATTCCAGCCCCGGGGACCCCATCCTCCGGGGCATGGCCACATATAGCTTTGTGTTTTATGAAGAGGGGTGCTTGGCCCCCCTTGTGAGGTCTCTATTGGCACCGAGGAACCCATACCCCGGGGCCAGCCTTTATTTATTTATTTATTTTGGGAAGAGGGCCACTTCTAGCCCCTGTGACCCCCGGGGTAAGCCCTATCCGTTGGGGACCGTGGGGGGAACCCCAATGCCCCCATGGCTCCGCCGGCTCCCCGCATCCTCCAGGAGCCGGCATTGCTTTTCCACATGGGGAGCTGCTGATATGCAGCTCCCCTTGTGGAAAAGCAATTCTGCTTTGCTTCATTGAAGCAAGAGCAGGCTTCCCTGCTCTCGCTTCAATGATGCAAAGCAGTTTGCAATGACAGGGCGGGAGCCGAACGGCTCTCGCCCTGTCATTACAAACGATTCATAAAGGGGGTGGTGGTGATGGACAGAGCATCTGAAGTAAGCAGAAAACTCCTACCCAGTCAAAAGATCAGGGCTTGATCCATCACCGTTTTTTAGCTTACTGCACTATCCCAGTTCAGAACCTGGCTACATGCAAATTAGTCTGACCCTGGCCCAGTGCATCATGGGAACAGGTCAGACCAAACTACCAAGCCAATTCTTTACTGGAAAGGAAACAAGCTTCCGGGGACCGGTTTCTGGCATTACAGCGGTCTTCGGCCCGGCTTGCTTTAATCCTGATGGTGCAGTGAGCAAGGGGCTCATGTCTGAGCATACCCTTCCACTCCTATAGTGGCCAAAACGATTCATAAAGGGGGTGGTGATGGACAGAGCATCTGAATTAAGCAGAACACTCCCACCCAGTCAAAAGATCAGGGCTTGATCCATCACCGTTTTTTAGCTCACTGCACCATCCCAGTTCAGAACCTGGCTACATGCAAATTAGTCTGACCCTGGCCCAGTGCATCATGGGAACAGGGCAGACCATGATGATGGGATGGTGCAGTGAGCTAAAAAACGGTGATGGATCAAGCCCTGATCTTTTGACTGGGTAGGAGTGTTCTGCTTGATTCAGATACTCTGTCCATCACCACCCCCTTTTTGAATCGTTTTGGCCACCACCAGTGTGGAAGGGTATGCTCAGATGTGAGTCCCTTGCTCACTGCACCATCAGGATTCAAGCAAGCCGGGCCGAAGACGGCTGTAATGCCAGAAACCGGTCCCCGGAAGCTTGTTTCCTTTCCAGTGAAGAATTGGCTTGGTAGTTTGGTCTGCCCTGTTCCCATGATGCACTGGGCCAGGGACAGACTAATTTGCATGTAGCCAGGTTCTGAGCTGGGCTGGTGCAGTGAGCTAAAAAACGGTGATGGATCAAGCCCTGATCTTTTGACTGGGTAGGAGTGTTCTGCTTAATTCAGATACTCTGTCCATCACCACCCCCTTTTTGAATCGTTCTGTCATTGCAAACAGCAGTGTCCCAGGGGTGGAGACCTCAGGACACTCCGGGAGCTGGCCCTGGGGGGTGGTGGTCCCCAGGGCCATTAAGGGCTCCAGGAGGGGGGCCCCCTCCCAATGTGTGCACAGCCCCGGGGAGGTGGCGGTCCCCGGGGCTCGGGGTTTACATACATAGTGCCCAGGGAGGTGGCAGTCCCTGGGACGTGTAGGGGGGCTTGAGCCCCGCCACACAGGTTCTTTTTTTTTTACAAAACAAGTCCCGGGGGTGGCGGTCCCCGGGGCTGCGGGGGGGGGGGGCATGTGCCCCCCGCAAATATTTAAGAAAAGCCCCAGGGGATGATGGTCCCCGGGCTTGGGGGGACTTGGAGGCCCCCACACATTAAAAAAACCAAAAACAAGCCCCTGGGGGGTGTTGGTCCCCGGGGCTGCGGGGGGGGGGGTAGTGCCCCTGCAAATATTTAAGCAAGGCCCCAGGTGTGGTGGTCCCTGGGCCTTGGGGGCCCTCTGGGCCACCGCATTACAATACGGCATGCCCCCGGGACTTCGCTCACCTTGGGGCTAAATAATAACGAAGCGCGGGAGCCCGCGATTCGTTTTTTTTGTTTTCACGGCAGGATCCGTGGATCCTCTGTGACTTTTGCTGTTTAAAGAAAAAATACTTTTTTGGGCCCTGGGAGTCCTTGTGGGACCCCCTAAGCAGGCCTAGGGGGTCAGGGTGTTTCTACCCTGCCCCCTTTTCTTGTTTTTCCCGTTTGTTTTTCTGTTTTTTTGTGACTTGGTTCTACAATATTCATTTGTTATGTATCTGCCCCGAATTGCAAACTGAAAGAAAAACTAAACTTAAGACACTTTTTAACATGCGAGGAATAAGGTCATGTAGGCAAGCTTTGATCAGGTGTCTACATTCCAATGATATTATTATGAATTCTGCCGTTGTAAACTTTCTACTAAGAGTAAGAGTCAATTAAATTCTGTCCAAAAGAGCAAGCCATTGCAAGATGTCCCACCATGAATGAAAATGATTAACACCAAACTCCACAACCAAATGCAAGAGTATGTGGTGTCCCAAGTGATATAATAAAATAATCATAAATACATAACGAACTTAAATCGCACAATATTTCATACGAAATACACCAAGTTCAGAAATTGCCAATTTTCTCAATAGGTATTGTCCCTGGAGGACACTGAAAGCTGAAAAGTGAGACAAAGAGGGGGACAGAAGGGGATGGGAGAGAAAAGAGGAAAGACAATCAAATTCAAACCAACTCAATTAAACTACATACACATGTTTATTGCTGGCCTGTTAATCCGTATTAACAAAAATGAGGTACTTCCCATCAGCCTATAGGGATGTGCAGTTTCTCACTCAAGTTAAGTCCTCCTGGGCACTTACTGCCGAGCAAGATTATACATTCAGACTCTTTCTGTCTTAGCTGTATCTCTCTGTTGCCATCTCTGGCACTCCTTTTGATCCTGTCAATGCCAAAAAACACAAGAAGACTAGCATCCTGACCAAGTTTTAGGGCCCAATGTCTGGCAAAGGCATATGCAGTGTCAAGATTTTTAATTGGCCTGTAGTGTTTTCAAAACCCTCTTCTTCACTGGACCTATGGTACTTCCCACATACCTAAGCCCACAGGGACAGGTGAGAACATAAATTACCACTGCATGCGATACATTTCTTAATTTTCTGTTCCCTACCTGTAGCAATCTGATATGTCTTCACCTTCTTGCTTTGTTTACAAGCTTTGCACTTCCCAAATTGAAATAAAAACACCTTGCTCCCTCAACCTAACCTCCATTTTGTTCTGTGTACTGAAGTGGCTGTGGACCAAAGCATCTTGTATGACTTGGGTTTACGGTAGGTGATTTGTGGTGTTGGGGGAATCTTCTTGCTTATAACAGGGCCACTTCTTACCAAATGCCAATGCTTGGTAATCATTCTCTTGACTGATTGACTGTCGTGATTAAATGTTGTAATCAGTCGTACCACACTGTCTTCTTTTTTACTCTGTCTTTTTGTGAGAAGTGAATCACGTGACATGTTCTCTGCTTTGAATCCGGCTGTCTTGAGTACTTTCCTAGGGTATCCCTGAATCTCTCAAACATCCTATCTCTTTCCTGATAGTACCCTTCACTCGAGATACAATTCAGTTTAGCCCTAAATAGTTCCCCATAAGGGCTACTCCATTTGAGATTGCTAGGATATTGGCTCCCAGCATGTAAAATGCTGTTACCTGCCATCTCTTTCAGAAACAGGCTGGTAGTGATCTTCTTTTCCAATATCTCTACTCTCACATCCAGAAATTCCATCTCAGTAGCGTGTAACTTGTGAGTGAAAGAGAGATTCAAATCATTAGAGGGAAACATGTGTCAGGAATTCCTCAGGATCTTTTTGAGGACCCTCCCAGATAACAAACTAATCATCTATATATCTCGTCCAGAATGCAATCTGTTTGGTCTATCTCTCATTATCCTCAATAAACATTCGAGTTGCCTCCCACCAGCCCATGAAGATCCCTGCATAACTTGGTGCGAAGCAACTTCCAATCACAGTACCTGTGAGCTGGCGAAACCAGGTGTCATTAAACAGAAATAAATTATTGTTAAGACAGAAAGACAGCGCTTCAAATAGCATGTTTGAATGGTCATAGCGATTCAGTGGTTTGTCCCTAAAGAAGTATCTGCACACTTCAATGCCCTGGATGTGATTGGTGTATGTATACAGTGCAACTACATCTAAGGTGACAAGAAAATAATGTGACTGCCAGGGAATATCATGGATCTTGGTAACAAAGTCAGTGCTATCACGGCAGTATGATGGTAAAGACAGCACACAGGGCAGCAGGAAAAATCCAGGAAACCTGGATGTGGGATCTACGAAACTCCCATTGGCAGAAACTATAGGCCTCCCTGGGGATTCACCTTGTCCTTGTGAATCTTCGGCAGCATATAGAAACAAGCGGCTATGGGTTGTTTGAACCATAAAAATAGATACTCATCCATACTAATCAGCCCTTTGTTTCTCCATATAGGTAACATGCCCTGATATGTCGCGACAGCTTGATGGTACATCTGTAAAGTGGTTCTTTCATAATTCCCCAAATTACCCAACTGCATGCATGCTTCCTTAGTATATTTGGTAACATCCCACAGAACCACATTACCACCCTTGTCTGAAGGTTTTATGACCACATTATGATCCTCCCTCAAAGATTTAATGGCTTCTATCTGTCCCTTGCTCAAATTGTTAGCATAGCTGTCTGTGGCCTTAAGCCAAGAGGTTGTCATCAAAGATTTACATAGCTGTATTGCACAAGGTATATCTTATGTGTAATTCAAGGTTGAAACTGTGTCATCACCCCCTATATGTACATCAGATGTTTCAATTGCTGGCTACTTATATCATCTTAGTTGTAATTACAAAGGCGAGGAGAATGGGGATCCATTTGATCCCACATATAGAACTACAATCTGTGAAGAGTGGGGGATTAACAGTGATTTGAGTGCACACAAACGTTTTAAACTTAAATCTAAGTTTATCCCCTAGACATCTAGGGACAATATAGATGTATTCAGTGATGTGGTAATAAAGGATCTTATGACACAGATTGACATGAAAAGGTACACAGATACAGAACTTGACAGCACATCAGCATGAAGTATTGATGTCATTTCACAGTGGTGAGAAGATTGTTGTAAAACTCTTGGATAAGGATGGCAATGTTGTGGTTCTATTGAGAGAGAAATATGTTGAGGAAGCCTATAAACAACTGGCAATGACTGAATGCTATATGAAGATTGATAAACAGAAGTATCTTGACTTAAAATTCTTCAAATTTCCAGAAAAATATTTTAAAAAGCTAAAATAGCTTTCTTTCCTTCGTAAATTGCCACCACTGACAGCACACCAGAGCATTTTTCAAAATGGTAAAATCTTTTCTGCAGCCAATAACCGACAAACAAAGCGTGCCTGCCTCCCAAGTACTGGCAGAAGACCTCTCTGATTCTTTCACACAAAAGTAGAAAAAATCTATTCCAAGTTCAATATGCAGTCTGTCCCCGTTGTCCTCAAACTGACCCCCACAACCTCTCCAACCAAGCCAATGCTGAAGCTTGAATCATTCGACACTATTCCACTAGCTGCCTCAGAACAAATAATTCATGAAATCAAATCTGGCTCCCCCCTCGATCCCTGTCCCCCTTTCTGCTCGTGCAGGGGGCACTTGCCATCATCTCACAAATCAATGCCCTCTCCAACCTGTCTTTAGAATGTGGTGAGGTACCTCTTAGCTGGAAGAAAGTCCTGATAAGTCCTCTCCTTAAAAATGCCAACTCGCGCATCCTGAGCAATTTCAGGCCCATCAGCTCCTTCCCCATCTCCACAAAATGCTATAAGTCCTGGTGAACCGTCAGATCAGTATGAAATTCTTCAACCCCCCAGTCAGGCTTCCATACCAGCTTCAGCACGGAATTAGCCCTGAGTCTACGAATACATCAGAGCTAGGGCATAAGGCAGTGGTTAATCTATTAGATCTCTCCGACACATTTGAAACTGTATCAAGCAAGATACTTTTACAAAGGCTTGTGCAGATGGGTTTCACTGGCCTTGCCCTTGAATGGCTCAGTTCCTTCCTGGCAAACAGACAACAGACGGTCTTCGTCTCCCCTTTTACCTCTCAGTCCAGGGCCACAAGCTGTTGTGTCTCTCAGGCCTTCCACCAGCTCAATGACAATATTACTGTGAACTTCCAGGGATGACTTGCTTCCATTGCTCAATGGATGCGTGACCATTGCCTACAAATCAATTCCGACTAAGCCGAGATTGTAATGTTTGGAGCATTCTCCCTGCTGGATGCACTGCGCCTCTGGTCATCTAACCTAGGGCCGGCACCCGCCCCCCCTACAGCTGTAAGGAACCTGGGGGTTATGAGGGACATTGCCTTGTCCTTGAAACCACATGTCAAAGCCACCGCAGGCAATGTTTTGGACTGCTGAAGTCCCTCAAAAAACGTCGTAAGTACCTCCCCCTTGACACCCTGAAAGAACTGTACACAAGCTAATCACCTCCACACAAGATTACGCTAACGTACTCTATCTTTGTGCCCCCCAGTAACTGATGTCTTGTCTGCAACTAGTGCAAAACGCCACAGTCAGGCTCATTCTGATCATCCCCAAGGAATCAAAGATCTACACCTGCTACTGATCAACTCTAGAATAAAATTTAGGCCAATTATGATCACTTGTAGAGCACACCACCAGAAGGCCACTAGATACATCAAAGACAAGCTCAAATGCTACTCTCCCACAAGGGATCTTTGCTCCTCCAACCATAAACTTCTGTGCATTCTTAATAATAATGGGTTTTATAGAGCGCGAACAGCTGCCTCACATGGAGGTGTCCCGGCACTGTGAGAACAGACTAGCCATATGTCGTGTGGCAGATCTTAGCGTTGTGTAGTGAATAGCCAGGTTTTTAGCAGTCGTTTAAAGCAAGTTTCAGAAGGGGCCTGTTGTAGGGCAGGAGGGAGAGAGTTCCATAACCCCGCCACATTGGCCGAGAAGGTTCTTCCACTCAGCCGCACTCTTCGCGCTCGAGGGACCACGAGCTGTACCCGCCCATTGGAGCGGAGGGTCCTTGACTGATGATACCTGGGTAGCCTGGCTCTCAAATAGTTAGGACAGATGCCAAACAGGGACCTGAAGGCCAGCGTCAAGGTTTTGAACTTGATCCTACTGGCCACTGGGAGCCAGTGCAGTGCCCGGAGATGCGGAGAGACTGGGTGCTTGAAAGGAATACACCCCAGCAGTCTCGCAGCCGCATTCTGCACCATCTGTAGGCGCTGGATTAAATATTGGGAAAGACCCAGATAGAGTCCGTTGGCGTAGTCCAGCCTCGATGTTACTGTGGCGTGGACTACAGTTTTACGACACTCTTCTGGTAGAAGTCTCAGGATCTTGCGCAGGTTCCTCAGCTTGGTTAAACAGCATCCTGCTACCTGCCGAATATGAGAGGCAAAAGAGAGACTGCTATCCCAGCGGACTCCCAAATTTTTAGCACTCTGGCTCGGCGACGGAGGCGTCCCCATTTCCACCGGCCACCAGAGCTCTGCAGGGGAGGGCGACCCCTTGCCAAAGAAGATAACCTCTGTCTTCTCAGCATTCAATTTAAGTTTATTAGCGTTCATCCATCTGGCCACATCTCGGAGGCACCCCTTAAAAGTTGCAAAAGCCTCTTCCGACACCTCCGAGTATGGAAACACCAGCTGGGTGTCGTCAGCATAGGATATTGCCTTGACCCCCCAGTTTGAAATGAGTGTAAACAGAGGTGCCAAGTAAACATTAAATAGTAGCGGGCTCAGTGCCAATCCCTGGGGAACACCACATTTTATCTTGGAGGGTTTAGATACAATATGACCCAATGCCACCTTCTGTGTTCTCAGTGACAGGTATGACTGAACCCATCCCAATGCTTGGTCCTTTAGCCCTATCTCTGCCAGCCGTTGTATGAGCCTATCATGATCCACCGTATCGAAGGCGGCCGACAGATCGAGGAGAACCAGCATAGCTGATTCCCCGGCATCCATCGACCACCTCACTGATTCTGCTACTTCAATGAGTGCAGTCTCCGTGCTAAAGCCCGGTCTAAAGCCTGATTGAGTCTCATGTAAGACGTCATTGTCCTCAATGAATTTGTTAAGCTGGCACTGGATTATCTTCTCAAGCATTTTTCCTGGGGCCGCCAGGAGAGAGATTGGCCGCAGGTTGCTCAGATCCAGCGGATCCCCATTTGCTTTTTTCTTTAATGGGAGGAGAGTGGCATGCTTCCATGCGTCCGGGAATACCCCTGAAGTAATGGACCCATTCCAGATGGACTGTAGCCAGATCAGGAAGCAGATCTTTCCCGGTCCCGGCCCTGGGTCTCTGAAATGCTCTCCCGCCCTCCCTTCATACCATTTCCAGTGAAAGCCTGTTCAAGACACAGTTAAAAACAGCCCTGTTTGCAAACTGTAACCCTCTGCTCTGACCTGACCCGTGCAAGTGCCAGGACGTTTCTTTTGAAGCAGCAGTTGTGCTCTATAAGTATCTCTTCATTCATTCATTCAAATGAGGTACAAAGAGACAAAGAGAAATTATTAGAATGATACAAAGGGCAATCCTTGACTGGGATGAATACCGTTTTTTTAAGACTGATTCAGCAACAACACCAACACCTTATCTCTTACCCAAGATACAGAAAAACAGGGAGGACCCTCCAGGATGCCCTATTATTTCAGCAAAGAACAACTTTCTGGAAAAAGTCTATATATGTTGACTATTTCTTGTCTCTTTTTTTTTTTGTTCTGAGCCTTACATCATATGACAGGGACACAAAGGTTTTCATTAACAAGATCTAAAAGATTGATTGCAGATATAATTTTCTTTTAGTAAGCCTAGATCTCAATCAGTTATACAGAAGTATTCAACATCACAATGGTGTCCTGGCATGTAAATATTATGCGAGGGCACGAGGCATCAATTTTCTAGAACATACATATATGTTACTGTAAATGATTAATACATGTTTGAATGAGAATACATTTCCCTTCAAAAGGCAACACTATAAACAAGTGCAAGGTACTGCTATAGGCACCAGCGTCACCCCCAGCTATGTGAATCTATTCATAGGCTGGTGAGAGGAGCAGGTGCTCTGGGCTTCAGAAATGAAGCACCACACTGACAACATTGTAATCTGGCTGAGATACATGGATGATGTGTTTCTGATCTGGAAAGGGTTAAAAATGAATTTATAGCTCTCCTGTTATCTATCTACATCCTGTGAACCTTGTGTGTTTTTGCCATTCGGCTGCTGGAACCTGCGGGTTCTCTCTGGCTTCCCTGCACCATGTGCTATCTATCGCACCCAACCTCCAACCGTGGTACGGGCATCCTGTGAACCTTGTGTGTTGCTGCCTTTTGCCTGGTGGATCCTGCAAGAGACTAATTCCCAGACTATCTGCCATTTGGGAGGAGGGGCTCTCTCGGGTTTCGTCGGGCACTATATAGCACCTAACCACGCTGTGGGATGTGCACAGGCCACGCCTTGGTGAAGCTGAGCCAAGGGAGGACCTGTCCTTCTCCCGTCAGCCCCAGAAAAGAGCCAGGGCATAGCCACCCCTTTGGCTTTCACTCAGGATGTCTTCTGACACGGACGGTAAGATTTTATACCTTTTGTGGGCAGTCCTGACTCACAACCAAGGGCTTATTCCATACTCGGCCTGTGTGTTGTTGGCAGCATTGTATCTCCTAGACCTCTACACAAGAGGAGGGCGTGCCAAGATTGGGAGGCAGCAGATCCCTTGTATTTGTGTGGAGCAAGGATTAATGCCTTGGGCCTCATTTTTTCTGCCCCTTCAAGTCCGCCAAGTCTACATCTAATTAAACACAATGGACACTGTGCTCAACAAGATTTGTGTTTGCCTTTTGTGATATCTTTCATTTGTTCAGTTTGGAAACAAGGATGTTTGAGGGGGTTTTGATTTCATAATATTTTGATTGTTTCTCCCTCAATTCCAAGCTGAAGATCCCTGGATCAAGCATTTGACGCGACCTTGTTCTTAACTCGTTAACTTTTTTCAATCTTTACACTTCCAGGTCTGGCCATAGACATTTGCGCAGCAGGTGTAGGTTTTTTCTCTAGGAATATTTTCTGGCTACTCCACATTGTTGAACGCTCAGCTCTGTGTGTTGATTGTGGTTGTTATTATTGCTCTAAGGGCCGTGAAGGTAAAGGGCTTTTGCATCAAGGGTCTCGATTATTTCGTTATCTCAATTGGTGCCCTGTACAATTAAATCCCTATGCAAGTTTGAACAATGTAACCTGTAAATGTTCTGTCTTTCCTTTAAGTATTTCTCTTTCCCTGTGCAATACTCGTTGCCTCTCTAACCAAACATCTAGCCCAGTTAGAGGACATAGATTTTCTGCCTTTACAATAGGGAAAAGGAAAGCATTGACAATCCAGTTAAAACAAAGAAGTCCAGGAAACAGGTGAAACTTGTGTTATCTAATTGCGCCTTAAATGAAATTGATGTCCTGATGGAAGAAATTGAGGGACTCCTGAAAACCAAAATGCAAGAAAAAATTCTGTCTCCCACAGAAAGCAGTAAGGGATCCGTCAAGTCCTACTAGGTCAAACCCAATGGGAGGTAAAATTGGGGTATTACGAAGGAGGCTCAAATCGACCATGCCAACTCACAGGTTCCCCAGAGCAACCTAGCGGGTCCTGCTGCCCATGAGAAAGCCCAAGAAGCACAGGCAAACGCACCAGGTGTTATTACACTTGAATTGCAAACAGATTTCAAATTCTGGGGGATCTGGATTATGATCTGTTGCAATCTGTCTACTCCCCTGTCGTCAGCCCAAGCTCCTCCAAGTTGTTTAAATGATACCTCCCATCTTCATACTGGAGATGAGGTAGGGGACAACTTAATTTTCTGAAGTCTGAAATACGGGTGTTAAAAAATGCTGTTTCCTCACTTTCCCAAATACAAAAGTGAAGAAGCTGGGACTGTTACATGAAACCATAGCTAAGAGAGGGCAGAACAATACTCATTGTCACCCAGACACCTTAGCATCATCAATGCCCACTCTGGGACCTCAACACTGTTCAAGGACTAAAGAAGGCATCCCCTAACTAAAAGAGTTGCAAGGCTGGGGACCTCCCCTTTGTTTAAAATCTGTTTTTATTTTCAGCAAGGGGAAAGGGTCATACTCCACAAGGGAATCAAATACACAGCGATAAGCCTACAACCCTATTCAGGGCCGTCCGCGTGGAAGAAGAGCATATCAGATGGCATTAAATTCCAGGGGGGAGGAGAGTTATACACAGCGTTGCGCCTACAACCCCAGAGGGGCCGGGCGCGATCTAATGGCAGAGCACAACATTAGGTAGGTCTGTGGAGTGGTAAGACCCTGGGCGCCGTTCTATGCTATAGACGAGCAACAGGCCCGTATGGAACAACTATTTCAACAGGGCATCAGGGCCCGAAGAGCAGACAGTAATAGCAAGAAGAAGAACAGCCAGAGAAGGATAAGCAGGGAAAGGAGGTGGGATAGGAGAGCAAGAATAGAGACAGTGCGCGAAGAGGGGAGGGCTCGATGTTCCAGCCTATTGACGGCAGCGGTGAGGCGCAGCTTAGGGGGACAGTCATGGTAGCAATTTGCTCGTGTCACGGGGGGCAAGAGCATCCTCAAACAATCTCAGCGCCCTGAGTTTGATAGGCACGTAGCGCGCCCGTTCAACTGCGCAAAGGTATTTGACTAGGGGCTGCCACACAGCTTTGAAGCGGGTGTCGCGCGCCTGCAGGTGGGCTGTGAAGAGCTCCATCGTAAGGACATGCCAGAGGCGCACGAACCAAGCCGCGATTGGAGGAGCCTCTGGCTTCTTCCAGTATAAGGCTATGAGCTGTTTGGCAGCACCCAGCATTTGGAGCGCCAGGATCCAATCACTCCTGGTAAGGGCCTTTAGAGCAGCAGGTTTAACACCCAGCAGGATGATGGTAGTGAGTTCAGGCAGAGAGAACCCCAGCACCCCCCTGATGTGGCTAAGGACCTCCTTCCAGTAGAGAGTTAGTGCCGGGCACGCCCACCAGATATGAATGAGATCCCCCGTTGCAGATCGACACCGCTAACACAGTGGTGAGGAGGTAGGAAACATCTGTTGCAGGCGCTGAGGAGTATAATACCATTGAGTCATTAATTTATAGGCATTTTCCCCCTGTGGGATGCTACGGTATATTTTGGGGATGTCCCGCCAGAGCCTATGCCATTGCACAGGGGTAATGTCCGTGTCTGACAATGCCTGCCATCTGTCCTGGTAGGGGTGGGAAGGCAGTGTCTGCGGGTGTTGCAGGATCTGGAAATATGAGATACCAGTCCTTTGGATTCGATGGGGTGGCGGGCCAGCCGCTCAAAGAGGGTGAAGGCTCGCGTGGCTGCCTGGTACATTGCATCTGCCGTCACCCAAAGTCGCAGCTGGGTATACTGCAGTTGCGCCGTCACCGGGACACGGAACTCTTCTCTACATTGGGTGAAGGATGTTAGTTTGCCCTCCTCAAATAGGTCCGTAACCACCCTGCAGTCCCCTTGTGTCCACTTGGCAAAGGCCCGCGTTTGATGTGCCGGCGGAAAAGACGGATTCCCTTCGATCGGGGTGTGCGGCGAAGGAAAGGTCGTCAGGCCTCTGCGCACCGCTACAGCGTCCCAGATGTCGAGCTCCGTCTTCGTGGGGACCGACAAGTAGGCGCTCTTAGAGCGTGCCGCCTGCTGATGCCAGACTAGGTCCCAGATGGTACACCCTGTCACAGCCCGGTCCATGTGATGCCATCCCTTTTCACTCTCCATCACTCCTCACTCCACCACAAAGCGGAGGTGCGAGGCCCAGTTGTAATCCAGTAAATCGGGGCAAGCCAGTCCCCCCCTATCCCGCGGTGTCATTAACAATTTCTGGGAGAATCGAGGCCTCTTACCGCCCCAGATGAAGGCTGTGAGGGAACGCTGGAGATCGCGGATGTTGCTAAGCGGGATGGGCATGGGGAGACACTGAAATAGGTAAAGGATTTTAGGGAGGATTGACATTTTGATGGCGTTGAGCCTGCCCAGCCATGTCAGCACCAGGGGCTTCCACTGTCGTAATTCCTCCAGGACCGATCGTCGGCACTCCCGCCAGTTGACTTGCGACCATGTGTCCAGGGAAGGGGTTATCTGCAATCCGAGGTAACGGATGCTCTGGGCGGCCCACTGGTATGGTGCCAGTTGCTTGAGGCGAGGGACGTCCGCCTCAGAAACGGTAATGTTGAGCGCCCAGGACTTGCCGTGGTTAATCTTAAGGCCAGAGACCCGCTCGACAAGGGTCCGCGCAGAGTGGAGTGCCGGCAGAGACTCGTCAGGGTGAATGAGGGTGAGGAGAAGATCGTCAGCAAACAGCGCCACCTTGTTCTCACAGCCCCCTCATGTGGATGCCATGGATGTCAGGTGCCCGATGGATCATTGCCGCCAGCGGCTCCCCCACTAGGGCGAAGAGCAAGGGTGATAGGGGGCATCCCTGTTGGGTGCCCCTGCGGATGGGGAACGGCGCAGAGAGCTGTCCATTGACCAGAATCCGGGCCTGCGGAGCAAGGTATGGCGCCATGATTCTAGTGATCATGTCCGGTCCCAATCCAATCTTGCCCAGGACCGCCCGTAAGAAGGTCCAGCCCACCCGGTCAAAGGCCTTCTCCGCGTCCAGCGAGAGGAGGCAACCCGGAATTTCCCAGTGATGCACCTTCCCCACCAGGTGAGCCACTTTGCAGACGTTGTCTGCCCCCTGCCGATTGCGGATGAAGCCAACCTGATCCGGGTCTACAAGACCCGGCATGTGGGGGTCCAAACGCCTCACCAGGAGTTTGGTGTAGATCTTAAAATCAGTGTTCAGCAAGGCTATTTGGCGGTACGAGGCACACTGCGTTGGATCCTTGCCGGGTTTTAGAATCAGTGCTATCTCCGCCATTCCCATGCCTCGAGACGGGCCCGCCGCATCGGTAAATGAGTTGAACAGTCTCAAGAGGTGAGGTCCGAGCTGCGTCTGAAACATACGATAAAAAGATAGGGGCAGACCATCCGGTCCTGGAGTTTTCCCAAGGGGAAGATCCCGGTTGGAGGCTGCTATCTCCTCCTGGACGATCGGGGTTTCCAAGGCCGTCCCATGGCACGGATGGAGCGGCGTCCCCGTATAGGCTTGCAGGACCTCCGCCAAAGCTCCTGGGTCTGGTGGCTCCTCCTGATAATGCGCGGTGTAGTAGGCGCGGAACGCCTCGCATTTACCTTTCTCTGAGACGGCTTGCGTCCCGTCAGGGATCTGAACACTCGCGATTTGGGCATTGGCCACCCGCGCCCTCAATCGCCTTGCCAACAAGCTGCCTACCTTGTCACCACCCTCAAAGTATTTCTGCTTCAGGGCCAACAGGGAAGACTCCGCCTTGTTGGTGCGCAAGAGTCGGAGCTGTCCTCTGAGATTGGCCAACTGCTGTCGAGACACTGCGGAGGTGCTAATTTGGTCCCGCTGTTCCTCTCGTTTTATATCTCTCTCCAGCGTATCCTCGAGGGTCCAGGCCGCGCGAGCCTGTGCAATCGAGAGGTGCCCCCGAATGGTCACCTTGAAGGCGTCCCATAAGACAGGGAAGGGCGTCTCCGGCTGTCAGGATCCCAAATCCACTAGTCGCTACAACCATCCGTGAGCAAAATCATTGGACTAAGTCAGAGCAAAAGACAAATTCCTGGTCCACGATGTTTAAGAGATGGAAGCTCAAGATGGCCGCTGGGTCGCTCCGCGGTCAGCAGTCTAGTGTTTAAGGTTCCATTTAGCCGAGCTTAGGTGAAGCGTGTGAAGACTCGAAACTACGCACTTCACCGACGGCGTTCCCTGAAGAAGAAGCACGGTCAGAGTCTGAAAGAGTTTTGAAACATAGAACCGGAATATTGAGTGACGGAGTAAAAGCCAGTGTTTAGAAACCGTTTTCTGTTCTTAGTTTCCTAGTTTCCCATCTCCCGAATTCGTTTCAGTTGTGAAACGAAAGCCCATTCCCATTTCCCCGTTCAGTAAAGTTAAGAGACCAGTAGTCATCCTGAGGTAGCATAAAATACTTCGCAACAGAGTTAGGGAGTGCCCTGAGGAGAAAGAAGGTCGTGAGCCTCAGCGCATTTCGTCAGCACAAGAACGAGTCAGGAAAAGGCATTCATTGACGAAGTCTCTGCAGCGCAGGAACTCCTGTCGAGAAGAAAGAAGTCCAGAGATAAGTGAAATAATCTTTAGGCTTGTGTAAATAACATGAAGTAAAGACTGAAATGATACTTACCATATATTAGTTGAGATATCGCATAACAACAAGCCAGAATCTGGAGTTGTGCATATCGACACCTAGAAGATAGAACCCACAGGAATAATAAGAAAGAAAGAGAGAATAAGTAAGTGAGGGTACAACACAAAGAAGATTATAGAGTAGAAGTAGAGTAGAGAATTTGCTGTGTAATAATTACGCTAATGTATTACAGTTGACAAGACACCACACATGAAGATAGGAAAAGGCATACAGACAACAGAACCAGAGAATTCATAGTAAGTAAGTTGAGAGAGAGTAATACAAAGGAAGAGGCAAGCTACGGAGGGTCAGGTTAACATAAGTGTCATTGTGAATTTACAGAAAGAAAATATTAAAGAAGTTCTCAGCAGATAGCCGAAGCCTTAACCTAAAAGAAGAGAGGGCAAGACTCTTGACAAAATTGGTAGGTGAGAATCAAGGAGAGTCTTAGGAAAGAGTAGAAAGGAAGTCAGAGGTACAGAGCTAAGGAGTTGTAATATCTTCCCCTACAGGTTTCTAACCCATAGAAGGTCTGCAGGTCGGACATCCAGGTGAAGCACCCAAGAGGATCTCTTCTTGTTGTTTATTATTTTATCCAATTCTCCTTCCCCCAGGGGTAATGGTTGGGAGTCTTGCTTATACATGTTGAGCTCCAAATCATTGCCTTAGGTGGATTCGGAAGCCAGCATCTCTGTTCCCGTGCAGTTAATCAAGAGTATCCTTTAAGATCTGACAGAGTGAAGTGCTCAAGTTGCACCTTGCACCTGAGCAGAGATGGCAGAAGGGATAAACCTGCAGGGTTTGGGAGTAATCTTAGACACAATACAGAAGGAGTTAAGTGCAGTCAGAGAGGAGAACCAAGATCTCAAATTGGAGATTGTGAATGCCAGAAAGGAGACAGCGGAGTTAGCACACAGACTTAGGCAGCCCTTGGGTACAGGATTGGAAACTCAGAATCCCTTGTCAGATAGTACAAATAAGATGACCACCCAAGTTATTCATTCCTTATCCCCAGTAATACCCCTGGCAGCCCCAGAGCGATTTAGTGGGGATCCGCAGAAGGCGCAGATTTTTATGACCCAATGTTCGTTACATTACATGTGCCGCCCTTCAATTTTCCCTGACGCACAATCCAAAGTCGCCTTCGCATTATCCTATCCGAGCGGGGATGCGGCGGCCTGGTCAATACCATTAATAACTAGAAATGATCCAATCTTAAGGAACTATGAAGAATTCAAAGATGAGTTTTTACGAATATTTGACAGAAGAAGAATATCACAGGTTATGGACAACGAGCTGCTAGATTTGAAACAAGGAAATCGAGATCTGGTGGGTTACCTGGCTCAATTCAATAAGCTAGTTGTAGAAACAAATTGGCCCGAGAGTAAGCGAGCAGCAGTGTTCTACCGCGGTCTAAGAGACGAACTAAAAGACGCCTTGGCCAGAGTTCCGAATAGACCCACTGAGATATCTGCGTTAGTGGATTTAGTACTAGGGATAGATTTTCGCAAAGGGGAGCGGAAGGGCGAGAAAAGGAGAGACTTCCGACCGTCGGTTCCAAGATTTGATCGGGCTCGATCTGAAAACAGTCGAAGTAATGAAGGTTCCTCTGGAATAGAACCTATACAAATTGGAACAATCCGTGGCCCTCTGTCAAAGGAAGAGAAGGAGAAAAGAAGGACAGGAAATTTATGCTTGTACTGTGGAGCTGGGGGCCACTTTGTCAGGAATTGCCCGAAGAAACCCAAAACCAGCTACAAGCCGAAGGAAAACTAGTTGCACTATCTGTTGAAGGGGTCGAACAGGTAGATGCGATTCAAGAAAAGGCTCCAGAAGAACATCGAGTGGCAAATACCCTACAGTCAGCAGCTCCTCACCTAAATTTATCGATGGAAGTGAAATTTAGACACATAACCTTATCAGGGGTGTCAGTAATGATAGATTCTGGCGCAACAGGAAACTTTTGCGATTTGAGATTTGCACGTAAGGTGGGAATCCAGGCAAATATGAAGAGTAAAAGCGAACCAGTAAGGGCGGTGGATGGAACTAATTCATCCTCAGGTCCAATAATCAGCCATACTGAAGTAATCCATTTAGCCTCCAATAGTGGTCATGAAGAAAAGATTCAATTCAACTTGATAGATGCTCCCTAGTTTGAGTTAATCTTGGGCCTTCCTTGGCTTACGGAGCACAATCCCACCATCGCTTGGAGCAACAGAACAATTCAGATGAATTCGAAATATTGCAAGGCGAACTGTTTTGAACACAATGGAAGGGGATTAGAGATCGAGGTCAGTCCGTCTCATTCCCTATGTCAACTGGAAGGATCGATATGTGTAATAAACGCCCAAGAAATTCCGGAAGAATACTTGGAGTTCCATGAGGTGTTCAATGAAATAGAAGCAGAACAGTTACCTCCACACAGAGACTATGACTGCAAGATCGAGATTGAACTGGGATCCAACTTGCCCTGCAGTCGAGTATACGCCTTGACGGAAAAAGAGAATTGTCACCTCAAGGAGTATCTAGATAAATATCTAGCTAACGGTTTCATTCGACCATCCCAATCTCCAGTATCTTCGCCCCTGTTCTTCGTGCCGAAGAAAGAAGGAGACTTGAGAACCTGTATTGATTACAGAGCCATCAATAGGATCACCAAGAAGAACAGGTATCCGCTACCCCTAATATCGGTGTTATTGGACCAAGTGAAAGGAGCTCAAGTATATACAAAGCTTGATCTGAGAGGGGACTATCACTTGGTCAGGATGAGAGAGGGCGACGAGTGGAAGACGGCTTTCAGAACTCGTTTTGGGTTGTTCGAATACCAAGTCATGCCCTATGGACTCTGTAATGCCCCGGCGGCATTTCAACATTTTATTAACGTTGTGCTGAAGGAATTCATAGACCAATGCGCCATCGTGTACATTGAAGATATTTTAATCTACTCAGCAGATCAAGAAAGTCACACGGAACAGGTCAAGGGGGTTTTGAAAAAATTGAAGGAAAATCGACTATTTGTAAAATTGGAAAAGTGTGCCTTTAACGTGACACAAGTAGAATTTTTGGGTTTTGTTATTTCACCGCATGGAATACTTATGGACCAACGAAAGATTGAAGCGGTCGAGCAGTGGAAGTCTCCCACCAGTGTTAAAGAGGTCCAAAGTTTCATTGGGTTTGCTAACTTTTATCGCAGGTTCATCAGCGAATTTTCTCATAAGATTTTGCCACTTACTAAGTTGTTGAAGAAGGGTATTCAATTCGCTTGGACCAAGGAAGCGGAAGAGGCTTTCAATTCTCTAAAGCAGGATTTCACTACAGCCCCAATTCTTCAGCATGCGGATCCAAATGAACCTTTCTATGTAGAAACTGATGCTTCAGACCAAGCAGTTGGGGGAGTCCTGTCTCAGCGCAATAAGGTAACTGGGCAATTGCACCCGGTGGCCTACAGATCAAGAAAAATATCTCCTGCAGAGTGTAACTACACAATCACAGAAAAGGAGTTGTTGGCAATCAAGGACGCCTTTAAGGAGTGGAGACATTATCTCATTGGGGCTCGGCACCAAGTGACAGTCTTTACAGACCATCGCAATCTAAAATTCCTGAAGACGGCTCGGACCTTGACTCCGCGGCAGTTGAGATGGACACTCTATTTTGCCGACTATGATTTCATAATTACTTTCCGACCAGGAGCACAAAACGGAAAGGCGGATGCCTTGTCTAAGATTGGCACAGAGAATCAAAAAACGCCCATAGAGAATCAGACCATCGTACCTAACGAGAAAATTATTGGTGTTACCACCTCCATAGGTTTAGAAAACAGAATTTCGGAGAGAATGACGCCAAAAGAGATGGAAGCCTGGGCAAAAGAAGAAGAAGGAAGGAGAATAGTTGGTCAACTCCCTTACTTTCATGAAAGTTTGTATATTCCTTCAAAAGAGCTCCAGTTACAAGTCATTCAAGAAAATCATGATGCAAAGTTGGCTGGACATGAAGGAGAGGCCAAAACCAAAGAATTAATTAAGCGTCATTACTGGTGGCCAGAGATGAACAAGGACATAGAAAATTACGTCAAGACTTGCGAGGTATGTGCGCAGGGAAAATCTGAACGGCAGGCCCCTAAAGATTTACTTCAATCCTTGCCTACACCACCTTACCCCTGGCACACTGTAACTTTGGACCTTATCACGGAGTTACCCCTTAGTAAAGGCTATGACACGATACTAGTAGTGGTAGATTCCTTCTCTAAAATGGCCCATTTCACAGCACTAAAGGGGGTTCCATCTGCTAAACAGCTAGCTTTACATTTTAGTACAGACATTGTAAAAATACATGGTATACCCAAGATAGTGATCTCAGATAGAGGGACACAATTCATTTCCCATTTTTGGAAGTCTTTTATGGAGGGTTTAGGAACAGAAGTAAGGTACTCCACTAGCTATCCCGAGACTGATGGTCAAACTGAACGAGTGAATCAGGAATTGGAACAGTACCTACGATTGTTTCTTCTGAAGCAGGAGGGGGACTGGGTGGATTACCTGTGGGCAGCAGAGTTTGCCCACAATAATGCCAAAAATATGTCCACAGGTTTCTCTCCTTTCTATATGAATTATGGGAGGCATCCAAATTCAACCCTTAGACAGGTAGACTTATCCGTCCCAACAGTTCAGGATATGATGTCACATTTAGAACAGATTCGTCAAGAGGCCATCATAAGTCTCCAAAGAGCAAAAGAGAAGTATAAGGGTTATGCAGACAAAAAGAGGCGAGAGGGTCCAAAGCTGGAGATAGGAGATAGGAGACAAGGTATGGTTAAGTACCAAGAATTTAAGGTTGAAAGGAAACCGAAAGTTCCAGCCTAGATTTATTGGTCCTTACCCAGTGGAGAAGCAGATAAATCAAGTATCCTACAGGCCAGCCTTACCGTCGAGACTTAAGATACATCCAGTTTTCCATGTTTCTTTGTTGAAGAAGGCTCAATGCAACTTGCGGAAAACCATACCACCAAAGCCTATCAAGTTAGAGACAGGAACCGAGTACGAAGTCAAGGAAATTTTGGATTCAAAAAGCGTGAAAGGAAAACTGTTTTATCTTGTAGACTGGAAGGGTTACGGTCAAGAAGAGCGGTCTTGGGAAAGTGAAGAAGATGTTCATGCTCCCAGACTGGTTAAGTCATTTCATCTACGCTTCCCCACAAAACCAAGGGGGAAAGATTCTACCTTGTTGGGGGGTACTGTCAGGATCCCAAATCCACTAGTCGCTACAACCATCCGTGAGCAAAATCATTGGACTAAGTCAGAGCAAAAGACAAATTCCTGGTACACGATGTTTAAGAGATGGAACCTCAAGATGGCCGCTGGGTCGCTCCGCGGTCAGCAGTCTAGTGTTTAAGGTTCCAATTAGCCGAGCTTAGGTGAAGCGTGTGAAGCCTCGAAACTACGCACTTCACCGACGGCGTTCCCTGAAGAAGAAGCGCGGTCAGAGTCTGAAAGAGTTTTGAAACATAGAACCGGAATATTGAGCGACGGAGTAAAAGCCAGTGTTTAGAAACCGTTTTCTGTTCTTAGTTTCCTAGTTTCCCATCTCCCGAATTCGTTTCAGTTGTGAAACGAAAGACCATTCCCATTTCCCCGTTCAGTAAAGTTAAGAGACCAGTAGTCATCCTGAGGTAGCATAAAATACTTCGCAACAGAGTTAGGGAGTGCCCTGAGGAGAAAGAAGGTTGTGAGCCTCAGCGCATTTCGTCAGCACAAGAACGAGTCAGGAAAAGGCATTCATTGACGAAGTCTCTGCAGCGCAGGAACTCCTGTCGAGAAGAAAGAAGTCCAGAGATAAGTGAAATAATCTTTAGGCTTGTGTAAATAACACGAAGTAAAGACTGAAATGATACTTACCATATATTAGTTGAGATATCGCATTACAACAAGCCAGAATCTGGAGTTGTGCATATCGACACCTAGAAGATAGAACCCACAGGAATAATAAGAAAGAAAGAGAGAATAAGTAAGTGAGGGTACAACACAAAGAAGATTATAGAGTAGAAGTAGAGTAGAGAATTTCCTGTGTAATAATTACGCTAATGTATTACAGTTGACAAGACACCACACACGAAGATAGGAAAAGGCATACAGACAACAGAACGAGAGAATTCATAGTAAGTAAGTTGAGAGAGAGTAATACAAAGGAAGAGGCAAGCTACGGAGGGTCAGGTTAACATAAGTGTCATTGTGAATTTACAGAAAGAAAATATTAAAGAAGTTCTCAGCAGATAGCCGAAGCCTTAACCTAAAAGAAGAGAGGGCAAGACTCTTGACAAAATTGGTAGGTGAGAATCAAGGAGAGTCTTAGGAAAGAGTAGAAAGGAAGTCAGAGGTACAGAGCTAAGGAGTTGTAATATCTTCCCCTACAGGTTTCCAACCCATAGAAGGTCTGCAGGTCGGACATCCAGGTGAAGCACCCAAGAGGATCTCTTCTTGTTGTTTATTATTTGATCCAATTCCCCTTCCCCCAGGGGTAATGGTTGGGAGTCTTGCTTATACATGTTGAGCTCCAAATCATTGCCTTAGGTGGATTCGGAAGCCAGCATCTCTGTTCCCGTGCAGTTAATCAAGAGTATCCTTTAAGATCTGACAGAGTGAAGTGCCCAAGTTGCACCTTGCACCTGAGCAGAGATGGCAGAAGGGATAAACCTGCAGGGTTTGGGAGTAATCTTAGACACAATACAGAAGGAGTTAAGTGCAGTCAGAGAGGAGAACCAAGATCTCAAATTGGAGATTGTGAATGCCAGAAAGGAGACAGCGGAGTTAGCACACAGACTTAGGCAGCCCTTGGGTACAGGATTGGAAACTCAGAATCCCTTGTCAGATAGTACAAATAAGATGACCACCCAAGTTATTCATTCCTTATCCCCAGTAATACCCCTGGCAGCCCCAGAGCGATTTAGTGGGGATCCGCAGAAGGCGCAGATTTTTATGACCCAATGTTCGTTACATTACATGTGCCGCCCTTCAATTTTCCCTGACGCACAATCCAAAGTGGCCATCGCATTATCCTATCCGAGCGGGGATGCGGCGGCCTGGTCAATACCATTAATAACTAGAAATGATCCAATCTTAAGGAACTATGAAGAATTCAAAGATGAGTTTTTACGAATATTTGACAGAAGAAGAATATCACAGGTTATGGACAACGAGCTGCTAGATTTGAAACAAGGAAATTGAGATCTGGTGGGTTACCTGGCTCAATTCAATAAGCTAGTTGTAGAAACAAATTGGCCCGAGAGTAAGCGAGCAGCAGTGTTCTACCGCGGTCTAAGAGACGAACTAAAAGACGCCTTGGCCGGAGTTCCGAATAGACCCACTGAGATATCTGCGTTAGTGGATTTAGTACTAGAGATAGATTTTCGCAAAGGGGAGCGGAAGGGCGAGAAAAGGAGAGACTTCCGACCGTCGGTTCCAAGATTTGATCGGGCTCGATCTGAAAACAGTCGAAGTAATGAAGGTTCCTCTGGAATAGAACCTATGCAAATTGGAACAATCCGTGGCCTTCTGTCAAAGGAAGAGAAGGAGAAAAGAAGGACTGGAAATTTATGCTTGTATTGTGGAGCTGGGGGCCACTTTGTCAGGAATTGCCCGAAGAAACCCAAAACCAGCTACAAGCCGAAGGAAAACTAGTTGCACTATCTGTTGAAGGGGTCGAACAGGTAGATGCGATTCAAGAAAAGGCTCCAGAAGAACATTGAGTGGCAAATACCCTACAGTCAGCAGCTCCTCACCTAAATTTATCGATGGAAGTGAAATTTAGACACATAACCTTATCAGGGGTGTCAGTAATGATAGATTCTGGCGCAACAGGAAACTTTTGCGATTTGAGATTTGCACGTAAGGTGGGAATCCAGGCAATTATGAAGAGTAAAAGCGAACCAGTAAGGGCGGTGGATGGAACTAATTCATCCTCAGGTCCAATAATCAGCCATACTGAAGTAATCCATTTAGCCTCCAATAGTGGTCATGAAGAAAAGGTTCAATTCAACTTGATAGATGCTCCCTAGTTTGAGTTAATCTTGGGCCTTCCTTGGCTTACGGAGCACAATCCCACCATCGCTTGGAGCAACAGAACAATTCAGATGAATTCGAAATATTGCATGGAGAACTGTTTTGAACACAATGGAAGGGGATTAGAGATCGAGGTCAGTCCGTCTCATTCCCTATGTCAACTGGAAGGATCGATATGTGTAATAAACGCCCAAGAAATTCCGGAAGAATACTTGGAGTTCCATGAGGTGTTCAATGAAATAGAAGCAGAACAGTTACCTCCACACAGAGACTATGACTGCAAGATCGAGATTGAACCGGGATCCAACTTGCCCTGCAGTCGAGTATACGCCTTGACGGAAAAAGAGAATTGTCACCTCAAGGAGTATCTAGATAAATATCTAGCTAACGGTTTCATTCGACCATCCCAATCTCCAGTATCTTCGCCCCTGTTCTTCGTGCCGAAGAAAGAAGGAGACTTGAGAACCTGTATTGATTACAGAGCCATCAATAGGATCACCAAGAAGAACAGGTATCCGCTACCCCTAATATCGGTGTTATTGGACCCAGTGAAAGGAGCTCAAGTATATACAAAGCTTGATCTGAGAGGGGACTATCACTTGGTCAAGATGAGAGAGGGCGACGAGTGGAAGACGGCTTTCAGAACTCGTTTTGGGTTGTTCGAATACCAAGTCATGCCCTATGGACTCTGTAATGCCCCGGCGGCATTTCAACATTTTATTAACGTTGTGCTGAAGGAATTCATAGACCAATGCGCCATCGTATACATTGACGATATTTTAATCTACTCAGCAGATCAAGAAAGTCACACGGAACAGGTCAAGGGGGTTTTGAAAAAATTGAAGGAAAATCGACTATTTGTAAAATTGGAAAAGTGTGCCTTTAACGTGACACAAGTAGAATTTTTGGGTTTTGTTATTTCACCGCATGGAATACTTATGGACCAACGAAAGATTGAAGCTGTAGAGCAGTGGAAGTCTCCCACCAGTGTTAAAGAGGTCCAAAGTTTCATTGGGTTTGCTAACTTTTATCGCAGGTTCATCAGCGAATTTTCTCATAAGATTTTGCCACTTACTAAGTTGTTGAAGAAGGGTATTCAATTCGCTTGGACCAAGGAAGCGGAAGAGGCTTTCAATTCTCTAAAGCAGGATTTCACTACAGCCCCAATTCTTCAGCATGCGGATCCAAATGAACCTTTCTATGTAGAAACTGATGCTTCAGACCAAGCAGTTGGGGGAGTCCTGTCTCAGCGCAATAAGGTAACTGGGCAATTGCACCCGGTGGCCTACAGATCAAGAAAATTATCTCCTGCAGAGTGTAACTACACAATCACAGAAAAGGAGTTGTTGGCAATCAAGGACGCCTTTAAGGAGTGGAGACATTATCTCATGGGGGCTCGGCACCAAGTGACAGTCTTTACAGACCATCGCAATCTAAAATTTCTGAAGACGGCTCGGACCTTGACTCCGCGACAGTTGAGATGGTCACTCTATTTTGCAGACTATGATTTCATAATTACTTTCCGACCAGGAGCACAAAACGGAAAGGCGGATGCCTTGTCTAGGATTGGCACAGAGAATCAAAAAACGCCCATAGAGAATCAGACCATCATACCTAACGAGAAAATTAATGGTGTTACCACCTCCATAGGTTTAGAAAACAGAATTTCGGAGAGAATGACGCCAAAAGAGATGGAAGCCTGGGCAAAAGAAGAAGGAAGGAGAATAGTTGGTCAACTCCCTTACTTTCATGAAAGTTTGTATATTCCTTCAAAAGAGCTCCAGTTACAGGTCATTCAAGAAAATCATGATGCAAAGTTGGCTGGACATAAAGGAGAGGCCAAAACCAAAGAATTAATTAAGCGTCATTACTGGTGGCCAGAGATGAACAAGGACATAGAAAATTACGTCAAGACTTGCGAGGTATGTGCGCAGGGAAAATCTGAACGGCAGGCCCCTAAAGATTTACTTCAATACTTGCCTACACCACCTTACCCCTGGCACACTGTAACTTTGGACCTTATCACGGAGTTACCCCTTAGTAAAGGCTATGACACGATACTAGTAGTGGTAGATTCCTTCTCTAAAATGGCCCATTTCACAGCACTAAAGGGGGTTCCATCTGCTAAACAGCTAGCTTTACATTTTAGTACAGACATTGTAAAAATACATGGTATACCCAAGATAGTGATCTCAGATAGAGGGACACAATTCATTTCCCATTTTTGGAAGTCTTTTATGGAGGGTTTAGGAACAGAAGTAAGGTACTCCACTAGCTATCCCGAGACTGATGGTCAAACTGAACGAGTGAATCAGGAATTGGAACAGTACCTACGATTGTTTCTTCTGAAGCAGGAGGGGGACTGGGTGGATTACTTGTGGGCAGCAGAGTTTGCCCACAATAATGCCAAAAATATGTCCACAGGTTTCTCTCCTTTCTATATGAATTATGGGAGTCATCCAAATTCAACCCTTAGACAGGTAGACTTATCCGTCCCAACAGTTCAGGATATGATGTCACATTTAGAACAGATTCGTCAAGAGGCCATCATAAGTCTCCAAAGAGCAAAAGAGAAGTATAAGGGTTATGCAGACAAAAAGAGGCGAGAGGGTCCAAAGCTGGAGATAGGAGATAGGAGACAAGGTATGGTTAAGTACCAAGAATTTAAGGTTGAAAGGAAACCGAAAGTTCCAGCCTAGATTTATTGGTCCTTACCCAGTGGAGAAGCAGATAAATCAAGTATCCTACAGGCCAGCCTTACCGTCGAGACTTAAGATAAATCCAGTTTTCCATGTTTCTTTGTTGAAGAAGGCTCAATGCAACTTGCGGAAAACCATACCACCAAAGCCTATCAAGTTAGAGACAGGAACCGAGTACGAAGTCAAGGAAATTTTGGATTCAAAAAGCGTGAAAGGAAAACTGTTTTATCTTGTAGACTGGAAGGGTTACGGTCAAGAAGAGCAGTCTTGGGAAAGTGAAGAAGATGTTCATGCTCCCAGACTGGTTAAGTCATTTCATCTACGCTTCCCCACAAAACCAAGGGGGAAAGATTCTACCTTGTTGGGGGGTACTGTCAGGATCCCAAATCCACTAGTCGCTACAACCATCCGTGAGCAAAATCATTGGACTAAGTCAGAGCAAAAGACAAATTCCTGGTCCACGATGTTTAAGAGATGGAACCTCAAGATGGCCGCTGGGTCGCTCCGCGGTCAGCAGTCTAGTGTTTAAGGTTCCAATTAGCCGAGCTTAGGTGAAGCGTGTGAAGACTCGAAACTACGCACTTCACCGACGGCGTTCCCTGAAGAAGAAGCGCGGTCAGAGTCTGAAAGAGTTTTGAAACATAGAACCGGAATATTGAGCGACGGAGTAAAAGCCAGTGTTTAGAAACCGTTTTCTGTTCTTAGTTTCCTAGTTTCCCATCTCCCGAATTCGTTTCAGTTGTGAAACGAAAGCCCATTCCCATTTCCCTGTTCAGTAAAGTTAAGAGACCAGTAGTCATCCTGAGGTAGCATAAAATACTTCGCAACAGAGTTAGGGAGTGCCCTGAGGAGAAAGAAGGTCGTGAGCCTCAGCGCATTTCATCAGCACAAGAACGAGTCAGGAAAAGGCATTCATTGACGAAGTCTCTGCAGCGCAGGAACTCCTGTCGAGAAGAAAGAAGTCCAGAGATAAGTGAAATAATCTTTAGGCTTGTGTAAATAACACGAAGTAAAGACTGAAATGATACTTACCATATATTAGTTGAGATATCGCATAACAACAAGCCAGAATCTGGAGTTGTGCATATCGACACCTAGAAGATAGAACCCACAGGAATAATAAGAAAGAAAGAGAGAATAAGTAAGTGAGGGTACAACACAAAGAAGATTATAGAGTAGAAGTAGAGTAGAGAATTTCCTGTGTAATAATTACGCTAATGTATTACAGTTGACAAGACACCACACACGAAGATAGGAAAAGGCATACAGACAACAGAACGAGATAATTCATAGTAAGTAAGTTGAGAGAGAGTAATACAAAGGAAGAGGCAAGCTACGGAGGGTCAGGTTAACGTAAGTGTCATTGTGAATTTACAGAAAGAAAATATTAAAGAAGTTGTCAGCAGATAGCCGAAGCCTTAACCTAAAAGAAGAGAGGGCAAGACTCTTGACAAAATTGGTAGGTGAGAATCAAGGAGAGTCTTAGGAAAGAGTAGAAAGGAAGTCAGAGGTACAGAGCTAAGGAGTTGTAATATCTTCCCCTACAGGTTTCCGACCCATAGAAGGTCTGCAGGTCGGACATCCAGGTGAAGCACCCAAGAGGATCTCTTCTTGTTGTTTATTATTTTATCCAATTCCCCTTCCCCCAGGGGTAATGGTTGGGAGTCTTGCTTATACATGTTGAGCTCCAAATCATTGCCTTAGGTGGATTCGGAAGCCAGCATCTCTGTTCCCGTGCAGTTAATCAAGAGTATCCCTTAAGATCTGACAGAGTGAAGTGCCCAAGTTGCACCTTGCACCTGAGCAGAGATGGCAGAAGGGATAAACCTGCTGGGTTTGGGAGTAATCTTAGACACAATACAGAAGGAGTTAAGTGCAGTCAGAGAGGAGAACCAAGATCTCAAATTGGAGATTGTGAATGCCAGAAAGGAGACAGCGGAGTTAGCACACAGACTTAGGCAGCCCTTGGGTACAGGATTGGAAACTCAGAATCCCTTGTCAGATAGTGCAAATAAGATGACCACCCAAGTTATTCATTCCTTATCCCCAGTAATACCCCTGGCAGCCCCAGAGCGATTTAGTGGGGATCCGCAGAAGGCGCAGATTTTTATGACCCAATGTTCGTTACATTACATGTGCCGCCCTTCAATTTTCCCTGACGCACAATCCAAAGTCGCCTTCGCATTATCCTATCCGAGCGGGGATGCGGCGGCCTGGTCAATACCATTAATAACTAGAAATGATCCAATCTTAAGGAACTATGAAGAATTCAAAGATGAGTTTTTACGAATATTTGACAGAAGAAGAATATCACAGGTTATGGACAACAAGCTGCTAGATTTGAAACAAGGAAATCGAGATCTGGTGGGTTACCTGGCTCAATTCAATAAGCTAGTTGTAGAAACAAATTGGCCCGAGAGTAAGCGAGCAGCAGTGTTCTACCGCGGTCTAAGAGACGAACTAAAAGACGCCTTGGCCGGAGTTCCGAATAGACCCACTGAGATATCTGCGTTAGTGGATTTAGTACTAGAGATAGATTTTCGCAAAGGGGAGCGGAAGGGCGAGAAAAGGAGAGACTTCCGACCGTCGGTTCCAAGATTTGATCGGGCTCGATCTGAAAACAGTCGAAGTAATGAAGGTTCCTCTGGAATAGAACCTATGCAAATTGGAACAATCCGTGGCCCTCTGTCAAAGGAAGAGAAGGAGAAAAGAAGGACAGGAAATTTATGCTTGTATTGTGGAGCTGGGGGCCACTTTGTCAGGAATTGCCCGAAGAAACCCAAAACCAGCTACAAGCCGAAGGAAAACTAGTTGCACTATCTGTTGAAGGGGTCGAACAGGTAGATGCGATTCAAGAAAAGGCTCCAGAAGAACATCGAGTGGCAAATACACTACAGTCAGCAGCTCCTCACCTAAATTTATCGATGGAAGTGAAATTTAGACACATAACCTTATCAGGGGTGTCAGTAATGATAGATTCTGGTGCAACAGGAAACTTTTGCGATTTGAGATTTGCGCGTAAGGTGGGAATCCAGGCAATTATGAAGAGTAAAAGCGAACCAGTAAGGGCGGTGGATGGAACTAATTCATCCTCAGGTCCAATAATCAGCCATACTGAAGTAATCCATTTAGCCTCCAATAGTGGTCATGAAGAAAAGATTCAATTCAACTTGATAGATGCTCCCTAGTTTGAGTTAATCTTGGGCCTTCCTTGGCTTACGGAGCACAATCCCACCATCGCTTGGAGCAACAGAACAATTCAGATGAATTCGAAATATTGCATGGAGAACTGTTTTGAACACAATGGAAGGGGATTAGAGATCGAGGTCAGTCCGTCTCATTCCCTAGGTCAACTGGAAGGATCGATATGTGTAATAAACGCCCAAGAAATTCCGGAAGAATACTTGGAGTTCCATGAGGTGTTCAATGAAATAGAAGCAGAACAGTTACCTCCACACAGAGACTATGACTGCAAGATCGAGATTGAACCGGGATCCAACTTGCCCTGCAGTCGAGTATACGCCTTGACGGAAAAAGAGAATTGTCACCTCAAGGAGTATCTAGATAAATATCTAGCTAACGGTTTCATTCGACCATCCCAATCTCCAGTATCTTCGCCCCTGTTCTTCGTGCCGAAGAAAGAAGGAGACTTGAGAGCCTGTATTGATTACAGAGCCATCAATAGGATCACCAAGAAGAACAGGTATCTGCTACCCCTAATATCGGTGTTATTGGACCCAGTGAAAGGAGCTCAAGTATATACAAAGCTTGATTCGAGAGGGGACTATCACTTGGTCAAGATGAGAGAGGGGACGAGTGGAAGACGGCTTTCAGAACTCGTTTTGGGTTGTTCGAATACCAAGTCATGCCCTATGGACTCTGTAATGCCCCGGCGGCATTTCAACATTTTATTAACGTTGTGCTGAAGGAATTCATAGACCAATGCGCCATCGTATACATTGACGATATTTTAATCTACTCAGCAGATCAAGAAAGTCACACGGAACAGGTCAAGGGGGTTTTGAAAAAATTGAAGGAAAATCGACTATTTGTAAAATTGGAAAAGTGTGCCTTTAACGTGACACAAGTAGAATTTTTGGGTTTTGTTATTTCACCGCATGGAATACTTATGGACCAACGAAAGATTGAAGCTGTAGAGCAGTGGAAGTCTCCCACCAGTGTTAAAGAGGTCCAAAGTTTCATTGGGTTTGCTAACTTTTATCGCAGGTTCATCAGCGAATTTTCTCATAAGATTTTGCCACTTACTAAGTTGTTGAAGAAGGGTATTCAATTCGCTTGGACCAAGGAAGCGGAAGAGGCTTTCAATTCTCTAAAGCAGGATTTCACTACAGCCCCAATTCTTCAGCATGCGGATCCAAATGAACCTTTCTATGTAGAAACTGATGCTTCAGACCAAGCAGTTGGGGGAGTCCTGTCTCAGCGCAATAAGGTAACTGGGCAATTGCACCCGGTGGCCTACAGATCAAGAAAATTATCTCCTGCAGAGTGTAACTACACAATCACAGAAAAGGAGTTGTTGGCAATCAAGGACGCCTTTAAGGAGTGGAGACATTATCTCATGGGGGCTCGGCACCAAGTGACAGTCTTTACAGACCATCGCAATCTAAAATTCCTGAAGACGGCTCGGACCTTGACTCCGCGACAGTTGAGATGGTCACTCTATTTTGCCGACTATGATTTCATAATTACTTTCCGACCAGGAGCACAAAACGGAAAGGCGGATGCCTTGTCTAGGATTGGCACAGAGAATCAAAAAACGCCCATAGAGAATCAGACCATCATACCTAACGAGAAAATTAATGGTGTTACCACCTCCATAGGTTTAGAAAACAGAATTTCGGAGAGAATGACGCCAAAAGAGATGGAAGCCTGGGCAAAAGAAGAAGGAAGGAGAATAGTTGGTCAACTCCCTTACTTTCATGAAAGTTTGTATATTCCTTCAAAAGAGCTCCAGTTACAGGTCATTCAAGAAAATCATGATGCAAAGTTGGCTGGACATAAAGGAGAGGCCAAAACCAAAGAATTAATTAAGCGTCATTACTGGTGGCCAGAGATGAACAAGGACATAGAAAATTACGTCAAGACTTGCGAGGTATGTGCGCAGGGAAAATCTGAACGGCAGGCCCCTAAAGATTTACTTCAATCCTTGCCTACACCACCTTACCCCTGGCACACTGTAACTTTGGACCTTATCACGGAGTTACCCCTTAGTAAAGGCTATGACACGATACTAGTAGTGGTAGATTCCTTCTCTAAAATGGCCCATTTCACAGCACTAAAGGGGGTTCCATCTGCTAAACAGCTAGCTTTACATTTTAGTACAGACATTGCAAAAATACATGGTATACCCAAGATAGTGATCTCAGATAGAGGGACACAATTCATTTCCCATTTTTGGAAGTCTTTTATGGAGGGTTTAGGAACAGAAGTAAGGTACTCCACTAGCTATCCCGAGACTGATGGTCAAACTGAACGAGTGAATCAGGAATTGGAACAGTACCTACGATTGTTTCTTCTGAAGCAGGAGGGGGACTGGGTGGATTACTTGTGGGCAGCAGAGTTTGCCCACAATAATGCCAAAAATATGTCCACAGGTTTCTCTCCTTTCTATATGAATTATGGGAGTCATCCAAATTCAACCCTTAGACAGGTAGACTTATCCGTCCCAACAGTTCAGGATATGATGTCACATTTAGAACAGATTCGTCAAGAGGCCATCATAAGTCTCCAAAGAGCAAAAGAGAAGTATAAGGGTTATGCAGACAAAAAGAGGCGAGAGGGTCCAAAGCTGGAGATAGGAGATAGGAGACAAGGTATGGTTAAGTGCCAAGAATTTAAGGTTGAAAGGAAACCGAAAGTTCCAGCCTAGATTTATTGGTCCTTACCCAGTGGAGAAGCAGATAAATCAAGTATCCTACAGGCCAGCCTTACCGTCGAGACTTAAGATACATCCAGTTTTCCATGTTTCTTTGTTGAAGAAGGCTCAATGCAACTTGCGGAAAACCATACCACCAAAGCCTATCAAGTTAGAGACAGGAACCGAGTACGAAGTCAAGGAAATTTTGGATTCAAAAAGCGTGAAAGGAAAACTGTTTTATCTTGTAGACTGGAAGGGTTACGGTCAAGAAGAGCAGTCTTGGGAAAGTGAAGAAGATGTTCATGCTCCCAGACTGGTTAAGTCATTTCATCTACGCTTCCCCACAAAACCAAGGGGGAAAGATTCTACCTTGTTGGGGGGTACTGTCAGGATCCCAAATCCACTAGTCGCTACAACCATCCGTGAGCAAAATCATTGGACTAAGTCAGAGCAAAAGACAAATTCCTGGTCCACGATGTTTAAGAGATGGAACCTCAAGATGGCCGCTGGGTCGCTCCGCGGTCAGCAGTCTAGTGTTTAAGGTTCCAATTAGCCGAGCTTAGGTGAAGCGTGTGAAGACTCGAAACTACGCACTTCACCGACGGCGTTCCCTGAAGAAGAAGCGCGGTCAGAGTCTGAAAGAGTTTTGAAACATAGAACCGGAATATTGAGCGACGGAGTAAAAGCCAGTGTTTAGAAACCGTTTTCTGTTCTTAGTTTCCTAGTTTCCCATCTCCCGAATTCGTTTCAGTTGTGAAACGAAAGCCCATTCCCATTTCCCTGTTCAGTAAAGTTAAGAGACCAGTAGTCATCCTGAGGTAGCATAAAATACTTCGCAACAGAGTTAGGGAGTGCCCTGAGGAGAAAGAAGGTCGTGAGCCTCAGCGCATTTCGTCAGCACAAGAACGAGTCAGGAAAAGGCATTCATTGACGAAGTCTCTGCAGCGCAGGAACTCCTGTCGAGAAGAAAGAAGTCCAGAGATAAGTGAAATAATCTTTAGGCTTGTGTAAATAACACGAAGTAAAGACTGAAATGATACTTACCATATATTAGTTGAGATATCGCATAACAAGCCAGAATCTGGAGTTGTGCATATCGACACCTAGAAGATAGAACCCACAGGAATAATAAGAAAGAAAGAGAGAATAAGTAAGTGAGGGTACAACACAAAGAAGATTATAGAGTAGAAGTAGAGTAGAGAATTTCCTGTGTAATAATTACGCTAATGTATTACAGTTGACAAGACACCACACACGAAGATAGGAAAAGGCATACAGACAACAGAACGAGATAATTCATAGTAAGTAAGTTGAGAGAGAGTAATACAAAGGAAGAGGCAAGCTACGGAGGGTCAGGTTAACATAAGTGTCATTGTGAATTTACAGAAAGAAAATATTAAAGAAGTTGTCAGCAGATAGCCGAAGCCTTAACCTAAAAGAAGAGAGGGCAAGACTCTTGACAAAATTGGTAGGTGAGAATCAAGGAGAGTCTTAGGAAAGAGTAGAAAGGAAGTCAGAGGTACAGAGCTAAGGAGTTGTAATATCTTCCCCTACAGGTTTCCGACCCATAGAAGGTCTGCAGGTCGGACATCCAGGTGAAGCACCCAAGAGGATCTCTTCTTGTTGTTTATTATTTTATCCAATTCCCCTTCCCCCAGGGGTAATGGTTGGGAGTCTTGCTTATACATGTTGAGCTCCAAATCATTGCCTTAGGTGGATTCGGAAGCCAGCATCTCTGTTCCCGTGCAGTTAATCAAGAGTATCCCTTAAGATCTGACAGAGTGAAGTGCCCAAGTTGCACCTTGCACCTGAGCAGAGATGGCAGAAGGGATAAACCTGCTGGGTTTGGGAGTAATCTTAGACACAATACAGAAGGAGTTAAGTGCAGTCAGAGAGGAGAACCAAGATCTCAAATTGGAGATTGTGAATGCCAGAAAGGAGACAGCGGAGTTAGCACACAGACTTAGGCAGCCCTTGGGTACAGGATTGGAAACTCAGAATCCCTTGTCAGATAGTACAAATAAGATGACCACCCAAGTTATTCATTCCTTATCCCCAGTAATACCCCTGGCAGCCCCAGAGCGATTTAGTGGGGATCCGCAGAAGGCGCAGATTTTTATGACCCAATGTTCGTTACATTACATGTGCCGCCCTTCAATTTTCCCTGACGCACAATCCAAAGTCGCCTTCGCATTATCCTATCCGAGCGGGGATGCGGCGGCCTGGTCAATACCATTAATAACTAGAAATGATCCAATCTTAAGGAACTATGAAGAATTCAAAGATGAGTTTTTACGAATATTTGACAGAAGAAGAATATCACAGGTTATGGACAACAAGCTGCTAGATTTGAAACAAGGAAATCGAGATCTGGTGGGTTACCTGGCTCAATTCAATAAGCTAGTTGTAGAAACAAATTGGCCCGAGAGTAAGCGAGCAGCAGTGTTCTACCGCGGTCTAAGAGACGAACTAAAAGACGCCTTGGCCGGAGTTCCGAATAGACCCACTGAGATATCTGCGTTAGTGGATTTAGTACTAGAGATAGATTTTCGCAAAGGGGAGCGGAAGGGCGAGAAAAGGAGAGACTTCCGACCGTCGGTTCCAAGATTTGATCGGGCTCGATCTGAAAACAGTCGAAGTAATGAAGGTTCCTCTGGAATAGAACCTATGCAAATTGGAACAATCCGTGGCCCTCTGTCAAAGGAAGAGAAGGAGAAAAGAAGGACAGGAAATTTATGCTTGTATTGTGGAGCTGGGGGCCACTTTGTCAGGAATTGCCCGAAGAAACCCAAAACCAGCTACAAGCCGAAGGAAAACTAGTTGCACTATCTGTTGAAGGGGTCGAACAGGTAGATGCGATTCAAGAAAAGGCTCCAGAAGAACATCGAGTGGCAAATACACTACAGTCAGCAGCTCCTCACCTAAATTTATCGATGGAAGTGAAATTTAGACACATAACCTTATCAGGGGTGTCAGTAATGATAGATTCTGGTGCAACAGGAAACTTTTGCGATTTGAGATTTGCGCGTAAGGTGGGAATCCAGGCAATTATGAAGAGTAAAAGCGAACCAGTAAGGGCGGTGGATGGAACTAATTCATCCTCAGGTCCAATAATCAGCCATACTGAAGTAATCCATTTAGCCTCCAATAGTGGTCATGAAGAAAAGATTCAATTCAACTTGATAGATGCTCCCTAGTTTGAGTTAATCTTGGGCCTTCCTTGGCTTACGGAGCACAATCCCACCATCGCTTGGAGCAACAGAACAATTCAGATGAATTCGAAATATTGCATGGAGAACTGTTTTGAACACAATGGAAGGGGATTAGAGATCGAGGTCAGTCCGTCTCATTCCCTAGGTCAACTGGAAGGATCGATATGTGTAATAAACGCCCAAGAAATTCCGGAAGAATACTTGGAGTTCCAAGAGGTGTTCAATGAAATAGAAGCAGAACAGTTACCTCCACACAGAGACTATGACTGCAAGATCGAGATTGAACCGGGATCCAACTTGCCCTGCAGTCGAGTATACGCCTTGACGGAAAAAGAGAATTGTCACCTCAAGGAGTATCTAGATAAATATCTAGCTAACGGTTTCATTCGACCATCCCAATCTCCAGTATCTTCGCCCCTGTTCTTCGTGCCGAAGAAAGAAGGAGACTTGAGAGCCTGTATTGATTACAGAGCCATCAATAGGATCACCAAGAAGAACAGGTATCCGCTACCCCTAATATCGGTGTTATTGGACCAAGTGAAAGGAGCTCAAGTATATACAAAGCTTGATCTGAGAGGGGACTATCACTTGGTCAGGATGAGAGAGGGCGACGAGTGGAAGACGGCTTTCAGAACTCGTTTTGGGTTGTTCGAATACCAAGTCATGCCCTATGGACTCTGTAATGCCCCGGCGGCATTTCAACATTTTATTAACGTTGTGCTGAAGGAATTCATAGACCAATGCGCCATCGTATACATTGACGATATTTTAATCTACTCAGCAGATCAAGAAAGTCACACGGAACAGGTCAAGGGGGTTTTGAAAAAATTGAAGGAAAATCGACTATTTGTAAAATTGGGAAAGTGTGCCTTTAACGTGACACAAGTAGAATTTTTGGGTTTTGTTATTTCACCGCATGGAATACTTATGGACCAACGAAAGATTGAAGCGGTCGAGCAGTGGAAGTCTCCCACCAGTGTTAAAGAGGTCCAAAGTTTCATTGGGTTTGCTAACTTTTATCGCAGGTTCATCAGCGAATTTTCTCATAAGATTTTGCCACTTACTAAGTTGTTGAAGAAGGGTATTCAATTCGCTTGGACCAAGGAAGCGGAAGAGGCTTTCAATTCTCTAAAGCAGGATTTCACTACAGCCCCAATTCTTCAGCAAGCGGATCCAAATGAACCTTTCTATGTAGAAACTGATGCTTCAGACCAAGCAGTTGGGGGAGTCCTGTCTCAGCGCAATAAGGTAACTGGGCAATTGCACCCGGTGGCCTACAGATCAAGAAAATTATCTCCTGCAGAGTGTAACTACACAATCACAGAAAAGGAGTTGTTGGCAATCAAGGACGCCTTTAAGGAGTGGAGACATTATCTCATGGGGGCTCGGCACCAAGTGACAGTCTTTACAGACCATCGCAATCTAAAATTCCTGAAGACGGCTCGGACCTTGACTCCGCGGCAGTTGAGATGGTCACTCTATTTTGCTGACTATGATTTCATAATTACTTTCCGACCAGGAGCACAAAACGGAAAGGCGGATGCCTTGTCTAGGATTGGCACAGAGAATCAAAAAACGCCCATAGAGAATCAGACCATCATACCTGACGAGAAAATTATTGCTGTTACCACCTCCATAGGTTTAGAAAACAGAATTTCGGAGAGAATGACGCCAAAAGAGATGGAAGCCTGGGCAAAAGAAGAAGAAGGAAGGAGAATAGTTGGTCAACTCCCTTACTTTCAGGAAAGTTTGTATATTCCTTCAAAAGAGCTCCAGTTACAGGTCATTCAAGAAAAGCATGATGCAAAGTTGGCTGGACATAAAGGAGAGGCCAAAACCAAAGAATTAATTAAGCGTCATTACTGGTGGCCAGAGATGAACAAGGACATAGAAAATTACGTCAAGACTTGCGAGGTATGTGCGCAGGGAAAATCTGAACGGCAGGCCCCTAAAGATTTACTTCAACCCTTGCCTACACCACCTTACCCCTGGCACACTGTAACTTTGGACCTTATCACGGAGTTACCCCTTAGTAAAGGCTATGACACGATACTAGTAGTGGTAGATTCCTTCTCTAAAATGGCCCATTTCACAGCACTAAATGGGGTTCCATCTGCTAAACAGCTAGCTTTACATTTTAGTACAGATATTGTAAAAATACATGGTATACCCAAGATAGTGATCTCAGATAGAGGGACACAATTCATTTCCCATTTTTGGAAGTCTTTTATGGAGGGTTTAGGAACAGAAGTAAGGTATTCCACTAGCTATCCCGAGACTGATGGTCAAACTGAACGAGTGAATCAGGAATTGGAACAGTACCAACGATTGTTTCTTCTGAAGCACGAGGGGGACTGGGTGGATTACTTGTGGGCAGCAGAGTTTGCCCACAATAATGCCAAAAATATGTCCACAGGTTTCTCTCCTTTCTATATGAATTATGGGAGGCATCCAAATTCAACCCTTAGACAGGTAGACTTATCCGTCCCAACAGTTCAGGATAGGATGTCACATTTAGAACAGATTCGTCAAGAGGCCATCATAAGTCTCCAAAGAGCAAAAGAGAAGTATAAGGGTTATGCAGACAAAAAGAGGCGAGAGGGTCCAAAGCTGGAGATAGGAGATAGGAGACAAGGTATGGTTAAGTACCAAGAATTTAAGGTTGAAAGGAAACCGAAAGTTCCAGCCTAGATTTATTGGTCCTTACCCAGTGGAGAAGCAGATAAATCAAGTATTCTACAGGCCAGCCTTACCGTCGAGACTTAAGATACATCCAGTTTTCCATGTTTCTTTGTTGAAGAAGGCTCAATGCAACTTGCGGAAAACCATACCACCAAAGCCTATCAAGTTAGAGACAGGAACCGAGTACGAAGTCAAGGAAATTTTGGATTAAAAAAACGTGAAAGGAAAACTGTTTTATCTTGTAGACTGGAAGGGTTACGGTCAAGAAGAGCGGTCTTGGGAAAGTGAAGAAGATGTTCATGCTCCCAGACTGGTTAAGTCATTTCATCTACGCTTCCCCACAAAACCAAGGGGGAAAGATTCTACCTTGTTGGGGGGTACTGTCAGGATCCCAAATCCACTAGTCGCTACAACCATCCGTGAGCAAAATCATTGGACTAAGTCAGAGCAAAAGACAAATTCCTGGTCCACGATGTTTAAGAGATGGAACCTCAAGATGGCCGCTGGGTCGCTCCGCGGTCAGCAGTCTAGTGTTTAAGGTTCCAATTAGCCGAGCTTAGGTGAAGCGTGTGAAGACTCGAAACTACGCACTTCACCGACGGCGTTCCCTGAAGAAGAAGCGCGGTCAGAGTCTGAAAGAGTTTTGAAACATAGAACCGGAATATTGAGCGACGGAGTAAAGCCAGTGTTTATAAACCGTTTTCTGTTCTTAGTTTCCTAGTTTCCCATCTCCCGAATTCGTTTCAGTTGTGAAACGAAAGCCCATTCCCATTTCCCCGTTCAGTAAAGTTAAGAGACCAGTAGTCAGCCTGAGGTAGCATAAAATACTTCGCAACAGAGTTAGGGAGTGCCCTGAGGAGAAAGAAGGTCGTGAGCCTCAGCGCATTTCGTCAGCACAAGAACGAGTCAGGAAAAGGCATTCATTGACGAAGTCTCTGCAGCGCAGGAACTCCTGTCGAGAAGAAAGAAGTCCAGAGATAAGTGAAATAATCTTTAGGCTTGTGTAAATAACACGAAGTAAAGACTGAAATGATACTTACCATATATTAGTTGAGATATCGCATAACAACAAGCCAGAATCTGGAGTTGTGCATATCGACACCTAGAAGATAGAACCCACAGGAATAATAAGAAAGAAAGAGAGAATAAGTAAGTGAGGGTACAACACAAAGAAGATTATAGAGTAGAAGTAGAGTAGAGAATTTCCTGTGTAATAATTACGCTAATGTATTACAGTTGACAAGACACCACACACGAAGATAGGAAAAGGCATACAGACAACAGAACGAGAGAATTCATAGTAAGTAAGTTGAGAGAGAGTAATACAAAGGAAGAGGCAAGCTACGGAGGGTCAGGTTAACATAAGTGTCATTGTGAATTTACAGAAAGAAAATATTAAAGAAGTTCTCAGCAGATAGCCGAAGTCTTAACCTAAAAGAAGAGAGGGCAAGGCTCTTGACAAAATTGGTAGGTGAGAATCAAGGAGAGTCTTAGGAAAGAGTAGAAAGGAAGTCAGAGGTACAGAGCTAAGGAGTTGTAATATCTTCCCCTACAGGTTTCCAACCCTTAGAAGGTCTGCAGGTCGGACATCCAGGTGAAGCACCCAAGAGGATCTCTTCTTGTTGTTTATTATTTTATCCAATTCCCCTTCCCCCAGGGGTAATGGTTGGGAGTCTTGCGTATACATGTTGAGCTCCAAATCATTGCCTTAGGTGGATTCGGAATCCAGCATCTCTGTTCCCGTGCAGTTAATCAAGAGTATCCTTTAAGATCTGGCACCGGCAGGTCGTTGCTAGCGAAGTAAGAGTCTATGGCCACCCTGATGCTATCTGCATTGGCTGCATCCCGCAGGACGCTCAGCGGTAGACGCCAGCGCGCCTCTCGAGCGGGGTGAACGGCCGGATCCTGTAGCAGCAATTCAACGTGCGCATGGTCCGATAGCGAGATGGCAGAGATGGAGGATCCCAGGACATCCCTCAGCAGAGCGTGGGAGATAAATACATAGTCGATACGGGAGTACGAGCGGTGGGCATGGGAGTAAAACAAATAATCTTTCAATCCTGGGGAGCGGTAGCGCCATACATCGTAGGGTCCCAGGTCCGTGAACTGTGTACGCAGCGCAGAGGACATGGCCCCAGAGCCGTAGGCCAAGGCATCGCTATGGTCTACATCCGGGTCCCAGACTAGGTTAAAATCTCCCCCCAGGATCAGGAAGGGGTCTCCCCGCAGGACGTGTGTGTTAAAAAGCGTGCGTAGGTACCAATCCTGCAGCTGGTTGGGTGCATACACATTGCATAAAGTGAAGGTGCATCGGCCAACACCCACACTCACCTTGGGGAAGCGCCCGTTGTCACTCCTGAAGGGCTTGGTGTCCCCCCGCCTGATGCCCTGTCTACACAGAATTGCCACGCCTGCTGTCTTAGTGCTTGCTGCAGCCCAAAATTGAAGGGGATATCTGGGGTGCGCCATGTGCCCAACGTCTGCCTGCAGAAGATGGGTCTCCTGGAGAAGTATGATGTCAGGGTTCTGCTGCAGGAGGTATCGCCAGGTCTGCCGCCTCTTATTAGGGGAGTTAAGGCCCTTGACGTGAAGGGTCAGGACCATTGAAGTTCTAAGGGGAGTCGCCTGCGCCCCTCCATCCCCCCCCTGCAGCCGCCCACCAGCTTCAACACCCCACACCAGCGCATCTTGAGCCAGGCGCCATCGTCACACCACCCCCCACCCCGCACAAGTAAAGAAGAAAGGAAGGAGAAGGAAGGAAGGAAAGTAAGGAAGGCCAGAAGGAAGAGAAAAACAAAGAGGAAATATATGGTTCAACAGGGGCCAACAGGGCTAAGTCCAGTTGATCCCGCCAACGGGCATCCTACACCCAGCGGTTCGGATATGCCCAGGGATGTCACTCCCTCAGGGATCGCCTGTCCCGGGGTCATCGTGGGTAGGAGCCCCAGCGTCGCCCACCCTAGAGATAGGAGCTGGGGTGCAAAATCAGGTAGGGCAGTCGTCCTCAGTGGCGTCCTGAGGGAAGGGGGGAAGAGCACTCACCCCCCGAACAAGTAGATCATGAGCCGTCTTGAACAGTCTCCTGCAAGATCACGGGGTTGACGGACGAGATGCAGCCTCCTCTCGGTCTCCCTCCAGGGACTTGAGGTGGGCGATAATGCCCTGCTTGGTCTGGAAGGCAGACTGCTCATCCACTCGGGGCAATCGGCGGTGTCGTTGGACCATGGTCCAGGACAGTTTATCTGGGATACGCTCCTGCCTTTGTGGGCGCACCAGACTCGCCGGCGGTGATGTCGGGAGCTGCAGAAGCTGCGCCGCCTCCGCGAATTTCCGCACAACTCTCCGTTTGGTCTCCCACTGGAAGATAAGGGCAAAGGGTTGGCCCCATTGGTAAGCGATGCCCAGGTCCCGCAGGTTTTCAGTCACCGGTCTGAACGCTCGCCGCCGCTGGAGGGTGTTAGGCGCTAGATCTTGAAAAATTTGGATTTTGTGACCCCTGAAAGTAAGGTCCGGTTTGCTTCGCACGGCCCGCAGGATGGCCTCCTGCTCCGTGAAAAAGTGGACCCTCGTCAGGATATCCGGGAGAAGTCCTGGGCACCCTGGCGGCCCGGAGACCCGGTGGGCGCGATCCAGGGTCGGTGGTGAGGCATCGCTGTCGCCCCAAACCTCATGGAGGAGCTGCGCAACAAAAGTCAGGACATCCTTCCCTTCTTCTCCGAGTGGTACGCCGTGGATACGGAGGTTGTTCCGGTGGCTCCTATTCTCCAGGTCTTCTTGTTTGACCTGCAGCTCTATGTGCTGTTCCTCCAGCGTTGCCAGGCGTTGCCACAGCAGCTCCTGATCCTCAGTGCGGGCATCAACTGTCTTCTCCAGGCCGTCCACGCGGTCTCCCAGGTCCGTGACCTCCCGGCGCAGCTCCCGCACACAAGTGTGGACCTCAGAGCGAAGGGAGCCGATCTCCATTTTCAGTTCCGACATGAAGGATGTCATAAATGCCTGTGTTACGGGGGCATTGTCCCCCGAGGCCCGCGGAGCCTCCGCCGCCGGTGCCGTTGCCCCGTTTTGCCCCACATTGCCACCACTGAATTGTCCCTGGGGGGCACTGTCGGGTCAGCCTTGCCCCCTTTGGAGCGCGTCATGGCCAGTGTCGATGGGACCCTGCCGGCCCACTAGCTCCTCAAGAGCCGGGGTCGGGGCTGTTGAAGGCGACAACCAGATCGTGGGAGATGGTCCTCTCGACAGCCCCCCCAGAGCACCACAAAACAGGACCCCAGGTAACCCAAGCACTAGTCGCCAAGAGGCCCCACAGCAAAGACTCAATGGCAGGGTCACCCATCTGAGGCACGCAAGGTGGCGGTCCAATCACATGGTAGAGCCCGTCCAGCACCACGGGGCAGGCGGCAGGGTCCCCAGGCCAGGGAGGGTTTGCAGTACAGTCACAGGGGGAAAGGGTGTGCCCCAGATACACAAGGCGGAGGGGCCTACCAGGGGAAGGGGGGAAGCGACCACCGCGCCGTCACCCGCCCGGGCCCCTCAGTCCAAGGCACCGCTATGTGTCCTCTCGCAGTGGGTCTGCGCTGCCGACCCACAAGCAGCTCAGGGGCCCCCGGATCACCAGCCACGTGCACTAGCCAGTGCTCTTCGCAGTAGGGGGCCCCAGATAGGGCAGAGAAGGGCCACCACAGGCCAGGGGGGCCCCACCAGCACCAAGGCCCTCGCCCAGGGCCCAACAGCAGCAGGCATAGCTCTGCCGTCGAACGCCTCGTCGGGGGGGCCCGCACCTCCAAAGCCCGCAGCTCACTACCGGCCAACAAGCAGTAGCCGCGCTATATGGGAGCTCACAGGGTCACAGGTGCCAGAAACTCTCCATCACAGGCACCAGCGCCCACCTCCACCCCCACTCCTCACCTCACCAGTTGTGTGCAGGGTCGATCCGCCCGCCAGGTGGGCCACGCCGGCAGTAGGAAGTTTCTTCAAGGTCCCGGCTGCAGCCTTCCCGCCACCGCCGCCCCATCACCACAGGGGCACACCACTCAGCTGGGGTCCCGCCGTAATCCACAGGAAGGAGGCGCCATCACCACCACCATCGGGCCACACCTCTCGCCAGGTCCTCTGCTGCAGCTCGCGGGGGGGAGCCCACACCTCAGGGCCCCAGAGCCACCTCAAGGACCGGCAGCCGACGGGCAGCAGGCCGAGTCCCCTCGCTAGGGATCTTAGGCATTGGTACCAATCACAATGCCCTTGTGATGGATCTTTTATCCGTTATCTCCCCGATTCACCAGGACCCTGATATTGATCTCCACCCAGTGTCTCTGACCCTCATGAACAACTTAAAGAATGTAAGATAGGGGGATAATATCAGGAATTCCCACACACTGAGCGGTATACGCCAATTTTTTGTTGATTTTTTCAACACATATCACATAGCTAATTTTGAGCGGTGTGACTTTGCCCTGCGTCATTCTGACCTTTTGCCTCACAGAGAAAGTTTTTCACCACTCACCCAAAACATACTGGACCCTCAAACTTTTTTTGCCCCATGTTCAACAGAGAGTGAAAAATGGCCAAGCAGGGGCTGATTGATGTCGCAAGAACAGGCTCTAAATCTGACTTAGTTAATGCCAGAAAATGCTACAAGGTTACCTTAAGGGCCTGTGTAGAAGAGAGTGGGAACAAGCACAATGGGTTAAACTCACTGATGCTCTTAAGAAGTAAAACACTGAAGAGTTTTGGAAAATCAAGTCCTTTGGCAGCAGAAGCAGTGCTTTCCAACCCACACGCTTCTGTTGCTGCAGATCAGTGGGTTGATCACTTCATCCATTTCTTTAAGGCCCGAGAAACGGTCAACACTGAACCTAAATCCGGTTCCATGAAGTCTTGATCCAATGAATGCCTATACCACTCTGGAACCTTTTCACTTAAAGAGACTGAGGTAGCACTATACTCGTTGAAGCGGGGAAACGCTCCAGGCCCTGATGCTATCCCTGGAGACCTTTTTCTCTCAGAGTCTGAAGTCTGGATCCTCTATTTGAATCATGTCGCCAACGCTGTTGCTGGAGATAAAATCCCTCCAGAATCATGGAAGTGGGTCATTATAGTCCCCATATATAAGAAAAGCCCAAAAGATAACCCTGTAAACTATAAGCTTATAATCCTTATAGATACATCTCAACAAATATTTGCCAGGCAAGTCTTATCGAAGCCCCAGACCTGGATGAAGGACCACCAGATTCTGTCAGATTACCAGGCTGGTTTTTGAGAGAAAATTCGTACCCTGGACCAGGTGCTCAGACATTTTATTATTTGCTGGAAATGCACTATCTTGAGACAAGACCACCTTTATGTGGTCCTAATGGACCAGAGGGCTGCCTTTGACTTTGTTCCTAGGCATCATTTGTGGGAGATCCTGAGTCAGCTTGCCATTCCTGAGGATCTCTTTGCCACCTAATTAAAATCCAAGCTGACATGCTCGACTAAGATGGAAAAGCTGTGGGGCCCTCACTGACAGAATCCCCATCAACTGTGGGGTGAGAGAGGGGCGTTTTAGCCACCAAATTTTCCAGCTTGTATATCCATAGATTAGTGGGGTGGTTGAGAAACTGTACACATGACGGCCCCAACTGAACAAACGTCAGCAATCTTGTGGTGATGTTTGCTGATGACACTTTACTTATCTAACACACTCCTATGGGTCTTCCAGCTTTGCTGGGGGAGTTTTAAAAATTCTGCAAACCCTGAGGTCTTGAAATAAATGTAGGGAAAACAAAGTTCATGGCCATTAACCCCCATCGTTCATTCAAAGACGATATGAGGGCAGACGGGACACTGATTGAGAGGGTCAAGAGCTTTGATTACCTAGGTGTGAGACTTGGACACATTTTCTTTGGCTCCTCAACTCGACAAGGGCAGCAATCATTTGTAGCGTAGATCTGCTATCATTCTAAAAAGGTTCACGTACACATCCAGCAGGACGATATCCCTGGTGCTGGAGGTGTATAGAGCTGTATCCTGAGAGTGGCTCCCTGTGAGGCTTAACTTTGGGGGTATAAGGACACCAGCTTGCTGGTAAAAATGGAGATCAGATTCCTTAGGACATTACTTAACTCACCCAGCAGCTCCTCTATGTTACCTTTGAGATGGGACCTACATAGTCAGAGGGTTGATCACATTGCAATACTAAGGATGCTGAAGTATTGGATAAGAGTATGGTCAACCCCAGAGTTAGCCCCATACAGAATGAGTTAATCGCGCTTGATAAAAATTGTTCCACATCCTGGCTTAAGGCAATTAAAGATCTTTGCCATCGCCTACATCTCCTGATCTGTGGGAAAAGCCACAAAATATGAGCAGTAGTATGGGCACTCAGATCAGGACCATGTACTGGGGAAAAAATACCTGGGAATCCTGGCACGAGTCATGCCCATATGGTCATATAGACAAGTTTGGCTCACAAGTGTTTGCCTAAATTCTGGAGTTTCATGGACAAAATGACTCCCCACCAAGCCAAGTGCCTATATTTCCACTTTAGAATTGGCACGCTTCCCCTTACACACAGATTGCCAAATGGAAGTTAGTCACTGGCGAGTGTCCTTTCTGTCCAACAGCCAAAGAATCAGTAGCACACTTCTTATTTTTCTGTCCCAAGTATATGGTACTCTGCACAAAGTGGATCCTACCAATCTGTTGACTTTTGAGAGTTACCCCTTGCGCAGAGGCGTGTGCTTGCTTAGTTCTGATACTCATTAACTAGTAGTTTTTGCACGGTTGAGATGTTTTAATTGGGCTTGAGTATAAGAGCAAGAAGCCTGCAGTAGCATGACCCATCCCTGTATAAAAATCCAGTAGGGAGCATCTTGCCACTTATGAGTGATTAGTGCACCAGGGTGGGAATTAATAGTTCAGATTGTGGATGTCGGTATTTTTTGCTATTGCCATATGGGAGCTCAAAGTATGGATGTACTATAACAATCTCGCATTGCTGGTAAAAACTGTATACCCTCTTCATTTGTATGTTATGCTTTTATTTTGTGGGTGTTGCCAGAGTTGTAAAATAGAAGTGTATTGTGTATTAGGATTTATTGTAGCTCTCTGCTCACCTCAGGACATTTGATTCTGGGATTCCTTATCTTTTAATTGTGAATCGACCTAACTTTATTGAAACTACAGCACAAGGCACTTTACTTTGAAAATACCTTACAGTTTCAGTTAGAATCTAGTGTAGCCTTGGTATCCCTAGTTAAAGTCCTTTACGACTGTGAGATGTTGGTGCACCTAAGGCTTTTTATTACCTATTGCAGTTTTCTGTATCAGAATACAACTACATTTATGATGAGCTTGTATTGTATTATATCTGATTTTGTATTTATTGGGCTTTAATGATGTACTTTAGGGTTGCATTTTTACAACCGAAATAAAGTTATACTTGACTATCAATAATAACAAGTTGAATTTGAAAATTAACAATGAACTACAACAATAAAACACTTGAAATCCTTGCCTTACAAATCAACTAGTTCCACTCTTTCCACACAACTATTAGGAGGTGCACACCAGGAAACTCAACACTCCTTTCAAGAGTAATCAGCCCCTAATTTTAGGTGGAGTACCCCTTACTGTGATTGCCATGGTACAAACCTCCCAGGATATCGCGAATTGCAAAAAAATCACACAAAAATTGACACTTTTGTAAAAATCCTGCAATTTTGTACAAAAGTGCCTGTAAAATTAGTTTAAAAAAAAAAACAACAAAAAAACCCAACTCAAACTTGATCCACAGGTACTGGTGCCACAGTTACATTATTCAAAGACACCATGTTCTACTTGGCAGGTAAGGTTTCTTGACTCCCCAATCACCATGGGGAGTGTGGCTCACAGTGGAAACTACACAGGGCTTACACAAACGGATTCAGAGCCGTGAATATGAAGTGGCCCGGATGAGTGAAAGGCAGAAGGCATGTCTAGAAAATCATTCCATTCCATGCACTCTGATGTAATCTAATGTTGAATATATGCCAGATTAAGAGTTTTTTTTTTTTTGCATAACTGCCTGAAGCAGCCAGTTAGGCCTGCAGTATGGAGGCAAGGCTATGATGTAGAAAGCTGCCTCTGTATATACTGTACCAAAGTAAGGTATAGTGTGCACAGAGTCCAGTGGATCCCCAGAAGCTTACAGAGGCTTAAGTAGATAACACTAAAAGCTCTATTTGTGGTAGTGAGGTAGAGCATATAGGCTTTGCAGAGGGCTGTTTTAGGCATTTGTTGTACACACTCAGGCAAGAAATGATTACACACATTCAAAGACTGAATACAAAATCAGTTGTTTTGTATAAAAAGTTATTACTTTGTTATTTTACTTAAGAATCAAGAAGAACTCAGTTGCAGGTAAGTAACAGTTTTAAGAGTAGTGATACTTTTCAAAATGCAGTAGGAATTGTTTTGCTAAGCAGTAAATATGCTTTTCAATAATAGAAACACTTTTGTATTATTAAACAAAAACAGTAGCAAACTTAGCAGTTGTAAAAGATAGACAGTTGAATGCAATAGGAGAAAATGTTATATGCTTTAACAGGTAAGTACACAACTTACTCATCCAGTCTTCGGGGGGTTAGACCAACACTGGGCAAGGTTCAGTTTAAATTAGGTACTGCACCGCCAGCTGCACTGGGGCGGCCGGTGCAGAGGTCACTAGGCCCAATGTTAGTCAATGAAGACTGGGGGCACCCTGAAGAGGAGCTGGTTACAGGTAGGTACCCACGGATTCAGGGCACAGGCCCCAGGGGTTTAAGTGAGCATGGGGGGAGGCACAAAGCAGCAGCACAACTACACCAGCAGCAGCACAGGAGCGGCCAGGTGCAGGGTGTAAATCAGCGTTGGGTGCCCAATGCAAATAAATGGAGGATCTTGGACGCACAGAGAGGCTGCAGGCTCAGGCCAGGAAGCTGGATGAAGGAGACCACCAGCTGGACAGGTAAGTTGAGATGCAGGGCAAAGGCTGGGCACCATCGACTGGGCTCCCTAAGGTTGAGGGCTGAAGATGCAGGAGTGCATTTTGGTGTCTGGTATTTGTTGCCAGAGCCGGTCGCAGTCAGGGGGACCTTTCATGTTGAGAGTGCAGGCGACTTCGTGGGGTCCAAGAGAGGTCAGTCACTGATGGAGTTGAGGTCTGGATGGCTGGGGAAACATCACTGGACCTCTAAGCCACTCAGACTGAGGTAGTGGGCGTCGGGTGCAGAATGGGCAGGGGTCGCGGATCCGCTTGGATCCGGAGTCCTTTAAATTGGAGCTTTTCTGGACACAGCCTCTGGAGATCTGATCTTTGTTGAATAGTGGCAGTATTCCTGGGATTCTTGGAAGTCACTGGCCACCAGACAGGCGTTGTCTTCTTCACAGGCTCTTCAAACTGAATACTCATTTTATCGGCGTCGGAAGGATGAGAGGCTGAGCAGTGGCTGTCGAGCCATGCACTTGTGACGTGCAGGTTACATGCGCTGCCTGGGTCCTCAGTGAAGTACCGAGGTGTAAAATCCCCCCTCGTCCAGTGCATCGACCAGGAGAAAAGCAGCCCTTTCACCCGGACCTGGCGGGATTTTCTCACTTGCACTTCTGAATCTACGGACCTCAGGACTTGCTGTTCTGAAGCATTTGTTCCGCCCAGCTTCCAGTTTCCAGACACTGTTTGCCGGACCCGCTGCGCGGGTCCCGCAGCACAAGGGCACCAACCCGGGGCTGTGTGGCAGCCAAACAGGGCTGCGAGCGTGACGGCGGGGACTCCATCAACCAGGAGTCCCTGCGAGGCCAATAGCTGACACCTGGCCCGCTCTCCCTGTAAGCCACGCCCACAGCGCATACGTATATAATCAGTACAATACCCGCGTACGCGGGACGCGCGCGGAACGAAGCGCGGAGCGAAGCCCGGGCAAAGGGCGGGCCGTTTGAGGCCGTTCGAGGACGGGAGATACCGGGACCGGGCTACCCCTCTTGGTCGGATCATTCCACTACCCCAGTCGCTACCAGGCCCTGACTACATTGAGGTCGAGATGTGTACCAGGGAAACAAGGAGCAAATCCTCGCTGGCTGCGGCAGGAGCCTTGAAAGGTACCATCGATAATTACTTTGTCAAGGCAGGGTCACTTCTGATAGACAAAATTACTGTGCTTGAAAGACGCATTTCCCAGGAAATTGACTGGGTAAGGAGATCATCAATGGGCCCATTGGCTCTGGCTAAGACCCCTGAAGGAAGGCCAGAGGCTAACAACTCTACCCATGAGGGTCTGGGGGTTAATCAATCACCTACTAACCCAGACCTCACCAGGGAGGCCTTAAATGATCTCGAGGACATGAGCCTAATGACCTTACCGATGGGCCAAATACCACCTATCCCACTTCTAACCCCCAACCTCGACTCGGCCATAGTCACCATGAGCGAGAATGTTTCGGATCTTTTAAGGGGAGCAAGGGAAGGAGCAATTCAAAAAAGGAGGAAAGGGGGGCAAACCAAGGGAGGATGCAAGCCAAAAACATCTAAGTCTATCCCCACAAAGGATGTTGCCAGTTCTGGTAGTAACACCTTCGGCCAACCATCCAAGATTAGTGCGGAGGCCCCACCAGTACTCATTGTACCAACGGGTACACTCTCTCACCCCATCAATACTTCAACGGATTCCTCTAGTGAGGATATAACACTTACAGACATAGGTACACTTTTCAGGTCTCTCCTAGCCCCCCTTGAAGCCCGGCTGATAAAAATCGAAGCCAGGCTGGTCAACATTGAAAAATCTACAGTCCAGCTGGCAGATAGCCTGAAAATAGAAACTAAGGGAGTTAAAGGGGGGTTGGAATCAAACCCTAAAAAGGGTATTGATTCTATAACCTTAACGAAGAAAAAAGGCCCAGTTAATTCCCAACACACACAATACAAACGCAACCAAAACAAGACCCCGCAACCCTTGGTTACTACAAATAAAATCATCTCACCCACACAAACCCAGGCACTACTACACCCACCCCTAAATATAACTGCACACCCCAAAGATAGTGTTACTTCCTCGGACAAATTGCAGAGTGATCCAAAACCCAAAGATAACATGCCAAATAACCTCCGTAAAATTAAACCTACAAGCCTACCACCTGAAGCGTCCCCCTATACAGTAATCTTGGCGGGTGTACCTGAGCTAAAATCTACCGCTATAGAGACGACCGCCTCCCTTAAGAACAAAGTCATCAACTGGTTGTCCGTATATAGACCTCTTCCGCAAGGCACAACTAGTGACGTTCTTATGGTGAGACGGACTACCTGGGTTGGAAACACGAGAAAAACAATTAGAGGCGATTGTGTGGTGGTTAGTTTTAGAGAACCCAGGACAGCCTCTTACATCTGTAGCTGGGCCCCCGAAGACCAAGAGAGCCAAATTCAGTCTCTCCCTCTCTCATTCTTCTACCCATCGAACTTGTATACATTAGAAGACCAAAGATGGGGGTACCATCAAGAATTACTAGAAGAGTGGGAGAGCAACCGTGCTGGGAGGAGGGACACTCACTACCATAGGAGTATGGTCCCCTAATACTTACCCCAATACTTACCTCCCTATCTCTAATAGGTACAGCAGCCTTGAAATGGTTGACTGACTGCTTGAGCCCATAGGTAGGGACCTGCATCAATCCCATCCAACAGACGATAGTGAGGATAGAATCATCTCCTGTGAACAACCCCAGGTTTCACGAGAGGGGATAACTGCTCCTAATGATCTTACACAGTGCCTGGACCCCGGCCTCTCCATAGCTGACACACTGGGTAATGGTAGCAATTTAGGGGCTGGTCAGGGGGAATTGCTACAGTACCCAATGGTAAATCTCGTCACAAAAGAGAACGACCATTCTGGCACCGCCATACTATCTCCAAGACCTCCAACACTCAACCTGATCTCATGGAATATAGCTGGGCTGGGTAATAAAATGGATTGCCCAGGGAGTGGGCTTCTTTTGTTAATTCAAAAAGTATCTGCCTCTTCCAGGACACTTGGGCAAGAGAGGAGTATACATACCCGGGGTTTGCAGTGTTTTCAAAACCTGCTAAATGGGGGGGGGAAGGGGACGACCGTCAGGAGGGTTGGCAACTTGGGTAGCCTCTCAACTAGGTTGCCAGGCCAGACAACTATCAGTTGATTCCGAAGACATATTACCTGTCCTCTTAGAATGGCCGAACTCCACCAAGCTGATGATAATAAATGTCTATTCGCGACCCGTAGTTTTACAACGCGAATCGAACACCATTGAGAAACTCTCGGCTTTCTTGAGCGAAATTCCAAGAGACCTCCCACATGTGGTTGGAGGGGACCTGAATTCGCACTACGAGCCACTGCCTGGCCTCCTTGATGGACCCTCCCTAGAGGAGGATTCAAGATGGCTGATACCTGCCACGGTGGCACCTCTACCAAGAGCTTGGACTTCCCTCGCATTGCAGATCACCGCCCTTACCCTCAACCATGGTTTAAGGGCTTGTAATGGGCGTACTAAATCAGATATTCCAAGCAAATGCACCTATAATAAAGCAGGAAGGGAATCCAGACTAGATTATGTCCTAGTCCAACTGTCTTGTTGGTCACGAATCATCGATTTCAGGGTATTGGATAGAGGGGACAGTGATCATAACGCCCTCGAACTTGAATATGCCATGCCAGGCATTGAGGACATAGGACAGGACAAAGAAAGTGTAAAGACAGGGTTACTCCTGGAGAATAATAGGAGAAGAGTTAGGTGGGGAAAATTGGCCATAAGTGGCGATAAGTTACCCAGGCTCTATGCCAGAATTATCCCTGTGTTGGAAAAAGCATTTGATCTTGGTAAGGATCTGGGGAATGGGGAAAATAGAGACCAGTTATGGCGAACCCACGAAGAAGTAATAAGTACCTTGGAGTTAGATCTCTTCACAAATGGCACTGTTAGATCTAGCGGGATACATAAAATTCCTGGTACAATGCCACATGCCGGGACTCGAAACGTGAACTCATACTCGCAATCAAGGTGCGTAAATGCCGGGAGGAGATACAAGCCAGAAGACGGGCATATAAAATTCTGTTGGCAAACGCCAAGGCCGAGTGGGATTAACAAGATTGGGAGGAACTCTCTGGGGCATTAGTCACCAAAGATTCTCGTAAATTCTGGCGGTTAGTCAACAATGGGTCAGAAGACCTCCTGTCGGCAATTGAATCCAACATTGCCCCGAGCGTTTGGCAAAATCACTTTCAGTCCCTACACGCAATAGAGGACGCGGCCCTGAGTATACCTCACTGTATTATAGCGAGTGACCAGGAGGGTGAACCCTTTACGGAAAAAGAAGTCCGGGCAGCAATTGCGGGCTTGGCAGCAGGCAAAGCCCCGGGGCTCGATGGGGTGCCAGGAGATCTTTTCAAGCAGGAGCCAGGGATATGGGCCCCCTATCTCCTGTTGATATTTAATGCGATCCTCAGGGGAATGGAGGTCCCGGATACTTGGCTGGGCGCAGAGGTGGTCCCAATATTTAAAAAGGGATCCCCTCTGCTCCCAGCCAACTATCGCCCAATAAGCCTCATCGATGTATCCCAGAAGCTTTTCGGTAGGCTGATATTGGACCGCTTGCAGAATTGGCTTGAGGAAACAGATACCCTAAGTCCATACCAGGCAGGATTCAGGAGCGGGGTCTCTACAATTGATCAAATATTCAGATTAAACCTCATGTATTGGAGGACTGCATTGATCGAGGGCGGCACCTTGTACACGGTTTTCGTGGACCTACGTGCCGCCTTCGATCTGGTGCCAAGATCAAAACTGTGGAGGGTAATGGAAGAGTTAGGCGTCCCTAAAGACATCCTCACAATCCTGATAAAATTACATCAAAATAACTTCGCACGCGTCAGGTGCGGGAGAAGTGGCAATCTAACTGAAAGATTACCCGTCCGCAGAGGGGTGAGACAGGGTTGTGTGCTCGCACCAACCCTGTTCTGCCTCTTTGTGAACGGGGTAATCGCGCACCTGGCGGGGATTGCAAACACTGACGCCCCAAAATTGACCGGCAGCAGGGTGCCCGCAATCATGTTTGCGGATGACACCCTGCTGCTGTCCAAATCCACGATGGGCAGACAGCGGGTGTTAGACGGTTTCCTGGAATTCTGTACAGAAAGGAGAATTGAAATTGACCCGCAGAAAACAAAATTCATGATCCTAAACCCCACGTCCTTCAAGCGTTCAAACCCCTTGCTTGGCACAGTGCGCTTGGAAAGGGTTCACACAATAGAGTACTTGGGGATAACACTAAACCAAAACCTCACGTGGGGGGAACATCAGACAAAGGCGAACATGAAATTGGCCCAGAAAGCGGGTGGTATTATGAGAATTGTCACCAAGTCAACATATCGCCCTCTCAGCCCTGCTATTCAAATCTATAAAGCACAGGCACCGGGGGGTGTCACTTACGGGGGAGAGATGTGGGGCCATATTCCATCGTCCGCTTTACTAACCACAGAGAATACATTTCTGAGGCAGCTGACTGCTCTTCCCCCAAGCACTCCACTCCTGCCCCTGAGACTGGACCTGGGCCTGAGGCCCATTACGGAGGAACTAGGGCTCAAGCCACTAACATTTTGGCGTCGCCTTTGGAGCAGCCAGGATCTTCCCTCCTATAGATCCGAGTTACAGGAATTTTTATCCCTACCCAAAGCCACCAAGATCCCTTTGTTAAAATACATCAAGAGAACTTGCGAGACCCTCGGACTACCAGAACTATGGTCAGACCCGGAAAGCACAAGTACCAGGATTTCAAGGAAAGCGCTGTCCAGAGCATACTATGATAAAATGCTTTTCCGAGCACTGGATGGCGCATGCGAGGTTTCTCTGACACACTGCTTCATTACAATTAAAGACTCATATAACCTTGAAAGTGTTTTGGATGGCATGACTCCTGCCCTAACTAGAAAACTATTCCTGCAATGGAGGTACGGGACCCTTCCTCTAATGTCTTTCGCCAAAGCATGGTCCTGCCGGTCTCCCACAGAGATGTGCCCGGCATGTGACCACATAAAGGAGAACGAGGTGCACGTGATTTTCTTTTGTCGAGCCTACAAGAAAAGCAGGAAATTTTGGCTCGTCCCCCTCCTTAAAAACTTGGGTTTTAGAACATTTCTACCCGCATATAGAGTTTTAAAGACAGATTTATCTCCGCCAATTGTGTTTGCTTTGGCAACATTTTTAACTGCAATGTGGCACATCCGAAACCGATTGATAAAGATGGCTGGAGACTCTTGAAAACTCTTACCCCTTGATTCACTGTCACCCCTTCCATTACCACTTTCTATTTTAAATCTCCAATGTATTTAATATTAATGACTTACTTATATTCTGGATTTTAACTAAATGTGTTTATTTTGTATATCTTTTATGATCATGCGATCGAAATAAAGATTTGAAAAATTGAAAAAAAATTGAATACAGGCCGGTAGGACTGGAGCCAAGCCAGTCGTCATCTTCTGGGTTTGCTGCACGGCGTCTTCTTCGTCCTTTTCTTCCTTGGTTGCAGGAATCTGAGAATCAAGGTTCAGGGTTGCCTCTAAATACTGAATGTAAGGGTGTTACAGGTACTGGTAGACATGGGCTACTTGCATGTAGGGTGAGTACACCCTTTGTATGTCCCCTCCCTTTGGGAAGGGGACATCCCCTAAGCTGATTGGGTAGTATCCTTCCATTCAAGATAGAGGATTTCCTAAGGAGGGGGGCCAACAATGTCCAAGGACACCTTAGTGGTGGCCCTAGCAGAGAGGGTGGACACACCTCTCCTGACAACTAATTTTCCAACCGACCTTGCTGCCACAAGTAGGGCTTGGTCGGGGAGGGCAGGGATCTCCACTATCTGGAGAGGCGCTGGCTACCATATCTAAGGGCAGGAAGCCTTTGAAGCTCACCACCCTGAATACTGTTCCTTCTTGGGGGTAGGTGTGAAGCACCTCCACCCCAAGCAGCTGTTGTCCCTGACCCTTGCGAGCACATGGATCCCCACCTCAGGGGGTCAGAAACATGTCTGTGTGTGGCAGGCTGTAAAGACCAGTCAGATGGACATGAGGGAGTTGGGTGTTTTTCAGGGGGCATCTCTAAGATGCCCTCTGAGTGCATGTGGTAATAAATCCAGTACTGGTATCGGTGTGGGTTTATTATGTTGAGATGTTTGATACCAAACTCCCCAGCATTCAGTAAAGACAACATGGAGCTGTGGAGTTCTTTATGACAAACTCCCAGCCCATGTACTCAATATGGCTTCACTGCACTTACAATGTCTGTGAATGGGCACACACACTGTAGGGGCATATTGCTCATGCAGTAATGCTCTCACCTGTGGAATAGTACACACTGCCTTAGGGCTGTGAGGCGTGCTAGAGGGGTGAACTACCTATGCCACAGGCAGTGATTTGTGGGCATGGCACGTTTTGTCTGTACTAAAGCTCACAGTCTGCAATGGCAGTGTGTATGTGTTAGGTGAGGTGTCTCTGAGGGTTGCACAATACATGCTTGCTGCAGCCCTTAGAGACCCTCTCTGGTCACAAGGCCCTTGGTACCAGAGGTACCTTTTACAAGGGACCTATATGTGGGCCAACGGTATGTCAGTTGTGGAAACGAAAAGGTAAAGTTTTGGGAAAGAACACAGGCCCTGGAAACCTGATTGGCAGGGAACCAGGGCACACTCAGTCAAAGTGCATCAGAAATCTGGCAAAAAGTGTAGGGAGGGGTACTACAACAGAAATGCACTTTCCTACACATGCACAAACTTTGCAAAACGATTAAGCAAAAAAAGGAGTCAGAATAACAAAGAATATTCTGCACTGGTTGATTGAAACTTCTTTCATTATAAGAAAAGTGCCATTCCACAAGAGGTGTGCATGGTTACATCTGTGTAAAATATACATGCTCACAATGCATGTATGTTTTTCCAGTGCCAAGGTGTACCCGGTGCACACATATTAACTTTAAAAAATCAGTTGTGCTCATGTAATTACAGTAATTAATGGTTGAGACAGCGCATCAGTGAATGATTGAATAATGAGTTCATGGATGGATGGGTGCGTGCAAGAATAGACAAGGGTGTGCTTGGATGAAAGTGGAAAGGTTATAGTTATACTAGTCACATAGGTGGAGGCCTAAGACAGCAGAAGTATGTTATAATGGATTTTAGAGGGGGCGTGGTTTCGGCGCCGACCGGGATGGCTGCGTGAGCGAGTTGCTCCGCGCCGAGTCCCGTCTTTTCTCCTGCGAAACTCAGCCCCGTGTCACCTGGCGGCTGAGACCGAGGTCCTGGAGGGTCGCTGACCTGGAGGGGAACGTCTGGCCCCCGTCGAGACCCTGAGCGCCGCGTGGGGACGGACCTGGCGACCGGATCGGCTTAGCTGGACCAAGAAGGCAAGATGGCGGCGCTGACGGAGTGAAAGCTCCGGGAGCTGAGCGGAGAGAGGTGCGGGGCCCTTTGAAGGCGCCTGGAGGACCCTCGCGAGGCGGTGAGCCGAGGAGCGGACAGTGGGTGCGGGTCCTGAGCGGCGGCAGAGGTCGGCGCGGAGAACTGGAGATAGCGGCGCCCCTCCCCCACCTGATCCCCCGGCCGGCTGGAGCGCTGGACCTGAGCTCGCGCTGCGCAGACGGAGGTGCTGCTGGCGTGCGGGGCCGCCCAGCCGCTGAGTGCACCGCAACGGGGGCCGCTGAGGCACAGAGGAGAGCAGCGTGTTGTCGGGGCACTGGAGGTGCGGCCGCCCACGGCGCTTGGACACCCCGAGGAACGGGCAGGCCGGGCGGCGGCTGGAGGATCGGTCGCCGGAGGTAGGCCCACCCGGTAGAAGGCAAGGGTGCGCCGGACTGGCACCGCGGTCTTTAGACCCCGACATGCGCTGTGACTAGGGTGGCCAGTACTTTACAGCCCAAATAGGGACATTTCACGAACATGAAAGGAGGGCTACGTCTTTACTTCAGGTGATGGGAACGCTCTCCAGCAGAGATTTACGGGACATGCGGTAGCAACATACATAGACTGCCATTTTATGCCCCGTATTTTGCCGGTTGATTGACTTGCTTTCTTGAAGAAACAGCTGACTATCCCTGCTTTGTGAATCATAAAAAAACACCTTCCACCATTTTCGATCGACCCTCTCCAAATAAGGGGGCATGAGCTGGATTTTTTGAAATTTGCTGGAACAACAGGTTAACACAGGGCCCGTCCTGGCACAACGGGGACGCCTGGTCACCCTAGCTGAGACCCACAAGGAACGGTGCTACCGGGGGCAGAGGGCTCGGTCTACCCAGGAACACGAACCTCCGGCTGCCCGCCTCTTCGGGAGGGCCTGCGACCTCTGGACCGGAGGCTGACGGCTGAGCGTGGACGAAGGACGGCTGGCCCCGCATAGTCACGCTTGACCTGGAGATAGGAGAGCTGCGCTTGCTCGGTTATCTCGTTGGGCGACACCGGGTGGGCCCAGGATCGGAACGACCGGAGGAGCTGCCGCCACCGGCCGTCTTCAGTGGGGGCTGTTCGGGCGGCGGGTTTCCCGCGCTCAAGATGGCCGCGCAGGGAACTGGCATCGCCGCGCCGCCGGAGCGGGGAGACAGGAGGTCGGAGGAGGCAGATGACGGTTTCACGACAGGGCCCTCGTCACAGGAACAGAGGCTGAATCTCCGCCTTGATGCGATATTGGCCGCGATCACTGCTACAAAGGAAGAGCTGCGCCAGGACATAGCGCAGGTGGCGACGGGGCTTGGCCTGCTGAGAGCGGACCACGCCAAGCTCTCTGACAGAGTGAAATCCAACGAACAATTGCTCCAGGAGCTGAAACCGGCCGTGGTCACTGCGGAACATAAACTTGAGGACGTTATTCGCCGTCTGGCGATCCTGGAGCGTCGAGCAGAGGACGCGGAAGGACGCAACCGACGGAACAACGTGCGGGTGGTGGGGCTTCCGGAGAAAATCGAGAAGGGTGACGCAGTGGCCTACATGGAGGACTGGTTTCGGACAGTGGTAGCGCCGGAGGGCCTGTCCCCCTTCTTCTCGCTGGAGAGAGCGCACAGGGTGCCCGCCAAGCCGCCCCTGGAGGGCAGACCGCCCCGACCGATGGTGGTCAAACTGCTGCACTACAAAGATCGGGATCTGCTGATCCAAAGGGCGAGATCCCAAGGGCCCTTCCAGGTGGATAACAGCAAGGTGACAATTTTTCCGGACTACACGCAGGAGGTGCAGCGGGGCAGGGCTTCTTTTCTGTCGGTGAAGAAAGAGCTGAGAGAGGAAGGGATTCAATACTCCTTGCTTTTTCCGGCCAAGCTGCGGATCATCGTTGATGACAGGACTCACTTTTTCCAAACACCCGATGAAGCATGGTCTTGGCTGGAACTGTATCGTGCGGGGACGGATCGTGCACACAGGCCCGCCAGGGATCGTCAACAACCGGTCAAGGTCAGGAAGTCACAGCGCACCCGCTCCCGGAATAGGCGCTAACGGGCCGAACGAGAGGCACAAATGCTGGCCGATAGACAGAGTGCGTTGGAGGCCATGGCGAGCATCACGGGATCGCAGCGAGAGGACGCTTCCAGAGGCTCGGCTTCGGAAGGAGAAGGGGAGAAGACCGGTGATGATGACTCGGAGGTGGGAGGAGTGCAGGGGCCGGAGGTCACCCCACAGACATCAGATGGTATATTTAATGGGTGAGGCTCATGGCCGCTGAACATTTTGTGAGGCCTGGAGGCGTGGACGCTCCTGACTTCTATTGGACTGCCAGGTATGGGGCTGCATTAGCAGTGTGGGGCTACGGGCGCGGGGTGGTTGCTCTGTCGTCCTGGTTTGGGGCTCCATAGCCCTCATCAGACCCTTAAGGTCTTCTGTGGTGACGACCACAGGTTAGTGTGATGTGTTGGGTGTTTAAGGTTTGGAACGGGGCTGAAGCTGGGTTATTAGGCCCTGTCCTGGGGAGGGGGTTGATGGGAGTTGAGGGACATGTTTTGAAGGGGTTGTACAATTGCTGCAATGCGGGTCATATTTATTGGCATGCGCCACTGTTGGGATTGATGCTCTATGGGGACGTTACCTAATTTGAAATGTGTCACATGGAATGTCCGGGGTATTCGAACTATGGTTAAGCGCCACAAGGTACATGCCTACTTGGTGAGGCGGGGCATTCAGATAGCGATGCTTCAGGAGACTCACTTGACGCAGCAGGAATGTGGGGCGTTACAGAGGAGGTGGCGAGGTCAGGTGTTTGGCACGACTTACTCGGCATTCGCCAGAGGGGTGTTGATATGGATCAGAGCGGGCACGCCATTCCAAGTCACGAGTCAGAGAATAGATCCGGAGGGTCGGTATGTGGTAGTGGAAGGACGGCTATATGGTCGGGAAGTGGTGCTGTGTAACATTTATGCCCCCAACGCTGATCAAGCACGTTTCTTTGAGGGTTTGTCGCGCTCACTGGCGTATTATTTGGCGGGCCCTGTATTGCTGGCGGGGGATTTTAACTCCATTTCTGATGTGCTGTTGGACAGGTCGCACCCGCCTTTAGGGGACTCCCCAGTGCGCAGACTTGCGACCCATAGGCGGGACTGGCAGGAGAGGTGGGGCTTGGTGGATGTATGGAGGGCGCAACACCCCGAAACTCGAGATTACTCTTACTTCTCCGCGCTGCATGATCTGCATGTTAGACTGGATTCGGTACTGTGTTGCGAGTCACTCGCGAATGTGGTGACTCACTCTGAGTATTTGTCCAGGACCATTTCGGACCATAACCCCCTGTTGCTCTCTATGCAATGGCAGCTGGCGAGATCGGCAGTCCCTACGTGGCGACTTCGTCCGGAGACGCTGGATGACCCGGCGTTCTGTGACACGGTCCGCCAGGGCATAGACAGCTATTTTACGGTTAATGCTGGGTCGACAGCGACTAGAGCGATTGAATGGGATGCGATGAAAGTGGTGGTGAGGGGGGTGTGTATGGGACGATTTCTGACCGTGAGAGGAACAGTGCTGAATGACCTCGCGAAGGCGGAGGAAGTGCTGAGAGGGGTGGAACGGCAGAGACCCGAGAGGCCGGAGTTGCAAGACCGATTGTTGCATGCTAAGGAGGCGGTGGCGACTGAGACGGAGAGATTGCGGTGCTATGATTATAAATTGTATGCTGTGAAAGTGCATGAGGAGCGAGATAAAGTGGGCACGCTCCTTGCGAAGTTGGCTGATCCGAACCCTAGAGGGTGCCCGGTCATGAGTGTGCGACAGGAGGATGGGGAGGTGATCTATTCGCAGTCAGCGGTCCTGGGGCGCTTTCAGTCCTACTATACGGGACTGTATGCCAGCCACCTCGAAGCGGCGGCTACGGACATAGGTAATTACTTAGACCAGATCCCTTTACCGGTACTGCATGGAGAGGAAGCCCGGGATCTGGGGGGCCCCATCACCCTAGCGGAAATCAGAGGGGCGATTAGTCATATGGCACGGAACAAAACCCCTGGGGTAGATGGATTGCCGATCGAGTTCTACGCCAAATTTATGGAAGTGTTGGCACCCAGGCTGCAGGTTGTGTATGCGGAGGCGAGACAATTGGGGCGGTTGCCTGACTCTATGAGGGAGGCGCTGGTAGTGCCACTGCTGAAGCCGGGCAGAGATGCATTGGATGTCTCTTCTTATCGTCCGTTGTCTATGCTAACCGTAGATTACAAGATCTTGAGCCGAATCCTAGCTACCAGGCTCCTACCGCTGATGACCTCTTTAGTGCATAGGGATCAGGCGGGATTCATCCCCTCTAGGAGCACCTCGATGAATATCCGTCGGCTGATCGGGGTCATTGATAGTGCTGCTACGGCGGAACAGGGCCCGGTAGTGCTGACGGTTGATATTGAAAAGGCGTTTGACAGCTTGGAATGGGATTTTCTAGATGGCGTGCTGTTGAAGTTCGGGGTTGGGGAAGGGTTCCGGGGTTGGACGAGAGTGCTTTATTCCTCGGCTAAGGCGCGGGTGCGGCTGGGGACCTTGGTCTCTCCAGTTTATCCGGTCTGTAGGGGCACGAGGCAGGGCTGCTCGCTATCCCCTCTGCTCTTTGCCCTAGCGATGGAACCGCTAGCGGCGCAGGCAAGATCGGGCGTTGTCTACGACGGGATTGCGCAGGGACCTGACTCGCATTATATATCGTTATATGCCGACGACCTGTTACTGTACCTAGCGGACTCTGGGAGGGCACTGGAAGGCGCGGTGGACATGTTGGGCAGGTTCGGGAGGCTCTCAGGCCTCAGGGTGAACTGGACTAAGACCTGTGTGTTTCCGTTGCGGAAGACCACGCTCTGCCCGCAGCTCCCGAGACCGGTAGTGTGGGAACCCTCTTGTTTTGTTTACCTAGGAGTGCGCATCTACCATGACGCAGCGGACCTCCTTGAGGGGAATGTGGGGCGCTGCATCCGAGCGCTGAGGAGCAGTATGGACTTCTGGGCCTCTCTCCCGTTGTCCGTGCTGGGTCGTGTTGCGCTGTTGAAAATGGTGGCACTCCCGAGGCTACTCTATTACTTTAGAACGTTGCCGGTATGGATCCCGCAGGGTATCTTTAGAGAGCTGAGGACGTTGGTGACTGGCTTTCTGTGGGGCCAGGGTCGCTGAAGGGTGACGAGACCCAAGTGTGAGGGAGGGATGGCTGTCCCCGACTATGAGTTATATTATCTGGCAGCGCAGCTCCAGGTCCTGACACAGAACGTGGCCAGAGAATTTAGGGGGCCTGATGACGGCCGAGGGGTCGGCATTCAGAGACATGTCTTGTCGTCTATCGTGATGCAACAGAGACTGGCTGATAGGGACCTAACGATGGAGGAAAGGACACTTAGATTGTGTTGGAATAGGAACCTGAAGAGGGCTGGGAAGCGCCGGCCGTACGCACCGGAGATTCCGCTGGGAATGCTGACTGCCTTACCGCACGGAGGTGATTGGTCCCAATTATTAGCGTGGGAAGACCTGGGTTTGCAGATGGTAGGAGACCTCTATGTGGACGGGACGTTGGCCCCATTCCAGACTTTACAAGAGCAATTCGGCCTGCCGAGTGGTACCTTCCTGTTGCATGCGGCGGTTGTCACAGCGATGCAGAGGCATTGGGGGGGGTGGACTGGCGGAACCGGAGGTGACGATGGTGTGCCAGTATGTGGTGATGGCAGCGGGCACCGTCAAGGCGGTGACCTGCCTCCACAATAGAATGTTAAATGAAGGACTGGTGCCGTTAGTTGAGTTGAAATCGCGATGGGAGGCCAGCATCGGTAAACAAATCCCGGACTCCGTATGGGGTCAGGTGTTGCACAGGACCTGGAAAGGGACGAGGAATGCGAGATTTCAGCAGGTGCATTTTTTCGTTCTCCATCGGGCATATTTGACCCCGGAGAGGTTACGTCGACACTTCCAGGTGCTTGATGCCATGTGCCCACGATGTCTAGAGCCTGAGGTGGATCTAGACCACATGCTGTGGGGATGCCCGAAGTTAGGGAACTACTGGTCTGAGGTAGGGGAACTCCTGAATGCTGTCACGGATCGGGAGGTAGACTTTGACATGGCTGCATGTCTGCTTCTTTGGTTCCCGAAAGACCAAGGTAACGAGCAAATTCATTGGGTTGGGCTTAATACTGGCACAGCGTGAAATCACTTGGCATTGGAAATCTAAAGAGGGGCCGTCTGTGCGGAGATGGAGGAATGAATTGGTGAAGTGGTCGGGCTGTGAGAGTGTGCTAAGGATGCGTCAGGCGACTAGAACTGGTAACGAGAAAAGTTTGGAACTGGCGCGGTCCTGGGAGCTGGTAGTGCAGGCGTTAAGGGACTACTTAACTGAAGGCGAAGAGACTGATCAGATATAGGAGGGGATTCCATGGGACTACTTGATTGTCAGAACTTCCTGATAGTTGTCACCCTAGAGCAGGAGGGGGATGGTGGAACCCGCATTAGCAGCAGTTGGGGGGAGGGTACTGGGAGGGAGTCGTAGGAGGGGGTGGTTTGCCGGCCTGCGGCAGCCTCCCGGAACCGGGTGGCCCTGGGAGGTAGTCGTGATGATTTAGAGAAGTGACGTTGGAGTGGCCTAGGACTAGATGGAGAGGGTGGGTTGGTTGTTCTGGGGTAAAAGCAGATACGTTGTGTTACAATTGACCTATGACCCGAATAGGGCACGCACCGAGGTACCTCCAGTGAACTGGCTCATTGAAGCGCCGCCCAGCCTCCGGGATGTGGGCTAATCGGCTGTGTATTGTATTGCTATCACACTGTATGTTGGGTGCCGTCGGTGTATAGGTTGGCCTGTTGGACATGTTTATTCCTGATTCTGCAATAGAAATATATTTACAAAAAAAAAATAATGGATTTTAGACCCGAATATATTATTAAGAAGGTAACTTGCCTTTAACTTTATGTATGGGATCGACACCACAAGTACCCCGTAATCCACATAGAAGGTCACAATTATACTTGATGAGTGTAAACCAGCACATGGTTTTTCATGATCTGTTTAGCACGTTTGTGTAATGGCATTTAGACAAGTTTTTATTATTGCTAGGAATGTAACCTGCCTCAAACTTTATGTATGGGATCGTCATCACAAGCACCTCGTAACTCAAATAGAAGGTCATAGACTTGATGTGCGTAATGAAGCACATAGTTTTTCATGATCTGTTTGGCACTTAACTTCCTTTTTTCTTTTTAGTTTAATTTTGGAACCCCTCACTCTGTTGACTTGAAGTGGTAGATCCAGTTTGCGAGACAGGACATTTCTCACTTCGCGCTCTTGAGACAAATTCTGTAACTTTTGTTTTCTCAGTGTTTTAGGACGTTACAAGATCTCGACATAGGGATATTGCATTTTACTCATCTATTCTATGTTATCTATTTGTTTGATTTCATACAAAGCTGTCAAGACTGTTAACTCGAGGCCGCTATTTGGACGACCTCCTCATACATTACACCAGTTATTTCCCCTCATTGCGATGAACAACTTTGGAACCCACTTTTAAGGTCAGACAACCTTTTAAAATGACCTCATGTTTCATATTCACAGCTGGTGTATCTTTCCTCTATCCCTCTTGGAAACAACCTATTAGGAACGTTAAAAGCGAGGGCTCTACCTCTTGCACTTTGCTTGCATGCCTCTATACTACTCATGGATTAATATCCATGTTACTGACGGTCTATGTCCCTTATAGCTGGTCTGTTCCTCCTTTTTGGCTTTCTTGAGGACATTCTTTCCGGACACTTATCTTGATTGGCACTTACTATCTTCTTGACAATTGGTTACTCGTTCCCTGATATTGCTCAACATATGTCCTTTACTTTTATACAGCCTTGAAAAAGTCAATGTGTGATGAAACATGTGTTGCCTGTTACCACTCATCGAAAATTGGACTGTTCATCACCATTTTGTGCTATCATCTCTTTTTTTTTTTAAATGTGATGGATATAACGTGTTTTTTTATAGAATGTAAATGTGCAATACAGAACCTGTGAATAAGAGACTTTGTCTGAAAATCTTTACCTGCGAAAAGAGAAAATTGTTTGAAAATTATTGAATAATACTTTATTAGCAATAAAGAAATCTGTTTGTCTCACGACAGCCTCTCTTGGACAGACTTTTACCTAAATTAGTTTACATCTGAATGTGAAGTTCTGGGGTGTACTTTCTGGAGATATGTGCCACATGGGCATTTGTCCCGTGTGCATTCACACCTAAGGTAGTAGGGTGTGGTATTACCCTTGCGGCTCATACTGACTCTTTATACCTAGTAAATTGTTTATTCATACCCGGTGTGATTCTTTTTCCACTACTACCCCTTCTTGTTTCAAATTTGAGCATTAGTCGAGGTGGGTAAATAACCAACACAAGTAATAATCAAAATCCTTGTCAGGATGAACCACTAATTAAACCTGAGCTCAACCCCCTGGTAGCTATGGCACAAAGTAGACTGGTTTAACTTAGAGGCAATGTGAAACTGTTGCAAATTAAATCACTGCAAATATGCAGCTAAATTTCAATTTTTGTGCCGCTAAATTCCAGTTTTTGTGCCGCTAAATATTCTAATTTATGCTGCAATATCCTGGGGGGTCTGACAGTAGCTGACAAGAAACATACATCACTAATCAAGATGTAATGATTACAAGATTTAAGGACAAGGGATACCCAATGAAAATGCATTAAAAAACATCAGAAAAGTCAGATTAGTGCAGTCAAGAGCATTTACTGTACAGATCTAGACCTAGTAACACTTACAATATACAAGGAACACATGAGCCTACCAGGTTCATTGCAGCGTATACGAACCAGTCCAAAAGAGCAAGAAGTATTCTCCAAAAACATTGGGGTATTTTGCAACAGGATAAAATACTGAAGGGAGCAATAGGACCCAATCCCTCAGTCACATATAGAAAGTGTGCCTCCCTGAGGGATAAACTAGGGATAAGGGATAAGCTATGTAAGCCCCCTTCAGGATCCACGGTTACATCTGATGAAGGACTTTTTTTGTATGCAGATTCAGTACATCTGTTAATGACTATGACCTACAAGCAATCAATAACAAATGTATTATTCATAAATACATTATATGCAAGTCTGCATTTGTGATATATGCCATATTATAACCCTGTGGGAAATGGTATATTAGCAGCGCCGTGTTTTAAGTTAAGAAACACATTCTCAAAGAGATACATGCAATAACCAACAAGGACATCAGTTATAACACAGCAAAACACTTTAATGAATACCACAAAGGGGATTGGAAAGCCCTGAAATTCTTTGGAATACACTACATCTCAAAAACTCTAGAGAAGCTGAAATAATTCTTGCATTCCTCAGAATGGAATCCAGATGTGTTAAGATGTATTTTGTATGTGTCTAGTAACTAAAGGGATGAACATGGATGAGGAGGTACATTTGTGATAAAGTGTCCGCTACCAAAGACAATTGCAGAGTTTGATTTTGAAAAAAAAACAAATATATATAGCAATATTTATATATATATATATATATATTAACGCTCCAAAGCCCTTCCCAATCCTGGAAAAAGAATATGACAGCACTCGAGGATGAAGGTTACAAACGCGCTAGATTTTATTTAGCGGAGGGGTGCACACAGACGCGTTTCGGCGGTCTGCCTTCGTCAGTGTGTGATGCACTGTGTTTGTTTCCGACATTAATTTAAACAAAACATAATCACTCCCACTTCCAGTCAGGCATGGACATGGACAAGGGGACTTGCGCCTCGCAAAGGACAAATGCGGCCATCTTGTAGTGTATGATGTATGTAACACAAAATAGCAAATTGCGTGGTAAAGCCCACAGATGGGCAATCGCATTATTCCATGCGCGGCGTTTCAAAATAAAGCGTCATGGGATAGACATATATGTATATATATATATATATATATATATATATATATATATATTTATATATATATATATATATATATATATATATATATATATATATATATATGAAAGCTCCAAAGTCACCCACAGGCGAGGGAGCACACGAGCTGCAGCGAATCTCCAGTAGATCAGGCGCAAGGCAGGAGCAGCCTGACGTGTTTCGGGTTGGTTCCCTTCTTTAAAGGCATAGTTCACCAAATACACAGCGTTTTAACCACACCCTTTATTCAAAAAATACTGCCTTCTGATAGGCTGTTGAAAATAAACAGGTGATCCATAGTCCCTCACAGGATTCTGGGACCTGTAGTGCGGTGTTGCAACCCAAATGGGTGCCGTGTCCATGGTGTCCCCAATGCATAGCCCTGGATGGGCCCCACAATGCGCTAGGTCTGGCTTTCTCTGGCGCTGCACTCCACAAGAACTTGGCAGGATACCAAGCCCCAAGGCCTGCTTCCCTTCTCACGGTGGTGCTCCCTCCACGGCCGGGCCGCCGTGAAAAAATGAAAGCTCCAAAGTCACCCACAGGCGAGGGAGCACACGAGCTGCAGCGAATCTCCAGTAGATCAGGCGCAAGGCAGGAGCAGCCTGACGCGTTTCGGGTTGGTTCCCTTCTTCAAAGGCATAGTTCACCAAATACACAGCGTTTTAACCACACCCTTTATTCAAAAAATACTGCCTTCTGATAGGCTGTTGAAAATAAACAGGTGATCCATAGTCCCTCACAGGATTCTGGGACCTGTAGTGCGGTGTTGCAACCCAAATGGGTGCCGTGTCCATGGTGTCCCCAATGCATAGCCCTGGATGGGCCCCACAATGCGCTAGGTCTGGCTTTCTCTGGCGCTGCACTCCACAAGAACTTGGCAGGATACCAAGCCCCAAGGCCTGCTTCCCTTCTCACGGTGGTGCTCCCTCCACGGCCGGGCCGCCGTGAAAAAATGAAAGCTCCAAAGTCACCCACAGGCGAGGGAGCACACGAGCTGCAGCGAATCTCCAGTAGATCAGGCGCAAGGCAGGAGCAGCCTGACGCGTTTCGGGTTGGTTCCCTTCTTCAAAGGCATAGTTCACCAAACACACAGCGTTTTAACCACACCCTTTATTCAAAAAATACTGCCTTCTGATAGGCTGTTGAAAATAAACAGGTGATCCATAGTCCCTCACAGGATTCTGGGACCTGTAGTGCGGTGTTGCTACCCAAATGGGTGCCGTGTCCATGGTGTCCCCAATGCATAGCCCTGGATGGGCCCCACAATGCGCTAGGTCTGGCTTTCTCTGGCGCTGCACTCCACAAGAACTTGGCAGGATACCAAGCCCCAAGGCCCGCTTCCCTTCTCACGGTGGTGCTCCCTCCACGGCCGGGCCGCCGTGAAAAAATGAAAGCTCCAAAGTCACCCACAGGCGAGGGAGCACACGATCTGCAGCGAATCTCCAGTAGATCAGGCGCAAGGCAGGAGCAGCCTGACGCGTTTCGGGTTGGTTCCCTTCTTTAAAGGCATAGTTCACCAAATACACAGCGTTTTAACCACACCCTTTATTCAAAAAATACTGCCTTCTGATAGGCTGTTGAAAATAAACAGGTGATCCATAGTCCCTCACAGGATTCTGGGACCTGTAGTGCGGTGTTGCAACCCAAATGGGTGCCGTGTCCATGGTGTCCCCAATGCATAGCCCTGGATGGGCCCCACAATGCGCTAGGTCTGGCTTTCTCTGGCGCTGCACTCCACAAGAACTTGGCAGGATACCAAGCCCCAAGGCCTGCTTCCCTTCTCACGGTGGTGCTCCCTCCACGGCCGGGCCGCCATGAAAAAATGAAAGCTCCAAAGTCACCCACAGGCGAGGGAGCACACGAGCTGCAGCGAATCTCCAGTAGATCAGGCGCAAGGCAGGAGCAGCCTGACGTGTTTCGGGTTGGTTCCCTTCTTTAAAGGCATAGTTCACCAAATACACAGCGTTTTAACCACACCCTTTATTCAAAAAATACTGCCTTCTGATAGGCTGTTGAAAATAAACAGGTGATCCATAGTCCCTCACAGGATTCTGGGACCTGTAGTGCGGTGTTGCAACCCAAATGGGTGCCGTGTCCATGGTGTCCCCAATGCATAGCCCTGGATGGGCCCCACAATGCGCTAGGTCTGGCTTTCTCTGGCGCTGCACTCCACAAGAACTTGGCAGGATACCAAGCCCCAAGGCCTGCTTCCCTTCTCACGGTGGTGCTCCCTCCACGGCCGGGCCGCCGTGAAAAAATGAAAGCTCCAAAGTCACCCACAGGCGAGGGAGCACACGAGCTGCAGCGAATCTCCAGTAGATCAGGCGCAAGGCAGGAGCAGCCTGACGCGTTTCGGGTTGGTTCCCTTCTTCAAAGGCATAGTTCACCAAACACACAGCGTTTTAACCACACCCTTTATTCAAAAAATACTGCCTTCTGATAGGCTGTTGAAAATAAACAGGTGATCCATAGTCCCTCACAGGATTCTGGGACCTGTAGTGCGGTGTTGCTACCCAAATGGGTGCCGTGTCCATGGTGTCCCCAATGCATAGCCCTGGATGGGCCCCACAATGCGCTAGGTCTGGCTTTCTCTGGCGCTGCACTCCACAAGAACTTGGCAGGATACCAAGCCCCAAGGCCCGCTTCCCTTCTCACGGTGGTGCTCCCTCCACGGCCGGGCCGCCGTGAAAAAATGAAAGCTCCAAAGTCACCCACAGGCGAGGGAGCACACGATCTGCAGCGAATCTCCAGTAGATCAGGCGCAAGGCAGGAGCAGCCTGACGCGTTTCGGGTTGGTTCCCTTCTTCAAAGGCATAGTTCACCAAACACACAGCGTTTTAACCACACCCTTTATTAAAAAAATACTGCCTTCTGATAGGCTGTTGAAAATAAACAGGTGATCCATAGTCCCTCACAGGATTCTGGGACCTGTAGTGCGGTGTTGCTACCCAAATGGGTGCCGTGTCCATGGTGTCCCCAATGCATAGCCCTGGATGGGCCCCACAGTGCGCTAGGTCTGGCTTTCTCTGGCACTGCACTCCACAAGAACTTGGCAGGATACCAAGCCCCAAGGCCCGCTTCCCTTCTCACGATGGTGCTCCCTCCACGGCCGGGCCGCCGTGAAAAAATGAAAGCTCCAAAGTCACCCACAGGCGAGGGAGCACACGAGCTGCAGCGAATCTCCAGTAGATCAGGCGCAAGGCAGGAGCAGCCTGACGCGTTTCGGGTTGGTTCCCTTCTTCAAAGGCATAGTTCACCAACAGCCTATCAGAAGGCAGTATTTTTTTAATAAAGGATGTGGTTAAAACGCTGTGTGTTTGGTGAACTATGCCTTTGAAGAAGGGAACCAACCCAAGACAAGGGACGCTATATGCGGTCACATTGGGATGGCATACAAGTACCAGAAGACATTCCGGCAACTGCCCTGCCCGATACCGGGCGTGTCATCAAATTCACAAATAAAGAAGAGACTTGCATTAGCCACTTACAGTTCACCTATCCCTGAGGAAGAAGGCAGGTCCTTCGAAACGCGTCGGATCAAACACTGGATGAACTCTTGACCTCTGTAACGGAGGTTCCCTCCTTGACCCTGAGCGAATCAGTGTGTTGCTGCACAATAAAGCTGCTGTACTGCTATCCCCGCGAGTTTGGTGTGTTCTTTGAACAGCGAGCGGCTATCTATGAAACGGATCCATCACCGTTTTACCGCACCCGCCCTGAGGAGTGCACGAGCGCCTTTGATGGAAAACGGAGCCTAGCAGAGACCCTGCATGCGCCCAGCACCGCCATGATGCCAAACCGGAAAAAAGCCATGAATGGACAATCATACAGATTGATGGGAATACGGTATAGTCCGCTCTCACTTCTAATACCGGGATGACGCATGGCTGGCGAGGGGGTACACTACTGGTGGTTTTTGGCAGCAGCACAGGCTCAAGACAAGGGACGCTATATGCGGTCACATTGGGATGGCATACAAGTACCAGAAGACATTGCGGCAACTGCCCTGCCCGATACCGGGCGTGTCATCAAATTCACAAATAAAGAAGAGACTTGCATTAGCCACTTACAGTTCACCTATCCCTGAGGAAGAAGGCAGGTCCTTCGAAACGCGTCGGATCAAACACTGGATGAACTCTTGACCTCTGTAACGGAGGTTCCCTCCTTGACCCTGAGTGAATCAGTGTGTTGCTGCACAATAAAGCTGCTGTACTGCTATCCCCGCGAGTGTGGTGTGTTCTTTGAACAGCGAGCGGCTATCTATGAAACGGATCCATCACCGTTTTACCGCACCCGCCCTGAGGAGTGCACGAGCGCCTTTGATGGAAAACGGAGCCTAGCAAAGGCATAGTTCACCAACAGCCTATCAGAAGGCAGTATTTTTTTAATAAAGGGTGTGGTTAAAACGCTGTGTGTTTGGTGAACTATGCCTTTGAAGAAGGGAACCAACCCGAAACGCGTCAGGCTGCTCCTGCCTTGCGCCTGATCTACTGGAGATTCGCTGCAGCTTGTGTGCTCCCTCGCCTGTGGGTGACTTTGGAGCTTTCATTTTTTCACGGCGGCCCGGCCGTGGAGGGAGCACCACCGTGAGAAGGGAAGCGGGCCTTGGGGCTTGGTATCCTGCCAAGTTCTTGTGGAGTGCAGCGCCAGAGAAAGCCAGACCTAGCGCATTGTGGGGCCCATCCAGGGCTATGCATTGTGGACACCATGGACACGGCACCCATTTGGGTAGCAACACCGCACTACAGGTCCCAGAATCCTGTGAGGGACTATGGATCACCTGTTTATTTTCAACAGCCTATCAGAAGGCAGTATTTTTTTAATAAAGAGTGTGGTTAAAACGCTGTGTGTTTGGTGAACTATGCCTTTGAAGAAGGGAACCAACCCGAAACACGTCAGGCTGCTCCTGCCTTGCGCCTGATCTACTGGAGATTCGCTGCAGCTCGTGTGCTCCCTCGCCTGTGGGTGACTTTGGAGCTTTCATTTTTTCACGGCGGCCCGGCCGTGGAGGGAGCACCACCGTGAGAAGGGAAGCGGCCCTTGGGGCTTGGTATCCTGCCAAGTTCTTTTGGAGTGCAGCGCCAGAGAAAGCCAGACCTAGCGCATTGTGGGGCCCATCCAGGGCTATGCATTGGGGACACCATGGACACGGCACCCATTTGGGTAGCAACACCGCACTACAGGTCCCAGAATCCTGTGAGGGACTATGGATCACCTGTTTATTTTCAACAGCCTATCAGAAGGCAGTATTTTTTGAATAAAGGGTGTGGTTAAAACGCTGTGTGTTTGGTGAACTATGCCTTTGAAGAAGGGAACCAACCCGAAACGCGTCAGGCTGCTCCTGCCTTGCGCCTGATCTACTGGAGATTCGCTGCAGCTCGTGTGCTCCCTCGCCTGTGGGTGACTTTGGAGCTTTCATTTTTTCACGGCGGCCCGGCCGTGGAGGGAGCACCACCGTGAGAAGGGAAGCGGGCCTTGGGGCTTGGTATCCTGCCAAGTTCTTTTGGAGTGCAGCGCCAGAGAAAGCCAGACCTAGCGCATTGTGGGGCCCATCCAGGGCTATGCATTGGGGACACCATGGACACGGCACCCATTTGGGTAGCAACACCGCACTACAGGTCCCAGAATCCTGTGAGGGACTATGGATCACCTGTTTATTTTCAACAGCCTATCAGAAGGCAGTATTTTTTGAATAAAGGGTGTGGTTAAAATGCTGTGTGTTTGGTGAACTATGCCTTTGAAGAAGGGAACCAACCCGAAACGCGTCAGGCTGCTCCTGCCTTGCGCCTGATCTACTGGAGATTCGCTGCAGCTCGTGTGCTCCCTCGCCTGTGGGTGACTTAGGAGCTTTCATTTTTTCACGGCGGCCCGGCCGTAGAGGGAGCACTACCGTGAGAAGGGAAGCGGGCCTTGGGGCTTGGTATCCTGCCAAGTTCTTGTGGAGTGCAGCGCCAGAGAAAGCCAGACCTAGCGCATTGTGGGGCCCATCCAGGGCTATGCATTGGGGACACCATGGACACGGCACCCATTTGGGTAGCAACACCGCACTACAGGTCCCAGAATCCTGTGAGGGACTATGGATCACCTGTTTATTTTCAACAGCCTATCAGAAGGCAGTATTTTTTGAATAAAGGGTGTGGTTAAAACGCTGTGTGTTTGGTGAACTATGCCTTTGAAGAAGGGAACCAACCCGAAACGCGTCAGGCTGCTCCTGCCTTGCGCCTGATCTACTGGAGATTCGCTGCAGCTCGTGTGCTCCCTCGCCTGTGGGTGACTTTGGAGCTTTTATATATATATATATATATATATATATATATATATATATATATATATATATTTCCACACACTCCTGGTCGTGATTCCTTAGTTGAAAAACCAGAGTCGGAGCCCAATTGTTTTACGTTGCTGTCAGTTTATTGGCAGAACAAAACCCAACGCGTTTCAAGATCCACCGATCTCTTGCTCACGGATTCAGATTCACGGAGTCAGCGCCTTCTTTGATCGTGAAGTATGGCATGTAAGAATATATATATATATATATATATATATATATATATATATATATATATATATATATATATATATATATATTACCTACTGGCGGTCGCCAGTAGGTATATATAGTTAGGATTTTTCCTCTATGGGATTTTTGAAAATTCTATGTCTAATAACTTTGGCGTTTGTGGACGGAATTGGGTGAAATTTTCAGGAAAATGGAACATTTTGTTTCTGAGCAGCCCCTGAAAATTTGGGGGGGGGTTCGTCAAGGGGGGGCCGAGAAAAAAGGGGGGTCCCAAAACGCGTTTATCCCATGTTAATTTCCATAGGGCGGTTGGCCTCACTTTTAGCCCGAACGGCTAAATGGATTTGCACGAAACTTGGCAAAATTGTAGGGACCGGTAGCCCGATGTGCCTTTGCTAGGTCTCAATATATGTGCTCCAGTGGATTTTGAGAAATTAACGTTCAAAAAAAGATATATATCTGTGACAGCGTCCCGGGTAGCGCTCCGTTTCGCGTACTTTTCGCGTTACGGAGCTTTGCGAAGCGAAGCTGATTGGCTCTCCGGTGTCTGTAAACATTCCAAACAGTCCGTAGCGGCCGCCATCTTGTCTCTCGGTAGGATCGAGAGACAAGAGGAGGCCAAAGCGAAGGGGCAAATGACCATAAGGGCATAGTAGATCCTCCCTGACCCCCTAGGTTTGATGTGGAGGCTTTAAAAGGGTTTTTTTTCGTGGGGTGCGCCCGGTACGCGTAACGGAAAGCGGACTGGGGAGCGTACTACAAGGAAACAAGAATGATTGACTTTTAACTTATTGTATGTTTATAGACTTTTTTTTTTCTTTTTTTTTTCTGCTGAGTGACGTGCTGAGTGACGTCTCGGCCTATCTCCACGGGATGCAGTCCCTACCATCTCGGCGTTTAAGCCCAGGGGGACCGGTAGTGTGGGAGAGATAACGTCTGTTAACGTTCGATTCGAAGGAAATCAGGAAGTGTTGATAAACATTGTCTGCGCCATCTTGCCTTTTTTCAAATGCCACACTTTTGTCGTGCACGGCAGCCATTTTAGATGCCTTGACCAGACCCACTCTCTGCACGCTGTCGATCCTTAGCATGGCTCCCCACCCTCGCAAGCATCTCCCCCAGGCACTGGTCACCCCCGCTCTCTGTCTTATGCATGGGCAATAAACCTCCCCCCATCTGCGCTGCTCTTCCCTGAGAATCACACCCTGTGCCCGCCCGACACCTCCCTTACGCCCTATTCACTACCGCACCCTCTGACACTCCTCTTCCTCTGTGTCCGATTGTCCAGGCCGGTCCCAGGCTATCACCTAGCCCTGCAGATGTAGTTTATGGCCCCAGCTGTAAAGAATCACCCCTCTTCAAAGGAGTTACAGTAGATCAAGGCCCCCACCCGATGAGATCCGTCACACCACACGCGTTCCTACTATCTGAAAACCATCCTATATTGTGATTGGGGAGGGGACCGAGCCTGAAGCGGAAGATTCCAGGGATGCCTCTTTGTACATCAAAGTTTTTACAATTATGTGTCACATTAAAAATATATAGCACTCCAACAAAGTAGTAGGATTATAAAACTTCAATAACTTATAAATATATACAACGCAACAAAAACAGTAAATACTTTTAAACATTTTTTTGAAAAAAGAAGCAACAATGGTCAGTAGCTGTGTTTTGTGCGAATAGTCCCAAGGCAGCACAACGTGCTGAGTTCTGGACGGCACCCAGGTGATATTACCTGGGTGCCGCACTGGTTTTTGGTATCCTACAATGCAGCTCCGAAAAACGGCGTGGGGCGTCCCGGGGGGTGCGGGGGGAGGCCTCGTCAGTAGCGGTCTGTTGTGCGAATAGTCCCAAGGCAGCAGAACGCGCTGAGATGTGGATGGCACCCAGGTGATGTCCAGTAAGTTGCCGCACTGGTTTTGGTATCCTACAATGCTGCTCCGAATAACGGCGTGGGTCGCCCCGGGGGGGGGGGGGTGAGGCGGCGTGAACGGGCCTCCCCAGGTGGAGGCTCGTCTGCTGTAGTGGGGCGCCCCTTTACCGTTTCAGTTGCCATTCCGCCCGCTTTTGGTACACTGTGCCAAAATCCGCCATTCAGCTGAGTTGCGCCCACTCTTGCGGTGCAGCGATAGGCGGCTGCCACAGGACTCTCAAAATGGCGGCAGGCTCTTTCCTTTTTGGGCCTGGTCCACTGAAATGGCCCTGGGACACCTTGGAACTCGGTCGCTTGTCTGCTAGGTCTTGGACCCCATTCTCGAAAGCGTCCCCTCAGCCTTGAAGATTCTACAAAAGTCTTGGGGGCCCCCGACTCCTGCAGGCTTCCGGTGGGGAGCGGCTGCCATGATTGCTCGCGGAATGACCATGACGGAGCCACGAGATGGTGGTGCTTTCATGCTGACGCCAGCTTCAGTCTGAAACATCCAGAAACAAGGTGGGGCTTTCATCGTTTGGGAAAAAAAAATGTTTTAATCCAATGAAAAGTGTTATTTTTAGGTCATGTGATCAAGCCTTCCATCATTAGGAAACCAAAAGTAAAATGAACCAATGAAAAGTTTTATAAACAAGTCACATGACCTGTTATGCGGCATAGGGCTATAAAAAGCGTAGAAAATCCGTTGGCACGTGAGGCGGCGTCAGTAGCGGACCGATGTGCGAATAGGCCGAAGGCAGCACAACGCGCCAAGATCCGGATGGCACCGAGGTGGTGTCCAGCAAGTTGCCGCACTGGTGTGGCCATCCTACAATGCTGCGCCGAAAGTCGGCGTGGGGTGCCCCGTTGGCCTGTGAGGTGGCGTCAGTAGCGGACCGATGTGCGAATAGGCCGAAGGCAGCACAACGCGCCAAGATCCGGATGGCACCGAGGTGGTGTCCAGCAAGTTGCCGCACTGGTGTGGCCATCCTACAATGCTGCACCGAATGTCGGCGTGGGGCGCCCCGTTGGCCTGTGAGTTCGCGTCAGTCAGTGGGGGCTGTTTGAGGATCTGACTGCATTGGAAAGCAATGTGATGCTGTGCGTCGCCCCCAAGATGGAGGTTCCTCGGCTGCAGTGGGGCGCCCCTTGGTGTTTCACTCGCTATGCAGCTGAGTTGCGTGCGCACTTGCGGCGAATAGGCCGAAGGCAGCACAACGCGCCGAGATCTGGATGGCACCGAGGTGGTGTCCAGCAAGTTGCCGCACTGGTGTGGCCATCCTACAATGCTGCGCCGAAAGTCGGCGTGGGGTGCCCCGTTGGCCTGTGAGGTGGCGTCAGTAGCGGACCGATGTGCGAATAAGCCGAAGGCAGCACAACGCGCCAAGATCCGGATGGCACCGAGGTGGTGTCCAGCAAGTTGCCGCACTGGTGTGGCCATCCTACAATGCTGCGCCGAAAGTCGGCGTGGGGCGCCCCGTTGGCCTGTGAGTTCGCGTCAGTCAGTGGGGGCTGTTTGAGGATCTGATTGCATTGGAAAGCAATGTGATGCTGTGCGTCGCCCCCAAGATGGAGGTTCCTCGGCTGCAGTGGGGCGCCCCTTGGTGTTTCACTCGCTATGCAGCTGAGTTGCGTGCGCACTTGCGGCAAATAGGCCGAAGGCAGCACAACGCGCCGAGATCCGGATGGCACCGAGGTGGTGTCCAGCAAGTTGCCGCACTGGTGTGGCCATCCTACAATGCTGCGCCGAAAGTCGGCGTGGGGTGCCCCGTTGGCCTGTGAGGTGGCGTCAGTAGCAGACCGATGTGTGAATAGGCCGGAACCAGCACAAGGCGCCAAGATCTGAGAAGCGTGGGGGAGGCGGCGCAAACGAGTCTCTCCCTCCATGTGGAGGCACTTCATCTGCAGTGGGGCGCCGAGATCCGGATGGCACCGAGGTGGTGTCTAGCAAGTTGCTGCACTGGTGTGTGTTGAAAAGATGGAAGGTCCACAGCAAGTCTATGTTCCTTCAGTGGAGCGCCGTCTAGCTGAGTTTTGCCCGCTCTTGCTGCTACAGCGACAGGCGGCTGCAACAGGACTCTCAAAATGGCGGCCTGTTCTTTGGATTTGGGCCTGGTCCACTAAAATGGCCCTGGGACACCTTAGAACTCGGACGCTCGAATTTTTTTTCCTTTCCTCTACAGCAAAAAAGGTAAATGCCCGGTACGTTACCTGCCTCATCTGCCACGATGTACTCTCCAGAGGAACCGAAAAAAAATATAGTTATGGTAATTGTGGCAAATTAATTTCACGTGGACAGATGAGTGTTACTCTAATAAATACAGCATATGAACATCATCATAGTCGATGGTTGGTGGAGACATTTTGACTATATCCTGGACCTGCCCGTCCTCGCCCAAAATGGCGCCGGAATAAATGGGACTCGTAACTCCTTGTTGTGTACTGGTTGCACAACCTTGATATCACGAGATACGTATGCAGTTTTGAAGCACATGGCGGGCGGGGACGAGAATTGATTGAATATTTCGACATCCCTATTGATATTAAGTTCTGATGTGTTATTGATTACTGTACTATTGAAAGTTCGAATTAACGTCACCCATGGTACTTGCCCGCAAATGTATATCTAGATAATTTTATTGTAACTGGCCCTGTCGTATTTTAATTATAAAATGTACGTCCACCGATTCCGCAACTGTTAGACACCTTAGTTCTTGCAACCTAATGGCCCGCCCGTTACGTTCCTCTATAGTGTAAATGTCTCCTCATCATATACGATTACAGTTTGCTCCGTGGCCGGCCCACGTGGTTATAGGCCCGTATTTGTATACTGACATTTTCACAATAAAGGTTTTTAAAAGAAAACATGGTAGTAGTATTTACATTGGTAAAGTTTTTAATAATAGTCACTGTTTTCGAATCAGTAAAAGGCAAGTGAAATAAAGCAGTCCAATTACATGAAGGGTAAAAGGTATAATACGCAGGAACGCAGTAAAGATAAATGGTCAAGGGCTGTTGTGTTTTCTACTCCTGCAACATAAAGTGATCGATAAGAATCTGATATTCAGGCGTATCGGCGACTAAGACAGCAGGCCGAGCCTCTTTTGCTCAACGGCTCCGTCATGGGACGAAGAAACGCCCTTTTTCTCGAAAAAGGAATATATTTTACTTGCAGGACAGTTGTAAATTTTTCCGGGAAAGTACATTAGCCTGGAACATTATAACATATATGTTTAAGAAAAAATAATGTTCGAAAGCAATAAAAAGCGTAATTTTTAGGTCATATGACCAAGCCTTTCATCATTAGAATAAGAAAAGTAAAATGAAAACCAATGAAAAGTTTTATTAACAAGTCACATGACCTGTTATGCTTACGTTACGCGCTGCGCGCCGCGCCCCGGATCGCTTCCGGGAAGCTGCGCTTCGCGCACCGGAGCACTTCCGGATGCGCTAACGCGGCGCGTCATATGACGCATTACGCGACAACGCAGGTCCAGAATATAGTCAAAATGTCTCCACCAACCAGCGGTCGGAACACAACCCCTTTCAGCAGGCTAAATAGTTCTGTTAAATGACAACAGAAGGGACAGGCAACAAGAACCATCAGTCAAAGAGGGGAGGGCAAGTTCTTCTCTACCGGGTCACGTTGGGGCGCTACCGGAACTGATCGAATTGGTAGTCTACAGTGTTTCTGGATGTTTCAGACTGAAGCTGGCGTCAGCATGAGAGCACCACCATCTCGTAGCTCCGTCGTGGCCATTCCATGAGCAATCATGGCAGCCGCTCCCCACCAGAAGCCTGCGGGAGTCGGGGGCCCCCAAGACTTTTGTAGAATCTTCAAGGCTGAGGGGACGCTTTCGAGAATGGAGCCCAACCCCTAGCAGACAAGCGTCCGAGTTCCAAGGTGTCGCAGGGCCATTTTAGTGGACCACGCCCAAATCTGAAGAGCCGGCCGCCATTTTGAGAGTCCTGTGGCAGCCGCCTATCGCTGCACCGCAAGAGCGGGAGCAACTCAACTACATGGTGAGCGAAACGCTGTAGTCGCAAGAGCGGGCGGTAAACAGCTGAATAGCGGAAGAGGCACAGTGTAGCAAAAGCGGGCGGAATGGCAACTGAAACGGTAAAGGGGCGCCCCACTACAGCGTGTCTTCAGGTCAAACGGATTGTGGGACAAGGTCCAGAATGGAAGAGTCACCAAAAGGCAAAAAGTTCCGCTTGACCCCGGGAGCCGGCCACCTATGTCGGGAGCGATCTCAGGCCACACCAGGGCAACACGACTTGGGGAGGGGGCCGGAGCCAAGCGCCCCCTCCGAGTCCGCGCCATCACACCGTCCCTCGGGGTCCTCCGTCAAGCGGTTCAGGGAGGCACCGCATCACATTGTTTTCAAATGCAGTCACGTCCTCAAACAGCCCCCACTTACATTGAGAATAGTGAAGCTGTAGCAGGTGCAAATAAGCTTCAGACAGTCTAACAAGCACTCCTCAAAACTTTGAACTATCAGAGTGCATGAGTTTCATGCTCGATCGATTGAGCTAGCCGGATTGGGCAACAAAAAGTATAAAATAGTTATGTAAATAGTTATTTAATAAAATGTTTTACCCTGTTACTTTGCTGGTGTGTTGTATATATTTGTAATATTTGCATAGAGTTTATCGTTATTTTGGGCAGGGTGGGTGGCGGAGCCGAGCTGTCTTGCAGCCATCATGGTGTGGAGTTCAGTTCATCTCACTAGTTTCGTATTTCTCATGAGGGGTTGTTCCTAATGTTTCTATTTTAGCGAGGTCAAAAAGAGATCCCATTAGTGGCCTACTGATTTTGCTCGATTCCTTTTGTTTTTTTACACGATTTTTCACTATCTGCAAAGACTAAACAGAGTATTGCGACTCTGTGCTTGTTTGTAAATAGAGAATGAACCAAAGAGAACCAATTCTAAAACAGTAAATGCTTGGATAACAATCAATCAAATGGAGAGAGAAGCAGGCACGACGGATTACAACGGGGGCAAAGGCCTGCGTTAACTACCCTTCACTATCTGCAAAGAGAGAGTACTCCTAATAGAAATGAGGGGGGGGCAGCATTCAAAGCAGATCAGTGTGCATAAACACGAAAATGTTTTTACTTACCACGTACTTGACATTCGACAGCTTATGATATTTGCTATTAAAAAACCATTGAAATTCACTGAAAAAACCATAGGTTAGAGACCATATATAGTTAGGAATAAGCATTTAAAAAACCTTGAAAATTCACTGAAAAAACCATAGGTTATAGACCATATATAGTTAGGAATTAGCATTTAAAAAACCTTATTTTACTCACCCAAAACCATTGAAATTCCATATATAGTTAGTTGCACTAACTATATATCGCGCACCCGCAATCCACTGCTGATGATGTCACATATTATATCATTCATGACATGGTCAGTGACATCACTGATGACATCACTGATGACATCTCAAATGACATCACTGATGACATCACTGATGACATCTCATTTGACATCATTCTTGTGCTAATACGATAAACCTCTTCAGACTCTAATATAACCTTAGATACACTCAGTGTATACAGACACTCACACACTGTCACTCATCCATGGAGTTACTCACACACCTAGTCAGTCATGCAAAGAATCAATCACACCTCCATTTCCTCAACTATACAGTTATACACACCTTACTTATTCAAACATATACTAACACATATTTACTCTCTTATAGAATCCCTGATACAAGTTCACAATGATCCATACAGCCACTCACACATTCAGTGGCTCTCATGCACAGTTATTTATATATGCCAACTCTCACATGTACTGTGTTTTACATATGTACTTACTATGACATGTAGCATTGAGATATCCATTCACTCATCAATACACTCATGCACACAGTCAACCGCCCATGTAGCTGTTTCCACATGCACTCTTGAACTCATACACCTAGTGAATCAACTGCTCACACATCTATGCACAGAGTCACACACCTCCCAGCCACCCCCACACAAACTCAATCTCCCATACAAATACTTGGGCAACCAATCAATAACACATATAGCCTCTCGTATAGCTAATGATCAACACATGCAGCAGTTTACATCACAACAGACATACTGAAGCACACATTCAGACAGTTTAGTCACTAACCCATGCATTTAGTACGACACATTTATTCACTCACTCATACAGTCAGTCACGCAGCTACTAAATCCTTCATCCAGACACTTATACATCCACTCATTCTTCAATATATCAAACATATTTAAACTTTACAGAAACACACAGTCACTGGATGATGTCATCAGTGATGTCATCAGTGATGTCATTTGAGATGTCATCAGTGATGTCATCAGTGATGTCATTTGAGATGTCATCAGTGATGTCATCAGTGATGTCACTGACCATGTCATGAATGATGTAATATGTGACATCATCAGCAGTGGATTGCGGGTGCGCGATATATAGTTAGTGCAACTAACTATATATGGAATTTCAATGGTTTTGTGTGAGTAAAATAAGGTTTTTTAAATGCTAATTCCTAACTATATATGGTCTATAACCTATGGTTTTTTCAGTGAATATATATATATATATATATATATATATATATATATATATATATATATATATATATATATATGGAACTATTGCAGCAATTCCTGCACGGAATTTTGATTAACTAATCCATCGAAGGGGATTGTGGATCTTGTGGTGCAAGCAGCTAGCAGAGACTGTCCGGAGGCCGACATTCAAGTCACAAGTGCACTCATTTGGTGTGAGCTGGGCCCGGGAGGTTATTACAAGTCTGCTATCTCTTTAATGAGTTACAGATGGTATGTGCAATCTGTAAATATTTCGATAGCCTGCTTCGTTCGCAGCATTTGCAATTTTGAGAAATGTGTTTCTTTTGCTTAATGAGGCAATATGTGGATTTCCGACCTTCATGTATGCATCAAGGAGCATATCTTTTAAAGTTCGTTTATTGTTTTTCGATGATTAACTGTTGGGCTGCATAATTTTGAGAGCTTTGGTGTCTTATTACGATTAACTTCCAATTCATTTTTTTATTTTTTTTATTTCTGTAATTTTTTATTGAAAATAAAGAGCATATTTACATGGTACTCGGTGGAGAACACATGGGGAAAGAGAAAGAAGAAAAATTTCTATATACTCACTCTCCAGGCTGAGAACATGGATGACATTTATTTATTTATAAATAGGGGGTTGTGTATTAAGCCGCTATTTTGATTTGTTGCACTGTGCTCTTTACCTTTGAAACATGCATTGAATGTTTTTTCCAGTTAAGGATTACCCTATGCAGTCTGTTCTCTATGTTCATTAGTGCCTGTACTAGAGGGGAGGGCTATATATATTCCTGATTTTATGGCGCCAAAGTAGATTAATAAAGCCTGCTACGCAGGCGAAACACGTCTCTCTTTTACTGCGGGGTCGAGGGAGACCTGACTATAATAAACTAGCCTTATACATGCCGATCATGAGTACGTGCCATTTTCTCCTTGGACTTGGATGGATGACTGGGATATATATATATGCATACATACATACATACATACATCCACACACAGACACACACACACACCCACACACACATCTTTATTACCTGAAATAAATTAATGTAATTTCATATTATTTCCGATGGGGCCCCTGCGTCCATATTGTTCTGAGAGAGGGTGTTGCAGTATCTTTTATTGGCTATGTTTGGAGCTGGACTTACTACTGTTCCTTTTTAGCAGTACTAATTTATATTTAAAATTTGCCTCCAGCACCTGTTCAGAGTGTTGACACACGTAAGTGCACACTTTTGAGTAACTTTACACTTGTAAATGGTGAATAGCCAAAATTAATAAAGTTACTCTAAAGTGCGAGAGTAAACGTACACATGCACTTTACAAGCAAGTGTAAGATACCTATGTGAATAGCCCTGATCATGTTTTGATATAAATCAGTTTACAATGAACGCAATACAGATTTCATAATAAAACAGCGTCATACACTTTTGTTAATAATTGGTGTGGAGGTGAGTGTGAGAGATGTGACAGTTTGTGATTAACAGGATAAGCATAAAGATCGCCCAACATAACCCCTTGCCTGTTACAACCACAATTCTGTGTTTTCATTGCAAGGTCATAAATATTTAACTTATGTGAAATTGGCAATTGCCAAAATGTCAATTAGAAATAATGAAAAGTGAGGACCAAAGCAAAAAGTTTAAGTCCAAGTTGGAGTACAAAGCTGTACCCACACCTGACAGCAACGCTATCAACAAAAAACACTCCGATTAATTTTGGATTCCTCCACAGAGGGAAGGATATGTGTTCGGACACAACCTCTCCACACCCTGCTGTTTTGATGGTCTCATGGGCAGACATCAATGCCTGCAAACTAAGTCCAGTATCTTTTGTGGGTTTTGCTCCTGGTCTAGCTTTGCTGGCTGTTGAAGGTCCTCCTGTAGTGGGTGATCCCTATTTTTTGCTGTTAAAGTATGTGTATATAGACCATGATAAGGCTAAAGCTGCACTCCAGAAGACAGTGTCAAGAACCCTATTGTGTGGCCACATACCCTTCTTGGGCTCCCCAGAATGCTGCAAGGTGGAAGCAGAGTTGTCCAATGTCCCCTCTGGCCTCCTCGGTGATGGAGCGTTGGTGTGTGTGAATAAGGCCCATGAGGCATGTATTGCCAGAAGCTTCCCCTTGGTGGTTGAGAAGCATCAGGACACAGCTTGCCGAATGAGCTAGAAGGAAGCTATTGGCAAAAGTGTTGCCCATGTAGGCTCAAATGTAATGTTTGAAGATAGCGGTCAGCTTTCCAACTTTAACGTCTCTGTGATTTCTCAATTTCTATTGCACCTTATCTTTCTTTATATGATGTCTCCTCTGAGATTCTTTACATGGCTTAGAAGGACCCCAATATGGTTCTCTGCTGATTGTACTCAATCAAAAGTTGCAAGCAGTTCCCACCCACTTTGAATCTGGCAGGAAGCATGCCTCACAGCAAAGCCAATTACCAAAAGGATGGGTTCATTGCTAAAGTGGTCATCTTTTCCACCATTGTTGCCTACACAGCAGAGACTTATCATTGCCAGGTGCCATTCATACAGTGCATCACCCTTTAGGCAACCAAGCCCTGTGTACAGGAGAGCATACCTCTCTAGGCTAGCTACATGATTAGCTGCGTTTTTAGTTCCTCCCTGAAGGTGTGGCGTTCCGTTCATCTGTTTATTGCAGGTTTTCTGGTACACCATGACACAGCCTGGATGCTTGATGTGGGAATGCTCTGCCTCCTTCTCTTACCAGGCCCTCTTTCATGGTACCATGAGTTGTTTGCTGCTTTACCCAACTTCTCTCACAAGGCAGTAGAGAGATAAAGACGTTTTCAGTATTTGGGTGACTGGCCATCAATGGGTTCGTGGAATGAAGTTAGAACTTCCAACCGTTTCCTTTCCGCGATTCGGTCCAACGCATAGACAACCTAGCCTGTTACCAGACTCGACTCCCCTGACTTGCACCCTTCTATATGATCCCCAGGGCGGCTTTGAATTCTAGGCCACGGGAGTCACTCATCGCTGTCTATAGGGAGCTGAGCTCCCCAGGCTCAGTAGAGGGATCTGATGAAGCCGGCCTGCCATCGAAGACTGTATTAAACTAAGGAGGGACGACAACTACTGTATTTTTTATCAGAACATTGGAATATTGGGAGCTCCATTGAAAACAATGGAGTGCTCTGGGCTTATAACGGCTGATATAAGCCTGGAGCTCCAACATTCCAATGTTTCTTTGTTCACAGCTCTGGCTGTGAACAAAGGCTTCAGGGAACCTGAGGGGATTCCAATCCCCTCACGCTCCCAAAAGGCTTTATTTTTTTTGTTAGAACATTCTGTCCTCTAGTGACAGAATGTTCTAATAGCCTTATAGCCCTTCGTAGATGGGCTATACCGCTATTAAAGTCCCTCTCCCTTGTTAAAGGCCCTCGCCTGCGGCTCGGGGCCTTTAACGCTGGAGAGGGCCTTTAATAGCCGGTATAGCCCTCTACGGTAGGCTATAAGGCTATATTGTGTAGTAAATCAAATTCTACATTAGCCTACCTGCACATTTACCCCCCTGACAATATCAGGTGAGATACGAGACATAACATCGGAGTCGCCTCTAAGGGAGGTCATTTATAGTACCTGTTATCAGTGCACTCAGCCCTGCATAAGGCAACATTTGTAATGGACCTTTTCCGCCTGTCCGAAGCTTACCATATCTGCTTATTTGCACAACTGCCCTTTACTGCATCAGTTCTCTTCTGCCAGTGTACTCATCCTGGCGCCTATTTGCATAATTGTAAATGAGGCGAAATATCGGTTTACCCCCAAATTCTTGGCCTTAACGGTGGGTACATGAGTTGCTTACTTGCACGAGGCTTTGAAGAAACGTGTCTTCTTTTTTCATCTTGTTTCGTGAACGTTTAATGCTCTGGATTCTGTTGTTAGCCAGCTGATAAGGGAATTGCTTATTTGCACAAGGCAGTGACGTAATTTGCTCTCCCTTTTAATATGTTTTTAGGCTAATTTTGCGTTCGTTTAGTATCCCGGTAAGCGATTGTATTCATCTTACATGAAAATTATTTTTAAGTTTAATCTTCTGTTAGATCACATTTAGTCCGGCGCTGCTGTTCAGCTGTCACCAGCCCCAAACACCAAATATTTAAGCAAACCTCTAGCATGGCCAACATGAAATGACACAGGCTGTTCGTTGTCTGGGTGTGCACCACAACTTGATCCGGTAAAATGCATACGCTCAGCTGTCATTTTAAACGTTGTGCTATAAATGTTTTATTGCATAGTTTACATTGGTAAATCTGAAACAATTAATGGTTGAGCTGTAATAAAAACCTAGCCAGTATGACATGTTCTCTGGAGTCAGTGTTGGCCACCACCCTTGGTGCTGTTTGACAACATTCCTTTTAGATGTCCCAGCCAATAACACATTTCCCCTATCATTGAGCTACCTACCTTTTGTCTCCTTGTTATGGCTGCCACTGAGGTTACATGGCTGTCCAGTGACAGTCATCCTTCAAATACTCTGCCCTAGATCTTAGCTTTGTGTTTTTACCTGGCTTGAAATGTCATAACCTCAGATGACTTTATAGGTTTCCTGGGCTGTCTTCATCATATGGCCTACATCTAGCAAAGGGAGATCAGCCTTCTCTGTGTTTGGACTGAGTCAGTTGAGTCTTCTATTAGTGTATATTGTGAAACACATCATTAATGCTTTCCTGCTTTTCCAGTAGTTGCCTGCAATAGGGAGGTTGACTTGGGTGTCATCTGCATAATTGGGACATGTCATACCCACGCCGAACAGCAATTTGACGAAGAGGGTGGATATACATTACACAAAAAGAGAGTGAGGTATGAATAATTCTATATTCATAAATAGAGCGACAAAGGGCTTTTATACAGAAGGTCCAGCACAGTTGCCCAAATGCAATATTGAAATTAAAGTTTGTGCTGTTCCTGAATGATCTAGAATCTAGCAATATACAAGGGACAGTAGACTACAGAGTCAAAGAGATGGGAATCTATTTCTTTGGAATGTAATGCCCTCACACACCCAGTTGGGTGTCATGCTTCCTGAGTGAGAGAGAGTGAAGGAACCCTGTTATGGGCACTCTATATGCCTAGGTGTTCAGGTAAAAAAAACTGTAATATTAATTGGTTCCCACCGATACAAACCATCAGCCTATCAATGGAGGAGGCACCCTCCTCGTTTACTGTTAGGCAAACGCTTTTTGCTATCCCCTAGCCAACCACAGTCATTTAATCAAGAAAATAAAAAATGGGACATCATGGAGAAATGTGTCTCTTCTCCACCTCCCCTTCCTAGAACATAAACTCTGTAGTGCTACCTTCCCTACAGATATGTGCATGAGGTCTTATCGATGATATGGTATTTTACTTAGCAGCAGGCAAGCCACACTTGCAGGCCAAAGAACAAATTAACAAGTTGTAGTATCCGAAAGGAAGGATGGCGCAATACATGACATATAGAAGGTGTACATTCAGTTTATCATTGTGTCAGAACTGTTTGGTGCAAGATGAATTGCTCTGCCATTGGAGTGTTAGGTACTGGTAGGTTTTCTGTTTGGATTCCCGGAATGCATGTTCTGATCTTTACATTTTGACCGGGATCTCTCTGAGTGAGTACTGTGTGTGCTTTCACTCGAGGTAATAACTGAAGGCTTGCCAGAAGCTGCGGAGTGTCTGTAATGTCATCACAATTATTACGGCCAGAGTGAACTGAGTTACTTGTGAGAAAAATCTGAATTGTTGATCACATGTGAACTATCAGCATCTCACATTAAGTGACGCTATTAGACAGTATAATCACAGTGACACTGGCTGAAGAGCTAGCAGTATGAATGAATGTAGGAATGAATAAACAAAACCTCAGTGTTTTTGGAAACGTCTGTTGTTTCTAGTTCATTATTGTTAGCCTAGAGAGGTCTATTATGTGGAGGGGAACAGAGGGCCCGATTCACAGAAGTAATTTGAGGCGGAAGTCTAACTTTATGACTTTCGGTATTCACAAAGGGCATTTACGAGTAGTAAAGCTAGACTTTTGGTCTAATTTAAAATCAAAAGCCTAACTTAGACCAAATGTCTAACTTTAGTAGTAGTAAAGTTAGACGTTTGGTCTAACTTTAGTAGTAGTAAAGTTAGACTCTTGGTCTAACTTTAGTAGTAGTAAAGTTAGACTTTTGGTCTAAACTTAGACAAAAAGTCTAACTTTACTACTCGTAAATGCCCTTTGTGAATACCGAAAGTCGTAAAGTTAGACTTTCGTCTCAGATTACTTCTGTGAATCGGGCCCAGAGACTCTAAACTATGGTACTATACACACAAATTGAAATGTTTTGTGTTCAAGAACAATCCTTTAGTTTTAGTCATCTGGGATTTTGAGTATAAAAAGTCAACCTTGTATCTATAATAAGCAGTACAGTTAATAGGTTTCAAAACCATTTGAAATTAGATCATTTGCAAAACACTACAATCATTTTAAAGTGCAACATGCCCAGAGAGAGTCTAGACATGGATTTTAAGGCTTAGTTCAGGCTAAGTGCAGATCAATGCAGGTGTAAAGCTTAGTAAGTGCAGCTCAATGCAGATGTAATGTGTAGGTCTGATAAAGACGCTCTGCAAAATGTTGGCTTTAAGTTCTCTGTTTTGAAGTAGTGGCCTATTAGCAAAATCAACCACCAAAGAGGCATGTGGTTTAGAAACGACTTTCGCCAGTTAAGCTGAAGAGGCATTAACTTCAGGGAACCATGTTTACTACAACAGAATGCCCATGGATTTTCAGTTATTTCAGTACCTTGGTAATGAAACAGGGCTAATTTAGAGGTGTCCGTTGGAATTGCTCGGTTTTTACGGTCAATTAAATAGAATTTTATGATTAATTATAATATGAGGGTATTGTCGGGTAGTAAGATGGGACCTTGTATTGATTGTAATTGTCTATTGTGTTTTTACAATGTTTTATGGACAATTCTCTAAATAAACGTATTTTCTACCTTTCTACCTACCTTGGTATTCACACAGGGCTGAAGGTAAATGACAATGTAGCAAATCTCTGAGATGTTAAAATAAGTCAGCAATTGAGGATACATGTAAGAAACTATTTTCATTATTATGCTACAGTTGTTTGAGGATTCGATATCTACTAAGAGTTTGTGCTGATGTAGTCAATCGGAAAAATCTCTGTTTGAACAATAATTCTTTTATGTGTATATTGGTCAATAACTCATTACATAGTTTTACATTCACGACTGAAGGAGTAGGCAACATTTCCTTAACTTACTATGTTAATGTACATTCAGAGACCACGGATATTTTCTCTGTGTATTGACTGTTATGTGCTTTAAAAGATTATACAGAGGGGAGGCAGTGCACATAGTAACCACATCATTACTGAATGGGAAACCACATGCCATGTGCATAGTAAATGCATTCCCAGGGCCCATCAGTACAAGGGCTAAAGTCAACTTAGTCTTTGTAAACCAATAGGGGGAGAGCCCATCTTCTGTTCAATGTTTTACTACAAAAAAAAATGCACGAAATACAATGGGGAATACAAGTGAATGTTTATGCTGGTTGCTCTGTAGCTTCAATCAGTGGCGTTGCAAGGTCAGGTGGTACCCGGTGCGGAAACGTTCTTGTCACCCCCCCCCTTGACAAAATGGCAAAAATATGTGGTTTAAAACACATATTTTTGCCATTTTGTCACCCCCCTCAGTGATGACAGCCGGGGCGGCCCGCACCCACCGCACCCCCCTTCTTAAGCCACTGGCTTCAATAGTAGAAAGCATATGTCGGTAGAAAAGGGAAGAATTCAGCACTAGACAAGAGTTGATGAGGTAATGGGTTCTATGGCTGCCTGATTGTCTGATCACATGTTCATGAAAGTGTATGAATGGAAATTTCGAAGAGTTAGAGATACATTGGTCTATGGAGAGAGCAGAGTGGTGGATGGGCACTAATTGTGTGAGTCTTTCAAAGCATACAACGTCCACAGAAGTACATAAAATGTCCCTAACCACACTGGAATGGTGTACTCTGATCACTATTATCAGGCATCATCTAAAACACAATCTAATACATAGATGGTACATCAGTAGAGCACAGTAAAACAACCCAACAAAAACAATGTTATCTTAAAAAATATAGTATTTTTATTCTGACAATGATAAAAAGAGGGATTAACCTCCACAGTTTAAAGACAATGTACAAAACATATACAGAAAACAGAAGGTCGACGCGGCGTTTTGGTGAGTTTTCGATATATCACCTTCTTCAGGACAGTTTTCTATAACCTCTATATGAGGACTAGTGTTCAAGCTTTAGATTAAAAACATGAGTAAACGAGGTGATATGACCTTATAATGGATCCCGATGATATCCAATATTAAAACCTTATAATAAAAGCAGTGAAATGGAATATGCTGCACGTTGGAAGCCACCGTATTTAATTAATTCAGATGTGACATACCATTGTTCTAGGATGTAAATGATGTGTCGTGACTGGAGTTCTGCACCATCTACTCTTTTCGGTGCTGGAATATACATGCACTTTAAGGGTTTGATAGATGCAATCCAGCCCACCTTTATCAATTTTGAGGGCCTTGCAAAAATAAGATGGCCTCCCTGCTTCCACTCGTGCAGCTTCCGGGTCGCAATTTCTTGTCACCCCCCCTTTGACAAAATGGCAAAAATATGTGGTTTAAGACACATTTATTTGCCATTTTATCACCCCTCCCTCAGTGATGACACCCGGGGCGGCCCGCACCCACCGCACCCCCCTTCCTACGCCAATGTCTTCAATAGTAGAAGGCATATGTCGGTAGAAAAGGGAAGAATTCACCACTAGACAAGAGTTGATGAGGTAATGGGTTCTGTGGTTGTCTGATTGTCTGATCACATGTTCATGAAAGTGTATGAGTGGACATTTCTAAGAGTTAGAGATACATTGGTCTATGGGGAGAGCAGAGTGGTGGATGGGCACTAATTGTGTGGGTCTTTATCCAGCCATGTCTAGTGTGGTTGACAGGGACTTTTCATCACCCCAGAATTGAGGGACACCCTGGCCACATAGAGTCCTTAAGTTTGACAGGGAGGAGTGCAGTCTCCATTAAACTATATCATTAAAGGGACCCATGGGCTGGCCGGCAGTACACTGGACCTCACTGAGGCAACACAGGTTAGATTTTCCAAGGTCATCTTACCCAGATGGGGAGGTACAGAAGAAGGAGACGAAGATGATTTTGTGATCCTGGACATAAACAAATGCCTGTTCTTGGAATCCACCCAGCTTGTATGTATGTTCCATTTGGGAGATGCACGATGGTGACTGTCTGGGTCCCCTAACCAGAATGGAAGCACTTGGATTTACACTGAAACGTGCCATCCCTATAGTATGTGAAACACAGCGTACCTGCTCCTGTATCGGTAGTACCAATGAGAAGCAAGCAACGTTATACCACATGGTGGGATTCTAAAGGACATAGTGGATAAACAGGTTGTGAGATGTGCATACTTTGACTAGAGACATGTTGGAAATGGTGTGAGATCTTGTGAAGGCACTGTAGATGCTTACCACTTTACTCAGTGCCAGGGGATACAGTTAAAGGCAGTTTTGCTTTAGATTGAGCTAGAATCCACAGTTAGGACACAGCTAAGACATAGTTTAGAATTGTGTACCGAGACACAATTGGTAGGTACATTGTTTGAGGGCTTAACAGAGAATCTGCATGCACATGTTTTAGATGGGTGACGTTTGTTAGAACTTTGTTTTTTATCCAAGTATTATGCATGTTAAGAGTGCAACTGTAGTGCACCTGTTAGGGGTGCCTGAAGTGAAATTCTTATGCCCTGCAATCTCATGGTCTGCTCTGCCAGAAGGAACTTGCCGCCAAAATAAGTGATGTAGCTGGTAATAGTGTGCAAGAGAGGCTGGCATGTTTAAGTTGCTCCACCCCTGCACATCAGAACACCTTTGTGGGCAGTGAGCACAAGAGCAAAGTAGAAGCACAGATGGTAATTTCAAATTCTGGATTGAAATGGAGATCCGCTACCAAGCTGATGATGGAAAAGCAGATCACAGAAGAACCTAAGTATTCCAAATGGAATTTTTCTATTGATGGGGTGGAAACAGATTAAATTCCCCTTCTAGTATGTCTGATGCCATTAATCACTCTGAAAAGAGCACTTGACAGCAGGTGTTGGGGGTCTAATGTAATCTGAACAGGACACTGATGAACCAAGAGTCAGTATAGTTGAAACAACATGAGCTAGATGCCAAGTAAGAGGACCAAACCATCACATCACATCAGTGCAAGAGGGAATTTTACCAGCATTAGCATGCTGTTGCTGTGTTGGTAAAGTGTGTGACTTTATAAGGGTTTAGCCATTAGTAGGTGTTTTCTGTAGCGTCCAGCATGGCTCGCTGGTGGGGGAGGCAGGTGCATGGTTGGGGGCGGGGGGAGGGGTCAATAATTAAATAAAAAAAATAAAACCTACCTTTCTCCAGTGGAGCGTTGTGATTGATCAGGACGCCGCTCCAACCAGGGGTTGTAGGGGATGGCTTGTTCGCCATGTAGGCTTCAATGCAGCCTGCATGGAGAAGTGCAGAGTGTGCACGACTGGTTTGGGCAGCCCGAGAGGGCAAACCAAACAGTCTTTGCGCACTCAGGAGGGGGTAAACCACTCCTGCCCTGCCCAGGCAGCTTCCCCCACCTGTTCATCTGCAATGTGCAAAGAAACATCAAATGGAAATAACCAAAAGTTATTACCATTTTATGTTTTGGCTTTCTCGCACTGCGAGAAAGCAATGGGGCATATCTCCTCTGCCCTAGTGGAGAAGCCACCCCTGGGAATTTGTGCCCTTCTGTGGGCACCACTATTTGAAGCCAAGATGTTTTAGTAACACACATTAGTCTTTGTTTGACCCCCAGACCATGACGGGTCGTACTAAGCAGAGAAAATCAACAGGTTTCCTTGAGTCATTGCCAAATTTTTAACATTATACAGGAGGAAAGACCCATTATGGATAGACAAGTCCTGCCAGGGACCCAATGACTTAGTTTATAAGTTCCTTTAGGTCAACTGTCGCCTAAAATCTCGCCGGTCAGGAGACCGCCTGACAAGCAGACGGTGGTCCGACCACCCAATGACGATAGAACTGTTGTGCTGGCAGTCAGAATGGGCACTTTAAAACTGTGGCTTGTGCTGTGGTCAAGAAAAAGGGCCACAGAAGAAATTGCAGTGTTAAAGTGCAATTCTTGCGGTGCATGGATATGTGTGGGGCCACTACATGTACCCCCAGGCCCACTATGCAATGGCCCATGGGGGACTAGGCCCTGTTTGGGTCCCCCAGTCAGTTCTCGGAAAAGGACATCGTAATCCCAATGGTGGTGCCTGCCTTGGCGCCGCCTCTATTCGGTATCACAATTCTGATCGCTGCACCGTCGGGATCAGAAGATCCTGTCTGAGGCGGTGGTCTGTCCCCCATCTGTCAATGGTATGACTGCCTGCATGGTAATGCAGCAGTTGGACCGAAGGGCTGTCTGTCGGTGCGACCATCACCACCACCCTGTCGATGGCAGTCCCACCGACATCATAATCAGACCCATAGTTTGTCCCCCATCTGTCAATGGTATGACTGCCTGCATGGTAATGCAGCAGTTGGACCGAAGGGATGTCTGTCGGTGCGACCATCACCACCACCCTGTCGATGGCAGTCCCATCGACATCATAATCAGACCCATAGTTTGCATTAAATACATAAAAATAGTATGCTAACCTAGTATACAACATATGCAAGAAAATGGTAGCAAATATCAAAGAATAATTGTAGTATTCCGATTTGGATTGTCTGGGTTGGAATTGTTATGATACACTGGTTGCTTAACGTTCTGTACGTGGGAGTTGGGCAGTGGGAGTTAGTCTTAGATGATTGTGGTTGTACAAGCTGTCTTCTGGAAATAAACTACTTAACATCAATAATCTTGTCTTCTGGATTACATTATAAATTGGCGACGATCGGGATCCTGTGAAGTAGAACTCACTTTGGATGAACATTTATTTTTACGAATTTCCAGGACAGCGTTCACATCTGTCAAGAGGTATTTATTTGACCTTGTGTGTTGATTGCACCAGCGACTGTTTGTTATTTATGTGCCCCGATTGCACCAGCGGGAGGTTTATTTTTAAACGCGTATAATGGATTTATGGGTATTGCTTTAGCCATCTCGGGTATTACACAGCTGTATTGAAATCCTGTGTGTCAGAGCGCTACTCATTGTGTACAGAGCGAAGCTGAGTGTGGCGTGTTAGCTGGTTAACAACATTTTTAATGCCTGGAAAGTGCAGTGTAAACACTCAGAGCTCAGCATATCACCAAAAGGATTTTGTGCATTTTTGAAACGCTCACCAGTATTCTGAAGTATACTTTGAACGTTTTCTTTCGCAGCTCTCAGGAGTTCCGTGTGAGCAGCACGTCATTCCAGCAGCACGTCATTACGCCTGAAGGTCTAAGCGCGACGTGCTAAGGTCTAAAAGCGACGTGCTACGTGAAGCGGACAATTTTTTTTGTGACTTGTTTATTTTTTACTTCATTTTCACGGAGCTTGCATGACAGTGGATTTAACATCAGACTTTATCACAGTTTGGAACTCACAATGATGCGCAATAGACTACGGTGACTACGTTTATTTTTTTAGTTTGTTGTCTTTTGGTTGTTTCTTTTTATAATATTGCTGTCGTTCTGTATTATTTTTCAAATGTCTAACAACATTGTTTCTCCTGCACATTTCTTACCAGTAGCAGGTGATCCCAAAATGGAATGAGATCTGTGGTACCCTACGTTTTTGGCTTATGTAGATGTAGTAGAACAAGATGGTTGTTCTCCTAAGAGAAAATTAGCATTGTTAAGAAACTGTTTGGGTGGCGCAGGGTTGAAAGAATTAGAAAAGCTGCCCCCTATTGAGGGTGCGGGTGATTTTAATGTGTTTGAAGTTGTGGTTAAACAAATGAGCATCCGGTTTGGCAGAAAGATCAACACCGTGATGGAAAGGTTTAAGTTTTATTCCAGTGCCCAAAAAGAGGATGAATCTATTGAAAACTACATAGCTGCTTTACGTACTTTAGCTGGGTCTTGTGCTTTTGAAACAATACATTTTGAACAGGTGTTAAGGGATAAAAATTATGATGAAGACTAAAAGTAAGAAGATCCAAGAACGGTTGTGGATGGGAACAGAATCTACCCTGAATGCGGCACTGAATATTGCGAAGGGGATTGAACAATCTGACATATTTGTGAGTGAGATTAGAGGTCAAGAAGTCAAAAACAAAGTGGTGATTCCTGAAGTTGCAGTAGTAAAAGAATCCTATAATTCAAAAAAGCCCTCTTTTACTCCTGTCAGAAAAAAGAATTTTGGGAAAGATAATAAGTTATTTGGAAAGAAAACTCAAGTGATCTGGTACAGGTGTGGAGGCAATGATCACGTTGGTAGCTACAGGGGTTGTCCACCTTGGAATAAAATATGTATAAAATGCAAAAGGCCTGGCCATTTTAGTAAAATGTGCAGGTCCTCACAAAGAGTAAACTTGATGACAAGTGCAGAGTGTGAAAATCCTGAAGAAATTTCAGAAATCAATAGTCTGTTATGTGTGAGTGACGCCAAGTGTAAGGGCTTTCGCAGCGACAAAATTAGGATAAATGGGGAAGAAATTTCTATGCTCACTGATTCATGTGCCTGGTATAGCATAATTGGCAGAAATATTTTTAACAAATTTTGGAGTTCCATAAAATTGTCACCGCCAGACGTGCAGCTGGGTGGATATTCTTGTTATAAGATTGATCTTGATGGCTTTATGTGGGCTGATATTAAATTCAAAGATAGGAGAATGAAGGGAAAAATGTACAATGCGACTAAAGGTGTGTCAATTCTTGGTTGGCCTCACCAACAAGAATTGGGTATCAAACTTGATCCCAAGGCTACTCCACCTGTGTATGTAGTTTCTCCTGATGATGATAAGTTTACAGTTCAAATAAAAAGTAGATTTCCAGCTATTTTTACTGATGATTTAGGGGTGTTCGTAAATTTTCAACATAGAATTATTCTTAAAGAAGGCGCAATTCCTGTTCGACATAAGGTCAGAAATGTGCCTTTGGCGTATCGTGACAAATTGAAAGTGATTTTGTCAGATTTAGTAGCTAAGAAAATCATAGAACCTACTGAGTCTTCTCCCTGGGTTTCACCAGTGGTTTTATCTCTTAAGAGTAATGGCGAACTTCGTCTATGCGTGGATCTTCGCAGTTTCAATAAAGAAATTTGGATAGATAGACATTCTTTACCTCATATTCATGAGCTGATTTCTTCACTTTCAGTTGCTTGTGTGTTTTCCACCATAGATCTTGCCAGTGCCTATCACCGGGTAGTCTTACATGAGGAATCAACATTTTTAACTACTTTTATAACACCAGAAGGCATGTTTCAGTTTTGCCGCATGCCATTTGGCTTGGCTAGCGCGGCGTCTGTCTTTCAAAGACTTATGAAGGAAGTCCGGGAAGGATGTGACGGTGCCATCACCTTCCAGGACGATATTTTGATTTTTGGGAAAATTTTTGAAGACCATGATAGGAATCTAGATAAAGTGTTAAGATGTATACAAGTAAAAGGTTTTAATTTTGAAATTTTCTAAATGCAAATTCAGACAGAGCAAAGTGGAATATCTTGGGCATGAAATCTCTTCTCAAGGTATTAAGCCAAAATGTAATCATATTCAGAGTATAGTCAATGCTCCGTCACTGTCAAGTAAAGAACAACTTGTGTCATTTTTGGGGCTTACTGAATTTTACAGTAAATTTGTACAAGACTATTCTTCAAAAGTCCATGCTTTAAGATTGTTGTTAAAAAAAGATGTTAAATTTATATGGAACAATGAACAACAGTTTGCTTTCGAACTGCTCAAAAAGGAAATTGTTAATGCTCCTTTTTTTAAGCCTTTTGAAGTTGGTAAAGAATGTGTAGTGTCAGTGGATGCAAGTAATGTTGGCCTAGGTTCTGTGCTAATGCAAAAGAACATGGGTGAAGAATATGTGGTTTCATATGCGTCTAGAACTCTTCGTGGTGCAGAATACAACTATTCTACTATCGAAAAAGAGCTTTTAGCGTGCACTTGGGCTGTACAACATTTTAGACAATTTCTTTGGGGCACTAAGTTTCGCTTGCGAACCGACCACAAGTCTTTGATTAACATGTTAGCGGCTGGTGGTGGTAGGACTTTGACTGCGCGTTTGGCACGTTTGGCTGTGAAATTGCAAGAATTCCAGTGCGTAGTTGAATATGTCCCTGGTAGTCTAAATGTACATGCTGATTGCATGTCAAGATTACCTTTAGTTGACTCGCTTGACATCGCCAATATTAATCTTGATTTTGATGTTGTATTTACAATTGATGATGTTAACAGTGATATTTGCAAGAAGTCGTCAGATGTCATTTCTGAGGCAGAGTGGAGGGCAGCGATGATTAATGATGCTGATTTGTCCAATGTTGCAAATTTCATGCAACAAGGTTGGCCTGAAGAAAGGAAATTATCCGGCGATGTTTTATCTTTTTGTAAAATAAAACATGAGCTCATGTTTGATCGTGGTTTTCTAACCAGGGGTGATAAGATAGTTCCTCCATTTGAGTTGAGAAGAAGAATTGTTTCTATGGCTCATGAAGGCCACATGGGGATGTCGGGTACTAAGAGGCGTGGTGGCCGGGTGTGGATAGGCTAGTTGACAAGTGGGTTAGCTCATGTTCCCCTTGCGCAAAAAGTGACAAATCTGTGAAGCCTTTAGCGGTGGATGTTTCTCCAGTTGAATTTGTTACGTGTCCTTGGAAGAAACTTGGCATTGACATTATTGGTCCTCTTGATTTATTGCCCAACAAGGATGTTTTTGCTTTGGTCCTCATTGACTATTTTTCGAAATAGCCAGAGTTGAAAGTTGTTGACAAAATTGGCTCAACTCAAGTAATTGAATTCTTGGATGAAATTTTTTGTAGGGAGGGCATTCCTGCTGAGATTGTTTCGGACAATGGTCCTCAATTTATCAACAAAGAATTTGTTTCTTTTCTTGAGAGGTGTGGCATTGTACATAAAAGAGTGTTGAATTATAATCCCCAGGCAAATGGTCAAACAGAACGCTTTAATAGATTTATTAAAGAATCCATTCAATTGGCTGTTAAAAGTAATTTAGATTGGAAAAAAGCGTTACGCGCCTCGGTATTGTCATACCGTACTTCTCCTAATTCGGTTACTGGTTTGTCTCCGTTTGAGATGTTACGAGGTAGGAAGCCAGGTTCTAAACTTTTGCCTTGGTGGATGAAAGTTAAAATTCCATGTGAGTCTTCATTTGATCCTTCTATGGTTAGGGATAAAGTTTTGAAATATCAGGAAAAAATGAGGGGCAATTCTTTGCGAGTGGGCAATCGTGGTTTGAAGATTAAGGTTGGGGATTTCGTCCGCGTTAAATTTGGTAGAACTTTTGGTAATAAGTGGAATAAATGGTCTGATCCATGCAAAGTATTAGAGGTCTTTAGCAAGGCGGTAAGAGTTGAGGGTGGTAAGATTTGGAACTTTAGACGGATTTCTATATGTAAAGCTTTAGATTCTAAAGTAAGCTCCCAATTGGGTTCACTCAAGACTAATGATGAAACCTATGCAGCCAGGTTAGACATTTTAGCTGATGTCTCACAAAGCTCATCCAAGAGTGATTATGAAGCCTATTCGGCCATGTTAGACACTTTTGGGGGTGAGTTACAGAGCTCAAATGTTGATATTTCTGTGCCTATGAATGATAACAATACTCAAGATTCTGTTCCTTGTATAACTAACTAGCAGCCCGTTCCGACGTTGTCCAGGTATGAAATAGATTGTGTGTTATGTGTGTATTTGGCAAGGGCAATTTATTTTAAAATTTCGCGGTAGACAACATTTTTTGTTTCATTAGAATAGGGACGAAGAAGGCCCAGCTGCAGCCCTGGTTGATGTTAGCAGGCGCGTGTAATTGGTGTAGTGATCCGCCGCCTGAGCCCGGCTACAGCCCTGGTTGATGTTTGCAGGCGCGTGTAATGTCGTTGAATGAGAGAGTTATCAGCCGCAGGTAAATCCGTTTAATGAGAGAGTTGAGTGACAGCGAGTAGGAGAGGCTGCAGTAATTATCCCCGCAGACACGCTCATTTGCGTGTTCCCCGCTTGTGGCCCAGATGCAGGCATGTTTGATGTTAGCAGGCGCGTGTTCCCCCGCTTGAGGCCCAGCTGCAGCCTTGGTTGATGTTATCAGGCGCGTGTAATTAGTGTACTGATCCACCAACTGAGCCCGGCTAGAGCCCTGGTTGATGGTAGCAGGCGTGTGTAATTTTGTTGAATGAAAATGTTCAGTAACAGCACGCAGGAGAGGCTGCAGTAACGTTACTTACCAGGCCTCAAGGTGAACGCGTTTGTCACGCCCCCAGCACACGGCCACAGCAGACGATCTTCTAAATTAATGTACGACCCACATGGCATGAAAGGCGGAACGTAGCACACGCCCCCAGCGTTTCTCATGCCCCCAGCGTGCCCCTTGATGCGGCGCAATTGCGTTCACATGGCATGAAGGCCGGACACACGCCTCAGGGTTTCTCACGCCCCCAGCGTGTCACGCCTCCAGCGTGCCCCTTGATGCTGCGCAGCAACGTAATTGGCGCTTGTATGTATGACTCACATGGCATGAAGGGCGGACACACACCCCAAGCGTTTGTCACGCCCCCAGCATTTGTCACGCCCCCAGCACACGCCCACAGCCCACGATGTGATGGCCGTACCACATGCCCCCAGCGTTAGTCACACCCCCAGCCCACGCCCACAGCAAAACACGTACACGCCCACAAGGGACTACTTTGCGGGCACGATACTTTTAACTTTTTAAATGTATAGAGGAGTTGGCCTAACGGCTAAGGCGCTCGACCTCGGACCTGGGGATCTGGGTTTGAGTCTTGGTAACGACGCCAAACATCCTGTGATTCTGGGCAAATCACTTAATCTCCCCGTGCCTAACAAAAATGAATGTGTGTCCTCATGTAACGTAACTGATGCTATGTAAAGCGCTCTGATACCTGATTCAGTTCGGGTCAAGTTTGCGCTATATAAAACTCTGCCAAAAAAAAAAATATGTTGGCCGTCTGCATATCCTATGTCCTTCTGCTGCAACTGCCCTTTCCAACGCTGTATTGGGTGTTGTGATTGGTGCTGTGAATACTGAGATTACCCGCCTCAAAGGTTTGGGCTCTCTCTTTATAATATTAGTATGGATGATAATGGTAATGCGGGCAATGTTGTTGTAGAACCCAATGATGTTGTTTTAAGGAAAAGTTCTCTTGTCAAATATACTTCTCTTAAACTGCGTGACTTTGTTCATTAGATTTTTATTATTTCTTTTCACCTTAATTTTTTTTGTTGTTTTTGTTTTTTTTGTTTTTAAGGGGGAAGGTGTGTAGTATTCCGATTTGGATTGTCTGGGTTGGAATTGTTATGATACACTGGTTGCTTAACGTTCTGTACGTGGGAGTTGGACAGTGGGAGTTAGTCTCAGATGATTGTGGTTGTACAAGCTGTCTTCTGGAAATAAACTACTTAACATCAATAATCTTGTCTTCTGGATTACATTATAAACGATACTAGCAAGAATGACAAAAGTATACAGCATGAAGAACCTAAGCCTGTTATGTATTGGTAGTTATATTTCCTACGCACTCTAGTCCCAATTGCTACTAGTTACATTGTGCCACCACAAGAAGTGGGACAGAGAGTCGCACACCTGAGTGAGGATAAATGCAGCCATTGGCCAACGCTGCCCAAAGATAAAACAAGGTTGTGTCTGGGAAAGATGCTAAGCATCATTGCAGCATGCATCAGAAGGGGTTCTTTTCTATGGTGATGTGTGGTGAGAAAAGTTGCATGAAACGTTGTAGTAAGTGTGTGCTTAAGTGATGGGCTCTGTAGCCTAATACAAATGTTGCATTGTCCTTATAGTTCTGTAGAGGCAGAACTGTGCATCCCTTATAGCTAAAACATCAAACATATTGTGTGTACCTGAAATACAAGTACATTATCATAAATATCAACAAATAATAATAGTGAACATAAATGTAGCAATGCAGTCTCATACAACCTTTATAACTGCCCTTATACAGAGGAGGTGAGGTCACATGAAGCACGGTTATATGTCACAGGTCATTTAGGCCTCACCCATTACAAATAATGGTGTATGTGTGACAGTATTTACAAGGTGGTTGGTTCCTTTTTTGTAGGGAAGTAATATTTTTTTAAGGGTTATGGCTTTAGTTCCTTTCTGATTAACATGAGAGTAGACCCTTCTTTGGTGTTGATAGGAATGTTGCTCCAGTGTCCAGCTCGTTTAATGGAGATGGTTTGCTTTCTATTTTTTTTCTTTTTTGCATTTGTGGCTTTCCAGTCTAGTGTACCTGTGTATTGTGATTCCTGGTGTGCCACTGCCACCTGATATTGCAGTTTTCTCATCTAGGTAAGCAGAAGTGTAATTTCTAGTGGCTTAGAATGTGATACTGCAAGTTGTGAAGATGATATAGGTTTGGGGGTGAGCCATTGCAGTTCTTTCAGTATTGATGTGAAGTGGTAAAACTATGTCAAGCCTTAGATAAGACATGCTGCAGCACACAGGAGGTCTTTTGTGGGGCTAATATGGAATTGGGGAGGTCATTGATTGGGTGTTACCTCTATCAAGGTGGGAAACACAGTTCTTCTGAAGTTGGTGTCCCGTTTCCCTTTTTTCAGGAGAGAGAGCTAATACCTTGCTGTCTTAGTTTTCATAAAGTATACAAAAAAAGTGATGGATGGAATGCTCTGATTAATCTCAGCCACTGGTAATTACTTGAGCCATAATCCAGTCCATCATTATTGTGCACACCTTTGCACCTCTGTTTGGACTCAGCCTTATGCAAATCAGTTTTGACCCTGGCCCAATGGGAACAGTCCAGCCCAAATTGCCAGGCCATGTCCTCCCTGAACCCGAACACAAGCAACTCAGGAACAACAATGGATTGGGATGCGGTTTGAGTGTTTGCAAGTGTCTGAGATGAATTCAACCATTCCATCAATCACCTTGTTTTTTGTTGTCTTAGTTTTCCTGGCAAAGTGATTTTTGATTAGAAGGCCTGTGTGGAGGATTCAGTTGACTGATCCTGCAGTGGTGATGACCTGAATGGTGAAGCCCCCAAATGGTTAATTTGGTAGTCAGGCTTTAAACTATGTGTTTTTGACACTGTTTGGTGAACATGAAGAATTTCCAGTCTGGAATCGAGGTCTGTTTGGATTAGCTGAATGTTTTGGCCCTGGGATGTTGTGTGTCATCAGTTTATTGATGGATGTTAATGTTGTTAATAGGGTCTTATGTTCCAAGTGGTTCCAGGTAGAAATTAAAAGTGACTGGGGTCAGAATACAGCCCTTGGAAACCCTGCAGGAGCTGGGAAGCTTCAGAAACTTCTGAGATCTTGAGGACTATATATGGACTAGATAGTGAGGCAGGCATTGAATCCAGGGTGTGCATCAGGTCTTGGTAGTAAGTGCGTTGAAGCCATAGAGAATTCAAGAATCAAGAGTAGGTGTAATTTTGATAACTGATTTGGAGTGCATAATTCATCATCAAAATATCTTTATTCGATTCGAGGAATCATAAAAGAGCAAATCATAAAATATTCCAACAAATCCAACTTAAAGTGCATTCACGATTATAAAGTGCCGGTATATGCGGTAATACATTTGTACATAAATACAAAAAGAGTTTGGGTAACAATCCATTCAGTTCATACATCAACACATTCATGAAGTCCATTGTAATAATATATACAGGTATGAGTTACTAATTAATAAGGAACATCGTTTGTGCAAATATGCAAAATCCGGACTAAAGTGCAATTGCCAACTAGTCACAAAAAGAAACAATTCCGAGTATAAAGTGCAATGCCTTTAAGTAAAATATTTTCCCAAGAAAAACAAAAATTACAGAGTATATATTTTATAATAAGATATAAATACTATGAACATTAAAAACGTTAAAAAATACAACTAGGCAAGGTACTATCTTGGTGTTTTCAAATCTATTAAAAAAAAAAAAAGTCCTATTTCAAATTTCAGACCATCCTTCATTCTGATATAGTTAACAGCCAATAAAAATCTCGAGACTCCAAAGACAACAAGCTGGGTATTATCGTTTTTTAGAATATGCAACATTTCCATATATCTTCTCACACTCAGCTTTCTTCCTAACGGTACAATCCATTTCTGTCTAGCTTTCATGTACGTAGGGCAAAATAGGAGAATATGAGCTATGCTATCCTTGGTTGACAGCTGGCACATTATACATTTACGGGAAACATCCTTTACAACGCAACTTTTACCACGCAGTGCTATTACAACGCAGGTTTTACAACGAAAACCATTACAACGCATTGCGCTGGGGGCGCTCTAGGATAGGGAATAGATTTAATTTACTATCCAACACCTTCCCTAGTGTCCACGGGACTGGAGTTGGAATAGTAAATTAAACTATTCACTATCCAGCACCCCAAAGCGCTATGCGTTGTAATGGTATGCGTTGTAAAAACTGTGTTGTAACAGCATGCCTGGTAAAAGCATGCGTTGTAACGTCATACATCCTACATTTACTGTCTTCCTCCCCATTACAAGCACTTCCCCACCCGGCTGTAAAAGATCTGACTAGAAGGGTTCCGTACCTTAGTTTTAAATACAATATCTTTGCAAGTTGAGGTTCTTTTTGATCAAGAAAGACCTCAAAGCAGGGGACGGGTTTGAACATCAGGTAGTCATTAGTAAGTGCGCCAGTGCTGCTATTCGATACATTTTTTAGTGCAGCCTGGGTCCAATAGATCCTCTTAAGTTCTATTTTTGAATTAAGGGTCAAATTTTCTGGAAGGAGCCAGAACTCACTGAGCCCTAGGTTTGTTAACCACCTGCGTACTTTAGCCAGCCAGGGGAACGATACATGTGTATCCAGTCCAATTAATTCTTCTAGTGCCATTCTGTAAATAAAAAGTTCTTCAGTGGCCCATAACCTGATCCAATACAATAGGGTCATCAAAACTGCTCTATCCTCAATACGTTTTAGTTCTAGGTCATATGTGTACGGGATCTTTGGGGTGTTTTGGGGCAAAGGAATCAATGCTCGTAAAACCCTGTTTTCCCCCGGAATAATTGTGGTCAGTTTTTCGAGGATGGGCGCTGAGTTCTGGGTTAAAACAGTTCCAGATTTCTTAATATGGGGACGCCATGAAAGCTTAGAATCTAGGGTCACTCCTAGATAAAGAAAATTGTCAACCCGCTCTATTACTGCACCGTTAAGTGTGATAGTACTTTTAAAACTTTTATGTGGCTTGATGCACATATATTTAGTTTTTGAAGGATTTATTTCCAAGCCTTTTTCTGTGCAGTACTCATCCAGCTTGTTGAGAAGATTCTGAAGCCCTCTGGGAGTTTGGGAAAGCAAGATTGTGTCATCCGCAAAAGTAAGGGCGCACACGTGGGAGCCGCCTAATTTAGGCGAATCATGTTTTGAATTCAATAAGGAGTCTACCATATCGTTGATGTAAAGGAGGAACAAGGTTGGCGCCAGGACACATCCCTGGCGCACACCTCTCCTCACCGGGATCTCCTCAGTTAGTTCCTCACTTACACCCAAACGAACTTTTGCGTAGTTATTTTCGTGGAGTCTTATCAATTGCACCAGGATATTTTTAGGGACACCTTGTTTTAGCAGATTTGCCCAAAGCAGATCTCTCGGAACTAGGTCAAAGGCGGCCTTAAAATCAATAAAGGCCACATACAGGCTGCCCAATCTTAGTTTGTATACTTCCAGGCAAGGGTTAACAATCTAAACACCAGGTCTATGGTGCTGATTGTTTTTCTGAATCCAGCCTGGTAAGGGGACAGTATGTCACTCTCTGTTAACCAGTCATTTAACCTTTCCAGGAGCTGTTTGGCATACATTTTTTGTGAAATGTCTATCAGGCTGATCGGCCTGTAGTTAGCGGGATTGTCCCTGCACCCCTTCTTATGTATAGGGACAATCACCGCCCCCTTCCATGAAGCAGGGATGGGCTGACCACTACTTATCGCTTTACACAGTAGATTCATGTACGGTGCCCATACGTCTGGATCATGTTTAAAAAGGTCCCCCAGAACGTTATCAGGCCCGGGAGCTTTTGATGCCTTGATAGATACTATCGCCTGCTTGGTTTCTGAAATAGCAAAAGATAATGCATAATTGATTACCTGCATGATAGTAGTCTTTGTGTAGCAGCATGGTATGAAGCTAGACTGGTAGATTTGTAGGGGTTCATTCATGCTGATTTGATGATGCAATTTAATGGAGACTGCCTTCAATAAAGATATTTGAGTGAAGGGTTGGTAACTGGACAGGATCTGAGGGCAGAGTGAGCTTTCTTCAGCATGGGGAAGATCTGTTCTATTTTTGCTCATTAGTAGAGGATCCTCCGCTTAGGGAGGAGTTTACAACGTTAAAGAGGCATATGGTTACTACTACACTAAGGGTTTCACAACAAATGTGTCCCCACTCCAGTAATGTTGTATGTGCACGGCACTAGCTGACTTGTGTTCCCCCTGCCCTAATGATCCATCTTGTTGCAACTTGGTTTTAGTACAAAGATGATGAGTGCAATTCTGCAAATCTGATGGGATCTACTTACCGCCATACTGCAATCACTCCAGTGTAGATGCTCTATGTGGGAGTATGTGAAGGGTGCAGTGTGATTCCAAAGTGGTACCTTTAGAATGAGCATAAGAAATGCTTGTGCAGCAGTTGTCCATGTACCCATTCTGTGTGTGTTTGGGAAGCTTACACTGTTGCCACGCATGTTGTAACTGTTCTCTGCGTTTTTGTTTGAAGCCTGCACTGCTGGTGCCCAAATGGTATGAGAAGCATGCAATACTGTTTGAAGGCCATGTGGTACCAGATCTGTGGGTGTACTGAAGGATAAACTACGCCTTGAACTTTGCATTCTCGTAGCATCCTCCTTTAACACAGTTACTCTCCTCCCACTTTGGACCATCATTTTATCTTTCATATTCTGAAAAATATTCACTATGCTTCACTACCATAGCATAAGTAGCAGCAGTGCGTGATCCCCTGGGGATAAGAAATAAACATCTACTACAGCTACTTATGTGCTAAACACAATGCCACACATGTACTGCCTCTTCTGGTTAGGACATAAGCATCTGCTACTGGTACTCATGTACTCCTGGATGTCAGCATGGGGAAGCTGATGTGCAGCCGGTGAACACTCAAGAGTGCGGGGGCAAGACTCCAGCTGGAGGCATCCCTGACCCAGAGAGAGACCAAGATTTGCCCCGACAAAGGGTCACGGCAGCATCTGGGCAGATCGCTAAAGCATGTGGGCAGGGCCAACAGGGGAGCAGGCAGTGTGCAGAAGCCAATTATAATCCCAGTGTCATCTCCCCTCGCAAAGCCTAAAGCAAGAGGCAGAGGGGTTGGTCTCCATATAGGATGAAAGGCCACAATCATGCTATTGATTTGCCAGAGAGGGCAGAGGCATTGAAAGCAGGGAATATAGCGGGCACAGTGATTTCACTGCCCACGCCGCCTCTCCCTTTCTGATCAGTTCAACCAAGGACAGAGGGCCTGGCACCCACAGATGGCTGGATACTCACCTGACCATATTACTGGGACACCAACTGCTACAGTGAGGACTCCCTTCCATCCCAAAGGAATACATGGACTGGCAGGGAGCCCTGTATGCCCAGCACCGATGTATGGGAGGTAAATGCAGGGCAGGCTGTGGAGCAAAATAATAAGATGCTGTGCCTGACTTGCCCACCCCGGTCTCCCCTGATCCCCAAGGCCACAGGAAAGTCCTAGACTTGCGGTGCTGGTTGACTGTAGAGACTACAATCACACACCGGACACAAACACACTACTGAATGGTTGACATTTGCGCTTGGCTTTGACCTCCCTAACGAATTAAGAAAGACATAGGCCCCAACTGTGGCCTTCTCCAAAAACACGAGAAAGACGCAAACTTAAAAAACATCCTCCCTAAAGCAGCAGTGAAAAAAAACCAAGAGGGCGAGATACAAAAGGGGACAGGAACAATTATTGTGAACCCTCCTGATACAGATTGATGTAGATAACGACAGAGGTGCCGCACACACATACCTTCTTGGAGGAACTTTTCAGCAAACTTCTCAGTGACATTGCTGCACTGAGAAAAGAAGTTGCCAAGGAAATCAAGGAGGAAAAACATAAATTGGGGGACCTGGGCCAGTGGGTCTCTACTCTAGAAACTGCAGGTGTCTCTAGAGAGAAAGACCTTGAGGCCTTTCAAAGGCTCTCTACAACCAGAATACTGATCTGCAAGGGCACCAGGAGTACTTGGAAAATAGATTCTGCAGGACCATTAAATGCATTTAAGGGATTCCTACCAAGGTGGAGGCAGGGCTCATGAAGGATTATGTGAAACGCCTCTTCAATCACGTTCTGCCCGGCCTAGCTGAGGAGGACTTACTCGCCCCAACCCAATGAATGATCACATTCATTGGGTTGAGAGGCCCATGGACTCCAGAACATGACCAGATGTGCTCCCCTGAGTGCATCATTTCAGGCAAAAGGTGGGCAATATGGCAGCTGACCACAAAGCCGGGGTGATCTCATATGAGGGTGCCACATTGCATGTCTATCAGGACCTCTCCCCGATCACATTACAGAGGAGGAGGAGACATTTCCGCACAGTCACGGTCTACCTAACAGAGAAAGGAGTATATTACCGCAGGGGATTGCCATTTCGCATTATCTTCACCATATTTGGTATGACCCACACAATACGCACCCTATCGGCGGAACACAAGATCCTGGATCTTTCAGACTCACTGGGTGACCCCCCTCCTAGAGCCTCCACCCGGTGACCTGAGGGAAGCAGGAGGGGGCGATGGACGACAACCCTGATCAAACAATCCACGATTCTGCCCTCCCAGAATGAAATATGAGCAAGAGGGATAGGCCATTCTCGACAAACTACAGGCCAACAAAAAAGTGGTGAAGGACTGAATGGGATGATAATCCCCAGTATTAGAGGATGAAATGAACCTGTCTGCACTGACAATGCTGGAGCCCAGGCCTGGCGCTGGACAGAGGGCTGGCAGGGGAGTTGCAAAGACAAATGGATCAGGGGTGGCCTCAGGCATGTGCAAGCTGTGCACCTGCACAGGGCCGCCTATCCCCAGGGGCCGCCATGCCAATATATATCCTTAATATAATAATCCTCTGAGGATGGATACATATTTGCGTGGCGGCCCCTGGCAGGGATTTGGCAGCCTCCGGCTCTGTTCCACTTCCAAACACCCTGACCCCCCCCCCCCCCCCCCCTCTTCGGGGCCCCACCACCTGGACCCCCTCTTCTGGGGCCCCCTACCTACACTCCCTGCCCAGGGCCACCATGAGCCTAGAGTCACCCCTGGATGGATGGAGGGTGATGGGCGTGCAGTGAGAAGAGAAGCTTGCCTTCTTGACTGCAGCGAAACTTGGTACTGGACTTAATGAGCAGCTCTTACCTGCATAATTGATTTTTCAACGAGGAGGGAGTTTGGGTTGTATATGGTTCAGTTGTTGGGGATGGGATCCTTGATTCAGACTTGATACAATATTGTAATAGAAACTTGCAGTTGAAGACTCCACACTGGAGGGACAAACTCTATAGCGGGATGACCTGGGATGTCATACATTCCAATTTTACCTTGCATGGTGAAGATATAGAGCTTTCACGTTAGGAGCCTTGATGCCCCGGCAAAGAGGCTCACTTTGATCTCATTCCTGAAGGAGTTGGACTACAACACCTGGCTTCTACAAGAAACACATCTTCTCAAATGGAACTGTACTAGGCTCTGATCCTGTTGTTTCATTAAACAACTATTTTCCTCCAGCCCTAAAAAGACCAGATTAGCTAATAAATTCAGGGGGAAAATAATTGACAAACTCATAGAAACACCATGTCATCTTCTGGTAGTTTGCATAACAAGACGCACTAAACCTATTACCTTTGTTACTATATATGCTCCGAATGACAATCAGGAGATATTCCTTAAAACTGCTCTCTTGCAGATCATGAAATCTTCCAATCCCAAAATCCTGATTGGTGGAGATCGTAATAAAGTGATGGAAACCATAAAGAACCAGTCCGTGCAGCAGGTGGGAAAAACAGGTACCCGCTCTAAGGGGAAGTTGGACTAGATGAGAGAGCTGGGTCTGGTTGACATTCACAGGAATTAAACCCTGCACAGCGGGACTACACCTTTTACACTGCATCTGACCAGACATACAGTGTAAATGTATGTCTCCCCACTCTGATCACTACCCTATAGTGTTTACTATCAAAGTTAAAAAACTAACACGCAGGGCTGAGGTTAACACCCAATATACCTCAGAGACAAGATTAGCTTAAAAAAATGGCTATACAATTAAATGGGACAAAGTAGATCCCTCAGGCTTTTTGCAAAAATTAGCTGCTTCTAACATCGAAGACATAATGATCTGTCTAACCCAAGAAGAGGCACCAAATCAAATCAAATCAAATCAAAACGCTTTATTCGATTATCACAAGGATATCATAAAAGCGTACATTACAATAATCAATTTATAATTAAAATCCAAATAAAAAATGCCAGAAGAAAAACTTATCTTCACAGGGAACAGATGAGTTAACATTTTCCATACAAACAATTAAAAAAGGTTCAAAAAGCAATCACTAAATATACTAATTCATATGTCACATCATAATGAGTTAATAAGTATCACGTCCCTATTCTCCAGTTGTTATCAAAACCAAAATAATACATGAATTACATAATCATTAGTCATAGGTCAATACAATAGTTGATGAAATAAATCGATTCAAATGATTAACTAAACACAGGATATCACTACTAGAAGACACTTCATAAGAAATAATTTCGGGTGGGGATGTTGGAGCCATTCTATACATACACACTCCGATCCAGCCGATAATTATTCTCTAACTTAATACTTTCTGGGAAGTAGTGTTTTCTCTCTGGTCTTGTCTTTGAGGGCCGAGGATAGCGGAACCTGGGGTAAAAATCTTGGAGACCCCAGACAGAGATCGGGCCATCCCTTAATTGTGGAAGCCAAGATTGTAGATAAGGCACCACCCGATCGCTCCAGAATCTAACTAGCACCAGGTCGCCTGAAAGGGCCTTTGGAAGGGGGCCGAGCCATCCCACCCTTCTAACACTTTGAATAGCACCATCAATGTTCGCAGGCAAGGGTCGATTCCTAGACAGCCAATAGATGACCTTGTGTTTAAATCCTCCGGTCTCTCGGTTTTTCCCTTTGTAATTGGTAAAACACCAGTGAGGACACAAACAAAGGGGGCGGCAATTGGGGGCAGATGTATATGCTTAGAGTAAACTGGGTTAGTACTAGATTTCTCCTCATATAGAGGGTGGACATTTGGCACCCCTACATCAGCGAAGATAATCTTCGTGGTAATGGATTCGGTGATGGGTGGCGAGGAGATACATGGGCAGTTCTGTGGGACCATAGGTCTATTAGGAGAGATGCTTCCTCTTTGAGGTGTTAACTTGGAAACCTTGGTAGCGGATAAGGGCTGTGATGGACCCACTCCTTTCAGGTTCTTATTAGGTAGAGTCGGTGCCCTAAGTGAGGTCTCAATATCGCTTAGTCTATCCCCTAAGGAGTTGATTCTTGTAGTCAAGGGGGATAGTAGAGAGGAGACCACTCGCTCAATCAGGGCCAGAAGGGCTGCCTGTTGGGGAGGTGCAAAGGATTCAATACTATCACTGACCTGGGGTACTATAGATGACGTGCTGAAGGACGGTAAGGGATTTGTACAAGGCTTGAGTAGTTTAGCTTCCCTCCCCATGCTGTTATCCCCGGGGCGCTTTCTTGTGACCATAGGAGAATTGGGGAGCCCTAGTTGTTTAATGTTTACTTCTACTAACGGGGATAAGAGTGGGGCAACCAAGATATTATCATTTGCGTTCAATAACGAATTGGTCGGCAGATGTACGGGAAGTGCAGAGCTGGGTAGGGCTTGAGGTGGGTCGACTATACTCTCAACTGGTATACATTGAATATGACAAAGGGCGTTCAATTCCTCCAACCAGGACACACTAGATGTAGTGTTGACTAGCTGCACCTCGGGTTGTTTGCAGTCTACGCTGTGAGAGGGCAAGCGAGTTTCTAGGTCTTCCAACTCACGAATAACAGGTAATAATGCCCTGTCTATCCTTTCTACATAGCAGTCAAACCTCCCCCTACTAGGATCACTTGGGAGAGTACAAGGATTAAGAGCCCCCTTATGAGACATAGCGACAGTGCAGCAGGCAAAGCCCCACATAGAGTCAGTGGAAGTCAATAGAAGTCCTGGTGACTCTGCAGTGGTTGTAGAAGTGTAGGTCAAAGGCACACTATACCTTATTCAGTAGAGGCCAAGGGGGTGGCCCGTCCCGTCCTTCTCGGGCCTCTGAGGGCCTTAGAGGGCCCGTCCTCTGGCCGGGCTCCGCACGGCGCCGTCCGCGCGCGTCCGCGACGCGGAGGAAGCCACGAGTGTTTATGCGCCTCCGGGCGCACAAAGCAGGAAGTGGGCATCTGGAGTCGGGCGCAGGGGTCGCTGGGAGCCGTAGTTCCTCCCCACCACGGCCGGGCTTGATGGTGGCACCGGCGGCGGGAGTGAACTCACGGCGTGTCCCCCCCCAGCACCCTGCGATGGTCCTCGTGACAGGCAGGGTCCTCCTCACCCCTCGATCTTTTTCAAAATGCCCCCGCTCCTCTGAGGGAGCCACGAGTGTTTATGCGCCTCCGGGCGCGCAAAGCAGGAAGTGGGCGTCTGGAGTCGGGCGCAGGGGTCGCTGGGAGCCGTAGTTCCTCCCCACCACGGCCGGGCTTGATGGTGGCACCGGCGGCGGGAGTAAACTCACGGCGTGTCCCCCCCAGCACCCTGCGATGGTCCTCGTGACAGGCAGGGTCCTCCTCACCCCTCGGATCTTTTTCAAAATGCCCCCGCTCCTCTGAGGGAGCCACGAGTGTTTATGCGCCTCCGGGCGCGCAAAGCAGGAAGTGGGCGTCTGGAGTCGGGCGCAGGGGTCGCTGGGAGCCGTAGTTCCTCCCCACCACGGCCGGGCACCAGATAATGTAATGGGATCACTGAAATATTATCGACGGGCAAAATATCGAGTTGCCAAAATATCGTTGACTAATTATCGACTACAAAAATATCGAGTTTATATACTTATTTAACTAACTACAAAAATATCGAGTAAATAATATCGAGTCTATAAAATATCGACTTCAATAATATAGACAAACAATATATCGACTACAAATATATCGTTTGTAAGCTAAATAACCCTAACACTACAAAAATATCGACTACCAATATATAGACTACTAAAATATCGTTTTTGTGATTTATCGACTTCGGATTATACACATTATATATGTAAAATGATACATAAATAGTCTTGTAAAGTACATTACACAATCCTAATTATATATTATATATTAAAATACATTTTTTTAAACACATTTAAATGTGTAAACATTTTTCCTACATATCATGAATACTTTGAAAATAATATATACATTTGTCGAACTTTTTCTACATATATTATCACATTATTAGTACATATATTTAAAAAGATTTAATTAACTAACCTGCTTTAATGCAAAACTCTTCACAAATGACCATTTCCACTTCAACAAACAAACCAATTAATTGTGAAAAAATTCAAAGTAGCCAATAAAATGCTCTCTTTCTTAAAACATCCAATGACATTAGAGAACACAAAAAATACACACTATAAAAGGAGTACATGCCTACTACAATTTGTTGCTGCACAAGCTATAGAAAACAGAAGGCAAATCTTTGATCAAGTAGTTCCTGATAAATCGAGATTACTATTCAAGATTGCTACAAAATTAATTAAGTAAGTGAAAATTTATTATTATAATACACAAGTACTAGGCTAAAATTGTATGTATTTCTCCTAACTGTTTAAATTACATTTATTTTTCTCTTTTAACATTTGGTTTATAGACATCTCCTAAACACATCAAAATACGTGCTCCTAGTTATTTACCACTAAATACTATTTGTAAGTATATGTAAATGTTCTCTAATACACCAACTGCTGTTCTTATTAACTATTTTCTAATATCCTTTCTTTATTTACTCTATCTTCTTAACAGAATTTCTGATAACATCCGCATTCTACTCAACGAAATGTAAAGACTACACAATTTAAACAAGTAAGTATATGTGTACAGTTCTAAAAGGCCCAAAAATACTAAAACTATTTTCTAAACACCATTTCTTGTTTATTCTATCTTCCTTACAGATATTCTAAACACATCCTACATCTACTAGACTAAAGGCAAAGACTACACAATTTAAAAAGTAAGTATATTTGTAAAATTCCTGAAAGGCCCTAAAACGCTAAAGCTATCTTCTAAACACCATTTTTTATTTCTTCTATCTTCTCTACAGATATTCAGAAAACATCCTACATCTCCTCTACCTAAAGCTAACACTACAGAATTAAAACAAGTAAGTATATTTATTAACTTCCTCAAAGTCCCTAAAGTTATAAATGTATGTACTAATAATCATTTCTTGTGTATTATATCTTCTCTACAGATTATCACATTACATCCTTCATCTACTCCACCAAAGACAAACACTGAACAATTTAAAAAAGTAAGTATATCTAATAATGTCCTAAAATTGCCTAAAATGCTAAATTTAATACTGCTTTCTCCAAAAAAAATGCTAAACATTTTTTTAAAATGGCTTATAATTTTTTACTTTGCCTACCAACAGGAAAACAAGAAGAACATACTAGAAATAAATTGAAAATACCAGTTTCTGCATTTCTCAACACCAGATTTACTAACTGTAAGTATAAACAGTGAAATATAAATGTGTAAAACACTACCAATAATATTTTACATTTAAACACGTTTCTTTCTAATCTTTCCTAGAACAAGTAATACAAAATGACTGAAGGTGCAGAATTTGTTATGTCACAGAAAAATAATTTGTTGTTATGTTATATGGGGTATGTTTATAATCAAGAAAGACAAACAGGAAGAAAAGTATTCTGGAAATGTACCAAATACTATTCAAACAAATGCTATGGTAGGGCTACTACTGAAGACACAAATGTATTATCTACCAGAGAACATAATCACCCCCCCCAATGTCACAGAGATAGAGATAAGGGATGCTTTAGAAACTATAAAAACAGCTAGCACAGGGAGTGACAAACCTACCACACAAATCCTAAAAGAAGAACTGTTAAAAATTCCTGCCCATGCTTCAGGGCAGCTACCCTCAATTGACTCCCTTAAACGCACAATAGCACGCACTAAAAGATTAACTACCACTACTCAACCTAACCCTACAACTTTTGAAGAAATAATAATTTCCCCAGAAATGAGCGTAACACACAGTAATGAGAAATTTTTACTTTTTGACAATGAAAGCCCCACCAACAGAATTATCATGTTTGCAACTGCAACAAATTTAAGAAAAATACAACAAAGCGACCAATGGATGATGGATGGGACTTTTAAACCATGTCCCAAACCATTTTATCAACTATATACCATTCATGGATTATATCATCACTACAATATCCCTTTTATTTACTGTTTGTTACCTAACAAACAACAAAATACATATATAGAAATATTAAATGTTATCAAAAATGAAATCAATAATTATTTTCCCCCAAAAATAATTATTGATTTCGAAATTGCTATGATCAATAGCATTTTGAAAACATTTCCCCACACAGCGATCCAAGGTTGCTACTATCACTTCAACCAAAGTATATGGAGACATCTCCAAAAATCAACTTTAAGCATTCAATACTCAACTGATAGCAACTTTGCATATCATGTTAAAAAATTAATAGCACTAGCCTATGTTTCAATTACTGATGTAGCGGAACACTATAACTTACTAATTGACAGCACATACTACAAAAAGTATGAAGACAAACTGGCCCCACTACTGGACTATTTTGAGGATACTTGGGTGGGAAGGTTACATAGATCGGGGCACCGACGCCAACCTAAATTCCACATACCTTGGTGGAATGTATATCTAAGTACATTAAACCAAGAGGCAAAAACGAATAACTATGTGGAAGGGTGGCACAATGCATTCCAAGCTACCACTAACAGAGCAAAACCCACCTTCCTAAATCTAATACAATCTTTAAAAAAAGAACAAAGCTACCAAGAACTAAGGATAGAACAATCTGTTACACAAATTGGCCCTAAACTAACAAAACAAACAAAACAAATGTTCAGACTCCTGCAAAGCCAAGTGACCCTATATCCTTCAACCAGAGGTTTAGAGTACCTATCACTGATAGCTAAAAGCCTACTATAAAGTATCATACCAAAACTAACAAAAACTTCTGATAATTACAGAAATTGTGAAATCCATAACATTTTCCATTTAATCATAAATAATACATATTTGTTTAATATATTTGTTAAATTTTAAAAAACATTTACTTAACAAATATGCAATATTTATAATATTAAACATTGCAATGACATTTAAATCGACATTTCCCACCCAAATAAAATAAATGTGAAAAACTTACAATTTATGTAGCAGAAGAAGAGGTCATCCAGCCACGTATAATCCATACAATACCTTACAATCCAGTACAAATCCTATTTCGGAAACCCTCAAAAACCCGAAAATAATATAATTTTTCTTAAAAACGCTCCAGGAAATCCCGATAATACAAGTGTGGACACTTTATTATTTAAAGTGATATACACACACCTTGTAAAAAATAAATTACGCATATTCTTCTCCCAATGCAATGCGACACCCTACAAATATCCCGAAAATTAGTAAAAGATTACAAAAATCGCTCCAGTAAACGCGGAGTAAACAAAGTGTGTTAAATTCATTTAAAAAATGAACATACACACACTTAGTTAAAAAAAATAAGCACTATGTTATCGTAATCCATTCCAAATGAACAACCATAAAAACCCGAAAAATCGTGAAAAAGATTAAAAATTGCTCCAGGAAATCACGAAAAAAGGAGATAGATGGTAAAATATTACATTTATTTGTAATACAAGCTTATCTCAAAAAAAAAAACGCATCCTTCCATGGAATAATACTGCGAAGTTCCGGTACCTGTAAAAAAACATACATTAAGTAACCCACCCACACAAACACCCAAAGATTCCAAAATACACATTAAAATGTATGTAAAACATGTTCAAACACATATCCTAAGCATAAAAAAATACTAGGCCTCTAACATACACGACGCCTCGGTAAATACGAAGTTTCACCTAAAACATACCAAAACGACAACTACATACATACAATAACTCTAAAAACGTCGAATATAGTCTCAAACACTACTACTCTCTACGAAATATTAGTTAAAATTCCCCTTACCTTTCTCAACGCGAAGCAGCTTCCAACCGCGATCTTCTCCAGTCCTGAATGAAGCAAAATAACCTTACGCGGTCAAAAAGTAGTCCCCTTAAACTATATTAGAAAGGTAAACATAATAAATACAATGTTCTAATAAGAAATAAAATACATACACAAACTTATAATTTCTAATAAAAATGTGTAACACTAATTACCATTTATTTAGCTTACATATCCGTTCTTAATTAATATTAAATAATATTTATAGAATATTATTTAATATTAATATTACTTTAAATATATAAACTTTATAATACATATCTTTTAAATATTTAATGTTAAATGATATTTATTATAAATAATTTTTCCTTTATTTAAGTAAATGTAGAAATGTATTTCATTTGTAAATTAATAGTATAAATAAATAATTTTTATTATTTATTTATATTATTAATATAATTTAAATACATCAATAGGAAATAAATACTATGACAACTCTGAAATTGATTTACTATTTTCAGAATGTATTTTTCTTATTGTAACAAATGTTATAATTATTTTAAAATTGTAAATTAATTTTAATAATTAATATAATATATTAATTATTATTATTAATTATCCCAACAATGTATGTAAATTTAAAACATTTATTTTAAAACATTATATCCAACTAAGTCATTGTTTTACTATTTCATATAGTATTAGGAATAATGTTTTTCTCCTAAATATTTGTATATATATATAACAAGAATTATTATTTTTTTATTGTTTATTAAGAACATTGTATGTAATATCTATCAAAGTATTTTACAATGTTTTTTTGTATAATATCTTTAAAACATATATTTACTTTCTTATGAGTTTATAATAATCTATATATCAAACATGTATATTTAATAATATTAATATATAATATATTAACATTATTAAATAAATATTGAACAGTCTGTTAAAAAATTGATTATAATTTGTTCTAAATATTACAATTTGTCACCCAAATATAAATATGTTACAAATTATTATGTTTTGTATAAATACAGTACAAAAGATATGTTTAGAAAATGTACATTTATAAATTACAATAAATGTAAATGAACACATCCTATTTTCCTAACTACTTATATTGAATATTAATTGTTTTGACTATTGTACTGTACATGTTATAAATACAAATTGACAATAAAACTTTTAAAAACATCCATGTGTACTTATTTTCCTAAGATTATAACACAGTCATGTAAATTTTTCTGTGAGGGTGCTGAACACTGACCAATTATATTTTACTATTCCTAGTCCAGTCAGACAAATATCAGGGAAGGTGCTGAACACTGACCAAATATAATTTACTATTCCAACTCCAGTCAGACAAATATCAGGGAAGGTGCTGGACACTGACCAATTATAATGGATGTATGACGTTACAACGCATACTTTTACAACGCATACCTTTACATCAAAATTTTTACAAAGCAAAAACCATTACAACGCATGTATTTACAACGCATGTTGTTACAACGCAGTTACCTTTACAACGCATACCATTACAACGTAAGTATTGTAAAGTATATACTTTTTTTAATGTAAATTAATTGAAATTAATATAATTTAATTTAATTTCATTTCATTTCATTTAATTTCATTTAATTTATTTAATTTATATTTAATTTTATTTTATTTTTACCCTGTACCCCTGTACCCCAAAAACCCAAAACTGACCTGGCCTGAACCCTAAAAATACCCCTTTACCCAAAAACCCAAAACTGACCCTGAACCCTTAAAATACCCCTTTACCCAAAAACTAAAAACTGACCCTGAACCCTAAAAAAGCCCCTTTACCCAAAAACTAAAAACTGACCCTGAACCCTAAAAATACCCCTTTACCCAAAAACTAAAAACTGACCCTGAACCCTAAAAATACCCCTTTACTCATAAACTAAAAACTGACCCTGAACCCTAAAAATACCCATTTACCCAAAAACTAAAAACTGACCCTGAACCCTTAAAATACCCCTTTACCCAAAAACTAAAAACTGACCCTGAACCCTAAAAAAGCCCCTTTAACCAAAAACTAAAAACTGACCCTGAACCCTAAAAATACCCCTTTAGCCAAAAACTAAAAACTGACCCTGAACCCTAAAAATACCCCTTTACTCATAAACTAAAAACTGACCCTGAACCCTAAAAATACCCCTTTACCCAAAAACTAAAAACTGACCCTGAACCCTAAAAATACCCCTTTACCTAAAAACTAAAAACTGACCCCAAACCCTAAAAATACCCCTTTACCCAAAAACTAAAAACTGACCCTGAACCCTAAAAATACCCCTTTACCCAAAAACTAAAAACTGACCCTGAACCCTAAAAATACCCCTTTACCCAAAAACTGAAAACTGACCCTGAACCCTAAACATACCCCTTTACCCAAAAACTAAAAACTGACCCTGAACCCTAAACATACCCCTTTACCCAAAAACTAAAAACTGACCCTGAACCCTAAAAATACCCCTTTACCCAAAAACTAAAAACTGACCCTGACCCTGAACCCTAAAAATACCCCTTTACCCAAAAACTGAAAACTGACCCTGAACCCTAAAAATACCCCTTTACCCAAAAACTAAAAACTGACCCTGAACCCTAAAAATACCCCTTAAAAAAACCCAAACATATTACATTTTAAATATAATTATATACTTACCAATACTTACGTTGTAATGGTATGCGTTGTAAAGGTACCTACGTTGTAAAAACATGCGTTGTAAATACATGCGTTGTAATGGTTTTTGCGTTGTAAAAGTTTCGTTGTACTGGTAGTGCGTTGTAAAAGTTTCGTTGTAAAGGTTGTTTCCCATTATAATTTACTATTCCAACTCCAGTCAGGCATATATCAGGGTAGGTGTTGGACACTGATTCTAAATAAATGTTCCCACATATTATTAGTGATTTACACAATATATAATATATTTGATCATTTAGTATTTTTTATATAAAAACGTTTATTTTTGGTAATAATTTATTTTAAAAATATTACTTTTAATTAATATTTTTATTCTAAATGTTTTAAATTTATGTGCAAATTTGTATCTTGTATGACCTATTTTTGTAATTATTTTTCACATATTTAATTATTTTATTTGTGTTATAAAATAATATTTATGTTATTTCCTGATATTTTTTATTTGTATTTTTATCCTTTTAATTTTTTTATAATCTGTTTTTTAATGTATCTGTATATTGTTCTAAAATTAAATAGATGTAACTATTTCTTACATATTTTATGATTGTAATTCTTATATCTTTTTTCTTCTTCTTTTATGAGCAATTTTTTTTATTAATATTTAATAAAATTATTAATAATTATTTTTAAATATTATTTTATTTTATAAATATTTGATTAAATTAATAATATTTATTTATAATTATTAAATTTTTTGAAAGTATTTGATTACATTATTAATATTTATTTATAAATATTAAAAAAAAATTGTTTTTTTTATAAATATTTTTTTATTTTTAATTAGGTATTTTACATATATTATCCCATATTTATCTATTTTTTTCCTATTTTTTTGAATATTTTTATATAAATTTTTTAATTTTTAATAAATATTTTATATAAAATAATTATATTTATAAACATTTGTATTTTATTAATTTTATACTACATTTATAGATTTTTACACTTTTTATTACATATTTTTAAATTACTCCCCACCCTTATCCCCTGTTAACCCAACATCCCGCTCCTAAACATTAACATTAATTTCTATATTTATATAAATATATATCTAATTTTCTAACATATATTTTATTATTTTTTTTATTTTTTTTCCAATTTTTGAGTAGATTTTTATTTTTTTAAATAAAAAAAACATTTTTTCTGTAAATTTAAAAAAAAAAAAATTTTTAAATATACAAATATTTTATAGATTTTTACACTTTTTATTACATATTTTTAAATTACTCCCCACCCTTATCCCCTATTAACCCAACATCCCGCTCCTAAACATTAACATGCATTTCTATATTTATATAAATATATATATTATTTTTTATATTTATTAATAATATTTTATTAACATTTTATCTATACTTTTTCGATATTTTTTACTATTACTACATATCGATATTAATACTACTCGATATTTTTGACTCGATATTTTTGTACTCGATATTTTTTTCACATTAAATAATACGATATTTTCTACTTCGATATTCTTTTTTTCGTTATTTTCCTATACTCGATATTTTTGACTCGATATTTTGTCCTTTCGATATTTTGGAGTCGATATTATGACTAGTTACCAATGTAATGAACTCCTTTTCTAAAATATTAGCCACAGTCAAATCCGTACTGACAAGAAAACATCGGAAGGGGGCTTCAAACCCCACAGGTGGTTTGATAGTAAGTGCACTAAAGCACTAACACTTCTCAAGAAGGCATTACAGACAACCCCAAAAAATCCTGATCTAATCCGCACAGCCAGAAAAACTTATAAAAACACCATAAAAATGAGAAAAGCCACCCTAAAGAGCAAGGTATGGGTAGCCCTGAAAGAAGCCTCGATCAAAAGAGACAATAGGGCCTTTTGGAAGGTGGTAAATGACCCCTTCCTACAAACTAAAGAGGCTGATTGCATCGATTTGGCAATTACAGATGACCAATGGGTAGCTCATTTTAAACATCTGTATGGCAGATCGACTGACATTAATGATGGATCCATTTCCATAGACGATGATAACAATCCCTCGGTAGGCAAAGACCTAACCCCTTTCCCATTACCTATAACCTTCAGCTGTGAGGAAGTTATTAAAGGCATAAAGGACAGTTCGTCGGGCAAGGCGGCGGGCCCGGATGGTGTCCCTATAGATACCTACAAGGCCAAGATAGATTTATGGGCCCCAATGATAACCAACGTTTTAAATAAACCAAATCAACAGGGTTTTATAACCACTTGGTCTGACGCCATAGTTATACCCATCTATAAGAAGGGCAAGAGGAACGACCCGACCTGCTATCGGCCATTCTCTCTGTTGGATGCTTCGGCAAAGGTGGCAGGCCGAATTATCTTAAATAGAATACAAACAAGGGGGGAGGAAAAACAAATTTTCACTAATTTACAGTATGGCTTTAGCCCAGGAAAGGGGACAACGGAACAATGTTTACATTTGGCCCTTCTTATCGCAAAATATACTCAGGCAAAGAGCGGGAACCTTTTTATTTCCTTTATAGATTTAAGTTCAGCTTTTGACTGTGTAGATCATGAATTCCTATGGCCAACACTTAGCGACATGGGGATCGACAGTCATATTTTATCATATATTAAGGAACTTTATAGAGAGGCAGGTGCAAGGGTTAGGTATGGCCCCAGGGGAGAATGTTCAGACAAATTCCCTATACATAGGGGTGTTAGGCAGGGGTGCATTTTGGCACCCCTGTTATTCTCCTTATATATAAACTCAATCGGTCAATACCTCAGGGACTTTCAGCACGACTATCCCACTATTAAAGGGACCCCCATCCCATTACTTCTATATGCCGATGATGTGGCATTAATGTCACGGACCAGACTTGGGCTACAGAGAACTGTAGATAAATTTGACACCTATATGAAGCTCCGCGGCTTGAGAATAAATATTTCTAAAACGTTTATAATGGTCTGTGGGAATGGTAGAAAAAGGGCACCTTTCCCAATTTTCCTCGACAATAAGAGAATTGAAATTACAGATACTTTCTCTTACTTAGGGGTAAACTTTCACAGGGGGAGCTCCTGGCAAACAGCGGTCAACGCTAGGAAACTAGCTTTTTTACGCTCTATTGGCGCTTTGAGAAACTTTTCCACCAAATTGGAGGGGAAGCTAGCTAAAGACTTAATATATATTTATAAAGCTAAGTGCGTCTCAACTGCTACCTATGGTGCTGGCCTCTGGGGCACCGAACACGCACAGGGGATACAAAGTTGTGAAAACCAGTTCCTCGCCTACTTATTGGGGGTATCCAAAACTACATCCTCGTACATATTGCACATAGAAGCAGGCCTTTCTCACATAATAGACTCCATAAGGATTTCTCCGATCCTTCTCTGGCACAAGGTCTGGGTTACCCCAGAAACTTCATTAAATAGGGATCTAATAACTGATTGCCTTCCGCTAGATGGGGCGTCTAAAATCAAATGGCTATGTTATGTGAGAAAAATGTTCAATGAGTTAGGCCATCCGGAATTTTTTGTAAAACCAAGTACGATGGAGAAGGTATCAAGAAGCCTGATTAAAAAGATGGCCTTGGACCACCTTGTCACATCTAGGTGGAATGTAGAAAAAGAAAAACACACCATCATTAGATACCAGCAAATTACCTCCCATGAAGGGTTACAAAAATATCTAATACTAGTGGACAGCCCTTATGCCCGCACGCTGCTTACTCGTTTCAGGCTAGGTATTTTCTTCCGACTGGTCACATTCCCTTAATGTAACAATTGGTCCATGTTAAATCTCGTATGTCCCTGCGATGATATCTCGCATCAATCTAATATACATTGTGTATTATTTTGTAAATTTTATCAGGCACCACGCAGGGCGTACTTATTACCTATTTTGAGGTCATGGGGGATTCGAACTTGTAAGCTAGCTTTTCTTAAACTGCAACGGCTGGAAGAAGATTACGTTATTCATGCACTGAACTGCTTTTTAAAACTTGTAGTAAAGTTCCGTAATTCAATGAATTGAGCAAAAACTTTTAACGAATATTTTCTGGGTAAAATTAATTACCTTGTTATGGATATGTTTTATTATATGTACTATTTTTGTAGTAATTGTTCTTAACCTGTGTGCTTTTATGATTTTGAACTACTAAATCGAATAAAGCAACTTTGATACTGATACAGTGTAAATGAAAGGGCCCCCTTCAAATGGGTAAAAGTTCCTCTAGGCAGAGAAAGAACAGAGTGCAACCACCTAGTGCATCTCAGATAATTACAAAGCTGACATATTATAACTTTACATAAACATATAGGGATAACAACACCATATTATAAACCAACACAAAAATAATTCTTATTCAAACATGACCCTAAAAATATTGAGTTATATAATTCACATCCACACGTGGATCGTATCTACATTCATTCTGAAATCATTCTACACTATAAAACCAGGTACAAAAACAAGACAAAAACAACACAATTATGATAAGCTGATAATATCTTGTCTTTCATAAATATCAATGGACATTGGTCTATATCACAAGAGATAATACAATTGAATGACAGTCAGTGGCTAGAACACAGATTCTGTTCTCTACGCATGTTTCGGCACAAACGTGCCTTCATCAGGAAAAAGACACAAAACTCTTGCGTAGTACATGTAAATATAAAAAAATATATATAATGGCCCAACAATGATTCAAAGGATGAGAATAAGAATGTTGATGCTTTGTGCCATGAACTCGCTGGAAGTCATGATACAGAGAAAATGTGAAAATACATTTTTTGTGAATAAAGAAAGTAGATGAAGCGCAAATGTATCAAAAGATTTCTAATACATAGAAATATATACACCAAACAACCAGGTCATATGTGTCAAATTGCATACATTGTAACGTGACCTTAACATGGCCCAAAGGAATGTTTGTGCACTATACACCAAGCCATGCAGGCCGACTTAAAAATGTTGACTTTTTTTTAACAGGGTATGCGCACAAAAAGAAGATGAATGGATGGAAAATCTAATTATGATGCATATGAAGTTACCTATAATACAAAAAAAGGGCCGGAATCATATAAAAGTATGAATCAAAATTATAAATGAGTTAAGTAATGAGAGATCATTACTTGCGTAAGCGGGGTGTCCTGAAGCTGTTAAATTCTGTATTTGTCAAAAACGACCCTCAAACGCGGGATATGACACAAACACAAACAAATACTCAAGAACTACATATATGCGGGTACCTAAAAATAAAAAATAAATAACACGGCTCACCCAATGGCAAAACAAGTTTTGTAAAGGCAAGTCCATGTTACTTAAAAGGACGATATTTATAAATGCACTCACTGTGTGGAAAATGTGTAGTCCTGTTACCGATAATTATAGACATAAGTCAATACAACCAAACACATGCTAGACTAGATCACTTCATTGGCATTACTCACATGCCTTAATATGCCACCATTGAAACATGTGCCCTCTCTGATCCCTCGCCTATCATGATCGACGTGCGGGACTACCAACCTGACTCTCCCATGTGGACATGGAAGCTTAATAATAATCCACTGAAACATGATACAGTTATAGAGAAAGTCAAACTCACAATCACAGACTACTTAACTAATAACAACTACACTTATTTTGTTATGGCAGAATGTATATCTCAAGCTGACTGCTTTAATAAAGAGTGGAGAGGGAGGAACTGTAAAACAGTATCAAAGAATTAGTAGGGTTGCATAAGCAGTCTGGGTCACATCACATATGGTGTAAACTCACATTAGCTAGACAACAACTTAAGGCCCTAGATGTAGATAAGGCTGAGTTGAAACTCCTATGGTTTAAACAACAATACTATAAAGGAGGAAATAAGGTGGTGCTAGACCTGGTATCCTACTTGTTGTGGATTCTCCCTAACTCTGTGCCTTCAGACCTCCTGTTTTTGCTGACTTTGTTTTGCTGGACTTATGTTAGAAGCCTGCACACTTAAAAAAACACTAATCTGGTGTTCTGTGGGGGGAGGGGGGGGGGGTTGCGATGTGTGATGATGAGAGCCCATCCGGTCAAATGGTACTCTGAAATCTAATAGTTTCCCCAAGATGTGTCACTTGGATTCGTCTCAAGGTAGTTGCTTGTGAATGGGATCGGTCTGGTGGTGCCGCCTGCAGTCTGTACAGAAAGGAGATAGTGAAGATAGTATTAATATGAGATTATACAGTTGGCCTTCTCACCCGCACTTACACACTCATACTTCATTAACTCCTATTAGACTCACTCACATAATCAATATGGCTGTGTAGCTTGATCACAGAATCAGAAAAGGAGTTACTGTAATCACTCTTCTTAGCGTGCTCAATATTTTAAAGGTTGATAATAATTCTCACTGATCCCTGATTTTTTTACCATTCTTCATAGTCCAAGTTCCAAATGAATCTAGGCGCTCAAACTTCCAAGGCAATCATGTAGGTATGCATAAATTTTAAGATCAAGAGATAAATCGCTCTTCCGACCTCTTATAATCTGCGATCGAGCGTATTAATTGTTTTAGTAGTCTTGTTGCTACGCTCGTGCATGCGTTTGCGATAAGACATGTAGCTTAATGTTTTTTCTTCTCTTTCTTTGCAGGTTCCTTCGTGGAGATTGCAGTGGGTGCGGTGCGGCAGATGTCGTGATGCAGAGCTGCAGGTCGGGATTCTCTGCACGGAGGAAGGAAAAGCCGGACGGGGCTAAAAGGAAGAGGGGGCTTGGAAACACTAAGCGGGTAAGTCAAATTATCTCAGGTGATTCGGATCACTGATTTTCTAGGGAGACCAAGAACTGTAGGACTGTCTCCTTGGAAGGCAAGATTGCCAAGCAATCAATTGGCGTGGCCTTTATACCCTTGCTTCCAAGAAGGCTGGCGGGATTTATATATCTTGCGTTACCTCATTTACAGATAGGAGGTTGCTGGGACCTTGAGTTCAGAGTTCTATGTGGTTTATACTCCACCTATTATTGGCTCATTCTGCATCATGCACAACTTCAAGTCAAGTTCACTAAGCGCTGCAACCCACATGTCATTCATTATAGTGCACACCAAGCGCTACTTCTTGCAAGTCATCCACCACAGCCTCCTGGTATGTACATTGGCTTGACTATTGATGATGAGTGCATAGGCAGTTATGCACCTGGACAATAAAATAATGGGGCAGATGGACTCACCTTGAGTAGCGTGAGGCATGTATTTGTGAATACCCATGACAGTCCCCCCACATCTCAGCGGTTGACCTGGTTTTGATGGGTGCTGATTATGAAATTGTCATAAAAGTGTTGGATAGTGGAGATTGTGGGCTGGTTCCCAGGATCTTTCCTCGGGCCCAATCCCCTTCCAGTCAACCAAATAGTACACCTGTCCCGCATTAGTTTAGAATCTAATATTTGTTTCACCTCATACTGTAACTCCTCTTCGATTTTGATTGGTTTAGGAGCCTCCTGTAGTCTAGTGGTAGGAGGACAGGGACGAAGGAGGGACACATGGAACACAGGGTGTATATGCCATGTATAAGTTAAACTTAGTCGCATTGCTACGGGATTTAACACCTTTGCAATACTGTAGGGGCCTTTGTATTTCGGTTTTAACTTGCTGTTTCCCTTTGTGACCAAATTTCTTGTGGCTTACCAAAACTTTATCCTTCACTTAATAAGAGGGTTCGGTTGAGAACTTCTTGTCTGCATTATCGTTTATGAGCTTGCTGGGCCTTTTCTAAGTGTCTTTTGGCATCCTTCAGGACACTACAAAGATGTTTGTGGGTTTCTTGTATGGAGGGATGGTTGGATGTGGTAGGTCATTAAAAAAAAAGCGGTTTAAAGAAAGAGCAGTCTAATGTGGTGCAGCCTGCATTATTGCAGGCGAACTCTGCCATCCACAAAAGTGTGCCCCAGCCTTCACCTGCTGTAGAGCTAGACATCTACGGTATTGCACTAAGGTTGGATTTAAACACTCTGTTTTCCCATCAGTCTGTGGATGGTAACTGGTTGATAACCTAGCATCACTTTGCATGGATTCACAAAGCTTTTGCCAAAAATGTGACATAAACTTCGAGCCCCGGTCCGTGGAAAAAAATGTGGAAATGCCATGTAGCCTCACTCTGTAGTGTAAAAATATGTGTGCTAGTTCAGCGGCTGTAGGTATCTTTGCTGGAGCAATAAAGTGACCCATTTTCATCAGATGATCAATAACCAGAAGGATTACTGTTTTTCCTACAATATGGTCCATAGAGACCAAGGACTCAGAAGCACCAGAATTGGTTGCAGTAATCCAGCAGGTTTCTTATGGTCAGCCTTTCCTTGCCACAATTAGTATTGGTCTCCACATTTGTTTTGGGCTGGCTACCAGAAATGGCGTTCTATAGCTGTTATGGTTTTGTTGATAAAAATATGGCCCAGGGCTGAATCATGAACCCATTCCAGCACTTGCTGTTGTAAGACAACACTTGGTATTTACAAGGCGCTGTGTTGATTTAACAGACCTCTCTCCCAATCCCTGTTTTCTGGATACTCTTGCACCCATACCTGCATGTTTAATGTCTGTATTTGTGTCTTAAGGGTGTCTAGGAAGTTGTCATTTTGCATGACTAGGCCCACATCATACCCTGTGGAGGCGGCCCCATATAAGATGAAAGGAGGATCGACTGCGTTCCCGTTTTGTGGACCAGGTCAATATTTTATCACAAAATCAAAGTCCAACAAAAACAGTAACCAATGCAGTTGTTGTGGAGCAAACCCTCTGGCTGTTTTCAGAGACCGTCAATTGCGATGGTCCGAATAGATCTTTGTAGTACGTTGGGCTCCCATTAAATAATGGTGCCATTCCTTGAATGACCGTTTGATCAACAGTTTATTGTTGCTAATTATTGGAAAGGACCCTTTTTGCAGGGCTATCCCCAAACTTTTTGCTTCTTCCTCTCTTGTTTTTCCTGACCTATGGTTGTTGGCAATAGGACTCTGGGCACTTTACCACTGCTGATCAGTGCTAAAGTGCATATGGTCTCTGTATAAATTGTTATTGTGATTTGTTATCCATGATTGGCATATTTGTGTTACCAGGAAGTCCCTTGTAAAGTGCACTACATGTGCCAGTGCTGGTGATTTAAATGTTACTAGTGGGCCTGCAGCACTGGTTGTGCCACCCACATGAGTAGCCCTAAAATGGTGTCTCAGGCCTGCCACTGCAGTGCCTGTTTGCAGTTGCTAACTGCCATACTGCCCTGACCAGTGTCCACACTGGCCTGGCCTAACCCTTCCCTTTCTGTACACATTGGACACCTCTATAGAAGGCCCTATGTACGCCCCTGGGCAGGATGCAGCGTATATGAAATGTAGAGCATGTACTAGTGTGTGTGACATGCTCTGGTAGTGAATTACAGCCATTTTCGTTTTTCACTATTGTAAGGCTATCTTGCCCATAGGCTACAATGGGGAATGCTGTGTATAATGTTTACCTGCATATCTTCCCATAGGAGCAAGATAGAAAGTAAAAGTTTGGTGTCCCTGAACTCAGAATTTAATAACCCTTCTTTTAGGAAGGATGGTTTTTAAATCCTGTGTTTGAAAACAGCACTTTTAGAAAGTAGCTGTTTTCTTGTCTGACCTTTCTGTGTGCCTTGGCATGTTTGAGAATTGACTGTCTGGTTTGTGAGTGACAGGGGCTGGGGTGGCTCCCAGAGGCTGAGTGAGTCATCCCTAGGCTGAATAGCCCCATCTGCATCTTGAGTGGTGGGAGGAGATAGCACCTGGGACTGAATAGGGCTGTGCCTGCCTTCCACAATGCTGGCTCAACCTCCTGCTGGGGGACTGATGACCCTGCTCCTCTCTCTCAAAGGAAAGAAGAAGTCAAGTAAACAAAGTGCTCCAGGACTGAGCAGAACTGGTTCTGACTAAGCCAAGGCCTCTCTGCCCTCAGAGAACAAAGAGAAAAATGGTATAAAAAAGGCTACCCAGACTACAGAAAATTAGATCATCCTGGAATCAAGAAGGAACCTCTGCCAAAGACAAAAAATGAAAGACTGAAGAGGAATGACTGTCCTGCTGTGTGTTTGTAGGCTGACCTGCAGTTGCTTTACTGCCCAGGAGAGGGGAAGGACTTAGGTGTTGCTGTGTCCCCTTGCTTGAAGAGCTCTCCAAGGGTCTGAGGAGAGCTGGCCTCCTGTTAAGAAGTCCCCCTGGTACTAATAATTGGGGTTTCGCCTCTTTCCCTCCTTTTCTATATAACAGACCCTTTTCTCTGAAAAACTGGGGGCCTACTTGGTTAGGGTCTTCTTGTCCTGTGGACCTATTCCATGCTTCGCGCAGTGTGGGATCGTTTCTTTGAACTATCCTAAAGCCCTGATCACGTTCCCATACCTTAGTGGTGGTAGATTGTGTGAGAGAGACTGGGGTACACTGATGTTTTCTGCTCTCCTCTGTCTCTTAGTCTTCCGTGTCTTCCCTGGGCAGAGGTCCTTGTCAGGTACCTGTGCAAAGGGTGCGGTTTGTCCCCATTCTGCTTCCTTGTATACCGTTTCTTGGAGTAGTTGACTCATGTGGGGATAATCTGTCCCTAATACCAGGGGTTCAGGCAGTTTGGAAATCATCCCCACGCGGAGGGGAATGGGATCTATTTCAGGGTTATGCTGGACATATACCTTGGTGGTGGTGTAGGGCTTCTGGTCCCCATGCACACATTGGATAGTCACCATTCCTTCTTCGGATTTGACACCGCCTGGAATGATTTGTGGCTGTATTACGCTCTGGAGACACCCAATATCTATGAGAGCTTCCCTCTTTTCACCATTCACCCTCACAGTCTTATGGATCGCGGGCGATATGGCCATATGCACCACAGTTATAACATTGAAGGCCTGGAGTCAAGGGTTGACGGAAGGAAGATGTGGGTGGACTAGACAACAAAGTTAAAGTTTCTGATTTTTTTACAGAAGCGGGTCTTGGTGCACAGGCATTGGGACTCCCACTTCCATGTTTCCATTGTCCTTCATCCTTCCCTTTTTGTATTTCTTGTGCTCGATTATATGCACTCGCTATTTCTACTGCTTTTTCAAGGGTGAGATCGGTGTGCTGTCTAATCCTGTGGAGGGAGGCCAGATACTGTTCAAGATACACCCTTTCCATAATTTCCTCCTTGGTAGGCTGTTCGGGTTTTAACCAGCGGTCCGTCATATCTTGTATCCTATAATACAATGCCCGAGGAGTCTCTTGAGGCCCTTCTTTGATCTGGTGTAACCGAATCCTATAGGTTTCTTGGTCGATACCCAGGCGCTCAAGAATAGTTCTTTTTATGTCAGGGTATGGGGTGATCCCAAGACGGTTTGCTGCCTGATAGGCGGCCTGAAGATCTCTGGATAGAAGAGGTCCCAAATATTGACCCTGTTTATCTTCTGGCCATGCAGCCACTCGAGCCATCTGCCGGATCTTCCCCACTAACATATTTTTGTAGCACTATTGAGGGAAGGGTAGGATGTCCTCGTTGTTGGGCTAGAGTGTCAGCCAGTCTAGAAATCGCAGTTCCTTGAGTCTGACTTTGTTCTGTGAGGGATCTACGGAGCTTTTCCCTGTCTCCTTCCGCTACTACAAGAAACTTCTCCATAACTTGGCCTAGCTTCTCCTGGGTGTTGCCATCTTTTTTAAAGCGGCCTCCATTTCTGACGATCTCACTTCTGACACCACCTGTCGGAGGGAGGGTCGGAAATGAAAGCTAGGAGGCCATATGGGGTGCGTAATGAAAAGAAAATTTATTAATATTCCTTAGTCAGGTTGGTTTAACCGAATGACATGTACAGATAGTTAGACCACAGGTTGGGGTAAGATTGCTGTATTGTCCAAATATAAAGTGGGGGAGGTCCTCTTCTGGTTGAGGGTGGAGAGCTTCTGTCTTCCTGAAACCTTGGATTCTTCACTTTGCTTTCTGTGTTTCTTTTCTTCAACTCAGTGGCTCCCCGGGATACTCGAAAAGAATTTAAAAAAGAACAAAGTGGCGGTGCAGGTTCAGTTCCTAAATATTTATGGGTCTATGATACCCGTCACCACTCCAGGTGCAAATAGTGATGTACATGGACAGAGGGCAGTGGGGTACGTGTGGTAGGGCGTGAGGACTCTAAAGGAAGGTTGTGAGGGAAAAGGTTGAAGCTGTTTTTAAGTATTTAGTAGAAGTAGCAAGGGTGTAGGAAGGCTTGGTTCCGAGAGGCGAAAATAAAAAGATATATGGCCCTTCTCTTACTCTGGCCGCTAATATTCTGGGCTCAAAAGCGCACAACAAACAAAGTAATAATAAAAAAAAATTGCAACTCCTCACTGACAATGAGCGGGGCTGTTATGTGGATCACAAACACCCGCCCCAGCTCACACACCCACCTCCCTCCTCCCTTCCCAGTTTCCGAATTCCTGCCACTCACCGCCGGTGCCGTAACTCTCCAGAGTTACGGCGACATACTCTTGTCTCCCGGGGGCATCCACCAGTCCTCGCTCCACATCTCTGGCTCTTTGAAGGTACCATCTTTGATCCGCAATCGCAAATCATGGTTACAATGGACGTCACGTCCTTGTATACCCAAATCCCCCAGGAAGAAGCCCTAAAAGTCATGCAGATATATCTAGACATGAGAGAAAGACCACATCGAGTTCCGACTGCCTTCATTCTAGAATTGGCAGCAATAGCACTGAAGAGAAATGACTTCACTTTCAACGGCCAGTTCTACATGCAAGTGAAGGGCACCGCCATGGGATGTCCTTATGCCCCAGAAATGGCAGTGCTCTTCATGGCGCAGTATGAGGAAAGGTTCGTGGACATGAATAACCCTTTTAAACACCAAATACTACAATGGTACAGGTACATAGACGACGTCTGGCTCCTGTGGCAGGGGAGCCAGACTGAGTTATTGGCCTTTCACGGATGGCTCAACACTAGGCACAGAGATATAAAATTCTCGATAGAAAATAGTCCTAGTCGGATGACTTTTCTGGATATCGAAATGAAGTGTGTGGATGGCAGGTTGGTTTCGTCTTTGTTCAGGAAGGACACTGACAGAAACACGATTTTACACCACAGAAGCGCACATCCTCGCGGCCTAAAAGCTAATTTACCTTATGGGCAATTGTTAAGAATAAGACGCAATTGCTCAGAAATACAAGACTATGAGCTGCATGCCCAAGCTTTTTGCTGCGATATGCAAGAACGTGGTTACCCACGGAAGCTCCTCAAACATTATCTCAAGCGTGCAAGATATACGCCTAGAGAGTGTCTATTGCAAACTAAACAACGAGCACCTCTGGAGAAACTCGTGTGCGTTACCACCTTCTGTCCTGACACACACAAACTGAGACAGGCTGTGTTAAAGAATTGGCATTTGTTGGAGGGGCTGAGTTGCCCGTTCCCCAAACCAATTTTTGCATACAAACAAAACCGTAGCATTGGCCAGGAACTCATCCGAGCTGACGTGGTCATTCCCAAGCCCAAGAGTGACCTATTGGCGCAATGGAATCTCAAGCCCATCGAAGGTCACCACAAATGTGGTAACTGTGTCGCCTGCTCTAGCACAATAGAAGGCGATGAGTTTGTACACCATGGGACCAAGTGGAAGCACAAAGAATTTTCTAATTGCAGAACAAAGAACGTTGTGTACTTGATTCTATGTCCGTGCCAATTAATTTATATTGGAAAAACCAGCCAGCAAGTCAACCAAAGAATAAGCCAGCACCGATCACGAAGTAAGAAAAAGGTCATGTCTGCTCCAATGGTGGAGCATTATTGCGAGAAGTCCCACAATGAGCAAGAATTCAAATGGTCTGTCCTATACACTATAAATTCCAGGTCAAAATGCCATGACGTCGAACGCGTTCTGTTACAAAAAGAAGCGTATCTAATTTTAAAATTCAATAGTGCACAGACTGGTTTGAACAATCTGTCTGAGATAGCGCATATTTAATTACACCTGTCCTGATTTGCATCGGTTAGACATCCCTGGTTTGCCCGCTGGTCTTGGTCCCCTACCGCATGAGAACAGGTCACTGACGCAGAGAAGCCACTTAAAACTTTAGTACACTCTTGGATATTCACCTTTTTGTTTTAAAATACAAAACCAAATAAATAATTGGAATGATGTACCCATCACCTTCAAACTAGGTTAAGGTGCTGCCAACAGCACGCCCAGCTCTTATTTCTTTAAGACAACCGATTCATGGGACTACATGCCCCACAATGCACCAGCATATCTTTAGCATATAACAAACAGGAAACAGCGGCGGCCATCTTTATTGAGAGAAATTTAAACCCTGCAGTACAGAGCAGCTGCTCCAACTACAGGTATATAACACGCGCTTGCCGAGCGCTGAACCAGTGAAAATATTTTTAAAATATTCCACTAAGGTCGCGCTTTGTTTTTTCCTTGCAGAACTCTGAAATCAACACCCCGATTCACGCGCATATTAGAGATTAAATAAAGGTAGGCAATCTCCCTTTGAATTCCCCCAACCGAGTGTTTAACAAAACGTGCATACCGCTAAATGTCTGAATGTCAATTCCTCCACATTCAGAATCCAAACTGATGGTAACACCGCTGCCTATGGATCCTGCCAGCACCCGGCATTACCTAAAGTAAAAGGTACGCTTCCATTTCCCTAGACTGTTCCAGCTCGTGATTATAATGTACCACTTACGCAATTAAAAACATCCCTTAAATTCTTTTAGGCTTCTCTGCTTGGCCACGTTATTCATTCAAACGGACCTCCACAAGACCCCCTCTGAAATTCGACACTGAGCAGCCTTGGTATGTAGCGCACACCGATATCACAGCTACTTCATGATAATAAGGAGCCCACACACTAGATTAAGCAAAACATTGCTTTTGTATCCCACAGATACAAGATACATACAGCCCTGATGACAGACCAGTGACTCCAGTCTGGTCTAGAAATGCGTCGGCAGTATTGGTTGGGAGATAAAATATCACTGTTGCACTAAAGCTAGGACCGGCTGGTCCAGCACTAAAAAATATACAAGACATTTAATCATTTATCTTCCCAACCTTCAGTCTCTCTCATTTAGTGTTTGCAAGCTATTTGTTGTTCGTAATTGGAATGTTTGTATTATATTTTTTGTATAATGTCTGTTGTCATAATATTTTCTAATGTGTGTTCTAATGGTTTTCAAATGTGTAAATAGTTTTTGCCTTTAATGTTTGCTAAAATTTGTTTAGTCTTGTAAATATTTGTAAATATTTGCAATCAATGTCTTTTTTCTGCCAGGAATTTTTTCAAACTATAGAAAACATAAAATGATTGACACAAAATAATGGTGTCCAGGGAAGCGATAATAAAGTGTCTCTTACCCTATATTGAGAAATTGTATTGAGTCACTGTGGTTTGGGCAATTTGTGTTGTTTACTATCTTTGAGGGTTGTGGCATGGTCCTCGGAGTCTCTTCTCCTGCTTCATCTGGATTATCGCGCCTCCAGGACTCTTCCTCCTTAGCGTCTTCCGACCTCTTCTCGCCGCCTTCCGCTCTTTCCGCTGCTTCCGCTGCTTCCACCGCTTCCACCGCTTCCGCCTTCCTCTCTGTCCCGTCTTCCCATGAGAAGCCTCTTTTCCCCACCTCTCCTGCTTCTGATTGGGCCATCTCGTTGGGTTTCAACACATCATCCTGCAGAGGAGAGGGCGTGAGGATCTTGTTAACCTTATACATGCCGGTCCCTTTTAACTCTCAGTTTAAGGGCCGAGCACCAGGGTGAACATAACGGGATCCCCATCCGGGCTTCTCCTGACATGGGCCATCATGGGGAGGATGGGAGGAAGGAGCTGACACTTACATCTGAATAGGGCTGTGCCTGTCCTCACACAAAGAGCTGCATACCCCTGTGTAGTGAGTCTGGAGCCTGGGCAGGAAGGGTAGGGACATTGTGCACTTCAAAGGCCTTTCCTGCTCTGCCAAGTGGTGCCAATCCAGTCATGGGCCCTTGGAGGTGTGTTTTCTGGCTGTCTTCTGCCAAAATCAACACATTGCCATAGTTGTGACAGTCAGAACTGATACATCTTGCTTCGACGCTGACGAATTGCCGCTGCTGCCAAAGGCTAGTACATCATATCGCTGGCTGCGCAGCTTGACGATTACACATCACATTCATCGAGAGGGGTTTGATGATGGTGCAACTCCGACTGTGCGGGTCGGAACCAACGCCTACATCCAGCCACATCAAAAATGCATCTCCTTCTCTGCTCTACGCATCGGGTCTATGACGACAACACTTCCTCCATTAAAGGTACTTTTTCAAAAGGACAAGGTTGGTCCCAGAATCCGACCAGTGCTCCATCACGGTTGCCCTGAACATTTGGATATACCCCAGTTAAGTGCAACCAGATAGCCCCAGTTTGAGCTTTATGTTTCTAAGCACTATATTTCGATATATTCTTTAATAATTCATAACTCCAGTTCTACTTATTGGATTTATGTTGTTTTGGTGTTGTTTTGTTCATTATATTAAGCTCTAATTTTTTTAACATGGTGTGGATAATTTTTGAGTGGTGTTTTTACTGTTTTAAGTATAGCACAAATACTTTACACGTTGTCTCTTAAGTTAAGCATGAGCGCTTTGTGCCAAGCTACCAAAGCATAAATTAATTTAGGGTGTGTATCTGACTCATTCTGACTAGGATTGTGGCCTCTACTTGAACATGGTGCATACCTCTGCCAACTAGAGATCCCATTTCCAACAAGTGGGAAGTCATCTACATTAGGACAAGAGTTTCTGCAACTAGCAGCGCAGTAAAAAAAGCCTTCAGAAAAATGACGCATTACTGGTGCTTTACATGCAAACGAGTCCACAAGTGGTGCCCAGCTAAACCCTCCAATAGCTGGGGGTATTGAGGAAGTGTGGGTATCCTAAATCGGATAATATGGGACTGCCTTATGTCACATCTCTACTGGGAGGAGGTACTTAATAGCATTAATTGCATGGACATACTGAGGTTCCCTGCAACCGAATTGGGGCAAAGCCATAACTATGATGCTGTGTGCTGCTATACAGACAATATCAGTGTGCTAGTGTAGTGAATGGTTACCAGAGTATTGAGACTGTCTCCAGCGACTCTGAAACTTACTGGGAATGGAGATAGTAACAGCCTCCTTGAAGAAGCAAGAAACACTTTCAGAAGACTTGGGAACCACCTGTTGACTTTCTGTCCCTGGAATATGGAGAACTTACCTGTTTTCGATACCCCTTAATACTAGATCTAACAAAACCACATACATTCTGAATAGACCCCATTATCGAATTGCCTTATAGGAACTGTGGTGAGATAAAACTCATATATAATACACGATTTGTTGAGCTAATCAAGGGGGGTTGGGAGAGTTGGGGAGCTTGTGGAACGTGGTCATTGGGGAATGATTAGTGTTTTGTTGTACTGCAGCTTCTCCCCCTCCTCTATGATTTTAATCGATCAATAATTTGGCGACCACCCAGACATAAGATATTAATGGGCATGTGTAGTATTTACTGCCAGAACAGTCTTTACACATAAAAAACTCAATAAAATAAATGTACATCATAACTTCTGTTCTTTTGTTTGTCTTTTGGCAATCGTACTATAATTGTGTATTATACACTTTATACAGCCCTTAATGCCCCTGACAAGATTGAAATGTGGCCTGCTTCACATTGGGTTCCTTTCCTGGTTAATTTGGTGTTAGTTATGATTAGACCTATATTAGAGATCATGGGCAAGAAGCTTATGGTTCCGAAATATGCTGTTGGCATGGTGCACAAAAACTGGTAGCTGCACAGTAGCATAGAAGCATGAGTCAGTCGAGCAAGAAAAGTGAGAGAATAAATTAGTCATTGTCAGAACCCCTTTCAGATGGCCACAGGGCAAGCACTGGGCCTAACCATGGTGGTTGTGGCCTTTTACTCCTTATATCCCGTGGCCTGACCTAATATGGGTCCTGAGTAACTGGCCCAAGTACTATGCCTTCAGCACTTGACTCTCAGTGGTAGCGCAAATCAAGGAGTCCAAGGCTTCTTGGAACGGGAGGGAGATGCAAGGTGTTTAAAAACTCACAACACGTCCAGCAACCCCAATGCACAAATGTCCAGCCAGATACTAGCTTTCACGAAAAGAGTAGTATTAATATATGAACATAAAGTAAGCTTTGGCACACAGTAAATAATATACACAGTCTTCATAAGGCTTCATTCTACCATTGTCCAAACACGTCCATGATTCCCATCTAAAGATAGTGGTTATTCCCCAGTCATGTGAGGTGTCCATTCAGGTTAGAACCAGCTAGAATTTACAAGCCTCAGAAGTTCCACAATGTTGCCTTAAGAAGTTAAGATGCCCCAGCACAGTAGAACTTACAGTCAGAGCAGGCTTCCCAGTGCTCGATTGGCAGGCAATCAATCTGACCTGCTCTTGCGCAGGTTCGAGTTTGGCAGGCACTGGGTGTCCATGGCCCAGTGGTGAGCAGAAGTCCGGAAGCTACAGCCAGGCAGCAGGCGTTCACACTGCTTCTCCACTTGAGAGGTAAGTCTGCATGAGTCTGGCGGCTAGTCTCAGGAGCTCCTGGATACTGTTGATCGATTTAGTGCTCTTCTTCTGCTGGTCATATCCTGCTATGCTGCTCTTGCGCATGCTGCCCCAGGACAATGGTCCTCTTCTTCACCACAGTCTCCCTGTCTTGCAATGTGGGTTACGCACAGCATACTCCAGGCGATAGGTCTTTTGGGTCACAACTCTGGACAGGATACAGCCTTCTTTCTTGTGACAGCCCTGTAGAAGGGCAACAGCGCTTATCTTTGCCATTGCCCCTTCTTAGCAATAGCGGTTATGAAAAGCACCCATAAGTTAGTGGTCCCTTCAGGTCACAACACTGCAAAGGCAACAGATTGTTTCTTGCTACTGCATAGTACCTGGGTAATGGCCCTTATTTTCACCACGGCCCCTACCTGGCAACGAGGGTCATGAACAGCAGCACTTGGACAGACGGCACAATAAGTGCAATGGTCCTTAACACAGAACTAGAATAATCTCACACTCTGCTTGAGGGATCCACTTGACATGATCCCTACTGGACCATACTCTCTCCACGGTCTCTCCTCCTCCTCACAAGGCCTCTGGTCTTAGAAGGCAGGCAGATGCTGGTGCTCTAGTCTGAGTGGTGTAGATTTTCCTGGGTGATATCCCAAACCCAGCTGGGAGACTGGCAGATATCAGTCCCCATTCGTGCTGAGCTCCTCCACACTGATGTACAGCTCCAGTTTAACAATTTTGTCAGGCTCCCCCATTTAGAATACATTTCCAGACACAGATGTCTTTTAGTGTCTAAGTCTTTGAAGATCGTGATGTGGGGTTTGCTTCTTTTGAAGTGTCCTTTCCTCTGTCCTGCCCTTTGTCCAGGAAGCAGTCTGTCACAGCAGAAGTGATTCCAAACTTGATAGACACACACACAGGCTATGGGATTAACTAGATCACATCGGGATATCAATCTCAAAGATATACACATATCAAAAGGTTACCAAGCCACTGGCCCTATTCTTTATGATTCCCTTATCAGCCCTGTAGGAAAGTAGGTGCTGCTTCTTATGGTTACCCCCACTTTTTGCTTCATGTAATACTGTTTTTGACTAGTCTGACTGGGATCCTGCTAATCAGGACCCCAGTCTATCTGCTTTCTCACTAAACTGTTATGTTATGTACTTAAGTATACTCCAGATTGGATACTGGGGTACCCTTGTCAGTCCCTAGTACATGGTACCCATGTACCCAGGGCATAGGTACCCCAGAGGCCTCCCATGGGCTGAAGCATGTATTATGCCACCCATGAGAATCCATCAAAATGGAACTGCGGGCCTGCCATTGCAGCCTGTGTAAGTTGGTGCATGCACCACTTACTGAAGATAAAGGTTAGCTATAACTAAGTGTGACTACACTTAAAACATATAAGTCACTCCTACAGGCCTTAACAAGGCAGGGTGCTTGGTTCTAAGTGAGAGGGTGCCACTGCATGAGCAGAACACCCATGCAGCCTACGGAGTCCATTCTACCTGGTTGTTAGTGCTGCAGCCGGTTACGACTTATAGAGTGGCTTTATGCGACCGTGTGATGACCAACTCTAAAACGGCTAAAAGTAACCCTATCGTGTTTGGTGCCAAACACTGTGGAATCATACCTCTCTCACCGGTGTGGGAGGCATGATTCCACCCCTCAGAAACAAGCTTTGTGAGGTCCCTGGTGTTCCCGGTACCAGCCTTCTAGCCCCAAGCAGCCCCAAAAGGGTTGCTGTCGACTAGAGACACATTTCTTCCCTCCTCCTGCTGAGCCAAGCTTGACCTGGGGAAGGCAGAACAACAGGCATCCTGTCACAGTGTGACCACCTCCCAGACAGCCTGGGTGGGGGGGGGGTGCTTGCTAGCGACCAAAATTCTGCTTGAGGGGCACATTTGGTGTCCCTGTGCATAGTCTGGTTCAAACCAGTCCTGGGAGCCGTTGGCTCCTGCTCAGTCGCAAAACTGGACAAAGGACATGGGAGTAACTTCTTCACTGTCCAGACCCTCCGCTGGGAGGGTCCCCTAAATCTGTCCAACCCTCTCCCATGGGTACAAAAGGGCTTACCTGGCTGCAGGACCCTAGATTCGATGTGGACAAGATTCTGAACCATAAAGCACTGAACTTGGACCGTCTGGACACTCTGGACTTCGCTGGACTTCGTTTGGGCCTGACTTTGTCTCCCTCTCGGTCTGACCTGTGTGCTGCTCCTGAGTTCCTCAAGACTTCAAAGTCTTCAGCAACACAGGAGGTGGGTTTCTAAGTCCTTCGAGGTCCAAGCTGCCCTCTCACCATGTTTAAGGCCAGAATCCCACATGGGGGCAGCAATACCCGTACCCCTGTGCACCGCGTACATTTGCAATTGCATATGCTTGTTGGCATTTCCAAAACAAGTGCACTGGGTTCCAAATAGCCCCAACCTCTGGCAACATTTCCTACAAAGACCTCCAGCCTCTTCAAACAGAGTGCTCCGTGGGATGTTGCTTCGTAAAACTGCTCGAGGTCCCCTTGCGACTCCTGTGCCTCCTTCCTGTGGGTCCACTTGAGGGTCAATTTTGCTTTTCTTGGGCTCCCCTTGTTGCTCCAGGCTTGCCCTGACCACCCTGTGCTTGGTTAGTCTCCTGGATCTTGCTGTTCTGAACCATAACCTTCCTTGACATTCAGCTTGGATTGCCACTGCCAAGGCTTGTTGGTGCTTCAACGGGACACCGACCCCTCAGCACTCAACATACTTTGTGGGACAGCTCACGTCCGGCTCCTGGTTGTCCTCGACATCTCCTGATCCCTGTGGCTGCAGAGTCATTAAACCCTCTCAACGCACCTGAAGCACCGGACATCGGTGGGCATTCGTGTACCGAGCCCCTGGTCACTCCTGAGTGACCCAGACTCTAACCCCTCTGCTTTCAGGTACTCTTCACCAGGAAATCCACCTTTGGATTCTGATGGACACTTTCCTTTTCCCAGCAGTGGCTCTTCTTCGAAGTCCTCCAGAGAGATCGACGGCGGTTTCCAACGCCACGTCAGACCTATGCACCCGGCTTCCCAGGGGTAGGTAACTCTGGTACCACAGTATACAAGGGTGGGGTGGCTCTCCAACCTCCTAAGTTCCACGGGGTTTCTTCAAAGTCCACTTAGAAGGGTCCTTAAACTTTAAAATTACAACCACGACTCTCCTATAGATTTGTACAGCGCACACAGTCTTGTTCCCACACAGCACCCGTCCTCTGTGGGGTCCTTACATACTCACCTTGGGTGGTTCCTTGGGGTCTCAGCAATTCTCTATCCTCTAGACACTGTCTTGACTCGAGTCTTGGTTCTTTTACCACTATTTTAGTATATGGTTTGGTCAACCCCTGGAACCCACTGTGTATTAGTGCTATTTACTATTGTTTCTGTGTTTTGTGAGCATCTTCGTGTAGAAGAGACTGTCATACATGGAGTGTGTTATCTTAATAAATACATATTTTTATGACTACTGTGTGGTTCTCCTTTCATGTAACCAATACTATAAGGTTGCATTCTGGTAAAACTAGCTGCCTAACATTCCTTAAAGACTAAGGGCCAGATGTAGGTGTCCAAATACCGGTCGGAAACGGCCGAAAATACAGATTTTCATCCGTTTCCGGCCGGTATTTGGACATTGGTATGTAGGAGTAGCAAAAACATACAGAATCGGTAAATTTACCGAATCGGTAATTTTACAGATTCGGTAAAATTACCGATCTGTAAAATCACCGAATCTGTAATTTCTTATGTAGGTGGCACTTTAAACAGTGCTACAGGGCCTTTGGAATTCGTTATTTACCACCCAAAACAATTGGGTGGTAAATTACAAATTTCTGTGTACATGCACATCTGTGCATGTACACCTGTGCCATGTGGCACACATACATGCCCTAAGGGCATGTATGTGTGTCACATGGCACACAAGCCAGAAACAGGTGTGCAACAGGGTGTCAAAGTGACACCCTGTCCCCCTTGGAAATTCGGTATTTTCACAGATTCGGTAATTACCGAATCTGTATTTGCTATTGATTCCTATGGGCTTCAAGGCCCATAGGAATCAATGGCAAATACTGATTCGGTAATTACCGAATCTTACCGATACGGTATTTTTACCGATTTTTTTTCCTACATAGCAATTACCGATTAGTAAATACCGAATCGGTAAAATTCGGTATTTACCATTCGGTAATTTGCTATTACCTACATCTAGCCCTAAGTCTGAAGGCTGCTCTCCACAGCTACCACTTGGATAGGTTTCTAAGGTTATCTTAGACCTCTTAAATCACCATAAGGGTTGTTTGGACTGATACAGGGTGCCCACTTTAATTAGTGGACAGCATATACCAGGTCAACTTTTCACAAGCCCCATCTCCTTCCAGAAATGCACCCAGGCCCCAATGATCAGTGACCTTTTTAGAATAAAAGAACCCTTTTGAAGTGCACAAGAGAGCCTGGCTTTTCCTTCCTCCAGTGCTTGTGTTCTATCCAGCTCTCTAAAATGCAGACAATCCACAACTCTGTCTGGGATAGCTCCTCCATATGCCAGTCTTAGATCCTGGGCTGTCAACATGGAACCAACAGGCCTCCATGCACTGTACCATATACAGACTCTCATACATTACAACACGCACATATACTTACACGTGCTCTGTATGAAAAGGGTGAGTTATGTACAAAACTGCAGCACATTACAAAAGTGAGGATGTAGGCCCTACTCCAGTGACTCCCCTAAAAAGCCCTGTTAACTTTACTGATCACTTATTACAACAAACATTTGCAATGCAATAGGTCTCGCATTTACGAGAGTTTGAGCTATTGGCTTTATAAATGACAATAGCTTAAATGATCTCTAATGTGATACCTATTGCATTGCAAATTTCACATTAATAGAGGCCGTGCCCCCTTCCGTAGAAAGCAGCGTCTAAAGTGAAAGCACGGTATGGTGCGATTTTACATAAAAAGCATTTGTTTGTCAACTTGACTGTGTAGAACATATATGAAAAAGAGAGAAACAAACTCATTCATAATTAATTAATTAACACTAATACATTAATGAGCTCAGAGCACCAACCAGTCATTTCTTGATGGTCTGCCAGTGTAGCAGGTCCAATCTTTAGTGTTGAAATGTTCAAGATGCAAAAGCATCAATCATGTTAATATAAAAAGCAGACGACTTTCTCAAGGCTGAGTGGTGTCACTAATCAAAGCGAACCTGCTCGAGGCATGTATCCTCAAATATATTGTTCAATCCTTGGAGCCTCAAAGATAGTTGGAGACAAGCACGTGATATGCTCACAATCCAGGAGTCTAAATCTCAAAATGCTGAGCTGAAACGTGTAATTAATTTATGATTGGAGTCAACGAGTCAATCGTTACGAATAAGCAAAAATAGGCTCATTGTGAAATTTAGACTCCTGAATCATGAGCATATCGCATGCTTGTTTCCAACTTTTCTTGGTGCTCCAAGATTTGAATTTTTTTTTTATTGCTACTCATCTCGAGCTGGGTCACTTTGATTAGTGACACCACTCAGCCTTGAGAAAGTCGTCTGTGACGAAACACGTGTCGGCAGTCTGCTTTTTATATTAACATGATTGTGACTGTTGCATCTTGAAAGTTTGAACAATAAAGGTTGGACCTGCTACACTAGCAAACCATCAAGAAAATATTGTGTAGTGCTCTGGGCTTATTAATTAGAAATTAAATTAGAAAGCTGCAAAGTGCCTGGCTCAAAACAAAAAAACAAACAAGACAAACTTCACCTACAGAAAATTAACAGATTATACAAGTCAGCTATCAAAAAAGCAAAGAAAAGGTACTATTCAGGCAGAATTCAAAATGCTAAATGTGCAAATAAAGATTTCTATAAAATACTCAACTAATTTTGTAAACCAAATTGCCTAGAAGGAACTCATCCCTGTAGAGGTGGACCTCAGCAAGGCCTACCAGTGCTAGTGGTTCGCCCATCTATGCACACAAGTCCTCAGACCAGTAAATAGAAGTTGGCACGGAAACTGAAAAAGCAAAGAGATATTTTATTAACCTCGGAGTAGAAGAACCATGGGTCTTTTATACCCACACAGGAGCTCAAAAGAAGGTGGTACAAGCACACATAGGAGAGTTACATGCATAAATGGTCATACAGAAATGCACAGTCAACAAAGAAGGAGGAGCTAACAGTTGCTGACTTTAGTAGAAACATCCTGACCATAACAAACCTAAGCAGGTGCATAGGCAGCTACAAACTCTTCTGAGCATGTGCAGAGTAGCAGAGGCTAAGTATAGCCAGTTCTTTGAGCAAAGCACAAGGGCAAATGACAGAGAAGAAGGAAAGAGCACATGGCGAGCACATGGTAGACAAAATGGCTGCCGGAAACAAGATGGCTTCAGCTAAATGCTAACATCGATCTCTGCCAAATTTCCAGAGACTACCCTTTTAGCATTAGCTGAAGATATTTACAGTCTAGAGGAGTCTAAGTATACATCATGTATATCAATTTTCATCATGTCATCAACTTCTTTGTCTAGTATACACTGGGCATTCATTTGTGTAACATCCCACCCATCTGGTAGGTGTACAAGCAGTGATACAGATGGAGCAAAGCATTGGACCACATTGTAAACATAGGCAGCATGTCAGCAGAATTACAAATGATATACACAAAGCTGTCAATAGTTTCCAGCCCCAAGTAGCGAGCAATGTCCAAAACCAACGGGCAAAAGTCCATGTGCCAGTATCAGGGTGGATCTCAGCAGCAATTTTGTGGAGTTTGGAGATCAAACCATCAAAAACTGAAGGGGCATGATCTGGAATGTATACACAGCAGCTACTTCCGATGATGCGACATGCACCACCTTGATCAGCCAAAACCACATCTAGAACCATACGATTTTTGAGCGCCACAATCCTTGCAATTTGCAGTTCCTCTGTGATGTTTCCAAGTGCCATAGCTGTCTGGCTGGTCACAGCTTCCACGACACGAGTCAACCGTCTGATTTTCCTGCTGTTCAAGGCAGCACCAACTAAAAAGAACAGCCCTAAGTTAAAGTCAACGTATTGCTGTAGTGCGGCGTCAGTCTGGTCCACCTCATCATTACTTATTGTTCTCTTGTATCTCTTCTTAGAAATGCCATCAAACAATCGATAGTCCTTGTGATATGATGCAGGTGCCAAAAACACAGGACGTAGCAAAAAAGACATGTAACAGACTCCAGACCATCCAACAGGTAGATGGTAGTATCCCTTGTTTCCACAAATAAAGTAGGTATTATGTGAAGACGTAAAGCTGCTGTTATTGGTACCATCAATAGTCAAAACTTGAGTACATTCACTTCTTCCCACTGGAATTTTCCCAACACTACTCACACTCAAATCTGCTCGGGCTCTAGTGACAGCTATACCAAATGGTCCATTACCCTTAGCAGTTCGAGTATTTGGGTAAACATAATGTGTAGAAGCATTTCCTCGTCGGTACTCCTCCATCTCCCATTTAGTCCCTTTAGCTTGCGGAACACCTTCTTCATCAGGATAACATGCTTTATTAAGATAATAGTTTATTCTCCCTACACCCATATCAGTAATGTTAGCCACTTGAGAAGCCAATAGAAGCGCAAACCAGGCTTGACAAGAGCCGTTGTGGGAAGAGGGAAGAGGAATGAATGGTGTTCCTCACTTTTTCTGATGAGCTGGCATCATTCCACCCACCCAACAGTTAGTAATGTTCATAGCATTGTGCATTTGGTGCAACATCTGGATGAACATGTTGTTCAGATAAGACTCATGATAAGGGAGAGTAAAATAGTGGTGTTCAATGGGTGCTGGAGTAGTGGCAGTCAGTATTTGTGGAGCAGGAGCCACTGCCTCTACACCCAAGTTATCACTGCCATAGTGACCACAGTGACAATAAATCCAACAATGCACATTATATTTTTATCACAGATCCTTGCAGCAGTTGATTTTTCCTCCACAGGCATATTCATCTTGTCGCTGAAGTAACAAAACCGTTGGAGCTCTAAAGTCCTGGGCAGCCATTGGTTTCTTCACTGAGGGTTAAGACGGGTGTCACTACACAGAAGATCCCCCCTCTTCAGATCAGTTTTTTACTAACCCAGGACGGTTGCTCAACCAGTCTTTTTCAACAATTAAGTTTCTTTCCGGGGCCGCAGTTGGTATCGGTATACACCAGGGATCGTATGGTCCGGGAAGACTTCCTCAGGTTCTTCAGGTGATTTAGCTCGGCCTTTCTCCGTATCGAGGATGTCTTGATTGTCGATCAGGGCAGCAGGTTCCACCAGGGTAGACGGCACCTTCTTGCAGTGGGTAGAATGCACCCAGTTCCTCCTGTTCATCACTCGAACCACAGTTCTCGTCGCTAGGAGGACTTGCTCTGGGTCGCGCCACCTAAGCTCCAAGCTGCTTGACCTCTGGAAGGATCGGACCATCACATGGTCACCGGGCCGTAGTCTATGGCCTTCACCCTCAGACCTATCAGGAAGAGCTTCTCGAACCTGTTGATGAATAGAAATCAAACTGTCAGTCAACTGTGATAGGTAGTCACTCATCAAGACACATGGTACATCATGTATGGGGCATGGCTTAGGAATTCCCCAAATATTCATAGGCGTTCCAAATACTACCTCATAATATTGTAAGACCCAGTGGCGGACGGTGACATTTGCAAGTGGCGGGGCGTAAATTGTCGTGACAACTTTCTGAACGCAAATAGCAATTCAGAATTTCGCTCTTAGTTAATGAAACTGTGATATGAGCACGGGTTATTCTGAAATAAAAAGAAGCCATGGTATACTGTCTGTAGGACCTACAGTATAGCTGTCAGCAGCATATGTTACGACAGATCCAGTCCATGAAATGGCGCTGGGAAGAAGCCCCTACTAGGGATACAGTAGGGTTCTAGTAAGAGGGCAAGAAGTAGCACAGTGCTGGTAAATCAATGAATAAACCGGGTGCAGCAAGAACTTCCCTGGAAGATATGGAAGCGTGTTGGAGGTGTGTACATTATCCTGTAACTTCTGAGAATTGCAGCGTAACTCACTCGATGCGAGGACACATCAATTACATTCTTTCGAGAATTATTTTTTGGTTTTTGGCATGACCCATGGGTTTTTGTCAATAATATGTGAGACGTGGATTGAACATGCCAACAAAGAATGGAGGGAAAGTTGACAAATTAAGATGGAAAATATAGTGCTACAAGTCCTTTCATTTTAAAACAAAATGCAACCTCAGACTTCAGCCACAGAATGTTATCTGCAAAAGAGTATGTGAGACTTTTAGGAAACGTAAAGGTACCGGTAAAATGGAGCCTATTCCTATATTTAGGCCGTCAAAGGAAGTCTAATAGGTGAGGGTTTCTCTTTCAGCCGCGAGAACACGGAAATTGAAAGCATTGATATGTAACGTTGCCAATGCCAAGGCGACAGTCAGATATAATAAATCTGCCTTTCCAGGCTGTTGCCGCCTGTCGCTAAATCCGATATGAATGAAGGCTCGCCATACCCTCGTTCCAAGATATGCCCTATCCGAAAGTCTATTGCACGTTGTCTTGTCGAGACCCCTCCTCCTCGGAACCCTTCTTCACACCCTTGATTGAAAGGTATATTTAATATACCTTCTTAGATACTTAATGGCGGCGCCGCCGCCCGCTCTTGCATTTTAAATCACTGAGAGAGAGGAAAATGAAAATATATGCGCGGATATTAAAAAAGTACTGCTGATTCACGACGAGGCCTTTCGCTTTCGCATTTACAGTGCCATCTGCTGCTGCATTTCTGTCAGACTGCTTTTCCGGTCTTGAATTCATTCTTTGTAACAATTTACAAATCCCTTCCTGCTTTGATGCTTTCAGAAATGTCTGTGCCCAGAAATTACCGCACATATTGTTTTTATTTACTGTAATTAGTTTGAATTGTAAATTTACATAGGACCCAGTAAGAATGATGCCATTGCCACCCACCATCACACACGCACACCGGTCCGTCCGCTGCTCCGCACACACCACACACGCATTCAGTGAGTCAACTGAACTACTTACGTGCTTTCATCAGAACTGTCTGACGACACAGACTCTCATCTCTCACACTTTGTCACCAAGAAGACAATGACTGCACAGGCACGACGAGTCAAGAGGTCTGACCTGACGAGGTCTACGCGCTCACCTCACTCTTCTCGTGACTCTAAGCCACCCACCCACGCGCGGCGGCACCACCATCCTCGTGTGCGGTAAGTCAGCTAATCCTGGCGCAGCATTAACATCGCCACTGCGCCAGGATTGACTAAAGAGTAGGGCTAATACTGCCCATAATGAGACCCGGCTCCCCCGGGTCTCTGCCTGTGTGAGTGCTAGGGGAGAAGGAGGAGGGAAGGGGCTACTGCGTGTGTGCGCATGCGTGGGCAAGTCATAAAAATGACTTGTCCTAAATGCGCACACACTGCTGCTGCCCTCCCTGCCACGCTGACGCTGCTGCTATCTGCTATCCTGCCACTCATTGCCGCAGGCCCGCCCCCCACACCAGTCCTTCCGCACTCGTGATGACGCCCCGACCTACCTCAAATCCATTATTATGACTGTCGGTAATGGGTATGCGCAGTGTCAGTGACAGTCAGTGACGGTCGTCCATGGCTAGTGGAGCAACGCCCCAACGCCCCCAATGGACGAACCGCCACTGGTAAGACCAGATTGTGAATGTGGCACTGATCTAATGGACAACAATGCCAAGGGTAATGCATCAGGCCATTTCAAGGATGTAGAAGCCTGTATTTTAGCTAGCTTCAGCTTGAGAGTAGCATTGTATCTCTCCACTAGCCCTGCTAATTGTGGGTGGAAGGGAGCATGAAACTTCTGCTTAATCCTTAATCCTTTCAGGACATATTCAATAAAATGGGTTCCGTTATCACTCCATAAAAGTTTGCAAACACCAAATCTGGGGAAGAATTCTTTTAGAAGCACCTTTGCTGTAGTAAGAGCTGTATTATCTTTCGTAGGATACGCCTCTATCCACTTACTGAAGGCACATGCCACTACTAGGACATATTTCAGAATATTACAGCATTCAAGCTGGATGTAATCCATTTGCAAAACTTCAAAAGGTGCAGTTGGTGTAGCAAACCCTCCTGTAGGAGTTTTTTGTCCCTTTCCAGGATTGTACTGAAGACAAATCAAGCAGGACTGCACTATCTTTTAGCTGTGCCGTAAATTCCTGGATGCTCCCAAACTTGCGCAAGCAATTTCGTTATCGAGGAGGCTCCAACATGTGCCGGCCCATGTGCCATATGAATCATAGGTTGTAAATAGGCTGTGGACAGTTTCCATTTGGTCATGTCTTTATTTCGCCAACAGCCCTCATCATCCAGCGTTCCCTCTTTATACCACTGCTCAAGTTCTTCTGAAGAAGCAGATCTCTGCATGTCTAACACTTCCTGCCTAACATCATGCCAATGCTCACCCTGTGACTTCACTACGTACATAGATGTGGTGCTTCGCTGCATTGCAGTTTCACGGGCTGTGTGATCTGCAAAAGCATTGCCTTGTCCTATTTTATCAGTCGCTTTCTTGTGTGCACTACAATTAACAATTGCTATTTTCTTCGGGTATGTCAAGGCAGTCAGAAGATTATGTACCAATTCTTCTTGCATTATCTGCATCTCATGGGATGTAAGAAAGCCTCTTTCCTTCCAGAGTAACACAAAATAATGAGCCACTCCAAAAGCATAGTGGCTGTCAGTATAAATGTTCACAGACAAGTTGGTACTAAGTTCACACGCTCGTGTCAAAGCTATTAGCTCAGCTGCCTGAGCTGACTTCTGTGGAATACAAGCTGTCTCAACTACCGTCTGAAGTGTTGTAATTGCATATGCAGCTGATGTCGTGCAAACTGGTAATTTCAAACAGGCCCAATCAACCCACAGTTCCCCATCAACATTTGAAAGAGGCGTATCTTGCAAATCGACAAGACCCTTTGTCTGTTCCTCAGTAAGGAATATACAATCATAAGGCTCTTGTGACTGGGACTGAGTCGCTGGATATGGTAAGTCACATTCACAATCATTCCTTTAGGCATTAAAAAGACGTTCACAGCATCATATGTCCTCACTACCTTATAGTGGAAGCCTTTGCCTCCAACGCTACAAAAGCCTGCTTTAGATCCAGGTGCTAGCAATGTCCTATTCGAGGAAATTGCTGCTTTTGAGGCTGAAATGCCGCATCTCACTTCAGACCCATAGTGTTACTTTCTCACGGAATGAAGCTCATTAACCCTCTTCTCTTGCACTCTGTATGTTGGACTCTGATTCTCAAGATGGATTGTTGTTAAGGATAATCTCTGTTTTTGTATCTCCATCCCACTTTCAAAAAGTCCCCAGTGCTTTGAGTGGTTGAGAGTCCATTACCATTCCCCCTCCGCCGAGACTGAAGTAAAAAAAAAAAGGAAGTCTTCCGGCATACGGCATCATTTTACCAATTTATAGATAAGTAACATTCAAAATCATTCCTTTAGGAATTAAAAAGACATTCACAGCATCAGAATGTCCTCACTACCTTATAATTATCAGAGTCCTTTACCATTTCACCCTCCTACTTGCCTTGCAGTCATGAATACAGATAGTAACCTATTGCATGACTTCTGATATCTCATCCTCCTGTGTGGGCAGCCACCACAAGGACAATTGGTCCACTGGTGCTCTGACATCATAAAGCTAAAGCAAGATATTATCTGATATGAGGGCCACTCTGTTGTTTAACTAGGATACATTTATCTTGGTAATGAAATGAGTATCAGGGTAGAGAGGATGCCCAACTGAAAACTAAGATGGTAAGATGAAAGAAATTAGGGCATTTTTTGAGACTTCTAAATTTGAATGAACATAAGTTTGAGCATAAGAGTCTCAACTTCACTAAGCCTGCTTTAGATCCTGGTGCAAGCAATGTTCTATTAGAGGAAATTGCTGACTTTGAGGCTGAAATGCAGCATCTCACTTTATGGAATGAAGCTCATTTAACCTCTTGTCCTGCACTCTGTATGTTGGACTCTGATTCTCAAGATGGATTGTTGTTAAGGATAATCTCTGTTTTTGTATCTCCATCCCACTCTCAAAAAGGCCCCAGTGCTTTGAGTGGTTCAGAGTCCATTACTCCCTCCTACTTGCCTTGCAGTCATGAATACAGAAAAAGCTACACGTGTGGAGAGAAGATGAAAGGAGGCAGAACATGGGTTGGGTGTGCTCTGAGAGGAAGGGCGTGAGTTTTGAGTGTCCAGAATTTAGTTCTGGGCACATCGGACATAATATGGTGTCAATTGTTGTTCTTGTATATGATCATTGTTTTTGGTTTGGTTGTTGTTCCTGTACATTATTGTTGAGTTTTGCTCCCCTTGAGTCATTGGGCTCCATCGTCTAGCACATTCTTCGTTCACCCAGGTGTATGTTAGATTCCCCATGTTAGACTAATGTTCTGATTTGTTACCTTTGCCTCAAGTTGTAAAGCACTCTGATATCCTTCGGATCAAGTTCGCGCTATATAAAACTTTATGAATAAAATAAATAAAAATACAATTTTTGTGTGGTTCAAAAGAGCATCAACTGCATGAGGTACTAACACCAAGAGTCTATGTGACTAGACTATCCCTTCACTCTGATGTATAGACACAGCTGCCGCTGCGACAGAATGGAAACACCCAGGCAATGCACAAGCAATTGGATCAAGAACAGCTGAAAGATATGCACAAGGACGTTGCGTGTCTCCGTGTGTCTGTACTAAAACTGAAAGTGCACACCCATCTTTCTCGTGCCATAGAGTGTAAACATCTTAGTGTAATCTGGAGTGCCCAATACTGGTGCAGAAAAAAGAGCTTGACCCATCTGGTGGAAAGCATTCTGACATTCATTCGTCCATGGAAGGGGCATTGGAGTGTCTTTAGTACGAAGAGCCAACAAAGGTTTAACAATGTGTGAGAAGCCTAAAATCCATTGCCTACAAAAAGAAGCAAGACCAATGAATGCGCAGACATCTTTCTGAGTACGGGGCACTGGTGTGTCTAAAAAAGCTTGAATGCAATCTGGTGTAAGTGCACGTCCCTCCTTAGACAGGAGGTGACCTAAATAGATAACCTTCTGTCTATAATACTGCAATTTCTTCCATGAAACTTTGTGATGGTGTGATGCAAGAAATGAAAGCAATGACAGCATTCCTTCTTCACACTGTTCAGACGTATCAGCTGCCAACAAGATGTCATTGACATGTTGTATGAGAGCCACCCCAGTTGGCACAGGGAAAGATTCGAGTTGTCTTTTCAATGCTTGACTGTAAATACTAGGACTCTCTGTATACCCTTGGGAAACTCTACAGAATCTAAAGGATCGGTTATTCTAAGTGAAGCCGAACAAATATCGGCTATCAGGATGAATAGGTATGGAAAAGAAAGCATTCTTCAAATCAATCACAGTAAAGGTAGTCGCTGTCGGAGGAACTATGGTGAGAAGTGTCATGATGTCAGAGACTACTGGGTATTGTGGCACTACAATCTTGTTAACTTCTCGTAAATCAATGATAAACCTGTAAATTTTAGTATCAGTGTCTTTCTTCAGAATAGGAAGGATAGGGCTATTGCAAATATTGCAAGGGACTTCTCTACAACCCCTACTTCAATCAGATCATGAACAATGCGTACAAGTGCCTCTTCACCTTCTCGAGAAATTTGAATTGATGCAATCGAGGCAAAGAAGCAGCCTCCTTTACATAAATATGCACTGGTGGAATAACCATTTGCCCCACATTAGTGTCTGAAGTAGCCCACAAAGTACTAGGGAGTGAAGCCAAAGCAATATCCTCTCTAATGAGACAGGACTTCTCAGTCACCGGATAGTTATCATTCAAAATAACACGCACACCTTCTGGGGAACAACGTATTGTAGCCCTAAAATACTTGAGCATATCAAGACCCACAATATTGTCCAGTGTGTTAGGGGAAAGCAAAAATGGACATGGAACAGTGAATTAATCAACATGGAATGCAAGTGGTTGTGACAGTGGGCTAAGCGAAGGTGTCCCATCGAAACCTATCGATGTAATGGTTAAGCCAGACAGGGGAGCCCTTGGAACCAATTGTTTAGACAAGGCGCTACGAGTAGCTCCTGTATCAACCAGAAACAGAGCAGTAGAACCCAAAACATGTGCTGGAACATAGGGACCCTTCTGACCTACTGGGACTTCAACTGATTCCTTACCCCATCCTAGGCATTCCTATGCATAAGCAGAGTCCTTCAAACCCGAATTCAAATAATCAGATATTGGTTACACCTATCAAATGTATTAGAAGAATTCAAAGTATGCCCAACAGTCTCAAATCTAGCACAATCATCCATACCTCCCCTATGTCCTGGATTACCCAGGGGGCCTCTCATTTGTCCCCGACCAAGCTGATACTGCTGAGTACGTGAATGAGGACATTCAAAAGCCCAATGTCCAGTCTCCCTGCAGTAAGCACACTGAGCAGAAGACAAAGTAGCTCGGGAAAAAGAGGGTGTACCTGGGCGATACATTGCACGTCCTCCTCTACCACCAATTCCATAAGATGGACCATAAACCTGAGCAATCATAACCTTTGTTTTCAACTCCTTATTTTTCTTACTCTCATTGCCCTTAGCTTCTAATTCCTGAAGGTCATAATACTGGGCCATAGTCAAAAGAGAGACTGGGGAAGACGTGGTCCATGAACTTTCGCTGGCTTTTAGGCGACTAGCTATTCCTGGCAACATGTTCTCTACAAATTTATCGATAAACGGATGCCTGCCCATGTCATCTGTCAATGACTGTCCACTAATGTCGTTGAATGCCTCCTCAAAACGTGTAAAGAAATCAGGGACCGATTCATCTGCCTTCTGCTTGCAAGTTGCTAACACTGTCCAATCTATCTTTTTAGGAGGAATAAGAGTTTTCAATTTAACAAGTATAGCTTTTGGAAGGTCTAACATTTCTTGTTGTGGTTTCTGTGAGGGTTACCTTTCCGCATCAATCTTTTCTAGTACTTTCCAAACATCCCCAAAAGTTGTATGATCATCGACTTTAGGAATAGTTCTCCACATATCAGGGGGTAAAATAAGCCCAAAAAACATATCACTATCAGATAAGGTCATAGTACACGAACTAATCAGACCCTCCATATTTCGCGATCTGCAAAATAATCGAGAAATCTGCACTTTGCCCGCAAAATCAGGTGTTGAAAGCTTTTCAGGGGCTGATTGGTGGTAATCAGTGTCAATTGGTAACATGCCTCAGACCCAGTGCCTCCAGTTTACATCAAAGAGATAAAGCGCCGTGAAAGGGGGCACGCGGGAGTCACCAGGAGCAGAATGATTTACATACTGATAGTTTTAAACTACTCATAAACGGCATGTGGCAGTGTGGATGTAATCCAGGCATGGTATAGGGGCCCATCCTGTCCTTTTAAAGTCGGGTTGGATGCAGCTTTCAGAGATGAGAAAGTGGCGTTTTTGACATTTCTAGAAAGTTTTTTTTTCCTCCTTGCCATGTGTTTGTTTTCATAGTGGCAGTGTTAGAAAGACATTCAGTCTTTACAGAAATCATTTGAGTTTAGCAGTGCATTCAGCAAATCAACCATCTTTCACACACTCATCGGCAGTGATTTACGGCACCAAAAGCTTTGTGTGTGAAATGAGGTAAAGATACTCCCTTCCTCTCCACAGAGGGCGTGTTGTTGCTGGGTGGAGTGCTTCTGCATAGTTATGAACTGGTAAGTTTATGGCCTCCACATTTCTAGTAAGCAAAATACGGACCTTATATATGTTTAGTTAAGTAATATTAGGGATTATTCATTTTTCACTTTTCTGCAGGCGTTGTCATGGAGCTACTGAATATCTTTATACCGTGTTAAGTTAGCATAGGCTCATTAGAGGTTTAAACGCCGTTTTTCCTTTTTGCAACTTCTGCACACGACACTTAATTGTTGATTTAGCTTTCAGCCTAGTAGTTCGTTGTGGTTTACATGAGAATAATATGTTATTACTCTGATATCAGCTTTGCTTAATAAACTATGTCTGTACAGAGAGTGCTGAAGTTTCAGGAACAACACGATACAGATTTGTTATGAGGTCTGATCTTCACGGCTTCATAGACATAACATAAGTGCAGCTTCTGCCAACTTTGGGCTCGAGGCTGGTTTTATATTGCTTCGTTTGAGGCACAATAACACACTTGATGCGGTTCACATGCAGAGAGAGCTGGTGTATGCTGATGTGATTCCTTCATGCTAGGAAACTAAGGTATGGGCCCGCCCTAATCCAACCCAAAGAGACCTTCTTAGCAAATAATATAATATGTGTGTTAGGGAGGGTGAGATATAAGTGTTGTTAACTCTTATTCATTTACAGCATGTTAACATGCTGTCACCATTCGCTTTTTATGGATTAGTAACTATGCTGGTAATTTTGCTACTGATAATATGTTTGCTTGTATTATCTAAGATACTGCGCCTGAGAAGACTGCATTAGTAAATAAACATTTCAAATGCACATGTGTTCTTCTTTACTCCATGTTCTGGTTTGTAATGATAGTAACGAAAGAGTGTTCATGAGTTCCACGTATCCTGAGGTACTGTAAGTTCATGTTCTGATTAGTCTAAACATTGGGAGTTTGATATGACCAATGAGACACTGTAGCTAGCTCGGTAAGGGGTTTGTTGGGTACTAAGGTGAGTTTTGGGTCACCCTAATTCGCCGAGGTTCCAATCCTCTGTGCACAGTTCTGTGTGAGAACAGAAACCCTGCGACAGCGTACTTACAATCCTGGTTGCGTTCTGGACATTTGGCTCTTTCAGTACGAAATTATTGAAGGGCTGGTGAGTTTTCACATGGTTGCATCTAATTCACTAAAAAAAATTTTGCGACGCTTGCCAATTATCTCTCTCAGAATAATGTATTATCTTGATGACCGATTGACCTCCTTTCCTAATTTCTATAATTTCAATCAGTTTACCTTTGTGTTTACTTTCATACAGTTTGTATCACCATTACCTTAAATCAGTCTGCTCCCGTGCATTCTGCTTCTCATATACAAAGTTCATTTTCCCAAGCTTTTTTCCGGCACGGTTATTAAGAATAATAGGCATCTGGGATATTTCTACAAATGCCAGACATTATAGACAATTTAACCCCACCGAAGTGTCGTATATCATTAGTTTTCTTCAGAGTGGCGATCTTGTTTTAGAGTTCGTGAGTCTTTTTTATGGCTTTGAATAACTGTATTTAGTCTGCCCTCTCATATTTCGTCTTGTCCCATAATCCATTACAGTGGGCATTTGGAACGTTAGCACACATCTCAATGAAGTGGCTCATGGCCGCTATAGTAAGTTATTAGCTTATGCAGGGCCACTCTTATTGTTTCTTATCATGCAAGTGCACTTGGCACAACATGGGCTTGGTCCCTTTTCTGCTGATTGCCTCTTTCATCAGTAATCTGTAGTATGGTTGGGCTACTTGCTCCTTACCAGTGTATAAGACCTTTATTTAACTCAATGTGTTCCCATCTCCACAAGGCCCTCCTACTATCATTAGGATGGCCACTAGTGTTCACTCCCTATCATCCTTGGTGATTCCAGCTGATATAGAGTCTTTCACTATTTTACTCTTCATTGGATCCAGGGCAGTTGCCAATCAGGAGCTGAGGAGAACTGAGAGAGCCGATGAAGCTGCCAATGAGGAGCAGTGCGGTGCTGTGATGCATGCCTCTGCGTCAATCTGCCTCGGTTCTGGTGAAACCCTCAGGTCAGCCAGGAGAAGTACACTCTGACTCCAATCAAGCGTTCAGGACCTTGACGACAGCTCTTTGGGGTCAGGACTCAGTCCCACAGATGCAGCAAGGTGACCAGCAACCCTGTTCTACTGTGCTTGGCTTAAACCAATGCTCAAAAATGTTATCAAAAAGGAGAATATGTCAAACAAACACTCTCAGACACTTTAAACATGCCTATTTCAAAGTGGAATACTCTGCTAAAACAGAGCCATTGATTCATGGCTGAAAAGGATTGATTAGGAGTAAAGTAGTGCTGCAATAATGCCGCTAAATTTCCATTTGTGTACCGCTAAATTTCAATTTTTGTGCCGCAAAATTTGCAAATCTATGCCGCAATATCCTGGGGGGTCTGACTAATGGCTCCTTCAACTTCTTCATGAAAAGCAGCTGGGTTTTTTCGCAGGTCAGGCAAAGCAGCTTTAAGATGCGTACAAAAAGGAGCTTTAGAGGGAAGAAACACCAGGTCACCCTCCACTCGACAATCAATCAAAAAAACATAGAGACCTGGTTCACAAGGCACCTCTTTTCAGGCCAAACAATTACAAATGGAGGTGAGGATTCATGAGTTCAAGTTCAAGTTAAAATTTGTATAGCGCACTACTCACCCAGAGGGTCTCAAGGCGCTTGAGGGAGGGGGGGTTTGTTACTCAAATATCCAAGTTTTGAGTTGTTTTCTGAAGGAGAGGTGGTTCTGTGTAAGGCGGAGGTGGGTGGGGAGAGAATTCCAGGTTTTGGCCGCTAAGTAGGAGAAAGATCTTCCTCCCATGGTGGATCTTCGGATGCGTGGAATCGCGGCGAGGGCTTGATTGGACGATCGTAGTTTGCGGGTGGGGGTGTAAAAGGTCAGGCGCGTGTTGAGGTATTTGGGTCCTAGGGCGTAGAGGGCTTTGTGTGCGTGGGTGAGGAGACGGAACGTTATTCTCTTGTTGATGGGGAGCCAGGGAAGGTCTCTTAGACTTTTCAGTTAAATTGGCTCCCTTGAGCTACGAGCTGACGAGCTCTGATCACGCACCCACGCGCCTGGAAAGGTATCAAACCTGAGAACACTTGGCAGCCTGCACAGCAAACCCCGAATAATCCTACACTCTGCTGATGAGGAACAATAATTCCGGAACACCGGTGTCCAGAGTTGGTGCTGCAACCTTGCAAAAACACACGAATCTTCGAAAAGCGCACACGCTACAAAGACTGCATCTACCATGATGCTCCTGGGGTTCACCCGCTGGTGGGTGGAGTCGGAGTGCGACCTTAGACTTTTCAAGGTCTCTCAGGTGACCGGATATGTGATTGTGGCGGGGGATGTCTAGGATGAGTCGGGCGGAGGCGTTCTGAATGCGTTGGAGTTTTTTCTGTAATTTGGCTGTGGTTCCGGCGTAGAGGGTGTTTCCGTAGTCCAGTTGGCTTGTGACAAGTGCTTGGGTGACCGTCTTTCTTGTTTCGGTGGAGATCCATCGGAAGATCTTTTTGAGCATACGTAAGATGTTAAAGCATGATGATGAGATGGCGTTGACTTGTCTGGTCATCGAGAGGGAGGAGTCCAGGATGAATCCCAGGTTGCGAGCATGGTCCGTTGGTATGGATGCACTGCCCAGGGCCAGTGGCCACCATGAGTCGTCCCAAGCAGAGGGGGATGATCCTAGGATGAGGACTTCCGTCTTGTCTGAATTCAGTTTTAAACGGCTGTTCTTCATCCACTCGGCTACGTCTTTCATCCCTTCGTGTAGGTTGGTTTTGGCGGTGTTTGGGTCTTTGGTGAGGGAGAGGATTAGCTGGGTGTTGTCTGCGTAGGAAATGATGTTGAGGTTGTGTTGGCGCGCGATGGACGCGAGGGGGCTCATGTAGACGTTAAAGAGGGTGGGGCTGAGCGATGATCCTTGTGGTACGCCGCAGATGACTTCGGTGGCCTCTGATCTGAAAGGGGGGAGGCGGACCCTCTGGGTTATTCCGGCGAGGAACGAGATGATCCAGTCCAATGCTTTTCCTTGTATCCCGACGTTGCTGAGGCGTTGTACAAGGGTGCTATGACAGACCGTGTCGAATGCTGCGGAGAGGTCCAGTAGGATGAGGGCAGCTGTTTCCCCGTTGTCAAGTAGTGTTCGAATGTCGTCTGTGGCTGCGATGAGGGCGGTCTCGGTCCTGTGTTTGGCTCGGAAGCCGGACTGTGAAGGGTCGAGGGATCCGTTAGACTCAAGGAAGGCGGCGAGCTGACTGTTGACGGTCTTCTCAATGATTTTGGCAGGGAATGGGAGGAGCGAAATGGTGCTATAGTTCTTAAGTTCGGTGGGGTCTGCTGTGGGTTTCTTCAGGAGGGCACTGAGTTTGGCATGTTTCCAGCTTTCCGGGAAGGTAGCGGTGTTGAAGGAGCAGTTGATGATATCCCGGAGATGGGGTGCGATGATGGAGTTGGCTTTGTTGAAGATGTGGTGGGGCCATGGGTCGGTTGGCGATCCGGAGTGGATGGAGTTCATCAAGGGGATGGTGTCTTCAGTGCTGATTGGGTTCCAGGCGCAAAGGTTGGTGGTGGGGGCTTCAGTTCGGTGGTAGGGGGGGTGGACTGGTCGCCGAAGCTGTTATGTATGTCAGCGATCTTGCTGTGGAAGAACGAGGCTAGAGAGTCGCAGAGGTCTTGAGAGGGGGTGATGTCGTTGGTGCCGGCACTGGGGTTGGTAAGCTCTTTGACGATGCTGAAGAGTTCCTTGCTGTTGTGGGCGTTGTTGTCGAGTCGATCTTTAAATGCAGATTTCTTGGTGGATCAGATCAGCTGGTGGTGTTTGCGGGTGGCGTTCTTGAGGGCGGTCATATTGTCTGTGGTTGGGTTTTTTCGCCAGGCTTTCTCGAGGGTGCGGCCGTTCTTTTTGGAGTTCTTAAGGTCATCATTGAACCAGGGGGCTTTTTTGCCACCTGGCTTATTTTGATGGTTTTTTAAGGGTGCTAATTCGTCAGCGCTGTGGGTGATCCATTGTGTGAGGTTGATGGCTGCTTGATGTGGGTCCGATGATTTGGCGGGAGGGTTTTGGAATAGCGATGTGGTGAGCTGGTCGGTGGTAATTTTGTTCCAGTTTCTGCGGGGGACTTGTTGTGGGTGGTGGTGGGTCGTGATCTTTCTGTAGTTGAAGTGGACGCAGCTGTGGTCCGTCCAATGGAGTCCTGTGGCGTGATTGAAGGAGATGTGCTTGCTGGAGGAGAAGATTGGGTCGAGCGTGTGTCCGGCGTAGTGGGTGGGGTGTTTACCAGTTGTTTGAGTCCGAGATTGCCGAGGTTGTCCAGAAGGGTGGTGATGTTGCTGTCGTTGTTCTTTTCCAGGTGGAAGTTGAGGTCTCCTAGGAGAATGTAGTCCTCGGAGGGGAGGGCGTGTGGGCTGATGAAGTCAGTGATGTCTTCGCTGAATTGTGTGCGGGGTCCTGGTGGTCTGTAGATGAGGGTGCCTCTGAGTGTGGTCTTAGGGTCGGTGTGAATCTGGAAGTGAAGGTGTTCGGCGGCTGTGAGGTTGTCGTCGGAACTGGTCGTGATGCGGATGGTGTTCTTATGGACGATGGCGATGCCTCCTCCTGTTTGGTTGGTGCGGTCCTTTCGGATGAACTTGTAACCGTCCGGGATGGCTATGGCGATGTCGGGCGCTGATGAGGCGTTCATCCAGGTTTCTGTAAGAAAGGCGACGTCCGGGGTTGTGGTGTCTAGTAGGTTCCATAGTTCAATGGCGTGTTTGTGGACCGAGCGGGTGTTGAGCAGGATGCACTTCAGGTGGTTAGTGTCGGAGCTCTGTTTGGCGTTTGTGGATTTAGTGTGGGTCTTGATGCAGTCGAACTTGCAGGAGTGGCAGGTGAAGGGACCATCGGTGCGTCCTGGGGCGGCTTGGTGGCAGTCAGGGAGACGGCCGGTGCTGAGTGCAGAGAGGGTTGCGGCGTCGTACGATATGCGGGTGGAGTGGATTTTGCGGGGACCAGGGGGTCTGGCGCTGGGCTCGGTCTGGTCGCGGACGGGCGTAGACGGGCTTACCTTTGGCGCGCCTTCGGCGCGCATAGGGCGCGCCCGCTGTGCGCAGGTACATCTGTCATAAGTGGACGGTGGAGGGGGGGTGGAGCGAGGGAGGAGCAGCTGGGAGGCGGGAGCGGGGTGGAGAGACGGGCTAGGAGGCACAACAACAAAATGGCAGCAAAAACAAAAGCGAAACAGGACGAGATTGGGGCACAATCTGGCACTAATACGATTATGGGCAGTGGCACAGGCACAATCAGGCAAAAGTGGTATTAGAAGGAAGGAGAGCAATATCGCTACGATATGGGCAGTGGCACCGGCACTATCAGGCACAAATAATTCTTACAAGCAATGCGAGCAATATCTCTATGATATAAGTAATGGCACAGGCACAATCAGGCACAATTAATTATTAACAGCAATGAGCAATATCACGCTACGATACCAAGTTGACTAGGGAGCGGGTGGAGCGGATCACTGAAAGAATATCGACGGACAGAATATCGACCATCAAAAATATCGTTGAGAAAATATCGACAGTCAAAATATCGAGTTTCTATCTACAAACAGGTAAGTACAAAAATATCGAGTTAAAAATATCGTTTACAAAAATATAGTTGTAAAAAATATCGTATTTACTAAAAACAGTGTTACATTAAATTAATATTAATAATAATTACTAAAATATACTTAAAATTACTTAAATTAACTTATAATAATTAAATAATTAATGAAAGTTAAATAAATATTTTTATTTCATATTTATTAAACATATATATATAGTAATAAAATATAATAAAATAATACCCAAAAACTGAAAACTGACACTGAACCCTAAAAATACCCCTTTACCCAAAAACTGAAAACTGACCCTGAACCCTAAAAATACCCCTTTACCCAAAAACTGAAAACTGACCCTGAACCCTAAAAATACCCCTTTGCCCAAAAACTGAAAACTGACCCTGAACCCTAAAAATACCCCTTTGCCCAAAAACTGAAAACTGACCCTGAACCCTAAAAATACCCCTTTGCCCAAAAACTGAAAACTGACCCTGAACCCTAAAAATACCCCTTTACCCAAAAACCCAGAACTGACCCTGAACCCTAAAAATACCCCTTTACCCAAAAACCCAAAACTGACCCTGAACCCTAAAAATAAAAACGATATTACTATTATTTTGGCTGTCTATATTCTGTCCTGTCGATATTTTCTCCAAACGATATTTTGGAGTCGATATTATGTCCAAACGATATTTTGGAGTCGATATTATGTCTGTGCACCGGGTGGAGCGACTGCTTCTGAACAAGTCAGGACGGTCACAGCGCTTCATCAAACGGGTCGTTCCTTAACTTTCAGTGGGAGGGAGGAGCAGCTGGGAGGCGGGAGTGGGGTGGAGAGACGGGCTAGGAGGCACAACAACAAAATGGCAGCAAAAACAAAAGCGAAACAGGATGAGATTGGGGCACAATCTGGCACTAATACGATTATGGGCAGTGGCACAGGCACAATCAGGCAAAAGTGGTATTAAAAGGAAGGAGGGCAATATCGCTACGATATGGGCAGTGGCACCGGCACAATCAGGCACAAATAAGTCTTACAAGCAATGCGAGCAATATCTCTATGATATAGGTAATGGCACAGGCACAATCAGGCACAATTAATTATTAACAGCAATGAGCAATATCGCGCTACGATACCAAGTTGACTAGGGAGCGGGTGGAGCGACCGCTTCTGAACAAGTCAGACATGTAAATGCCATGTACTCCTCTCTTTTCCATAATGAGGTAGTTGTAGTGTCTTCTCTATCTTCATGACTTAAGGTTCTGTGGAACTTGGAATGTTATGCCTGTTGATGTTCCCTGGAAATCAGTTACTCGCTGGTAGCTGATGGATAGGGTGTTTGTTAATAAACCTCTTTGACATACATCAATCCTTGTATGTGTATGTTTGGAGAACTTTTCATTGGCGACGAGGACAATTGGGAAAAAGGAGAAGAGAAAGACACCTCAACATCAAGCTAAGTTATATGTAAAACAAGGAAGGAAAGGTTCATGACGGAAAGGAAATTGAATGAAAAAAAAGTATAACAAGGAGAAGATAGCGATCTTGAATGACTGGTAATTGTAAGAATCTTCCCCAGCGGCAGTTGTTTTAAAAGGGAAGAAAATATAGCTTCCCCAGTGGCAGATTAAATAAAGTGGGATGGTGTTTGCAAATGGAAATCGTATATGTTTGAATCTGAAGGAAATTTTTAGTAAATATCCTTCTCCAGCGGCTGACATTTAAATTTAGAACAAGAGAAGGAAAGATATGAACTTTCAATTTGATTTTAAAACGAACTGTCCAATAATTTTGTAAATATCATTAGGAGTTAAATATCTCTCCGATGCTTTTTGACTTGAAGCGTTATGTGAAATGAGACTATGCAAGACATTCAAACTTGTGCGAATTCACCTGCGGAAAGTCGTTTTGTTTGAAGCCGTTGGTGTGTTCAAGCGTTATTCAAGCTGCGACGGTCTTGGAGAAATGATGACGCAATAGAATGCGTGTGAGCGTCCTGATGTTTCTATAACGCGAGATTTGAGGAAAGGTTGTTCGGCGAGTGGAACGCGGAAGAAGTATTCCGTGAAGCGAAGAGGAACGCTGAGGGGGTATTCTGTGAAGCGAAGTTGGTGAAAAAGGGAGCACTGTTTCTCGTAGAAGAAGCGGGGGACTTCTGAAGTGTCCGTGAGGCGAAGAGGAACGCTGAGGGGGTATTCTGTGAAGCGAAGTTGGTGAAAAAGGAAGCACTGTTTCTCGTAGAAGAAGCGGGGGACTTCTGAAGTGTCAGGAAAGAAAGAAGGAAGTAAAACTTGAATATTGAAGTAACGAAAAGAAGTTATTTTTAACAATAACATTTTTTTTACATTTTGATGAAAAGACTATTTTTTTTATTTTTTTTGTGTGTGTGAAACTCTTTTGAAATATAGTATTTTTCTTGAGTTTAGGAAAAGAAAGTATATTCTGTGTTAAATAGGTTTTAAGGACATAGGAAAGTTGCAATCCAAAGAAATAGAAAGTGCTTATTGTAGATCAGTTTAAAATTCAAGATGCAGAATGTTACTACTCCGCCGTTTTTTCTCCCTGATCAAGGTGAACCAAAGGTAAAATGGAGTAAATGGAAAAAAATATTTGCGCATTATGCACGTGTATGTGGTACAAACTTAAGTGCAGAAAGAAAGTATTCACTTTTAACACATTGTTTAGGAGGGGAAGGTCAAGAAGTATTAGAAAATGTGCCTGATTTGTCTGTACAAGAACAAAGGGGTCTGGATGAATATGAAGTTTGTTTATTGAAGTTAGATAAACATTATTTGCCTCGTGTTAGTACCATTATGGAAAGGTATCACTTTGGAAAAAGGGAACAAGGGAAAGATGAATCAATTGAAGAGTATTTATCTGCTTTACGAAAGTTATCTTCAATGTGTAAATTTGGTGCGGTGAATGAAGAACGGTTGAGGGATCAGTTGGTATTGAAATGTAGAGAGGAAAAGATCAGAGAGGAATTATGTTTGAAGGATGAACCGCCATTAGAAGAAGTTGTAAGTATAGCAAAAAGGGTTGAACATATGTTAAAATGTGTAAATGAATTACAGGGTGACAAAATGAAAGTTGAAACTGTAGTTGAGGATTGTCTGTCAGGTAAAAGAAGTTAAGAATGTTTCTAAAGATCCAAGCAAAGAGGATACTTCTTATAATGCAATTTCATGTTTTAGGTGTGGAAAGTCTGGGCATAAGGCGAATTCAAAAACATGTCCTGCTTTATCCTTTGTTTGCCATGCTTGTGGGAAAAAAGGGCATTTTGTGAAATTTTGCAAATCAAAAGAAAGAAAGATGTTTAGAAAAAAAGAGATAAAAGAAGCTTGAATGATGATCATCCTGTTGGAAAAGTGAAGGTTGAAGGTATTGAAATTGACATGAAATTTGATTCTTGCTCTCCTATTACGATCATTTCCAAGGAAATGTATGTGAAGTATTTTCAAGTGAATAACAAGCTTTTTAGAATGGATCTCAATCCTGGAGGATATGGTGGTTTTCCTATAAGTATGTTGGGTTATTTTAATGCTATGATTGAAATTGAAAAGAACATGATCGTTGGAAAGGTTTATGTCTCAAAGGTTGGTGATTGTTTGATCAGTTGGTCACATCAGTGCATGCTGGGGGTTGTGCTAAATCCCAATTCTAATCCACAAATTCAGATTCAGGAAATAAAGTCAGATGGGAATTCTTTTGTTAACCACATGCGCGCTAGTGGGTTTTCCCGCTGCGCGCTGAAATTTAAAGAAACCGCGGTTTGTGACAAAGCCAGCTCGTCATGCGCGTAGCGCAGGTAACGCCCATGACGAGCTGGCTTTGTCATTAGCGTCGAAGGGGTTAAGGAGTTTCCTCGTCTTTTTAGAAAAGAGTTAGGATGCTTAAAAGGGTACAAACATTGCATTAAAATCAAGAAGAATGCAATTCCTGTTATTGCAGGTTAGGTGGGTTCCTATTGCTGTTCAAGGAAAAGTTGAAGAGGAAATAAAAAAATTACTTGATCAAAATATTATTGAAACAGTTGAGGCAACTGAATGGTTGGCACCAGTTGTTGTCGCAAACAAACCCAATGGCGAAATTAGACTCTGTTGTGATTTGAGATCACTAAATAAGGAGGTGGTAGTTGATAAATTTCCTCTACCTAATATTGATGAGATTTTAACTTCTCTAGGTGATTCAAGGATATTTTCAACTTTAGACTTAACTCAGGCATATCATCAGATTGAGTTGACGCAGGAGTCACAAGACTTGACGGCTTTTATCACGCCTATGGGCTCTTACAAATATAAAAGGATGCCGTTTGGTCTTGTGTCTGCTGCGTCAGTTTTTCAAAGGGTGTATGGCTTCTATTTTGAGAGGAATTAAGTCGGTAAAATGTTATCAGGACGATCTGTTGATTCATGGGAGAAGTCAAGAAGAACATAAGAAGATTTTGAGAATGGTTTTAAGGAGATTAGAATCTGCAGGTCTTACTTTGAAATATGAAAATGTAAATTTTCGGTGAAAAGTGAAAATTACTTGGGACATAATATCTCTGCTTTTGGAATATCTCCAAAGAAAGATTTGGTGGATACTATTAGAAATTTGGAAAGTCCTAAAAATAAAGAGGAAATTGTTTCATTTTTAGGCATGGTTGAATATTATGGAAAATGTATAAAGGATTTAGCCAGTAAGTCTAGCAATTTGAGAGGATTAATAGTCAAGAACAAAGAATTTATTTGGACAGAGCTTTGTCAGAAAGAATTTGAAGGTATAAAGAAAGATTTAGAAAATGCTCCCAAGCTACAGGCTTTTATTCCTTTTGAAGAAACGTTTGTTATAACTGATGCTAGTTCAAAAGGACTTGGTGCAATTTTGAAACAGAATAGAGGTGGAAATGAGAAACTTATTGCCTGTGCTTCTAGGAGTTTGTGAGGTGCAGAATTAAACTATTCTGTTATAGAGAAAGAGTCTTTGGCCATATTCTGGGCGCTTAGGAAGTTTAAAAATTTCTTATGGGGTCAAGAATTCAAGGTTTGTTCTGATCACAAACCATTGAAGGAGATTTTCACGACGAAAGGTTTGGATTGTGTGTCTTCGCGCATAAGGAAATGGGTGATTGGTCTTCAGGAATTCAATTTTAGTGTAAATTATATTCCTGGAGTGGAAAATGTGTCTGCGGACTGTCTTTCAAGATTGGTTGGAGATACTAATGGTGTATCTGAAGAAGATGAGATCTGTCAGGATGAAGTGAATGTTTGTGAGATTACATCTGGTGTAATACTTGAAGAAGAGTGGTTGGAAGAATGTGGGAAAGATGAGGTGATTTCTAGGATTAAGAATTTAATTCAAAATAACTCAGTGCTTGATAAGACTTTTGATAAAGTTTGGCACTTAGTAGTTAATGAATTGTCTGTTGAAAATGATGTATTGTTAAGAGGTTCAAAATTAATTCCTCCAATCACTTTGAGGAAAAGAATAATTGAAGAGGCACATCAAGGTCACTTAGGAATTGTAAAAACTAAGGAAAGGATTTGCAGTTCATTCTGGTGGCCTGGCATGGATTTGGAAATAGAAAGGGAAGTGAGGGAATGTGTACATTGTAAAATAAGTGATAACATTCTGGTTCCAAGGACAGCACCTATGGTTTGTAGAAATTTACCTACCGGTCCTTGGGAGGATATTGCCATTGATATTGTAGGTCCTCTTTCAGGTGAACAGCGAACTCCTTATTTAATTGTTTTAATTGATCTCTACTCTAGATGGGTTGAAGTTTCTTCTGTGTCGGATGTCATATCTTTTTCTGTGATTTATTTTCTTAAGGAGGTGTTCAGAAGGGAAGGATTTCCTACGACAATTTTAACTGATAATGGACCCCAATTTTGTTCAAATATGATGAATGAATTCATGTTGTCTTGTGGGATTAAACATAAAAGAACATCTGTATATCACCCAGAATCCAATGGTGTAATAGAAAGATTCAATAGAGTTATAAAGGAAAATATTCAACTCTCAAGGGTAAATTCCTTGGATTGGAAAGAAGAATTGCAGAAATGTATTTTGGCACATAGATTTTCTCCACAAACTACTGCTAAGAAAACACCTTTTGAGTTGTTTAAGTGTAGAAATCCCAATACTAGTCTGTCTCCTGGTTGGATGTTTTGGGGTAAAGGAGTAAAGGAAAAAATTATAATGCTTGGAGAGAAAGAGAAGAAAGGATGCAGAATAAAAATAAGGTTTCTTATGATTCAAGGAAAAGAGTAAAAGAAAGTGTAGTAGTAGTTGGTGATTTTGTTCGTGTGAAAGCTCCAGTTGGAGCTATGTCCTGGTCAAAGTATTCTACTCCCATGCGGGTGGTGAAATGTTTTAAGAATTCTGTCAAGTTGGAGAATGGGAAAATCTGGAATGTTAATCGTGTGGTGGTGGTCAATAAAAATACTTTTAATTCTGTTTCTGTTGAAAGTGGGTCTCCTGATTCCAATGAGTCAAATGTTTGCTGTAGAAAGGATTCTACTCGCATTAGGAAAATGCCATTATATCTCAGGGACTGTGTAAGTTAAAGAAGTGGCTTTATGTGTAACATGTTTTTTAATTTGATTTCCTTTTGCATTGTTCCTATTCGTGTTCTTCTTCTCATGCTTAGGTTGAGAGTTGATGCTTTGTTATAAGAAAGAAGATGTGTAGTGTCTTCTCTATCTTCATGACTTAAGGTTCTGTGGAACTTGGAATGCTATGCCTGTTGATGTTCCCTGGAAATCAGTTACTCGCTGGTAGCTGATGGATGGGGTGTTTGTTAATAAACCTCTTTGACATACATCAATCCTTGTATGTGTATGTTTGGAGAACCGTTATTATGCCTTCACTTAAAACTAAAGAAGTTATTTCAGATGCCAGTCACCACATTTTTTATATCACCATACAAATGAAATTTTAAAAGGTGCAAAAAGATTCAAAAGAGTTTTCAAAAAAATGTGGGCAGACAAGATGACCCCTGACGTGCGCACCACCAAACGAGCTCACTGGTTGGTACTCACCAGTTGTGCCCACTTTTATCATCATTGTTAGTAGTCATCTTGTCTCAGAAAATAAATGTGGTGTCCAAATCAAAAGAAAAGAATGAAATATGTGCTGTGAAGTGAAAAGATCACATCCCTGATACGACCCTTTTCATGCAAACCATTTCTTACTGGTGCAGTAAGAAACTGTTTGCATGAAAAGCAACTGCTTTTTAAACTTGAATGAGTGCACAGTTGAATAATAAAGTTGGTTCTGAGTAATGTGCACTTTTTTCAATTTTAACTACACAGGGTCGCATCGGGTCATTACATTGAAGGGAAAGGGGAGGGGAATGATGTTACCTTTTTGTTGGACACTGGTGCTACCCGTTCTACTGTGAGAACAGCAGACATCCCAAACCTACCCCTCTCAAGAGAAGCAATCCAGGTAGTGGGCATTTCTAATAAACAAATTAGGACCCCTGTCACAGAACCTATGGAAGTTTGTATTGGCAACTTCTGAGAAATGCACAAATTCGTAGTGTGCGATTCTAGCCCTGTAAACGTGCTAGGAAGAGATCTACTGTGCAAAATGAACTGCACAATCTTTTGTACACCAAACGGTGTTGAAATTCAGATTCCAGATGAAGACGGAGTGTATAAAATTATGCTAGCCAGACAAGAAGCAGAACTTAAAAAGATGTCTTAGAAGATTTACCAGGAAAACTAAAAACGTTTGTAAATCCTGATGTGTGGGATTTTTCAGGAAAAGAAGTAGGCCTAATAGCAGATGTCCATCTCATAAAAGTGACAGTGAAAGAACGTGCAGTTTACCCAAATATTCGACAGTACAAAATGAGTCCCGAAATAAAAGCAGGAGTTGCACAAGAAATAGGGCGTTTGGTTGAACAAGGCATTCTAGAAGAAATACTGAGCAGTCCTTGTAATTGACCTATAATTGGCATAAAGAAGCCAAACGGAAAGTACAGGGTGGTCCAAGACCTCCGAAAGGTTAATAAAATTGTTGTCCCATGTTGCCCAGTAGTACCAAATCCAGCTGTGATTTTGTATTAAATACCATGAGGATCAGGATGGTTCACTGTAATTGATTTATGCCATGCCTTCTTTTCCATCCCACTGCATCCAGATAGCAAGTTTTTATTTTCGTTCAAATTTGACGAGCATGTTTATGTTTGTAATCATGTTCCTCAGGGGTACACGGAAAGTCAATCCATTTTTAATCAGATTCTGAAAATGTGCCTTGAAACACTGGTGCTGCCCGGAAATTCTGTCCTGGTGCAGTATATCGATGACCTATTGTTGGCTTCGAGAACAAGATATGATTGATTCTATTGCATTGCTGAACCATTTAGCAAAAGGTGGACATAAACTGTCCCCAGAGAAATTGCAATACTGTACAACCTCAGTAAAGTATCCAGGACACCAGATAGAAAGAGGGGTCAGGAAAGTGCATCTGAAAGAATCAAAATAATTCAAAACATGAAACTACCCCAAACTCAGAAAGAAATCAGAATGTTTCTTGGAGTTGTAGGTTACTGCAGGCAGTGGATTGTGGGATTTGCAGTGCTTGCAAAGCAATTGATTCAAATGACAAAGAAGCGAGCAAAGGACCGAGTTGAGTGGGACGATGAAAGCAAGACTGCTTTCTTGAAACTGCGTAACAGTCTATGTGAAGATCCAGCATTAGGAATGCCAGATTATTCAAAAGAATTTGCACTATTTTGTGACACGAGAGACAATTGCGCTCTTTCAGTCTTCACCCAGACCCATGGGTTAATGCGATGACCTGTGGCATATTTTTCTTCAACATTGGACCCAGTGGCATCTGCACTGCCAGGTTGTCTAAAAGCAGTAGCTGCAACATGCATGAGTCTTGAGCAAAGTGAATCCATTGTCATGGGACATCCTGTAAAAGTGTATGTTCCACATTCAGTCGTGATTCTGAAAACCAGAACACATACTCAGCACCTAACACCTAGTCGGATGACTAAATATGAAAGAATTATCCTTGGTTCAGAAAATGTGACAATAATGAGATGCACTATTCTAAATCCAGCGACCTTATTACCAGATTCTCACTTTGAGGAAGTGAGAGAGGAAGTCGAACATGACTCTATTGACTTAACTGAATTCAGTACTAAACCTCGCGCAGACATACAGGAAGAACCTTTAAAAGACCCAGAGCATGAGTTATTTGTAGATGGCTCTTGTATGCGCCATGAGGAAGGAGGACTAAGTGCTGCTTTTGCTGTATGCACACTATCTAATATAGTCGAAGCATCCTATTTACCAGGAGTCAAGTCTGCACAAGTAGCCGAATCGATTGCTTTAATAAAAGCGTGCAAAATTGGGAAAAATTGGAGAGTAACCATTTACACTGATAGCCAGTATGGTTACGGGGTTGTGCATGACTTTGGCCAATTATGGATGCAAAGGGAGTTCATGACTTCTTCAGAAATTCCTATTAAAAATTGACAATTTGTAAAAGAATTACTTGAAGCAACTCAATTACCTAAAGAATTGTCCGTGGTCAAGTGTGCTGCTCACCAGTCTGGACATGACAAAGTGACAGCTGGTAATCAATATGCTGACCAAGTGGCCCAACATTGTGCCAAGTATAAAATGGCAATAAACAAGAAAATTGAAGCATGTAGAAACAGCTGCCAACTTATGCTATTAAGAGATGTGAATATATGGGAGGAAGTGAGAGATTTACAAGGTGAAGCAGAGCCCAAAGAAACGGAAGACTGGCAGAAAATAGGGTGTCAGGCAAGACCTGAAGATGTCATAATAGTATACCTAGATGGGATGAGGAAAATGAAATTTTGCCTGACCAGGATGCCCCCTACGTATACCCTATGTTACATGTATGTGCATGTCACCCATGCATATTTCTCTTAGTGGCCTGAATCACAAGGCCTCTGCAATCACGTCCTGCATTAAGGTGCCTGTCATCAAGTTTCCCAAACGTTAAGCTAACATGAAGGCCCATGTATTTGCATTGTGCACTTTTAAATAAATATCGTAATGAACCCTTTTTGTGGTTCAGCCTGAGCCACTTTCTGAATTAAGGGTTTTTCATGGCTCAGACACTCTGAAAGCTACAGTTACGTATCCCTGACCTCGCATACTTCTAGCTCAGCCGAAAAGGGCCCAGCAAGGGTTGCCAAGACAGTGTTTTGCAAAATAGTTATCTGCTTGTTGTACAGAATCACATTCCTGCCCGGTTAACAAGAATAAACAGAAGCCGTCCGTAGAGATAGAGACCTAGCCTTCCTGTCTCCGTTTAAATGTAATTACAGTACTTGCATCTGAAGAAAGCTCACAGCCCCCATGCAATGCACAAAGAAATATATGCCCTTTCTGTCTTTTAGTGATGAGCAACCTTTGCTTCAGATAATACATCCCCGACTCAAGATATCAGATAGTACCAGATGTGCTGGTCGCCCTGACACTGAAGGTTCTCTACTAGACTTAAAGTCAGCTCTCCTCCCAGTTACACGTCAATTGCACGTCATGATCCAGTTGCGTGCACAAGTAGGGCAAAGTTCCAGCCTGCCATGTAACTCCTCCTCTATGTAGCCACCCACCTATGACCCACCTATCACACACCTATGACTCATCAAATGTACACCCTCATGCACGCCCACATGCTCTTATCTCTTTCTTTCTTGCTCTGCCTCGAGCGTTCCTCCCTATGTACAAGGAGAAATGTATATATATGATTTTCAGAGATTAATTGTTAGACGACCCTTCCTGAACCCCAGTGGTGAAGGAACAGATTCTCCCTTAACTCGAGTTATTGGAATAAAGCCCTTTTAACTTGGACACCACGGACTCTCTGCCTCTCATTTGATACATGCTAATTGTTAATGCCTAGAAATTATGCAAGGGTAATATTTTATTTACCACATTAATCTGGCGCCCGAATACAGGGACTATCCCTTTCCCCACGCGCCGGTGATGTAGGTACAGCTCTTGCCCCCTTCTACAGCCGTGACGGACTTCAAAGTGCGCACCAGCGGGACTTCCTGCTTACTCCCTCAGGCCCACGGAGGAGACGGACTGCGACCAGGTGTCCACACGAGGCGGTGAGGATTGCGGATCATCCCAACCAGAGCCCACCCGTGAGAGAGCAAGGTCCGAGGTTTCCGAGGCCCACCAGTTCCAAGGCGCAGGCGTAGTAGTAGCAGTATCGAGTTTCCGAGGCCTTCAAGTTTCAAGTTCTGTTTCCCGGTGAGTACCACTATGGGGGATGCATCAAGTTCAAGACGGGTTCATTTTATATGAACACGGTAAAGACGGGTCCACGGTAACACGTGGGCACGGTAAAGACGGGTCCACGGTAACACGTGGGCACGGTAAAGACGGGTTCACGTTATTCGTGAAAACGGTAAAGACGGGTTCGTTCACACAAGCACGGTCAAGACGGGTCCATGGTAAAACGTGGGCACGGTAAAGACGTGTCTCATTTTTGAGACCGGTATGGTTGTACTGTATTCCAGTGCATATAGTTTTTCAAGTACATGTTTAGTTCTCTGTATTGGTTTAGATCATGTTTGTTTTAATGTTATGATGTTTTAGTGTGAATGATTGTTGATTGTTTCAGTCTATTTTTGTGTATTGTATTTCCATTGTGTTGGTTTCAACATGCCACTGTTTTCAAAATTGCGTCAGATAGGGACCAGAAAAGGTATACTAGAAGAGTCAGTTAACATCCCGCCCAGAGACACACCTGGTCATTATATGTATAATAAGCATGGGTTAGACGCCATTTTGTTTTTGGATTTCTGGGTAGACTATACAAAGGACTTGGAGGAGAAATATAGATGGCCTATCTCGGGAACATGGGATCCTGAATGCATTATGAGAGTAGAGGAAGCGCTATGGAAAAAGAAGTCAAGACCCTCTCAGAAAGATGCCATTGAATTGTGGCGCAAAGAGTCACATAGGAGGATAGAGAAAGAATTGAATAAAGCAGATAGAACTAGACAAGCAGGGGAAAAAGCCAAAGAAAAAGAACTACGGGAGGAGGGGGAACGGGTCATTACAGAACAGACTGACAGAGAAAGAAATGCCGTCATTACTGGTATTTATCCCGTCCTGTCAGAAGAACTAGCTAGAGTGACCACCTCAGAAACACCCAGTAGGTCACGAACGCCACCACCTGTACCATTTAGAGTATGTAGAGTAAAGCCGACAGCATCAGAGGCTTTTATTTTTATAGTCTTTATTTCCTCCTATCTAGAAGAGCCCGCACCAGACTACGTAAACGCAGATTTCCCTCTGCCCCCATCGGCCAGATAAGTTTACTGTGGAGTTCCTTGTAAATAGCTCCTTGTAAATATGGTTTATGAAGAGCATGTAATTATTATGACTTGTTGAGTTTCTTGTGAATATGGCTTGTGAATAGCGCCATGTGGTTATGGTTTGTGCAGAGCATGTTATCATTACGTTAGGCAGGAGAGAGCTGGATCTCTTTCAAGTGCTTGAAGAAAAGGTTTTGAAGATGTGCGTACGTGTTATGTGATAACGTGGAGAAAGGAGTTCATGACTTTCCCATGTACTGCAGTCATTGGGGAATGATTGTGCTTCAGCTGCCAAAGGGTTAATATCTTGTATTGAGAAGGCAGTATTTGTTTTAACATGCTGTTTAACATGCATGGTTATGTGAGCTGACATTAAAAGTCAGGGAGTGGTTAGATGAATGATGGTTCGATTTAACATTTTTCATTGGTTGCTGGGTCTGCCTATGTGCTTTGTCAGCTTGCTGACTGAATTGGTAACATCTTGCATGGAGAGTAAAGAAGTGTTCATTCTTGGAACACTTGATTTAATGTGTTTGACTCAGAGGTCGGTAAGTTGTAAATAAACCAATAAATAAACCAGTCGAATTGAGATAAGGGTTTGCACGGAGGGTGCTTTAATGTTTTCACGGTTGAGAAGAAAATATAAAACAGACCCATCATAGAATGTGCTTTTAATTAGTGTAATGCAACCGTGTGCTTTTTTAAAATAGAAATGTGTTCTACAAAATATACATTATTTTTCCCAATGCAAGCTGCCCTTTAGAATAGCGTGTGACAGTTAATCCACTCAATTAGGAAACATGTTTTTTTTTAAAAAGATGAATCTGGCCCTTTTAATAGGTAGAATAGAAGAGCTTGCACACTTGATTATGAAAATCTAGGTTATGCAATGCAAAATTATGGTGTTTCACATGTTATTTTCAAAAAGTAAAATGTGGTGTGTTTCCATGCCATGTTGTTCTGTTTCTTTTTTCCTTTGCAGCTAGTATCAATATTTTATGATATAATTATTTTAAAATGCTAGCATGTGTCTAAACTACGAAATAAAAAAAAATAAGTCCTTATTAATTACTGATTTTAGGATGCTTTTTATCACGTTTTAAAATTGCTTCAGTTAAGTTAGAGAATGTTGGTTAGCCCTGTGGCCTGGGTACAGATATGTTTTGAATTACACAGAATGTGTTTTTCGACCTTGAGGTGGCCTGGCTCCCAGGGAAAGATATTTTGTGAAGGGAGGGCTTTTCCCTCTTGGAGAGCCGAGCAGTGCCTGTCTTGTTGTTATTGGCCATACTCCAATTCCTTTCCGCGGAAGAAATGTTTATATAAGGTGGGGGTCAAGTTGCTCTTCCTTACAGTCAACACTGGAAGCTTCATTGACTTCATGAAAGTGCATGCTTGCAAATGAATAGTTTTTCCCTCGTAGTGTAAACAGAATAATTGGCAGGAGTTTCGCTCTTGCAATGAGTCCTAGCATTTACAGTCAAGCATTAGAAAGACAGCTGGACAGTATTTACATGCCTTCCAACACAGCACTGATACAGTATATAGATGACATCCTGATTGCAACACGATCTGAACCAGACTGCGAAAATGCATCACTGACAGTTTTACACTTTCTGACAGACAAGGGGCACAAAGTGTCCCCTTCAAAGCTGCAATTCTGTGAAAAGCAAGTGGTGTACCTTGGACACTTGCTTTCCAAGGAGGGTGGACAGCTAACACAACCTTTCACAGCCAAAGACACAAAAGGAAGTACGTGCCTTTATTGGCCTCACTTCATACTGCAGGCAATGGATTCCCCAGTATGCCTTTCTAGCCAAACCACTCATACAATTGACAACTCAGGAAGCAGCGTCTTCGTCTGTCCTCCCTTGGACACAAGAACATACCTTGGCATTTGAGGAATTAAAAAGAGCATTATGTCAAGCGCCAGTTTTAGCGACTCCATGTTACAGTAAACCTTTTATGCTTTTCGTAACTGAACGAGATGGAACAGCGTTATCTGTCCTCACACAAGATCAAGCAGGAAAACACAAGCCGTGTGCTAGTACACTAGATCCAGTGGGCCCAGGCTCTGCCTGCGTGCCTGAAATCAGTTGCAGCAACAGCCCTAGCCATAAGACAAAGTGACTCAATAGTGTTGGGACACCCTCTGACAGTACAAGTACCACATGCAGTAGAGGTTCTCTTAAACAGGACACAGACACAACACTTGGCTGTAGCGAGACTGACAGGATATGAACTGACATTATTTCAGCCACACATAGAGATCAGACGTTGTAATATTCTGAACCCTGCAACACTTTTGCCCTCAAGTACAGTAAATGCACCACCACATGACTGTGTGGAAGTAATGAATATAGTGACGAAACCAAGACAAGACCTGACAGATATTGCACTCCCAGACCCTGACCTGATACTCTATGTAGATGGATCATGCATGAGAACGAGTGCAGGAGAGTTAGTAGCAGCATGGTCCGCTTATTCAAGCCCTGTTAGAAGCAATACATTTACCTACAGCCATTTCTATCCTGAAATGCAAAGCTCATACCAAAGTTACAGACATCATTTCCCAGGGTAATGACCTGGCAGACCGAACAGCTAAACTCACAGCCCAGACACCAACAGACACGACAAGGACAGAGGTACCATTACTGACAAAATGCATGACAGTCAGGGATCCTTCTCAAGATGTACTAGACATACAGACACATGCCGCTACAGATGAGATAAAGAAATGGACTGAACAAGGAGGGGTCCAGACTGACCAAGGTTGGATGACTAAGGGAAAAGGTACATGGTTTCTTCCAGATTCCATGGTACAAGTAATCATAAACACAGCACATAGTCCAGCACACTTGGGAGAGAAGGCAATGTTAGACAGCTTACAGAACATCTGGTGTAACAAGCACATGCGTGCAGCAGCGAAACAGAAAGTACGAACATGTATGATCTGTTGCCAGTCCAATCCAGGTAAAGGCATTCCGGTGGAACAAGGCGGATTTCATCCTCCTGACCACCCATTTGAGGTCCTCCAGATGGATTATATCCAAATGGACAGATGTAAAGGTTACAAGTATGTCTTAGTAGTAGTGTGTGCACTATCTAGATGGACAGAAGCATATCCAGTTCCAGAGTATACTGCTGTGACAACAGCCAGGCAATTGGTGCGCGAGTTCTTCCCCAGATATTGCCCCGTGTCATCTATTCAGATAACGGGCAGCCATTTTCCTCTGAATTAATGAAACAAGTGTCTCTTCTGTTGGGTTATAATTGGAAGTTCCATTGTGTAAGACACCCCGAAGCAGCAGGCCTTGTAGAAAGACATAACCAGACAATCAAAACGAAACTAGCTAAGATATGTGCAGAAAAAGGCGTGGATTGGATGGTAGCCTTGCCGGTTGCCCTCTTTTACATGCGTATGGTAGCTCATTCCAGAACAGGCCTATCTCCGTACGAAGTGGTTTTCGGTAGACCGCCAAATATGTGGGGTACGCCTATGCCAAAGAAAATTACTGATGTTGACAGTAACATGCTGACAGATTACCTGGCTTCCTTGATGTCTGCACTACTTTCTTGTCGTTCACAGGTTGCCACCGCCTTCCCTGACAACACCCAGGTCAAGGAGCATGCCATATCACCAGGCGATTTTACCCTCATCCGGAATTTTGACCGATCAAGCCCCCTTGAGCCGCGTTGGAAGACACCGAAGTTGGTGCTACTGACCACGAGGTCCGCCGTGAAAGTGGAAGGACGCAAGGGGTGGATCCACGCGCAGCATTGAAAAAAAATATCTTGGACAATCTGGAACATTAAAGACTATAAACAATACAGACAATAAGGACAATACAGACTTTGTGCCGCCTTTGCTAGAAAAGACTCCACAGCAGGAGTATAAATCTAAGTTAAGATCTAGTAAGTCAGACGTAGTTTAATTGTCTAAGTCCACTCGGTGGTGAATCGGTTAGACTAGATTTCTGACATGTATAAGATCACAGACAAGAATAGCAAGAAAACCCAAATGAAAGCTAAGTACTGCAAGCTATTACGCAGTAGATGTATAGTTTCCTTGATTATTCTTTTTCTTCTATGCATTGTTATAATATGTATCAGTTTAATACTACATGTTTTCTTTCCTCCTATCTCCTCACATGTACACTCTTCTAGTAACAGCACCGCAGAGCACACATTTAGTGAATTGCCACCTCATGAACTGTCATATCGACTTGCACTACGTAACAATACATTTATTCGTATGTTACACCATTCTCACCAGACCAGCAATGCAACTGACTGCTGGGTATGTGGCCAACTGCCCCCTTATCAGAAAACGAAGGGAGTTCTGCCATTCTATCCTTTACCGTTCTCACACAATGGTTCATGTGGAGCATGGTTTGCTTTAATGACCTCAATAGATAGAAAGTACATAGCTTATCCAGGTGGCTGGATATATGGAAACTTGAATAAAGTAATGAATAAGGCATGTTTCCCAGACGAAAAAGGGTTTCCCCAAAGGAAAGGAACTGATCTAGAAAATGAAGAGTATGAGCAGGGAAATGCATCCGTTAACTTTATAATGTTAAATGTTCAGCCCAAGCAAAATACAGGTCCACCGTTTATTTCAGTCCTGCCAGCAAAAGGTGATTTATGTGTCAGAAAGAAGGGCTCAGTACTCATGGGACACAGCGAGTGTAACGCTGTGGTAGAGTTTAACGATAAAGGACAGTCTTCTTTCAAAACATCACGCCATACTTATTTCATTTGCGGTCAGACAGCCTATGTACATCTGCCCTTAGACTGGGGTGGGACATGTTATATAGCGTTCCTGCTTCCACCCGTTTTTCTGGCCCCATCCAATTATCATAGAGATTCACGACTAGAACATGTTAGACAAAAGAGGGAGACAGATACCTCAGGGATTGATCAGACTGAAACAGCTTGGGAGCAATATACAGATTTCAACAAAGGATTCTTTTTCTTCATAGGTCCCGTCCAAAACAGTAAACTGATACGCAAGTTAACAAGGACTCTTGAAGGAGTAGTGAATGTGACTGCATCTGCCCTGGCGAACTTGACCCAGGAACAGTCTGCTATTAGACTTGTCGTTCTTCAAAATCGCCTCGTTCTAGACGTCATCTTGGCGGATAGGGGCGGAGCCTGTAGAGTGATTGGCTCCACTTGCTGCATTTTCATCCCAAATAACGCGCCATCTGTGTACGCAGCAATAACAAGACTCCACAAGATTGCTCATGATATACATCAAGACCCAGGCACATGGACTTTGTCCAGTTGGCTCTGGGGTGTAATATCGGCATGGGGATGGAAAGTGGTGTCGTTCCTAGGACTTATACTACTTATAATATTTGGTTGCTGTCTCTGTCTGCAGTGTGGCCCGGCCATTTGCGGCCTGTGTGCAACTGCATGTGTTCCACATCCACGTATACAAAGGATTAAAGACGAACAAATGATGCTGTATGATCAAATATACGGTCTCATGAATATAGATGTATCCTGAAGGGTAATGTAGGGGACAAGGAGGGAATGAGGAAAATGAAATTTTGCCTGACCAGGATGCCCCCTACGTATACCCTATGTTACATGTATGTGCATGTCACCCATGCATATTTCTCTTAGTGGCCTGAATCACAAGGCCTCTGCAATCACGTCCTGCATTTAGGTGCCTGTCATCAAGTTTCCCAAACGTTAAGCTAACATGAAGGCCCATGTATTTGCATTGTGCACTTTAAAATAAATATCGTAATGAACCCTTTTTGTGGTTCAGCCTGAGCCACTTTCTGAATTAAGGGTTTTTCATGGCTCAGACACTCTGAAAGCTACAGTTATGTATCCCTGACCTCGCATACTTCTAGCTCAGCCGAAAAGGGCCCAGCAAGGGTTGCCAAGACAGTGTTTTGCAAAATAGTTATCTGCTTGTTGTACAGAATCACATTCCTGCCCGGTTAACAAGAATAAACAGAAGCCGTCCGTAGAGATAGAGACCTAGCCTTCCTGTCTCCGTTTAAATGTAATTACAGTACTTGCATCTGAAGAAAGCTCACAGCCCCCATGCAATGCACAAAGAAATATATGCCCTTTCTGTCTTTTAGTGATGAGCAACCTTTGCTTCAGATAATACATCCCCGACTCAAGATATCAGATAGTACCAGATGTGCTGGTCGCCCTGACACTGAAGGTTCTCTACTAGACTTAAAGTCAGCTCTCCTCCCAGTTACACGTCAATTGCACGTCATGATCCAGTTGCGTGCACAAGTAGGGCATTCTAGCCTGCCATGTAACTCCTCCTCTATGTAGCCACCCACCTATGACCCACCTATCACACACCTATGACTCATCAAATGTACACCCTCATGCACGCCCACATGCTCTTATCTCTTTCTTTCTTGCTCTGCCTCGAGCGTTCCTCCCTATGTACAAGGAGAAATGTATATATATGATTTTCAGAGATTAATTGTTAGAAGACCCTTCCTGAACCCCAGTGGTGAAGGAACAGATTCTCCCTTAACTCGAGTTATTGGAATAAAGCCCTTTTAACTTGGACACCACGGACTCTCTGCCTCTCATTTGATACATGCTAATTGTTAATGCCTAGAAATTATGCAAGGGTAATATTTTATTTACCACAGGGAGACCAGTGTTACCTGACTGTATGCTTGCACCAATGGCTAAAATGTACCATGGGGACATACACATAGGGAGAGATGCTATGGGGAGGTTGTTTGGAAGGGACTGGTTCAATGCGAAGTTCAGGAACATAGCAGAGAGTCTTTGCCAGAGATGCATAACATGTCAGCGATTAAACCCTGGTAAGAAAACTGTAGTGTGTCCTGGGAAAATTGGGAAAGCAGAAGGCCCCTTTATTAGATTGCAAATTGACTTCATTCAGTTAGCTGCTTGTCGAGGATTAAAGTATGTCTTGGTCATTGTTTGCCTATTTTCAAAATGGGTGGAAGCATACCCTACCCGCAGGAATGACAGCTCAACTGTAGCCAAACCCTTCTTAAGAGAGCTCATTTCTAGGTTTGGTTTTCCAGTAACGATTGAGTGAGACCGAGGAAGACATTTTAATAATGAAATTATTAGTCTGATCTGTGAAACATTCAAAATTGAGCAAAAGCTGCACTGTGCATACCACCCAGAGGCATCTAGAGTGGTAGAACAATTGAATGGCACAATTAAAGCAAGATTGGGAAAGATGTGTGAATCTACCCAAATGGAATGACCTGATGCTTTACCTTTTGTCCTGATGGGACTCAGAAGCATACCAGACAAGAAAACAGGTGTGAGTCCCATGAGATACTCATGGGAAGGGAACTGAGGCAAGCATGTGTGCCAGGACATCAGCTGTTAACTAGATCTGATGATTTAGTGTTGGAGTACTGCAAAGAGTTGGCTGACCAAGTGCGTTCTATCTCTCACCAGGTTGGGGAAGTCGCTGTAGCCAGACATTCAACTGCAGCACATGATTTGAATCCTGGAGATTGGGTAGTGATAAAAAATTACAACTGGGAATCTTGCCTAGGTCAAAGGTGGGGAGAGCCACACCAAGTGATATTGGTCACCACCACAGCTTTAAAGTGCAAGGGAATCCTCAACTGGATACACACAAGTCATACTAAAAGGGTACCAGAGCCTGACGAAGTTGAGGCTGAAGGTTGTGCAGCTGAAGGATCTCAAGAAGTTGATTCTGAAGTAGTTGACGAAGAGCAACCGAGCACCAGTCTGGATGAATGGATCCCAGTGGTTGACATACCTGAAATCAGAGTGAGAACAAGAAGCCAAACATATTTAGATAGTCAGACTGATAGTGAGGACGAGATAGGTATAGAAGAACGTACTCAGATTACAGATATCCAAGCTAATGGTAATTGTGAGGAGGACTAGATGAGGAAAGAGCAATACACTCAGACCAACGAAACCCCTACCAGAACTCCATTGTCTGAAAACTACAAAAATAATTTGTGTAAATACATGCTGTAGGATATGCATATGCACTGTATGGATAGTACTTGTAGTATGGCTAGGACTGATAATAGTAATACCATACTTGATGGCTGCTAAGCAAAATGACACTAGTATACACGGAAAGATAGCGCACCACAAGCAAGATAGAGTAGACTTAGAAGCACCAGATGAGATAGAACTACATCACTTTAGAAACAGAAATGAAACTGATATGAATGTATTTGCTACTCTATTAGTACATTATGTAGAGACTATGCAGATTAGTGATTGTTATGTCTGTATGAAATTATCCACTTCTGTAGCTGAAGGTGTTATTTACCATCATTTACCCTTGACCTATGGTATTTCCTGTAGCATATGAATTAGTCTGTTCTATAAAACTGGGAGGTTCCAGTATTACTATTCTAACATATATGTAATTTTCTCTGAAATTCCTATTCGTAGAAGAATGAATCTTGTCCTTAGTTGTAAAAACTCACAATTCATGGGTGAATTTTATCTAACAATGAAATCAATAGATATAGCTGATGTACACAAAGACAATTTAACTTGTAGATTACACGAGGAGGAGAAAGTATTTTTAAATTTAGTAGAGAAAAGGAGACAGGATTTCCATAGAAAAGCAACTGAAACGAAACCCCAAATACCGAAATGGGCGGAAAGAGAGGAATTTATGGCAACTGGCAAACCTCATGCTGCTATGTCTTTGGACTTTGAAAAGAAGGGGAAAATCTGTCTACATAGAAAGAAAACTGAGTATAACAATGTATTCATCGGTTCCAGTGAATGTGAACACAATTTCTTCATAATTGGGGGTTGGGGACTAAAAGGGGTAAATGATCCAATATTTCCTGGAGTTTATTATATTTGTGGGAACAAAGCTTACTTTAAGCTGCCTGATCATTGGTATGGGAGTTGCTATTTCGAAATAGTATTCCCAAAGGTATACCATGTAAAAAGAATCACTGGAAGCAATGAACATGAAAATGAACTAACACAATATAAAAGAGCTAGTTTTGCAGAAATTGTGGGTGATATATTTAGTGCATTGATACTTCAGTGGGAGTAGTTCTGAATACTCAAAGAATCTATAAATTGTCTACAGTGGTGGATCGCTTATCGACTGACACTGCTGGAGGATTCTTATTGATCAACACCGAATTGGTTGCGATCAGATCAATGGTTTTGCAAAATCGACTTGCTCTTGACATATTATTAGCAAAAGAGGGCGGAGTCTGTAGAATGTTGAAAGCGCAACATTGTTGCACTTACATACCTGATAAAAGTGTTGACATCAGAAGGTATGTAAGGAACATTACTCATTTGGAAGAAGAATTGAAACCACTGGAAGTTGATAGTGCATGGGAGAGACTCACTGATGGTCTCTGTTCTGTTGGTAATTGGATTTCTAATGTAGGTAGAAGTATTGTAGGTAAAGTACTGATGCCAATAATGGGAATATTACTAATAATATTGGTAATGATTTGGTGCAAATGGTGCAGAAATAGAAAAAGATATACAGTAAATGAGAAAAAGAAGAAAAGAAAATTAGATGAAATTCAAATGGAAGTTTTAAAGGGGTACATATTTAAGAGAATGAAAGTTAACCAGAATAAAAGTGAAAAGAAAACTCCCAAAGTAATTGAAGAAATTGAACTGGGAGAGTGATGAAGTTGGCATTGGTTCCTTAATTTGTGATGATATGAAATATCATCAAAGAGGGGATTGATGGAGCAAGGTTTCACAGATACTGAAACTTGCTTGTATTCAACCCTCTCAAAATAACCAATAATTAATTAACCAACACGTTTTGTTTACTAAAATGTGCATTTTCACGACATTTCTAGTATCTAGGGGAAGCTTGACAATGTGCTTTTACTAACATTAACCCGAGTGTCTTAAAATGGCCTGCGAAAACGCGGTAACTTTACAGCACATGCGTCCGCCACATCTACGTGGTGTGTCGTCTTTCTGCTTTGGAGGGAATTTATCGCTTCTGCGTACTAGTGCCAAAAATGGCCACTTTAAATCTCACATGCTAACGCTTATGCTGCAGCTTGTACTAAGCTTGTTCATTCTGCTTAACTATTAATGCAAAAGTTAAAATTAAGTAATGGGGTTAGATTAGAGAAAAGTGGTATATAGTGCATTCATTTAATGTTGCATTCTAATATGTTTTTCTTTGACTTTGTTACTAGCTCGTATTTGGGCCTGAGGAGTGTCTTGAATCGCCATTTTGAATGTGTACTGCACATGTGCCGGAAGAAATGAGAGACCTCGAACTGTGGCATTGAAACTGTGCCAGGGATTGTCTTACCCGCGATGCACCTGAGAACCTCACCCAATGACCTGGGAAAGGAAGAAGACTGACAAAATGTTTCAATATTGTATGCTAAAATGAAATAATATTGGTGGGCGGAATGAAGTCATGAGAAATAAATTATGGGTGGGAACTTGATCAATTCAAGTCAATTGAGATGACCTCGTCTTAGTATGTGTGATGACCTCTCCTCATCTTTCCAACCAATCACTGAAGGGGAACACATAGATTTGCAACATTTAGGGGTGGTATTTTGCCCTCGAAAAGGTATAACTAAGGTAGGTTTAGATGGAGAAATTGTCCGACTTTTCCGAGTAGCTGACCTGTCACTGACCCAACGACTGCTATAGGAGATCGAGAGCAGAGGTGCTGGCGGAGCACTCTGTCAGAAGACTCGAGGTGTTGGTTATCGATTGCCCAGTCGGGGTACTAATTGGCTTTCCCGAGAGAAAGGTGTGTGATGCTGTTGTTGTACTTAGATGAGGTCACCTGTCCTGAAATGCACCTGTCTTGTCCCATGGGCACTTGATTAGCCTGGAGCCTGGTCCATATTTTTCCCCAGGCTGTGGCTAGGGTTGGTCATTGCACCATTCTAGGTAAATATAATCCATGTGGTATGTCCTTGTGCTATTTCCCCTTTTCACCCTTCCCAGGTACCAATGTTTAAAGGTGTTACTGTGATTTCTTACAAACTTTATGTTCTACTGGTTATATTCTTGCTTGTAAAATTCATGGTCACGAGATTGTGGCCTTTTTCATTTTGACTCAGAATATCTTTAACACATACAAGTTTTAAAACTTTCCCCGAGTCTGTGGTTATTACAGGAAAAACGTAAATGTGTTTAAATATTGCCTGTTTATGCTAACTCCCTCTTCAATCCCCAGGACTTATAGCAAAGGTGACAAGGATTGGTAAGTCATGGTTTACAGGTATAAGTCCTGAAAGGACTCAAAGTACTGATAGGTGATGAATTATTAATTAGTTAGGCAGGACTGCTAGTTCAAAGTGTGAATGTTAATTGGGCCCAGGTGAGTATGGTAAAATTGAGCTAGTTGGTCCCTGCGCACTCTATCACTTCTCAATCCAAATACCTGACTAACATATCCACCACTCAAATTACTTTCATATTGCACTATACTAATTCACCACTAATCCTTATGGATTCCGGAGTAGCGTACTACTTACCAAGAAAGTGCTTCAAAACCCCATTAGGGATAACAAGCGCTATTTAAATGCCGACCTTTTTTCCCTCTTCTATCCCTCTGCTTTCCTACTCAATCCAAATAACTGACTAATATCCACCACTCACATTACTTTCATATTCCACTATACTAATTCACCACTAATCCTTTATGGTTCCAGAGTAGTGTGCTACTCGCTGAAAAAAGTGCTTAAACACCTCATCAGGGGGTCTATAAATGCAAACCATTTCATCCTCTTCTATCCCTTCGCTATCCTTCTGAATCCAAATTACTGACTAACCTATCCACCACTCAAATTGCTTTCGTATTTAACTATATTAATTTAACGCTAATCCGTTATGGGTTCCGCAGTAGCGTGCTACTCGCCAAAAAAGCGCTTTGACACCTCGTCAGAGGTAGTAAGCGATATATAAATGCAATTACAATACAATACAATTAATGTATTAAGATTGAATTTACGCTGGAAAAAGTAAAACATTATATTTGAAGTTACTGTCTGAGCCGTTGCCAAAAAAAACTGCTTAATTCTTAATTGGGAGGGCCTCGCCACCCAAAATAGCCCTCAATTCCACATCAGTGGAAAAAGACATGCCTGCTTTCAACCACTGTAGGTTGGCAGCATTTATTACAACTCAGGGCGTTTTAAGTCTCTTCTCCCTGCTTTTTTAGGTCGAGCATGGGCAGCGCATGATGAGCTGTGAGGCATGCTGTATTGGATGATGGCTTTAAAGCCCTGATCACTCTCTGTCCATTTTTTAATTGGCGTATGTTATTGTCCGTCATAAACGCTAGCTTTCAATTCCTTATTGGGCGTGTTAGTCCCTCCTTGGTAACGCCCTGTTTGCATTTGCTACCTCCCATAATGACTGGACCTTTTAATTGTCTTTTTACACAGTCTGCTTTATCTTGGCTGTGAGCACTATGTTGTTTAACCGCTTCGATGCGGTGGACATTCCGCCGCGGTGCGGAAAAAAACAATGCTTGTGCCAGCCAGCGGCCGTCCTCCGCACACGCATACTGTGATGTCGGACGGCCGTCCGTCCGACGCATGGAAAAGGTTAATGATTTGCCCCTATTCCACCCACTATGTCGCAGCATGTCGCCTGCTTTTATTTTATTTACTAATGGCGGTCTGCCTTAACTGTAGAGGCCACGTTTTTTCTTTATTTTAACAGCACGGTCCGCTTTAAGTATGGCTACCGCGCTTACATATTTATTGATTTTGTTTGTTTACAAGCACCCTGGCACCCCTTTCTTTAGACCAGTGGTCGAAGTGGGGGAAAAAAAGTAGGGGAACTGTGGGTGGAGAATCAGGGGGCGGGAATAACTGAAGATTGAATTAGTGGGCGGGGTCAGGGGCGTGGCTAGAAATAGCAAAACATACCAATTTTTAGTACGTTTAGCAATTCACTGACCAGTTACAGCTTATAACGTTATTTAATTAAAACAATGGATAAACATGTTTGAGGTTTAATTCAGGAAAAAGCAAACACTCATAGGGAATACAGGTTTATGTAAAGCGTGTGAAATATAACCAGGAACAACATGTTACCTTAATGCTTTTACTCAATGTTCAGAAATCCAAGATTATTTTTTGTCTCAAACATTGAGGTCATGAATACAGGGCTCCTCCTGTACACATGTGTTAAGCAGGGCTCAGAGGAGAAAGGAACTCTTCATGAGAATCTAGACTCACAGAAACCCACAAAGGCTCCTTCATATTCATGTCGCCAGCCAGCTGCTCAATCATAATATAGCAAAAAGAACAACTGAATGCAGAACAATATCACACATTCACCCCAGTACATAGATCTGGGCCTAAATCCATTGTTTCTTTGCTCACCATGCCATTCCAGTTTGGACCCAGCCATATGCAAATCAGTCTAGATTCTGCACCCAATGGGAACAGTCCTGCCCCCTCCCTTCTCCTGCCCCCGTCACCGCTCCTGCCCCCGTCACTTCTCCTCCCCCCGTCACTTCTCCTCCCCCCATCACTTCTCCTGCCCCATCACTTCTCCTGCCCCCGTCACTTCTCCTGCCCCGTCACTTCTCCTGTCCCTTCACTTCTCCTGTCCCCGTCACTTCTCCTGTCCCCGTCACTTCTCCTGTCCCCTTCACTTCTCCTGTCCCCTTCACTTCTCCTTCTCCTGTCCCTTCACTTCTCCTGTCCCTTCACTTCTCCTGTCCCTTCACTTCTCCTGCCCCGTCACTTCTCCTGCCCCGTCACTTCTCCTGCCCCGTCACTTCTCCTGCCCCGTCACTTCTCCTGCCCCGTCACTTCTCCTGCCCCATCACTTCTCCTGCCCCATCACTTCTCCTTCTCCTGTCCCGTCACTTTTCCTTCTCCTGTCCCGTCACTTCTCCTCCCGTTCCGTCACTTCTCCTTCTCCTGTCCCGTCACTTCTCCTTCTCCTGTCCCGTCACTTCTCCTTCTCCTGTCCCGTCACTTCTCCTGTCCCGTCACTTCTCCTGTCCCTTCACTTCTCCTTCTCCTGTCCCGTCACTTCTCCTGTCCGTCACTTCTCCATTCCCATCACTTCTCCTGTCCCGTCACTTCTCCTGTCCCGTCACTTCTCCTTCTCCTGGTCCCTTCACTTCTCCTTCTCCTGTCCCGTCACTTCTCCTTCTCCTGTCCCATCACTTCTCCTTCTCCTGTCCCGTCACTTCTCCTTCTCCTGTCCCGTCACTTCTCCTTCTCCTGTTCCGTCACTTCTCCTTCTCCTGTTCCGTCACTTCTCCTTCTCCTGTCCCGTCACTTCTCCTGTCCCTTCACTTCTCCTGTCCCTTCACTTCTCCTGTCCCCGTCACTTCTCCTGCCCCCGTCACTTCTCCTGCCCCCGTCACTTTTCCTGTCCCGTCACTTCTCCTGTCCCGTCACTTCTCCCGTCACTTCTCCGTCTCCTGTCCCGTCACTTCTCCGTCTCCTGTCCCGTCACTTCTCCTTCTCCTGTCCCTTCACTTCTCCTGTCCCCTGTCCCTTCACTTCTCCTGTCCCCGTCACTTCTCCTGCCCCCGTCACTTCTCCTGCCCCGTCACTTTTCCTGTCCCGTCACTTCTCCTGTCCCGTCACTTCTCCCGTCACTTCTCCTGTCCCATCACTTCTCCGTCTCCTGTCCCGTCACTTCTCCTTCTCCTGTCCCTTCACTTTTCCTGTCCCTTCACTTCTCCTGTCCCTTCACTTCTCCTGTCCCTTCACTTCTCCTTCTCCTGTATTGTCATTTCTCCTGTCCCGTCACTTCTCCAGTCCCATCACTTCTCCAGTCCCATCACTTTTCCTGTCCCGTCACTTCTCCTGTCCCGTCACTTCTCCTTCTCCTGGTCCCTTCACTTCTCCTTCTCCTGTCCCGTCACTTCTCCTTCTCCTGTCCTGTCACTTCTCCTTCTCCTGTCCCGTCACTTCTCCTTCTCCTGTCCCGTCACTTCTCCTTCTCCTGTCCCGTCACTTCTCCTGTCCCGTCACTTCTCCTATCCCTTCACTTCTCCTGTCCCTTCACTTCTCCTGTCCCCGTCACTTCTCCTGCCCCCGTCACTTCTCCTGCCCCGTCACTTCTCCTGCCCCGTCACTTTTCCTGTCCCGTCACTTTTCCTGTCCCGTCACTTCTCCTGTCCCGTCACTTCTCCTGTCCCGTCACTTCTCTGTCTCCTGTCCCGTCACTTCTCCTTCTCCTGTCCCTTCACTTTTCCTGTCCCTTCACTTTTCCTGTCCCTTCACTTTTCCTGTACCTTCACTTCTCCTGTCCCTTCATTTCTCCTGTCCCTTCACTTCTCCTGTCCCTTCACTTCTCCTGTCCCTTCACTTCTCCTGCCCCGTCACTTCTCCTCCTGTCCCGTCACTTCTCCTTCTCCTGTCCCGTCACTTCTCCTGTCCCGTCACTTCTCCTGTCCCGTCACTTCTCCTGTCCTGTCACTTCTCCTGTCCCATCACTTCTCCTTCTCCTGTCCCGTCACTTCTCCTGTCCCGTCACTTCTCCTGTACCGTCACTTTTCCTGTCCTGTCACTTCTCCTGTCCCGTCACTTCTCCTTCTCCTGGTCCCTTCACTTCTCCTTCTCCTGTCCCGTCACTTTTCCTTCTCCTGTCCCGTCACGTCTTTTTCTCCTGTCCCGTCACTTCTCCTTCTCCTGTCCCTTCACTTCTCCTGTCCCTTCACTTCTCCTGTCCCTTCACTTCTCCTGCCCCGTCACTTTTCCTGTCCCGTCACTTCTCCTGTCCCGTCACTTCTCCCATCACTTCTCCTGTCCCGTCACTTCTCCGTCTCCTGTCCCGTCACTTCTCCTTCTCCTGTCCCTTCACTTTTCCTGTCCCCGTCACTTCTCCTGTCCCCGTCACTTCTCCTGCCCCCGCACTTCTCCTGTCACCGTCACTTCTTCGAGTGGAGGATGGGCACATTTACTTAGTTTGCTTGGTGTGCATCAGAGGTTTACTGCAAAATGGGGGGCATTCTAATTTTCTGACTACTCCCTTGGTTGGATGGAGCAGTGAAGGCCGCTCTTTTAGGGAGTGCAAAGCACACTCTCATCACGTGATGCTTGCCATTATAAGTGTAG